>NW_022681469.1:41537098-42737098 GCF_009764315.1 Trachypithecus francoisi | reverse complement strand
AATAGAATTTTTTTTAAAAAATCAAAGATTGGAACTTGAAAACCTTAAAATTTTCAGGCTGCTTCTGCATACATCATCTTTCTGATACCAAAACAACCTTACAAGATAGGCAAGTCTGATAATATCTTCACATTCTCAGGTTATAGACAAGGAAACTGAGCTTGAGACTACTCCATGCTATTTCAATAGCACCATACCACTTCTCCCAAGCCATCAACTATTGGAAACATTTTCCACGGAGGTATAATTAGGGATGCTTAAGGTAGTGATAAATGATGAATATAACATATCTAGTCCCTGGAGTTTTTCTCACCTTCTCTTTCTCCAGTTCTCTCTTGTTTTTTTTTTTTCTTTTCTTTTCTTTTCTTTTTTTCTTTGTACTGAGACATACCAAGAAAAGGTTTCATTCATATGTGTGGGGCATTCTGCTCCTGTTATCAGATTAAGAGCCATGAATAATTTTGTAATCTATCCTTCTATCAGAAAACCCATTCTCAGATATCTTTTCAGCTGTGTTAAACAGTTTAGTATATTCCCCTTGGGATTTGTTTCAATAAAAACATCCAGTAAAATCTGACTACTTTGCTTTTCATGGGACAAAACGAAGAAAGTGCTTTTATAAGCTGTAAAACTTAATTGAGAGAAAAAATCACGTGTGGCATTTGTAGCAGGAGGTGTGAGAACAGTGAAATGAAAAACAGTTTACTTTGTAATCACATACCCAGGTACACATATTTCTCTCTGTGATTGCATAAATGTGTGCAAGTATGTTTATGTAGGTTACTCCCATTGATTTTAATTTCTGTAATAAATTATGTAGCTGTAGGGCCCATAGGCAATTATATAATGGGCAATAGAATCTGAAAATGTATATCTCCTAATATAATGAAGGATAGCAATTATGAAATGTGCTTAGAGAATCACAAGTTATCGTGGAAGCGAGGTTCCCGTACTCCAAGAATGTGAATGAGGATTTAGTCATTCATTCAGGATAATTTTTTGACAACCTACCAGGCATAGTTCTAAAATCTGGCATTTCCACAGAGTATAAAACAGACAAAAATCTCTAACCTCATGACACTCTGTTCTATTGACTTGGCAAACAAAGAAATACATAACTAAAATATGTTGTATGTCAGGTGATGATAATAGCTTCAAGCATAATAAAATGGAAAAGAGAATAGGGACTGTCAAGGATAAGAGGGAGTGGGATGGTGATTGAAAAATTCAGTAGTGAGGTCAGGGAAGGCTTGTCTTCAAAGGTGGGCTTTGGGCTAGAGCCTGAAGGAGATGAGGAAGTGAGCCAGGCGCATATCAGGAGCGCTTCTCAGGAGTGCTATTCTCATCTTGTTTTTCCTGAAATTGTGCAGTTCAAAGCTTGCACAACTGTCCATAGAGTCCCTGTTTTTGTAGGGAAATACCTGGACAGTGCCTGCCATCATTAGCTACCATGTTAAAGATGAAGATACAGGAGTGGCCCACATCTCTTGGTTTATGTGACATGGAAGAAGATCCAGATTTTTTTTTGTTATTATTATTATTTTTTTTTTGGCACTCACCTGATCTCATCCCATACTCCATCCTCTATCAGCGATATTGCTCCATTTGGACAACGTTCCTTCTTATTTTCCACACTGTGAGCCTGGTGCAGTGGGATTTGTTGAGAGCGATACCCATGGCTTTTTTTTCGCTGATCCCTTCCGCAGTGTAAATGTAAAGACAGCAAGAGGCAGTTGCTGATGGTGTGCAGCTTCTGTCTTCTATGCACTTCTTTCTTTCCCTTTCACTCTCCTTCCTTTTCCTTTCCAGTATTAAGTCACTGCATTGGATTTTCTTCCTCTTTTCTTCCTTTTCCCTCATTCCCCTATTTATATCTGTATCAAGATTTGTAAACAGGTAATTTAAATGAGGAAAACTAACTGTTTCACTAGGGATTGACAAACTGCTTAGGAAAAGCATAGGGGCAGTCACCACTTGGCATGATTAGAGCTGCTGTGAGGCTCAGTGTATGGCCTGGGCCCATGTGATAGTATCTTTCAAATTTTCAAGAGAAGCTAGGACTCTCCCAATTGACTCAGTGTCTTTAAAACACCATACAGCTTACAGTGGCAGAAAGACTGCAAGCCAGATTGGGCTCCTGATGGTCCCAATTGCAGCAGCATGCATGGCCCAAGAGCCCCAGGACTGCTTCTACAAAATATTTTATTTTCTAAAATTCTCAGAAAATTAACTGCAATTCTCTGGAAAATTAACTAAGCAAATTTTTAAGACCAATATTTTATGTCAGTTCCTATTGGCACGTAGTTATTTTTCTAAACTCATCAGCCCACATACTTTACATCAAACTATGTACATTTCTAAACTAAAGGGTAATCTAGTTATGTCATTCTTAAACTGAAGTAGTCATTTTCTGAAACCTGAATCCATCATGGCTTTTTGCATCAATATCATTTCCAAGTTCTCTGATTCAGGATAAACTCCACCTTTTGGAATATTCTCTCTCTCTCTCTTTCTCTCTCTCTCTCTCTCTCTCTCTCTGGAAATGACTGAACTTCACCCATTGTTATTAACCTGCCACTGAAACTCAAAACATGTACTGCCCTCCTGGTTTCCAGTGCCCTTTAAAAGCAATCAGATCAGTGTTAAAATCTATTTTTCCAAAGGAATAAAAACTCAAACAGGTTGTGCGCTAACTTATTTCCTTTAATCCTAAAATCTCAGTGAAATGCCCAAGCTAGCAGCCCTCCAGAAGGCCACTGTGTTAGAAAGGAAGATTATGTACTATATTTCTTCCTACTATTTTAAATGCAAATATAATAATACATCATGAAACAGTGCACATACAGTGCACATATTAAGATCAGTGGCCTGTTCCTGGTTTCCTACTCCTTGATAGTTGGAATTCTGAGGCAGCACCTAGACTCTCAGGTCCAATTGGAAATTGTATGTTTTTTAAAAAAAGAATGACTTGGGGGAATAACTGTTTGATAAGACTGTGGAAGATATCTAATTTTTAATGTTTTATTAAAAATGTAAAGAAAGGCATTCAAAGCTGAGACCTTTGAAATAGTATAGTCGTTGCAAGTCAGAGGAAAAGAGAAGTGGTGAATTTATTAGAGATAGGTTGCCTCCTTTGAGGCCTAATCATGTGGGAAAGGAAAACCCAGCCAAGTTTTAGGTCCGTAAGACAATTCAACCTAACTTTAAAAAGAAGTTTTGGCTTTGCTTGGGACCAGAGTGTGTTTAGACCAGCATTTTAGCTATTAAATTTTAAAACTAGGGAAATTTAATCCTTGTGTTTTTGATTCACTAAATCTTAAATCATTACTCACAAACTGTATGTCCCTCTAAGCTCTTTGATGTCCAAGAAATCTTTAAAGTTGTGTAGGGGCTTTTTGTTCCAGAGAAAAATAGGAAGTTGGTTTTTGCTAAGCGTCAGTAAACAGCATCCTCAAAAATCTGATTAGGTCTAAAATCCTGCAACCATGACAGTCTGGATGTTTGAATGATGCAATGTGAAAATTGTAAGTACTTTTTAAAGTCCTTATTTACCAGTAATATTCAGCTGTAATCCTTACTAACCCCAAGGAAATTATTTTGACACATTTCCTCTCTGTTTTGTAATATAAATACACAGCCCAAATATTTATCATTTTATTCTGGCACATAGTAGGTAATCAGTAAATATTTTGTAGAGAGCTAAATGAATGACTCTTTCTTCTGCCCAGAAACTTCTAGCTAATGTCAGTTCTTCTATTCAATATTGATATCCATCTGTCATACCTTGGAATGAGATCTATTCTGAGTCAGTGACCTCGTTCGACAAATTTTTAAAATAAGCCGTCTTACTAAATATATGACATTTATTGAAATTCATTTTGCACCGTGAAGCAACTGCCTTGCACAGAGTGCTGAAAAGAGGAAGGAATTTCTAGACTAATTTGATTAAATATTCAGTTGTTGCCATATGCTTTCTGAAAAATTGATTTTTCCCCTTTTACTATTCCTATCATCCTTCCTCCCACCTTGATATGCTTACTGATTGAAAGCTATGCACAGAAAAAGGGCAGGTCTCTTGTATGTATAAGCAAGAGCAGCAAGTCCAAACAGGCTTAGAAAACATAATGCTATAATCACAAGTTGTCATAATATAGGAGAAGGGAGAGAGGGAAACTCAGCCATAAGAGTGGTGTTGGGTATTGCTCCAAATTACATGGATGACACATCTTTGAACTCTATTGTGTGGGGGGAAAACACCTTCTTGCTGTAGTTAGATTTCCTGTTTGTGAATGTGTAATTTTCTGGTAACTAGACTTCCTATATGAATTCGACATAGCTTTAAGTGTATTTCAAATGACATGATTAAAGAATGGCTGCTTTGGAGACAGAAGCTCCTTCTCTCATAAAGAAATAAACTATCATGCTAAAACATAGGCATTGAGATCTTTCTTGATACCATATAGTGAGTTTCACCATATAGTGAGTTTCATCACATTTTATCCTCAGAAAACCTTTCCTGATGAAAAGCGTGTTGTTTTAGTATCATATCTGGGGTGATGGAATTGGCAGTTTCTTATATCTTGAGGGGGCAGGGGGGTAAAAGGAAAACTGTGTTAATATGGTCTTAAAATAGAGATTCTCTTAGGTTAACCTGAAGATTTACTAAATACATCATCATTACAGCTTGTTTTGACATGTAATTGTAGATAGCACTGTATCAGCAGTGACTTATTTATACAGCTTTGTTTAGACATGCCTAATTTTTATTTCATTGGTGGAACCAAACCATCAGTAATAAATCATATATCAATGTTTTTGTACACATTCATATTTATATGACTTTTTTTTTTTTTTTTTTGAGACGGAGTCTCGCTCTGTCACCCAGGCTGGAGTGCAGTGGCCGGATCTCAGCTCACTGCAAGCTCCGTCTCCCGGGTTTACGCCATTCTCCTGCCTCAGCCTCCCGAGTAGCTGGGACTACAGGCGCCCGCCTCGTCGCCCGGCTAGTTTTTTGTATTTTTTAGTAGAGACGGGGTTTCACCAGGTTAGCCGGGATGGTCTCGATCTCCTGACCTCGTGATCCGCCCGCCTCGGCCTCCCAAAGTGCTGGGATTACAGGCTTGAGCCACCGCGCCCGGCCCATATTTATATGACTTTTAAAATTCCAATGTAAAGGTCTCACAACTTGAAAAATGAATGACTACCTGAGTATTTGAACAGCTGGGAAAATGTAGTTCACTTTAAGAAAGATTTTTTGCGACAATTCTTATGCCATATATAGAAAATAGATAATAAAGGAGAAGGGCTGGAGGTTTAGGTGGGATATTGGATCAATGAGGCAAAGGAAGGGGAAAGGTGGGCAGGATATGCTGAAGGGTCATGGGCTTGAGTGTACCGTAAGTCATAAAGAGAATGTACCATTAAGAATCAGGCTGCCCCAGGCGCGGTGGCTCAAGCCTGTAATCCCAGCACTCTGGGAGGCCGAGGCGGGTGGATCACGAGGTCAGGGGATCGAGACCATCCTGGCTAACACCGTGAAACCCCGTCTCTACTAAAAAATACAAAAAACTAGCCAGGCGAGGTGGCGGGCGCCTGTAGTCCCAGCTACTCGGGAGGCTGAGGCAGGAGAATGGCGTAAATCCGGAAGGCAGAGCTTGCAGTGAGCTGAGATCCGGCCACTGCACTCCAGCCTGGGCAATAGAGCGAGACTCCATCTCAAAAAAAAAAAAAAAGAATCAGGCTGCCTGAATTCTAAGTAGCAAAGGGGCAGGTCATAATGGGGAATAGGCCAGGTACAGTGGCTCACGCTTGTAATCCCAGCACTTTAGGAGGCCAAGGTGGGTGGTTTGCTTGAGCTCAGGAGTTTGAGACCAGCTTGGGCAACATAGCAAAACCCCCCTCTTAGAAAAATACAAAAATTAGCTGGACATGGTGGTGCACACTAGTAGTCCCAGCTACTCAGGAGGCTGAGATAGGAGGATCACCTGAGCCCGGAAGGCCAAGGCTGCAGTGAGCTGAGATTATATCACTGCACTCCAGCCTGGGTGACAAAGAGAGACCCTGTCTCAGAAAAAGTGGGGGAGGGAGGGTGTGGAATACAGTAAAGCTCAAGGGAAAATGATAGGGCTCAGGGTAAGCAAAGTCTAAATTTCTACGAACTTGTGTTACACGTGATTTGATTCTGGGGAAAGATAGATTATCATCTACCCAGTCCTAAATTGGGCCTCTTAGTCTGTCCTCCCCTCAGTTACCAGGAAGAATAGCAGGGTTGTCACAGAAGTAGAAAAAGCTTTTATTCTGAGTGTCAGAGGCATGTGCTAAGCACTCTGTTATCTACTCCTAGGAACTCTAAATGAAATTCCATTTTCTCTGAGGAAATCAAAATATGAAAAGAAAACTCAGGCAAATTTATAAAGGTTTTACACCATTTTCATGACTGAAATGTTCTAGCATATCAGCTCATTATAATCTATAAATTCCTGTTGGGATCAAAAGTTATGGCCCTAAAACCTGTATTTATAATCCTTTTCCACTGGGATATTGTCTCTGGGGATATATATTAGCTTTCCTTGAGGATATTACCTTGAGACCATTTCTTTGGTCCTTGGCTATACAAAGTTCATACTAGCATGGATGTAGAAATTGTATTTTTCTATTCTAAACACGAATTCAGACAGTGATATAAAGATTCGAGGAAAGCTTCTATCAAGGCCTGCCTTTACTGCCTGTCTTTTTGCTCCTCTGAGGGTCTTAGGTGAGCCACTGTCATTCTTCAGACAGAATCCATTTGGTTCCAGCCAATGGCTACACTCTCCGAAGTGAGCCTGTGGTCTCACAACTCTCTGGTTAATACAAAGACAGCAAACCAATATGGTTACTTAAGACCTAGGCGAACCTTTGGGCTCAAAATATTACCTTAGCTGTTGTTGTTTTTAATGAGCATCAAATAGTATAATATTTTAAGTTCTATTGAATTATGTAAAGAAGTAACAAAAGCAGAGATTGTCGACAAAAAAAAAAAAAGCTTCCTCCTAACAGAAATGAATATGCATTTTGGACTTTTCAAAAATTCCCTTTCTGTCTTGTCAAAATTAAGATATTTCTAAATTTTATTTCAGTCTCACTAACACATACTTGGATTATTGTTCATTGAAATCTGTACGTCAAGGCCCAGTGATTTTAAACATTCTTTTGGTCTTCAAAGAGCCTACCAAAAAAAATTATTCTTTAAATCACCAGAAAAGTGCAGATAAAATCCCAGATAGTTTCATTAATGACAATGAAAGGTTACAGCCCTTGAATCTGTGTCATAAGTTGATTAATTACTTTCCAAACATTATTAAAGATATTAGACAAATAACTTAGATCGGTATCCAGGATCAAGGTTCCTTCATAATCCCTAAATGGGTTTTAATTTTCAGAGTTAGATGATCGTTATATGTGATTCATTTCTTTAACATCTTTAGACTGTTGGCTTTATTGAAAAGAGAGGAGAGTATCTGTTTCAATGTGTTTTCTTTTCCCTGAAGTAATTCCTTGCAGAATTCAATAAAACTGGTTTTGAAATAAAAATAATCAAATGCTGGCATTTTCTCTTAATAAGGGCCCATCGACCTGATGAATTATATAAACATGACAAGGAATTTACCACTGAGTTCATAATTATGTAACCATTTAATGCCCAAGACTGCCTACTGACAGTGTAGACATTCAATGAGAATGGGCATTGTGCATTAGGGTAAGGGATGACCTGGAGTGAACTTTCACTCTTGTTTTGGTTCTTTCCCATTTTGCCCAGTTCATAGCACCTGCTTCTCTTAACCAGAAAGTCTATTTGCACATCTCCAGTCCCACTTTTCGCCATGCCCACTGCAGTGATTCCAAACTCTCACCATTTCTTAAGCTCTTGCATCTTTTGGGCTCCCCTTATTCTCAGTATAAGATCTTTCCTTATATTTTAGAGAGTAAACACAAGCCCAAGTGGTTTCTATGTCATCCATTATTACCTCTTTCTGTCTCAAAGGATGAAACAGTCTTTTCTACCTAAGTTTTGATCCCGTTCTTCCCCACACCTTTGAGCACCTCCTTCATGTATCCTACCCACCTTACAACTCTTCCCATCTTTAAAATCTCCCTCACTATTTTTCGTTTTTAAAAAATTTCTATTTTAGGCTCAGTGGTACATGTGAAGATTTGTTACATAGGTAAACTCGTGTCACAGGGCTTATTTTGTCACCCAAGTATTAAGTCTAGTACCCGATGGTTATCTTTTCTGCTCCTCTCCCTCTTCTGCCCCCTCAAGTAGACCCCAATGTCTGTCGTTTCTTTCTTTGTGTTCATAGGTTCTCATCATTTAGCTCCCACTTATAAGTGAGAACATGCAGTGTTTGGTTTTCTGTTCCTTTGTTAGTTTGCTAAGGATAACAGCCTCCAGCTTCATCCGTGTTTCTGCAAAAGACAGAATCTCATTCTTTTTTATGTCTGCATAGTATTCCTTGGCTTCATTATTTTTCATTCACCTCTTACTCAACTTATTCTTCTAGAAAGAAATAAAGCACACACGTCAGGCATCCTGATAGGATCTTGAATACACAATTTCATTAAGTAGTCACTCCTGTTTCCATTTTATCCTTTAAATAAAGAATTCTTTAAAATAAATGTCTAACTCAGTTTCTCTACTTTCTTCATTCCCATTCATTCTTAAATCATTCAACTCAAGCAGTCTGTTCCACACACCCAAGAAAGTGTCCTCATTCTAATCACCAGTGCCCTCCTCATGGCCATATCTGATGGACACTGGTTTTCATCCCTTTTGACCCCTCTGTAGAATTTGATACTATACATTTTATTTCTCCCTTCTTGAAAGTTCTCCTTTAGCTTACCTCTTCACATTTTCTTTGCCTACAATTTTTCTTTTTACCCTTTAGAACATAAAGTTTAGATTCTAGTCTTCTTTAAGGCTCCATCTGAATTCCTCCTTTCTACTTACAAAACACATTCACAAGTGATCTCTCAGTGACTTCCAGTACACCGATGGACGAGTGATTCACAAACCGCTCTCTCTCTCACTTCCTCTTTTCTCTACACCACCACTTTCATGTTGTCAGCTACCTTATAGACTCCTCCACTTAGATGACCAGAAGCTGCCTCAGCGTAGCTTCAGGGTTATTAACTCAACTAATTATCTTTACCCTCAAAGTCTCCTCTCCCTATTTTCCTTACCTTGGTTTATGATACCCAGAGAGACATTTTTTTTAGCCATTCTTGGCTTTTCAGTCTCCTCTACAATCAAAATCCATAGTGAATCATTCCCACATAATTTTTATCACTTTAGTATCTGTGTAATCTAGTCCTTCCTTTCCTTCCACAATGCTTTGTTTCCATGAACTTTGTTCAGGAACATTCTTTCATATATTAATTGATTCTGTTGTCCATTCATTCAATTAATGCTTACCAAGTGCCATGTAATGACACTATGCTAAGGGCTAAAAGTGGAGCTTATGCTCTGATGGGAGACACAGATAAATAAGTTACCACATAGTATAATAAAGGCTAGATAAGGGGAAGATCGGTTTGATGTTCGAGCACATGGGAGAGTTCCTAATTCCTTACTAGAGGGTAAGAGAGGCATCAGAGAAGGCTTGCCAGAACTGTTCCCTAAGATGAGGCTTAAAGAGAGACAACTTACCCGTGTGAAGTTGAGGGCAAGAATATCCATAAAAAGGGATCCACATGTGCTGAAACCCAGAGTGGCTCAGCACATGGCTTGCTTCAAGAACTGAAGAGGGCAGAGTGGCCAGAGCCTAGATTTCTAATGGGGTGATGGCAAGAGGCAAGACTGGAGAGTGGGGCAGAAACAAATGATATGTGGCTTGTAAGCTCTGTCAAGGGGTTGACCTTTTTTTCAGCAAAGAAGTGACATAGTCAAATTGTCAGTTTAGAAAGATATCTCTGGTATGCTAGCGGAAAGATGATCAGGGTGAGAATGGAGAGGGAAGACCAGCGAGGACGCTGTTGTAGTAATCCAGGTATGAAGTGACACTGCCCTGACCATGGGCATGGAAACCAATAAGGAGATGGACATGTTTAAAATACTTGTAGGTGGGCGTCAAGGATGATGTCCTGGAAATATGGGACATGTTCAGCACTGAGGTAGGATACAGAGAGGGAGACCAGGTTTTGTGGGAGTAGATGGAGGTACCAGAAGGATATCCAACTGCTCCTTCTTGGTCTCTTGTCCCATCTGTCTTTGTCTTCTGGCCTATTAGCTTTGATGGCCCCAGCGCTCAGTCCTCCTCTCTTCATTCTCTACACTCCTCTCTTCAGAGGTCCCATCCACTCTCATGGCTTTTCATGACATCTACATGCTGACAACTTCTTAATTTAAATCTCTAGCCCAGACCTTTCTCCTTAACCCTGGGACTCAAACATCCAACTGCATGCCCGGCATCTCCACTTAGATGCCTAAAAAATATCTGTCAGGCTGGGCGCAGTGGCTCTTGCCTGTAATCCCAGCACTTTGGGAGGCTGAGGTGGGTGGATCACTTGAGGTCAGGAGTTCAAGACCAACCTAGCCAACATGGTGAAACCCTGTCTCTACTAAAAATACAAAAATTAGCCGGGTGTGGTGATGTATGCCTGTAATCCCAGCTACTCAAGAGGCTGAGGCAGGAGAATCACTTGAACTTGGGAGGCAGAGGTTGCAGTGAGCCAAAACCACATCACTACACTCCAGCCTGGGCAACAGAGTGAGACTCCATGTCAAAAAAATAAAAATAAAAAAACCTCCATCATGGGCCAAACTACATTCCTGGTCTCCTCATATCCTACAAACATGCTTCACCAACCAGAGTCTGCATGTCGGTAACTGGCAAAGTCATTCTTTCTGTTAAAAAAGTCAAAATCTTTGGCATATTCTTGACTCCTTTTTTTCTCACATGCCTCAGATCTGACTCCATCAGTAAATCTGGATGGAGTTTGATCTGAGGCATGTGACAAAACAGCTCTGTCTTCAAAATAGAACCAGAATTCGGCCACATCTCCCCACTCTCCCCTTCCTTCCTGGCCCAGGCCACCAGGTCCCCCTCCTGGAACACCACAGGAGCCTCCCAGCTGGCCTCACCACTCCACCGTTGCCCTGAACTGCCCCCCAGCCACTAGCAGACTTCTCTCCCACACGATCAAGGTGATTACATTCCAACATAATCCCCTCCTTGTTCAAAACCCTGCAATGACTCCCCATTTCACTCCAATAAAAACCTGAATCTCCCAGGGGCCTGCACGGCCTTAGATGCTCTGCTGCTTCACCCTGTCTGATCTCAGCTCCCGGTCACCAAAGTCTAGGCTTACCGGCCCCCTCTCTGTGCTTCAGACACACCAGACACACTTAGTTCTTCCTTCTTGCCTCTGCCCAGAAATCTCTTTTCCCATCTCAGCTGGGTCCACAAAAGCCATCTTCCCAATTTCCAAACTACAAACCTATCCCTGTACCTCTCCTCCAGGCAGTTCTGATGCCCCAACCTTACTTTTTGTTTTTCCCTGTAACACACATCAACTTCTAAAACACTACATCATCAACTTGTTATGGTTATTAATTGCTGCCCCCAGCTAAAATGTAAGTTCCACAAGAGCAGGGGTGTTGGGTTTTGTTTACTGATGTATCCCAAGCATCTGACGCATAGTAGGACCCCAGTAAATATTGGTCAAATTTGGTCTTAAATAGCTGTTGCGTAGACAAAAGTGATATTGGAGAGATGGATTTCGGGATTCTCTGGAGACTCTTCAACAAAACATATCAGACTTTCTGTAATGTGGCCGCAGCCTAACCTTATACCTTCCTCCACTGTCAACCCAGTCCACCTGGCCTCTATACAAATTGCAACTTCCTGGACAACCCTGCACCTTCTCCCCAGGTGCCTGTGTGCAAGTCCACTCCATCCAGACTGTCTGTCCCCTACCTCAGCTGTGCCTGAGCAGCTCCAACTTATCCTGCAAGACACAGCTCAAGTAGTATCCCTCTGAAATACTCCTTGGCCCTGCTTTCTGTCTGTGTAGTTAGCTCTTCTTCCCCGTGCTGCTCCACTGACATGCGCACACTTTACAGCACAGCCTGGGAGTGTTGTGGGTGGAAGGTGGGGATTCCCAGTCAAGGGGCAACACCTGTATGGTTGGAAAAGGTATTTGTTTTAATTTCTTGCCCTCTATTCTCTCTTCTGTTTCTCTCCTCTCCCATAAACACACATACCGCCTATATACACACAACCTGTCCTGAATTGCTTTTCCTTGAATTGATGAGTTACATAAATGCAATCCTAAGCACAGTTGTTTTCAGGTTGTCCTAACCTTTTGCTTTATTGATTTTTCAAGGATTCAGAGTGTTTACTGAGTTTCAGAAATTGGATTCTGTACTTATTTTTCTGTACTATCCTAGTTTTACGAGAATCCATTTGCTCAGCATTCTCTATTCTTTTAAAAGTGTTTAAGATATTTGTAAATAGTTTTGTTTTGTTCTTTATTTTCTGGTGACATATTGACCTCAACATAATGCTATTTATATGCTTTAATTCTTCTTCCAACACTGTTAGAATTGCATTATGTTCACCCAAGGAATCCACATCTGTACAAAATATGGCCAGGTTTGGCTATTCCTTCACATTCACAGTATTCTCATGATTTCTAACAATTCTTGTCTACTTTGCCTAAATAAGAAAAGGTCATATACTGACAATTTTGATCGTGAAAAAGAGACCTTAGTTCATTCCAGTGTCAGAGTCTACTTGCAAACATTGATTTCCAGGAAAATTTCTAAGGTGTGAGCCAAATAAGCAAAATAAATTCAGACCTAAGAGAAAATAGCATTACAAGGAATGCCCACCTCATTCAAAGGCTCTACGTTTTCAGGCAAGAGGGGCCCTGGCCTTTGGCACCCTCACACCTCTCCCCTTTGTCTCTCTGTCCCTGGGTGCTGATTTTTCTTTCTTTATGTGACAGCCACTATGAAAAGAATGGGGTTCACTCACCACCTGCATTCCTCCACAGCCATTTGATATCTGCTTTCGATAACAGCAAAGGAAACTGATCAGTCATATAAATTCAATCCTGAGCACAGTTCCTCGTTTGGAATTGTACCATGCTTTATGCCGAGGACATTTTCAAACAAGAAGGGAGGGAATGTCTGATTCATTCGTGAGTAATGTACCAGCTTCCTTTCCAACTTGTCTCCCTTCAGTGGTTCACATTCTGACTGTTCAGTCGGTGTATCCTTTCCGAACCCTGTAGTTGAATGCAACTGGCAAAGGTTGCTTGGCTTATTTTTTTTTTTAATATATAGACTTGGAAAGATGTTTCTCAAATGTGATTTGTGGATTTGTGTTATTCAGTGTTCCTGGATTAATTGAACAAAAACTGGTAACACTGCTACACAGTCTGAATCACAAAATTATGTCCATCCATTTGGCTGAAAAATATGAAAAAAAATACTTGCATAGGTTTTCATGCATTTTAGCACTTTCTTTACATTGGGGAAGTTCAACCTTCACACTTTCAAGGGCAATGAAACATTTTTGTTTGACCTACAATTTATTAATGGGACAAAAGCCCATCTGTCAATCAGGGCTCTGAGAGTTCAACGTAATTTCTGAACAATATCTTTTACATTATGCACAATGGTAAAAACAAATGTCCATTTATTCTTCTTTCCCAGAAGTTGAGTACTTTCAACCATTCTTAAAAGGACAAAGATGTTTGCTGACAGAATATGAATTTATAAAGGATAATCTTGAGGATATAATGGCATTCTATTCTTTTTATCTTTACTCTTGCTGTGTCAGGGTTGGATAATGGTCTCAATCATATGTTACAACTAGAAAATGCACAATTGGCTTTTTCTTATGCTAAGAGGCAGCAGTTTTCAACTTTTTAAATGATTATAGGACTAAGAGGGGATGCAAAAGCTGATAAGAATCTGAATAAAAGCACTGTCTGTCAAAGAAACAACATTTGTGTAATAACCGAGAAACTGTTTAGAGCACCCCTGGAAACATTAATTATAACATGTGCAAATCATTCCTGTACGAAGCTTAACTTGTTTATCTCCTATAGCCACCTGTATTTGAATTTTTTAATGAGCTCATTTATTATAAATAAAGCATGTAAATCAACCTGGGAATACCTTTTCTGTTTCAGAAATTTCGTGTGAATGACAGGCTGCCATATACAGTACAACTGTAGGGGGAAAAAAGTTTCTTTACTCCCTTTCACATAGTTATACCTTCATATGACACTTAAAACCACCTGTCAGGAACTTTTAAAGCATGTTTTAGATGTACAGAAGCAAACCCAAATGAAAAAATGCTATGCAGTTTTGCAATACATATATGCCACTGAAACCTTAAACATTCTAGCCCAAAGGATAAATAGGTTTGGCCCAGATCTTTTTAATCTGAGTTCTGTGGGTAAAAAAGATCATTGTTCCCTTATTTTTCCCCATTTGCTGACAACTAGGATTGTCATATAAAATACATTCATGGGACATACTTACACTAAACAAATTATCTGAAATTCAAATTTAATTCAGCATCCTATATCTTTACTTGCTAAATCTCAGTTGGGATATGGGCTTACTCTTTTTTTTTTTTTTTTTTTTCTGAGGCAGAGTCTGGCTCTGTCATCCAGGCTGGAGTACAGTGGTGTGATCACGGTTCACTGCAGCCTCAACCTCCCTGGCTCAAGTGACCCTCCCACCTCAGCTTCTGCAGTAGCTGGGACTATAGGCACATGCCACCATGCCTGGCCAATTTTTTTATTTTTTGTAGAGTTGGAGTTTGCCCAGGCTGGTCTCAAACTCCTGAACTCAAGCAATCGTCCGGCCTCAGCCTCCAGAAGTGTTGGGATTACAGGCGTGAGTCACAGTGCCCTGCCTGGGCTAACTCTTTTTTAAAGAGTTAAAATACTGGTTCCTATTTGTTTTTACTTCTCTAGTATGGGAGGCCGTTACTGTGGCCTCTGTCTTGGGGGGCAATTTTCGAAGGACTTCAAGAACTTGAACCGAGGTTAGAGGAAAACCACAAGATGGCTAAAGGGTGGGAAAAGAAGAAATAACACTATTTAAACTGTGGATGAGAGGATTAAAGTGATGAAGCAGTCACCAGGTATTTGGAGTGGTCTCACCCAAGGGACTGTGCCAACTTCCTCATTTTTTGAGGGCGGGCAGAAACTGGCCAAAGCACAAGTTAGGATAATAAGCATAGTAGCTACATTTATTAAATGCTAGGGTGTGCTGCATAACTGAATGACAGCGTTTCTCACAGTTTATCTCCAACTCTCATGGCCAACCCATGAGATGTATATGATTATCCCCATGTTTTGAATGTAAGAAACTGACACTCAAATCAGAAGGCATGTCAGCAAAAAAGTCCATATTCACATCCCATTTAAGTCTGTCAGACAGGAAAACCCACACTCTGTCCACTACAGTCCACCTTGTCTCCGGAATATTTTGGAGTGTTTAAATGTGATTATGCCAAAGAGCAGTTGAATGGGCTGAAAAATTCTGAAGATTTCTCCTGTCCCTTCGATTCACTGTTAGAAACCATTGTCAAGGTAGTGTCTGGCTACAATAGAAGGGATTTTTGACACAGCCTATTATTTTATCTTTTTAAAGTCAATGTAGTGCTTTTGATGATCATAACACTAACTGTAAGTCTTTAGGCATAAGAATCAAACATTCAATCAAGCATGTTTACAAATTTGCTTTCAGCGCCCAGTAGATCTATCCACTTTTCCATTTAGGTTACAAATTTAGATTTCAGAGTTTATCGTGTTATCTTCAAATCCACGGACTGTACACTCTTTGAGGGAAGAAACTCTTAGTATCTAGTCAGGTACATTGCATGCATTGGGTGCTCCCAAATACTTGATTAATATCTTATAATACAATGTAATATGATTCTTCATAAACAGTGAGTGTTTATAAACACAGTATTTTAAATGTCATCAGGAATCTTCTATTGGAATCTTAACTTTAATAGGCCTACTTTTAAAGTTAATAAACATAATATAAATGTGGACAGGGTTAAGATTTTTCCTTAGGATTTCACTCTGGCAAGTCTTCCTGGAAATTTAGCCATGGCTGTTTTTATGACTGTAATTTCCTTAATATGGGGCTTCAGCCATATTCCATCATCATAAATCCCTTTCTTGCACTTAAAAGCAATGTTAAAATATTTTCCAGTTTCTGTATCTTAACTCTTTAATTAGATCAATTATTTCCATTTTGACATTATCTTATGTAAATATGGTAGAAGATTTTGGAATTATATAATAAGAAAAAACTAGTATACCACCTCAGAAATCTTAACTAATAGATATGTTCCCAAATGCAAAGTGAAATATTTAAAATAATTATTCAAGTCCCAATTACTTGAATATTTTACATAAAGTTGGTTTTATGCACTTGACTTTGTGTTTAAACTCAAGTTTGTAGTATTTTCTACTGGGCATTGTTAGTTTAGGACTTTTTCAGGTGCAAGGAATAAAAAGAATCATTACTAAACTTATTTTAAAAAAAGAAATAAGGAAGAAAAGAAGAAATTTTACTGGCTTCCCTTAGCTTAAGACATGGCTGGATACAGATGCTCAAACAATCGCATCAGGAGCCTGTCTCCCTCCGTGTCTGGGCTCTCTGGGCTCTTGGGTCAGTTTCATGCTCGGGCTGACTTTTTCCACATAGTGGCAAAGATGGGCATCAGACATCCCAAGATAAAAATCATCTTTAGTGCTCATGCTCTCAGAAGGAAAGAGGCCCTCTCCCAGCATCCATATGAAATCCCCAAAGAGATTCTGTTTGGCCTTGCTTTGGCCACATACTCAGCCCTGACCAAGCTGCATGTCAAGAGAATAGAGTTCATTGAAAGGCCAGCCTGGTTTGCACACTCATTCTGTGTTGAAAGATGTAGACCATGTGATTGACAGTCCCAGCAGATAGGAGAAGGAGAGTTTTCAAAAGAGTTGCCAGTATAAGAGACAGTGGATTCTGGGAAGGTAAAAAGAGGTATTTATTAAAATACTTTGCCTTTGGAATAAAAATCTTTTCCAAGAAATGCAAATAATTTAAAACAATTCAAATAAGCATCATACATTTTAAAACAATTAGAAGTACACTCAGAAGAACTGAATTGCTTGTTTAGATTTCAGCTAATATTTTCTCCTCTTTGAACCTTAGTTTTGTCATCTGGAAACATAGGATAATGCTTACCTTATAAGATAATCATGATTAGAAGAGATAATGGAACTGACCATATCTATGTACTATAAGGTGCTATCTGCATAGTTATAAATTATGACTGCTAAGAAAATTAATCCCTAAAGAAAGCAAAATTACCTGTGTCAAGGTTTAGAAAGTCTCTCTCTTAAGAAAAAAGTTGTTCTATTGCCTCTGTTGGTATTTTCCTGAGGAATCAGTGTTTGAATACACTATACATTTTTGTAGGCTCTGCAATGTTTTTATGATGAGGACAGTGATAGTGTTGACAGTTGCTCAATGAATACTTAGAGATTTAAATGTATTGCTACATTTCTGGGAAATGAAAAGACCAATGTAAGCTACTTGAATGAGAAAACTAGAGGTGGGCAGATGGTGGACAGATCAAGTCGCTGGTTTTAAAGGCAGGCTGAACTGATATTTGTAGCTGTTAATAACAGAGCCATCTTCTTTAAAGGAAGTAATCCTAAATATCAATAGTTTAGTGGCCAAGGTGCCACTGAGATGATCACTGCCAGGAAATGTTTTGCCAGTGATATTACCTTAACTTTCATCTGAAAAGAAATAAAAGAAATGTTTTATAGATGATTCACTTTCACCTGATATGTGCACAACATTTTAAGAGAATGAATTAGTCAGTCCGTTTGAATCATCTTTACATGTTCCTTTTAGCAAGGAACTCAAAGTTGGTTAAATGGCTAGCACTATTTCAGAAAGAAAAAATAACAGAAACAATGAAAAGACAGTCTATATTGAAAGCCTGATCCAGACACATCATGGGGGGATAAATGTATCAGGGCAAAAATATACAAAAAGTGAAAGTATTTCTGGAGTATTTCACTACCAATATAAATATTAAAATGCTCACACAGCCAGATCTGGCAAGTTATATAGATGAGGAAGTGAAAGCAATATATGCCAAGTCAATGGCATTGGTGTAAAATGTAGTTATAGGGGAATAATCTCAGAGTTGAAAATTATTAGAAATGGAAAATACTTTGAAGTTCTTTAGTTCCACCCAGGAGTATGCCATTAAATATTTAATAACCATCCCCCTACAGGCTTTAATAAGCCCTGATTTGTAGTGTTTGCCAATTTCTATGGTGTCAATACACCCACCATGGCTGATTTCAGGCTGCCAAGATGAGGTCACTGAAACACAAATTGGGAAGAGATGCACATAGTAGGCTGTCATGAGCCAGCACACAGCTGGTTCAACACTATAATTTTCAAATAAGTTGGGTAACTTGCTTGGGTCGTACAAATAATTAGCTGCACTGCCACAACTAAAACTAGGTCCTCTCCAGTGTTTGACCTCAGAATTGTGAATGCATTATGAGGAAAGCACCATGACTGATTGATTGGTAAGCCCACGTGACTTTCTGTCCTGGTTAAGTTCTCCTTTAAGGGCCTCTGTAGACATTTCCACATTGAGTTTAAACTATAATCTGTCTATCTCCACTACTGGCCTGAGAGCTCATTGACATTTCGAAAGTGTTTTATTTATCTTTGTATGTTCAGCACTCTGTACAGTATCTGACACTTAGATGCTTGTAAGTGTTTGTTGGGGGCCGTGTACAAACAATAGAGAACATGCATTGACCTACTATGTGCCGTGCAGTGTTCTACATGCATTAACTCATTGAATCCTTAGAATAAGTCTCAAAAGTGAGGTAGGTGCTATAATCTTGCCCATATTTTAATAGAGGCTTAGACCTATTTGCCTAAGGTAACAGAGACAGTGATTGGATTCAAACCCTAAAATCTGGCTCAGTGCCTGTGCACTTGGCCTCTCAGCTGTCACTCATTTAACTAGCAGTTATCATCTTAGTGCCCAGCTCAGCACCAAATATGTCTAAAAGGTCTCCCTCCTTTCCTTAGGAAGGACACAAAACATTTCCCAGAAAAGATCTGATCTGACCAACACACACCTTCGTTAATGGGGACCGGGCCTTTATTAATGGGAATGATCAAGGAAATGGGGCATTTTCGGTGATTACATTTTCTCATTATCTGAGGTTTGAACAGAAACCTCTGTTTTAATTAAAATTTCTGTTGTTGACAATGGGCCCTAGTCCCATTGTTTTCTTTAATTAAAAAGTTTAACCTTTTTTGGATGTATTCACTTGAAAAATGGCATCACCATATGGTAACAGATAATATAAAGAAGGTATAGGAGACTAAGGTACTAACTCCAACTGTGTTCTGCGAGGGTTTTTCTTTAAATAGAAAATATATTCTACTTCCCCACTGATTTTCCATCTCATCAAGTGAAATAACAAAAAGCCGATTTCTACATGTGTACATTTTCTTGGATTATTGTCCACTGAGATTTAGTACAGTGTGTGACTTATGTGCCAACCTTAAGATAGGAATCTTATTTTAAAAACGTAATTTAATACAGTATCTCTTTTTTTTTTTTTTTTTGATGAAGTCTTGCTCTGTCACCAGGCTGGAGTGCAGTGGTGCAATCTCAACTCACTGCAACCTCAAACTCCCTGGTTCAAGAGATTCTCCTGCCTCAGCCTTCCAAGTAGCTGGGATTACAGGCACGCGCCTCCATGCCCAGTTAGTTTTTGTACTTTTAGTAGAGACAGGGTTTCACCATATTGACCAGGATGGTCGTGATCTTCTGACCACGTGATCCGCCCACCTCTGCCTCCCAAAGTGCTAGGTTACAGATTATTTTGAAGACTTCTTCAAAAAACATAGAAGAAAAAACATCATTCACACTTCACACTGCGTTAATGGACATCAACTAACATGCAAATTGGTTATAATACTCCCTTTGGCAATAATAATTCATTTGTTTCCTTTCTTTCATTATCATTTCTACAGAAAATACAGCAATAAATTATTTATTAGGCTCAATTTTGTTAGATGCACTGATACCATATTGATAAGTGCAGTTAACTTTTCACATAATATTTATTTTTCCCATTGTGCTCTAGATGGTTTAGATACATATTTGCAGTTTGGTTTACAGTTTGTATTTGCCCTTTAGTAGAACAATTTGTCCCTAATCCTTTTCTTCTATTCCTTGTTATTCCCTCTACCAGCACCAAAAATTTGCTAGTACATTGCAAAACAATGAGAATTACAGATAAAATAGCAAGCATTTATATATACTCTTTATTGATCAAAGTGCTTTCAGAGATGAGATCTCTTTTTGATCCTTAAAATGGTCATGTGAGAATATCCAACCCTGGGACTTAGAGGTGGATGATTGCCTGGAGTCACACAGCTAGAGAGGGAAAGGGCTAGAATCAGAGGTCTGATTGTCTGACTTCTGTTCTAGTGCATGCTCCCGCCTCGCTTGGGAAGCTGCTTCGATATAGTGAAGCACTTAAGAGCATGAATGGGTTCTCTTTAGCCAGACGTGGAATTGAAGACTGGCTCTAACTATGTGATTTTAGCAAGTTTGCTTATCTAGAAGAGAAGGATAATAATACTTCCTTCTTCACAGGGTGTTGATGAAGAGTAAATCAAAGGGTTTAGCAGAATGCCTCGCGCATGGTAAGCACTCAGTATATGTTCTTGTTATTTTTATTATCACATGGCTTTGCCTTACTGAGGCTTCATCTTTTCCTCTGGTCCAACTACAGTTCTCTAGCTTTGCTTATCCCTTCATAGCCTGTACCCCCAATGATACGATCTTGGCTCACTACAATCTCCGCTTCCCAAGTTCAAGCAATTCTCCTGCCTCAGCCTCCCAAGTAGCTAGGATTACAGCACCTATCACCACACCCAGCTAATTTTTTTGTAGTAAAGATGGGGTTTCACCGTGTTGATCAGGCTGGGTTCAAACTCCTGACCTCAAATGATCTGCCCATCTCAGCCTCCCAAAGTGCTAGGATTACAGGCATGAGCCACTGTGCCCAGCCAGGAATCTTCATTCTTTGTCCTCCTTTGAGACTCGGTTCTAGCATCATTTCCAGTGGAGTTGGTCTCCCTTCCTCTGCATTCTGATAACCGTTAACCCACTGCCTCCATCAAGTGACTTGAGCTTCCCAGGGAAGGGCATCATGCCTTTGTAGACATCCAATAAATGTTAGTAGAAGAAAGGGGAGGTCCTGCCAATAATCATATGTCTTTCCCACAATTTAAGAATAAACTCCTTTTCACCCTGTTACTGCTTTCTGCTTGTCTTCCCTTTGACAAACATTCTACTTCTTCGTCACCCATTCCTTCAGTCTAACATCTGACACTGCTATAGAAACTACTGCCTTGAAGATCAACAAAGAGGTTCCATGTGGACCAACATCCTCCTTCTTGAGACCCTCGCCTGGCTTTTGTGACACAGTGCAATATTTGCTCTGTTGATGCCTCACTGACCTTAACCTTCCTTGACTCCTCCACAGATTTCTCTACTGTGGCTATCCCCTAAGATTTAGGTCATTTGCCTTCTCTTCTTTCATCTAGTCTGTTCATGAACACACCCATTCTTGGTTTTAACCATCACCTCTATGCAGATAATGTGCAAAGTTTATTTCTAGTCCGAGTGAAGTCTCTGTTACTCTGCCAATCAAGTTCTAAATTGTTATTCCTTCTAGTGCAGCAGTGGCAAATACCTGACACTCATGTGTCTCACTTAAGACAGATATTGTTTCACCCAAGACTGATCATGCCGCTTTCCCAGTCAAGGCAGGCTTCTCAGAATCCTTCTCATTTCCGCCTCTGTTCTTTGGCACTAATGCTCTGTCTGCTCAGAGTTTTCATTCTTCACTTGTTCCAGGCACCTGTTTCCTGGTGAATAATGTAAAACCTACTAGTCATCCTTATAGGAGAACATGCACTCATTTCCCAGCAGCACATCCGACTCAATGTTGTTAAAACCAATCTACCATTCCCATATATTCAACCTAACTTCCCAGTGCAGTCTACCCTAGTTTTATAACTTGTTCTACTTTTCCAAGATAACTGCTAATCATCTTTGTTTGTCTTTGCTTTCTGTTTTGCACCATGTTTGATACATTAGGGTATCAAATCCTACTTACTCAAATATGTCCCTTATTCATTCCTTCTATCCTTGAGGCTACCATATTTGTTCTGGCACCTATTACCTCATTGTGGAATATAAAAATAGCCTGTCAACTGGTCTTTCCATTGCCAGGTTCTCTCTATTCTAGGCCACCCTGCCTCCAGATCAATCTTCCTAGAGTAAAACCTTCATTGTATCACTCTCTAGCTCAAAATTCCTTAATGATTATCAATCACCTCTTAAAGTCCCCAATTCTTAGACTATTAGTAGGGTAAAATTATTTTTGATTTGGAGTCAAAAAGTTTTGGATGCAAATTTTGGCTACTACCCTTAACCGTTACATAACTTCAAATTTGTGGCTTAATTTTTATTCATCATCTATTCAGTATCTATTCGTTTAACACCTTCTGCATCTCAGGCTCTGTACCAGGTAACTGGGATACAATGATGAGCCAAACAAACCTTGTCCTTGCTCTCCTGGACCTCACAACATAGTGAATTTGTCTCTGTTTCTCACGATCATAAAAATCCTAAGTACAGGCTGTGCTTTTTTCCCTTGACGCTTGTAGCTTTTGGTTTATGCTATGCAGGGTGCTGCAATGCCATGTACAGTGCCTCAATAATCAGCATATATGGGTTATCACTTAGCCACATTGCAGCTTCACTGAAGGGCAGTGGCTATGTCCCATTTCCCATAGTGCAAGCACAGAGCCCTGCACATACCAGCTGCTCAGTGATTTCTGATGTGGTTTTTGTAGATCCAGGGTTAGTCTTTGACACAGTCATAATGCCTAGTATGTTTTTAGAGGCTCCCCCTCTACTATCAGAATTATGCTATTAAAAAAAAGTCATACCTATTTAGTTTATACTCATTCTAAGGCCTCTCCTTTCCAACCTGCTACCCTGCCTATAATTATTATAAGGAGAACTCACAATGTTCATAACTTGTGCACCTTAAGTTTTAAAAACTGAATAACAAGCCCATTCATGTTTCCTCATAGAAATACTGTCTATATGCATACAATGAAACATTAAAATAATGTACTTTTTACTAAATAGCTTTTTGACTTGGTAATGAACAATATGTTGTTTTTCCCTGAGAAGTAGTTCTCGAACTTTAGTTCTGAAGATTATGTTTTATTTTATACATTTTCAGCCTGCTGTTTTTCAGTTCCCAGTGATCCTACATTAAACATTTGTCTGTCTAAAACAATAGGTTAGCTGTAGCCAAATTATAATCAAACCATTCCTCTCCACACAAAATCCTATAAACAGCATGTGATCATATTGCTTCTAGAATTTATGATTGTTTTCTTCCAAAAGGAAGCTAAATTTAGCCTAGTAATTCTACATGCTCCCAAGAAAACAATGCCTGCTGTGATTTCTAGAATAAATGAATCTGAACCGCAGTTCCTTTACTTGACTAACAGAGAAACTTTAAATATCAACCTAGTCATTAACCACAGTTATTAAACCACATTAAACAACCAGCAAGGGGTTAAGAAAGAAAGTTGCTATGTTTTTTCTTTCATTGCTGAATGAGTCTAACTTAGTTACTGTATCAACCTTAATACAGAACATTGTTTGCATCTCAATGGTTCTCTAAAATTATTCGTTCATGGCTTGAGTTCTAAAATTAAGCTATATGGAGTCATGTCCAACCACACAATGCATCTTTATGTGAAACTGGCTAGAGTTTTTGTTTTCCTTCTATGTAAAAGTCCAGTTGGGAAGCTTTATTTCTGATTGTTTAAATGGTATAGGTCTTTCAGTTTTCTCTTCGTTTCTGACAACTGAACTGCTCTCACCTTGAACCTGTTTTGGCAGATAAACCTCTCACAATGAAGGCCCCCGCTGTGCTTGCACCTGGCATCCTCGTGCTTCTGTTTACCTTGGTGCAGAGGAGCAATGGGGAGTGTAAAGAGGCACTAGCAAAGTCCGAGATGAATGTGAATATGAAGTATCAGCTTCCCAACTTCACCGCGGAAACACCCATCCAGAATGTCATTCTACATGAGCATCACATTTTCCTCGGTGCCACCAACTACATTTATGTTTTAAATGAGGAAGACCTTCAGAAGGTTGCTGAGTACAAGACCGGGCCTGTGCTGGAACACCCAGATTGTTTCCCGTGTCAGGACTGCAGCAGCAAAGCCAATTTATCAGGAGGCGTTTGGAAAGATAACATCAACATGGCTCTAGTTGTCGACACCTACTATGATGATCAACTCATTAGCTGTGGCAGCGTCAACAGAGGGACCTGCCAGCGACATGTCTTTCCCCACAATCATACTGCTGACATACAGTCGGAGGTTCACTGCATATTCTCCCCACAGATAGAAGAACCCAGCCAGTGCCCTGACTGTGTGGTGAGCGCCCTGGGAGCCAAAGTCCTTTCATCTGTAAAGGACCGGTTCATCAACTTCTTTGTAGGCAATACCATAAATTCTTCTTATTTCCCGCATCATCCGTTACATTCGATATCAGTGAGAAGGCTAAAGGAAACAAAAGATGGTTTTATGTTTTTGACAGACCAGTCCTACATTGATGTTTTACCTGAGTTCAGAGATTCTTACCCCATTAAGTACGTCCATGCCTTTGAAAGCAACAATTTTATTTACTTCCTGTCAGTCCAAAGGGAAACTCTAAATGCTCAGACTTTTCACACAAGAATAATCAGGTTCTGTTCCATAAACTCTGGATTGCACTCCTACATGGAAATGCCTCTAGAGTGTATTCTCACAGAAAAGAGAAAAAAGAGATCCACAAAGAAGGAAGTGTTTAATATCCTTCAGGCTGCATATGTCAGCAAGCCGGGGGCCCAACTTGCTAGACAAATAGGAGCCAGCCTGAATGATGACATTCTCTTTGGGGTGTTCGCACAAAGCAAGCCAGATTCTGCCGAACCAATGGATCGATCTGCAATGTGTGCATTCCCTATCAAATATGTCAACGACTTCTTCAACAAGATCGTCAACAAAAACAATGTGAGATGTCTCCAGCATTTTTATGGACCCAATCATGAGCACTGTTTTAATAGGGTAAGTCACATCAGTCCCCACTTACACACTGGGAGGTGTAAATTAGAAATAAGTATCAGTCTCAAAAAGAATATCCAGAACTTCTTTTGTGCTTGGTAAATGGTATTTATCCAAAATAGTTGCAGATTTTTTCCAAGAAAATTTAGAAATTGAATCTTCATTTACACCTAACATCTTTAAAATGTAATATGTTAACTAAAAGAAAAAATATTTTTACAATTCAGATCTGTGTGCTCGTGACACATCAGATTATATTAAAGTTATTTCCCATATAAGATTTTGTAGTTCTGATCAGATTTACGCAGATTTTATCACAACAGCAATTCCCATAAAACATAATTATTGACATTTCTGTATAATCTCTGCAACATTTACAAGATGCTCAAACTAATTTGTACACCTTAAATAATTGTTCCTTATGAGATTATATTCTCTCACTGATACACAAATGATTAATCTGTATTCTTGACATTATTTAAAGGAACTTAACTTTAAAAAATCTCTTCTGAAATGCTGGTAAATAAAACATTTTTAAATGAGCTAGTATACTTCTCTAAACAACCTGTAAGAGTAGAGAGGAGATGTTTGCTCCCAAGTCCTTCTTTTAGAGCTTGACTTTAATCATGGACTTCCTTCTGGAAAAGACTTGTGTCTACCAAGTTCTAGCTTGGCACTTTACCTGGTTGTTATTTGATATTTATAAGCATAAATATTTTGGCTGATGATTATTTATACGTATATGAAACGGTATTTTCATAGAAGCTGTTAGAGATATTCTTAGTGCTGTGATTTAAATATAGTAACAGCTACGAGCTATACCTGGAGAATTTATCTTGCTAGTCAGTTGATCACCTGGTCTGAGTGTTTGTTGTGGCTTCGAGTTTCTTCTATGACCATAATTGAATGAACAAATATTATAGCTTTTCTAAAGACAGTTTGACTTTGGCATGGTATGTTTCACTTACTTTAGCAGTTTTCAATATAAGATATAAAGGTTATAATTGCAATCAGGAAGAACATTAAACATGTCCTCAATAGCATAAAGTATATAATTTGCTGAGGGGTAAGGGCATATTAATTCAGAAACAATTGGTTGACTTTTGCTGAAATGTCTGGGACACTTCTCTAGATGGAAACTGTAGTTAACTTTTTATGATGCTAGGAAAATACTTCCAAGAAAGTCAGTTCATCTTTTGGTGAACTAAAAACAAAACTTCCTTCCTCTCTCTTCCAAAGTCTATGAATATACATAACATACATGCACATACATTCCAACTAAGACTTATTTCCCCCTGCATACATTTAATATATGTTGCAAAGAAGCAATAGAATTCCTCATGAAGCCCTCTTTTCTTTACCAGAAACTACAAAAGAATGAAAGGAAACAAAATGATTTTCAGAAACCTGGGATTAGGAAATAAAAATATAATGTTAATAGCATTACCGAGAAGATATTTTTCTGCACCCAGTAAGTTGATTCTGAGACACAAGTTTTAAAAGAGTCTATTAGGAATTCCTCCAGGGCTCCTAGAGCACATGGATTTGCTATTTAAATCTTTCTTTGTTAAAAATTAAAAAGAAGGGTAGGGCAAGAAGAAAATTTAAAAGTGAATTCATAAAGGTATATTGATATCTCATTTTTTAAATTTTGTACATTTCAATCCTTAGAGATGTAAAAATACTTATCAATTCTAGAAATTCTCAAAACACATCTGAATTTTATCCTACCCCTTTGACTTTTTTAATGTTTCAAGGGACACAAAGAGATGGGATTGTCCAGTGAAATTCAGGTCAGTTTTATCGCCCAGGAAAAATTCCCAAAATGCACTAGCCACACCTGAAACCATTATCACTCCCATCACAAAAATTCTTGCGGGAAACAAGATGGAACTTGCCAACATAGTCTTCTTACAAAGGAAGCCAATTTTTACACTGGCCAAATTCCATAGACAAATACCTTCAAACCTCCTCTATTTATTTGCCTGTTTATCTTCTCTGGTTACAAAGATCAAACTTCTTCTGAGACTGAGACTACACATATTCTCTGTCTTCGTATAACCCATCCAGACCTCAGATTGTTCCAATAATGAGCGTATAATCATCTCCTAGCTTAATGCCAAAATGAAGGCACCTAGAGCCATTCATCACACACACACACAGAAAAACAAAATGATTACAAGATCAAAGCTGTTTAGCAGGACTCTCAAGCAATAAGATGACTCCATTTTGTCTTGGCAGATTTACTTGGCCAGAAATCAGGTGACCCTCTTAATAATTTCTTGGAACTGAATTTTTACTTTGGCATCAAGTTTGGTGAAAAGACACACATACTGTAGTTTTGTTATTAACATCTCTAATACATTTATAAAGGGACTCTTGTGGACAAGGTTAAGAAAGCTGCAGCTGTAACTTTCCACTTATGCTTCTGCCCTGTCCTCAGTGTTGACACATTGCTGAAAGAGGGATTTCCTGGCACTCCCTGAGCTCTCCTCCATGTGCAAAAAGTGTTTCTATCACAAGATCAGATAATGGGAGTTCCAGGGAAGGGCCTTTCACATTTTAGGGGTCCGGCAGGTGTACCAGGCCTGGCTTGCTTATTTAGGATCACATATTATGTTGCTTTTCCCAGTCTCACATTTCATGAAATATGTCTATGCAAACTCTTCACATGCATCTTCTCATATTGATGACATCACAAAAGCCCTCTGAGTCATCTGATAATTCCCAGTGCTCATCATCTTCACCCATAAGCTATTTGTGCTGCAGAACTCTTTGTCTCCACATATGATGCTGTTTCTGGAAACTTATCCCAAGCCACAAGTGCCCACTTATAGAATACCAATGTTGTTGACTGTATTAGTTGTTCTATAAGAATATATTCTTGATCCTCACCATGTGTCTGTTTTTTATGTTGCTTTTGAAAGTGCTTCTGAAGAATTTGTTTACAGTGACTTCCAACACTGAGTACTGTGAGATTATACACCCACAAATAATTACTAAATCTGTTTAAGTATCTTTACCTTCTCCTTTACCCATTCATCAATCAACCTCTGTAAGCATCCTAAACTAGTATTGATTGAAGTTGTTTTAGGCTAATGCATATTCTCTAAATAGCACATTATTATTCAAAATAAAATAATTGAGAAAATTGTCCCATAATATGAATGGAACCTTTGTAAAGACCCATATGTAGGGAGAAAAAACCTTCATCTCTATTTGAGGATAAGCAGTAGCAAAAATTTCATTAACTTGCTTAAAATTAAGTGGAATTTAATTTTAAGACTGTGGAATCTCTAACGGTCTCTTACCTTTAAGGGATTGATTAATGTGACAATTTCAGGAAAAAAAAGAGACTCTATCAGTACACATTGGCCCAATCTCCTACAAATGAGAATCGATGCAGAATAAGAGAATTTTTTAAATCCCCAAATCAGCAAAGGTCCTGTTCCCTAAGTTATAGAATATTTATTAAAACAGTGAAATAGTATATTTTAGAAAAAAATTTAATCAAAGTTGAAATTAGAAAAGGGTTCTTGAAATAGCTCTCACCTTTCAGAAAATACAGTTAATACACAATACTGCTTTTCTTGCAGTTCTATTATCAAAGTTTTGCTCCATAGGTAAGCATTTGAAAGACTTGTAGCAAATATTTTCACCAACATCTTGACGACCTTAAAGACCAAAGTTGGATCAAGTGAAGGGGAAAAGCATTTGGTGCCAGACACACCTGGGTGGAAGTCCTGGTTTACTGCATACCAGCCATGTGACTTCTGCCACATTACCTAACTTCCTGGAGGCTGAGTCTCATTGCTAACATGCAGATAACAATATGTACCTCACAGGGTTTTGTGAAAATTTGGGATAATGTATATGACGTACCTGGCACAATAAGATTACTATAAATTTAGCCCTTTGGGAGACAGCATGGACTAATGGAAAGAGACTGAAGTCAGAGATGTGGGTTCAAATCTGAACTCCACCATTTTCTACCTGGATGGCCATGAGAGCATTATTTAAACTCTGAACCCATCGTCTTGCATGCAGGACTCCTGTGTGGACAGGTATATTAACAACATCTGTAAAAGGTCCCAACTTGGTCCTTGGCGCAAAATAAATAGCAGCTATTATTGTAAGGAATACTTGTGTAAAGAAAGGCAAATTCAAATGATTGGATTATTTTCTGGAAGAGGCACTTTCTGGTTCTATTGTTTACAAGGGTCTTTCACTTCCCTCTCTTTTATGAGTTACCTGCCTCCATAATGCTTAATTTGTGTTATGTTGTTCTTAAGATTTAATAGTTCCAAAAAAAGATGGGGTGAGGAGCGGTGGTAGTTTGAGGGCGCAGAGGATGGGGCGAAAAACAATTGAATCAAAACTGTACTATAGTCAAGTTCGAAGGTATAATTTGTTCTCCTTCCTCTCACTTTCAATCCTAAGTATGCATGACATAAGATATTACTCTTATGTACTTTGACATATCTTGCATTCAGGAATTTGCAGATAATGCAGTTTTAGAAAAAATGAACCTCATAGGTTGTTTGTATTGGACTTCCTTGTTTTTAAACATCATTTATACTCAAATTCAAAGAGTAGCCAACTGCTTCCCAAAATAAAGGAAACTTAAGGTAGTAATTTTCCGTCTCCGTTTCACAGAATGCCAAAGTTAAAGAGTCACTACTCAGAGCCATCAAAGGAAGAAAGCGAAGTGATTAGAACAGCTTTAAAGGAGGACAAAAATTAAAACAAGATGCAAACAAGGAATAATAGGAATAGGCAGAAAAATAAACATACAGTGATGTTTCTTTAGTATGATTATAAAGATGATAGATGAGTAAAATCGAGTTACATTTAAGTTGTAATGGAAGAAAATAATTGCAGCCTTCCATCAGGAAACCACAAGGACCGTTATTGATCTGTCATCCTCAGGGCATGTCTCATAATATTTAATAAAATAAACAAAGATTTATAACTTTTATAGGCCGTATATCTATAATCTCCCACACCACTTGAACTGTGAATGTGGAGTCAATGTTACAAATAACATCCCTGTAATTATACTGGTTTGGCATGCCTTATTTAAACAATCTATCACTCTCAAGAGAATGTATTTTGTATTAGGGATGAAAAATGTGAAGTCAGATTATGGAGTTTTTTACTTATTGTGTTCAAAAATGAGAAAATGTTATCCAATATGAAAAATGTTGTTAAGGATTCTTCATTCTTAATATTAGACAGTCTTCCGAACCTAAATATTAAACATCTTGGCCATATGCCAAATGTAATAGCTACCAAAGCAAAATCTTGCAAGAAAGAAAATCCTTGAGGTATAAAGATTCAATGTACTTTTTAAAAAATGTAAGTAAAAGGTCATTAATTTTACACTTCATTTATTTTTCTTCTCTAGACACTACTTCATCCTCTCCTAGGCTCAGGAAGCCACTGCTTCCTAACTTCTTCATTTTAATTATCCATGCTACATTCCACAAAGAGTGGCATATTGCATTCTTTTATTAAAAGAAATTTAAAATTAGTTTCTTTCCAGAATTTTGTAATGCCACCTGAGATCACTGGGCACACCCTGGGGGTGTTAGAAAACATATTACAAAATGAACCACTAATTCCTTTTGCTTTTTCCCTTCCTCTTGCTACCGCTCTTTAAACCATTACGTGGCTCATTCACAGGTCTCTCTACCCCAGAAAAGATGAAAAAGCAAAGCCGTGATGTTTTTATAACCTAATAGCAAGAGAACACAATGCTGAAACCGTCACCAAAACTGTGGGTAGGTTTTACCATGGGTTATATTAATTCATGATATGATTGATAATATCTCTCACTTGTGTGGGGAATGAAGCGTTAACTATGCCGCATGCATTTTAAATTAATTTGACATTCCATTCTTCTTAATGTCCTTTCAAACAGGTGGCATTATAACCTGTGTCTTATTTAGGTAGTTGATTTCTACACAGAGATTCACCTGATAAAACTGGTATCGCAAACAGGAAGGGGTTTGTACAAAATGAAATAAATCTTCAAGTCGATTTTTGTAAAGTCCATATGTTAATTAAAAACTTTGAATTCACAACTCTGATACATGATATTTTCATTGACATAAACATGATTAGAGATTTCTGGAAGCATGTGGGATGCTGCATTGATAAGGATATGAACCTCCTTGAGTAATAATGGATTTTTTACTCCGAATACTGTTTCACATTTTGGGTGTTAACATCCTTACTTCAGACTTCTGCCTTATCAGTGGCCATCCCACCCTATGTTCTTATCTCCTCGGTCTAATAAGAAAAATGAGGACCTGTCAGAATGTAGATAGAAGACCCTCCGGGAATTTCTGCCACTGCTTATTCATGGGTTGGCACAGATACTGGTTCAGTGGGCACACAGAGTTCACAATGATTCAGAGCCCAGATATGTGCCCGAAGTCACATCTCCAGCATCCAGGGAGGACTGTAAAGTGCTCGTTGTCAGGAAAATGAAACCAAGGGCTCAGCTACTCCTGAAGTCATTAAAACTCCTTCCCTTAATTTTTTTTTTTTTTAAATAGTGTATGTGGTAACCGAATCTAGGATCCTGGATACATTCCAGTCTGCTAATTACATATTTTTTTCCAACTAAAATGTTCCAGACAGGTTCATTTGCATGTGGATTACTTGCTGAGCCATGTTGACTTCCTGTTCTGAAAACCTCACTCTGCCTTGGGAAGCAGCTTACTGCACCTCACCCTAGACCTAGGCTAATGTTGGAGCAAAGTGTAGCTACCCATATATACTAGGTACCCATATATACTTCAGAAATATTTTCCAGTCTCCCCACAAGAGGAAAGAAAAATGTCTAGCAGTTGTATGCTAATTTAGACTAAAGCTTTGTTTTAACCATTCTTGGTGATCACAAATGGGGAAAAATGATTTGTGAACAGTATAACTATAACACAAGCAAAAAAAACATTGTGAATTCAGAGGAAAGTGGGACTTCATTTGTCTTATTTGGGTAAATCACCAAAATGTTCATCAGTCAGAGGACATTAAAATGGTAGATGATACTTCAAATCGTGCCCCAGGCAAAAGGAGTGAATTAAGGTTAGTTTTGGCCGGGCGCGGTGGCTCAAGCCTGTAATCCCAGCACTTTGGGAGGCCGAGACGGGCGGATCACGAGGTCAGGAGATCGAGACCATCCTGGCTAACACGGTGAAACCCCGTCTCTACTAAAAAATACAAAAAATTAGCCGGGCGAGGTGGCGGGCGCCTGTAGTCCCAGCTACTCGGAGGCTGAGGCAGGAGAATGGCGTGAACCCGGGAGGCGGAGCTTGCAGTGAGCTGAGATCCGGCCACAGCACTCTAGCCTGGGCGACAGAGCGAGACTCCGTCTCAAAAAAAAAAAAAAAAAAAAGGTTAGTTTTGATTTGCAAACCATTCTGTTCTAGGGCTGATTTTATAAAAATTAAGTTTGCTGAATCATCATCTCAAAACATATAGTTATTCATGATTAGCTAGAATTTGTGTCTGTGTATCAAAAAAGTAAATTTGTATGATATTAAATTTTCTAACAATGCTTTGAATTTAAAATGTCCGATTAACACTTGCATCTAGCAACCAGTCTACTAACTAAACTATAGGTGAAGTCATGCTCAGGAAATGGGGAAAATGCACAGATTAAATTGGTCTGTTAGCTCTGAGTGAATCAATAGTGTTTAGTGCTAATGCACTAAGAAGATTACAAGCACTAATGCAGTAGCAGTCAATAGCGAAAACGAATATCTCTAAAAAATATCTTGACAATAAACTGTGCAATATTTTCCATTTATCTTAAGCTAATTACATTACCTGCTTGTTCTTTCATCTTATTAGTTTAAGACAAGTGCTAGAAGCCTAACCATTTTATTTAGTGCATAAAAGGGCCAAAACCTTGTAATCATTGTTTTCAGCAGGAGACAGAGGAAAGGATTAATTCATGTAACCAAGATTCAACCAGAAATTCAACAGATATTTATTTAGTCTCTAAACCGATAGTATTACAGTGGAGAATGAGCTAGACTGTACCTGTCTTCAACAAGCAGATAGACTAGTGAAGATGACAGTAAACATTCAGTCACACCAATGAACAAATACATCTTGATAATTTATGAAATATGCTGTGAGGGAAATAAACATCTGTGAATGCAAATGAAAGGGAATATCTAAATTTGGTAGTTGAGTCACAAAAGGCTGTCCTGAGGAGGTGAAAGTTAACTTTTACATAAAGATTAAAACTTTAGTGGCTCAAGCCTGTAATCCCAGCACTTTGGGAGGCCGAGGTGGGCGGATCACAAGGTCAGGAGATCGAGACCATCCTGACTAACACGGTGAAACCCCGTCTCTACTAAAAAGTACAAAAAACTAGCCGGGCGAGGTGGCGGGCGCCTGTAGTCCCAGCTACTCGGGAGGCTGAGGCAGGAGAATGGCGTGAACCCGGGAGGCGGAGCTTGCCGTGAGCTGAGATCCGGCCACTGCACTCCAGCTTGGGCGACAGAGCAAGACTCCGTCTCAAAAAAAAAAAAAAAAAAAAAAAAACTTTAGAAAAGAAAGCAACATGTCTTTAGTACATGTGCAAATATATAAACTAATGGTCATTACTTGTTTTGCAAGCTTTACATCTTAACTACAAGCTGCTACCTTCAATCAGCTTTCTTAAGTGGTTTGCGGTCATTAGTGCATACTATCTTACACTTAGAAAAACATTGCAAGAAGTAGTATGATGCTGGAGAATTTAACTTCTTATAACATTTCCTGCCTTAAAATAAACAGCTGTAAATGTGTTTAAACATTCTTTTGATTTCTAAATGAATTAAGTTACTTTTTATTATGTGGTTCTTCTTCATATGAAGAAAATAATATGTAGATTACTAGAAGCTAAGAATATACTTTAAATCGTGCTCACAGTCACTGCCTTTCCTGGCCTGTCACCTTAATCAGCTTCTTTGGAAATCACTATTTCTTACATAAGCCAAGTTGTTTCTTCCTTATTTCCCTCTTCTCCCTTCTATGGCCAACACTTGGTAGCCTATTTGTCAGAAGAACATGTTCTTCTTGGGGGAGGAAGGGATTGCCCTATTACCAATAAGTTTTATGACCAAGAGAAACATAAGAATCTGAGAACATATGAAATAAACACTTTTGAAACTATCAAAATTACAAACGTTAATAGAACTCAAGGGAATGTGATGCTGAAGTGATCCCAAGTCACATTGTCTTTCTGCCTCTGTGCACTGTTCTCTGCACAATTGCATCCATTTTTAGACCATTTCCTTCTCATGAGAATCATGTGAATGGAGGGCCAAAGGAGAGACAAGTGCTCACAAGGATATCATGAGCACCTATGAAAGTACAAATGAGTGCTCTCCAGTCAGTGCCATCTTTATATTGTTCTGGTTTACAGGCAATGCCTTCATCTTTACCTACAGACACATTTTGCTTTTCTCTTTCATTTTAATCCTGTTCATCTATATATATTTAATCATGCAAATAGCTAAATAAGTTTGTGTCTTGTACGGCAGGCACTTTGTCATGCTTCTTTGTACCTAAGCACATACTTTGCAAATCATAAACAATAGTGTTGATTTTACTTGATATAAAAACTTGGATTCTCAAAAGAAATCTATGTGTTCACACAACGAACAGAGACTATCTGAATTGCTGAAGTGTGACTGAATCATATGCAGTATCGTTTTAGTCATCTCTACAGACCAGGAAGATTTGAAATGCAGGTGTAAAAAGATGTATGAGGCATCAAAAGAAATATTCACCTTTCTTTGTGTTCATTTTTTTTATTTTTGCTTGGCCAAGAAAGAAGGGGTTTTTTCCAAGGGAATAGGAGTCTTCAGGGCTTATTCCTGTGCCTACAAGTCAGAGAGGTCACCGGCTTGCCCCTTCCTGAAGGCTGTAATTACAGGCAGAGGACTATTTATTTTCCCGTAAGGCGACCAGAATCTTGAGTGTAAAAAACTGTTTACAAGAGTACACTGTGTATAGGGGTTACACACAACCTCAGGAAAAATAATAGGAAAGTGAGACTATTTTTCTTCATGTATTCAATAACATGAGAAGGTCCAAGACTCTGGAAATGTTCTAAAGTACAATAATAGAGATGAATATGAGGTCAAATTAGGTGATCCTGGGGCTTAAGGAACTGAATTAAATGAATAAAGAGGAGGAATTTCTAATAGGGCATAATCTAACTGATGATTTGTTAAATGTAAACTTATTTGTGGCTCCAACATCATGGTACACAGGAATGAATAAATGTATTAGTAAGAGTAATTGAGAAGTATTTCTAATGTGAAAAACACCAATTACATTGGGTTTATCTGGAGCCAGTGTGGAAAAAAATGAGCAATGTTTCTTACTCTCAACTAAACTCACCCTCACTTTCAGAACTGTTATAGGAAAGGTACTGATTCAAGTAGAGTTGGGCATGCAAAACACAAGATCAATTCTGTTACTGGCCCGATATTAAGGATATTAGTCTGTGTTTGAAAAATGATTTGTAATATATAAGTAGCAGTTTAACAAAGTAGGTAAAACTTGTAATTAATTTCAAAAGGTCAAAGCAAGAGATTTGTACAAAGAGGACCCGCTTTATATACAAAGAGGCCTGCTTTGAGAAGTAATACCGTAGTATGGTAAATTGTGACTAATTCTGAGATTTTCTGTCTAGATTCTTTTTAAAACCAAATGCTTAAGAAAAATCATGAGACATGAGTAGCAATTACATTTTTTAGGCTGAGTAGGTAGCATAATTGCTCCTACTCCACTTGTTTTTAGTAAATTCTGCACAGAAAAACAAGTTGACCTCGGTATTGAAATTTGAGAGTTCACTATTTGTGGCACAGTTACAAATCACAGAAAAAAATGTACACTTTGTTAGGACTTCACCACACCTAACAAAAGGAAGTTTTCTTATTAAAAAAAACACTCCAAATTATTGTGAGATCTAGGGTAACCATGGTGTTAACTATATACTATTTGATGTCTTATAACCCTGGTGATGAGATAACAATCCAATTGAATGCAGATGAACTCATGAAAAAAGAAGGATTATGAAATATTTGGAAAGTAAACACCTAAATTTTCATAAGTAAATATTAATTAAGTATTTGTGTGATCTTTAGATATGAAAGCTTCCCCTGTATGCACTTGGCTCTTGGAACCAGCTGTTAAAACTCCCAGCACCTTAGTTAATACCCTGTATGCTGGTAGTTCAAGAACTAGTTAAGAAATAGTCACTTTTTCTATTTTAACTGGCAATGTATAAATAAAATCTCGGTTCCAGTGGATGGCTGGCCAATTATTTTAATAACGACGTTGGCATGGCTTCATTTTACCTTTCTTGCTATTAGCAAAGCTTTCCTTTTGTACTCTGAAGTATGGGTAAATCACAAATTAAACTGAACTGTTGTTTGTTTAATGCTGTGTTTCCTGCTAACCTTATTCTTGTCTATCAATCTGAACCCAGTTCCCCAGTGGCTCAAAAACCCTCAATTGGGATTAAGTAATAGTTTACACAACCTTACTCAGTCATTAACCCATGTTGACTTTCTCATTCTTGTGTTCCAGCTTCATTTAAGAGTTTCTTAAGCACTCTATCCAGCTGCTGTTTTGGGGACAACTAGCAACACCTATTTAATCAAGAAATTTAATATTTCCAAGGAATCATTTACCCTATCTCAGACTTCTTCATTAGCGTACTCTAATTCAGTCTTGTATTCCTTCTTCAAAATAAAGCCTGTTTTCATTCATAGTAAATACGAAGTTTAAAAATCTTTACTTCTTTTCTTCTCTCTACAAAGCAGAAAAAGAAAATTGTATATTATCTTTCCAGACAGGTTTCTTTTGTTGTTTAGTGTATTGAAAATGATGCCAGTAAGATAAAACTAGACCTTGGTGGCTCCTCCTCATATCCACCCAATCTATTTGTATCTAAAGCGCTGTTGGAGTAAGTAATCTTTGTTAAGAGCAAACCTATTTGTATATCTGATGATAATCTGAGGGATAATAATATGATATTTAAGGAGTTTCTGTCCTTGGCCCTGACTATTTCCTGGTCCTCCTTCAGGCCCAGTGATGTGCTGGTAAATGTTAAACTCTGGGAGGAGGGGCAGCAGAAGCCCCTAATTTGTAGCATTTGCCAATTTCTATGGTGTAAATATCCCACTGAGCCAGTTTCAATGTACCACCGAAACAGCATTAGTCACAGAACAACAATGAGGAAGAGATGTGCACACTTGGCTCTGTGAACTGTTATGAGATGGTTCAAGCACAGCACTGCCACCCTGTCCTACCCGCAACCTGTCATTCTTATAGTTCCCAGAATCCATCAGCCTCCCTCACAACCCTGCCTTAACACGTGTAGCTTGGTCTGCTTCAGATTCCTTTTAACACTCATTTTGTCAGGTTAACACTTTTTCCCTATTCTTTAAAACTTCCACGCCAGCATTTCCTTCCCCAGGACATTTTCCCTAGCCTTCACGTCATCCCCTGCCCCGCAATATTCAGGATTTGTTGCCTTTCCTGAGCACACCAGTAGCACTCTGCTTATTTCTACCATGTCTCTTACCACACTCCGTGGTAATGTGTCCAACAGTTCCATCATTAGCCCCCTGAGGGGATGAACTATGGCATTTATCTCCACAGTCCTAGCACCTAAAACAATAACTTGAAAAATATATACATTTATCAGATGAGCACAGAAGTATGACAGAGTCCTGTATGTAAAATATATTACTATAAATAGAATGCTGATTCGTAAAAATAATTATTTAGATAAAACAGTTTTTCGGTCTCTCCCCTAAATCCCTAAAAACTAATTTATAGAATTGAGGAGTTTTCAAGAGTTAAATTAGCACTGAAGAAAAACTGGGGAGTTTCACTGTTACCTATGCGCCTGCCCTCCCCCCAACACATACCCTGCTCCATTCACCAATCTGCAATGAAGATTGATCAAAGAACAAAGAAGGAGAAAAATGAAAGGAAAAGGAAAGATCAAGATAGGGAGGGTGAATAGATAGGAATTCCAGAGCTTTGTAATCGAAATTTGGAACTCAGAATTAAAGTCATTAAAAGGAGAAAGAGAGAATACTTTCTCTGCTCCCATAAGGTTTTCTCAAGCCTTTCAATAGCAGTCACCCTTTGAGCGGGTGATACTATCTGTAAGAGGGACTTTACGCAATGCTTTAGTGGGAGTGGCTTGAGCAGTGACACCAGTGGAGATAACCCTTGAAGCTTTCATTTGAAATCCACAGATTTTCACTATTGGCCACCAATCTATGATTTCAAGTTGAAAATGATATATGGGTTAAGGAAAAGAAGTTAAGGGTATAAAGGTCTTTATCAACACCATCCTTCCTGTGGCCACAGTATCGTAATCCCAGTGGCAACCTTCAAAGGCACCAAGTATGTGCTTGGTACGGACAGAAGCTTTCCTGAGCTTGGCCTTGGTGTGGATGCAGTGAGAACTGAGTAAGGGCCTCTGGCAGGGACCTTGTCCGCTGAGAAGGGAAGCCCACAGATGGATGTTTCTGATCAACAGGTCCTATCAGAAACAAGGGGAGCAGATAAGTAAAGAGTCTCACTCCATGGTGGCAAGAGGGAAAGGAGGGATAAGAGGTCATGACAGTTGGATTAATGGCAGGCTAGAATATAGTCGTGGGCTTGAACGATATATTGCGGCACAATCGAAGGATTCTTGTTACATCCATCATTCATCTCTCCTGGCCCTCCGTGAAGACATTTACCAACCTGTTTCTATTGACTGTGACACTGTTAGGCGCATAAACGGACCATGGCTCTTATCACCTCCAAGAGGAACTACTTCTGTTTTATTTGTTAGCGCAGGGTAATTGGTGTTGTGTCTTTTGAAAATCTCTTATACTTCTATGAGTAAGTGCATTGAAATTTGGTTTCTGTCAACTAAGTAGAGGAAAGCAGAAAACCTCTTTGCACTAAGCATTAAAACCTTCCTAGCTTGGAACAATTTTCTTTATGAATCACTCTGTCACTCCTGGCTATGATTGAAGTGCAGTATGAAGGCTGCTAACCGAAAACACATGGACACAGTCTGCTTCAGATCTGATTCACCTTAGGAAATGATGATAAAGAAGCAAAAGTTTTAACACTTAGAATTCCAAAGTCCATATCATTGTAGAATTGATTCTTTTGAATTGTGGTGGTACTTCAAGAAAAAAGGATTTATTTCATTTATATTTAAATGCATTTGTACACATATGTATATAAACCCATACACATATATACATAAAATATATTCTGCTTCAAGTATTTCTCTCTCTTTTCTCTTTACTAATCCAGCTTCCATTAAGAACTGGCTCAACTTCGACCTCTGCCATGAGCCTTCTCCAGCTGTTTAAGCCCACACGGATCTTATTATTTTCCTAGTCTTAGAGGGTTTACTGCCAGTACCATGTTTTCAGAATGTAACTATCAGCTGAGTTCTTATACTTTGCATCAGTTAGCTATTGTATGTGTCAATCTTTTGCCTCCCAATGTAGAGGTTGGACCCAAGGTAGAAGCATTTGACAGGAATGACAAACAATAGTCTGTTTTTATATACTCAACAAGTGAAAACTTATTTTGTTTACATTTTTTCCCTTTTTATACAGTTAAACACTCACATACACACACACACACACACACACACACACACACACACACACATATAGGCCACGGAGACCCTATGACCCTCAAAGACTAGCATATTTTCTATCTAGCCCTTTCTCAAAAAACATGTGCCAACCCCTGCATTAGAGAATAATGTAAAATAATAGTGGGCAGATAACAGGTCCACAAATTTTGGAGAGTCATGGATGACCTCACTTATGAACTTAAGTAATTCTCTTCAGTAGGTATGAGTGTTTCCATTTTACAGATGACAAAATTGAGGCTCATTGATCTAAACAACTGGATTTTGTCTTCATAGGCATTATGAGGACTCACTAGACCAACAATAGTGATAATAATAACTGTTTAGTTGCACAAGGCAGGGATTTATGTCTTTTTTATTTGCTACCATATCCTTCAGCACCTAGAACAGCTTGTCACATGGTATGTTATTGTATTCATTTTCCAGAGCTCCCATAACAAATTACCACAAACTGGGTGGCTGAAAACAACAGAAATTTATCGTCACATGGTTCTGGAGGCCAGATGTTGGAAATCAAGGCATCAGCCAGGGCCATGCTCCCTCTGGAGGCTCTAGGGAGGACTCCTTCCTTACCTCTTGCAATTCTGGTGTCCCAGGCATCTTAGGTTGTGGCAGCTTTACTCCAATCTCTGCCCCCGTCTTTACGTGGCAGTCCACCATGTCTCTCTGTGTCCTCTCTTCTTATAAGGACAACAGTCATTGAACTCAGGGCACACGCTAAATCCAGGATGATTTCATCTCAAGATCCTTAACTAATTACATATCAAAGAGCCTATTTCCAAATAAGGTCACAATCTGACTTTCCAGGTGGACATGAATTTTGGGAAGACATTAATCAGTCTACTGTAGGTCTTCTAAATGAAGTGACCATTTAATATGTTTCTGGCACTGGATTCATTTCATTTAAGCCTCAAAACAAATCTGTTATATAGATATGTGTTTTCCCACTTTACAAGTGAAGAACTGAGGTTTAAAGATCTAGGAATCCTAAAGCTGCATAGCCAGGAAGGGCAGGGCCACTCCTGACCCAAGTTCTCTGCTAGGTTAGCATGGTTGTCACAGGACATGCTGAGAAGGTATTTAGGGAGCATTACGCCAAAAAGTTGTAGAAGTGGGCTTAAGGAAGAAGATTCTGAAATCAAAGGAATCAGACTGTAGGAGGCCATGTAGGCGATTTCCTTTAATTCACTAGAAGAGTGTCTAAGAATCAGCCAGGCATGTTGGCTCATGCCTGTAATCCCAACACTTTGGGAGGTTGAGGTCGAAGGATTGCTAGAGCCCATGAGTTCAAGACCAGCCTGGGCAACATGGCAAAATCCCATCTCTACAAAGAAATACAAAAATTAGCCAGGTATGGTGGTACATGCCTGTATTCCCAGCTACTCTGGAGGCTGAGGAGGGAGGATCTCTTGAGCCCAGGAGGGAAGGGGTTGCAGCGAGCCAAGATTGTGACACTGCACAGCAGCCTGGGTGCCAGTGCCACAGCCTTTCAAGCAAGCAAGAAAGAAAGAAAGAGGGAGAGAGAGAGAAAGAGAAGGAAGGAAGGAAGGAGGGAAAGAAGGAAGGAAGGAAGGAAGGCAAGAAGGAAGGAAGGGGAGAAGAGAAAGGAAAGAAAGAAAGAAAAAAGAAAGAGAAAGAAAAGAAAAGAAAGAGAAGAAAGAAAGAAAGAAGAGAAGAAAGAAAGAAAGAAAGAAAGAGAAAGAAAGAAGGAAAGAAAAAGAAAGAAAGGAAAGAAGGGAGGGAGGGAGGGAAGGAAGGAAGGAAGGGAGAAAGAAAGAAGGAAAGAAAGAAAGAAAGAAAGAAAAGAAAGAAAGAAAGAGAGAGAGAGAAAGAGAGAAAGAGAATAAAGGAAAGACTCCAAGATGGTTCAGATCTCAAACTTATAGAGAGGGTAGCTATTGATGCATTGAGAAATAGGAAGCTAGAAGAGGAAATCAGTTTGGAGAGAAAAGTGATGACTTTGAACATCACCGATGGCATATTCAAACATAGCTTGAAGGCAGTTGCAGAGACAGGGCTGGTCTTCGGAAGAGAGGGCCATGGAGTGTGTAGAGTTAGGTCATCACCACGAGGCTGTGAGGGCAGAGCCACAATAGCTTCCATCACCTTGTGAATCACCAATGCTCAGCCTGTGGCTGGCTGGACAGATGCCTGCTTATGCTGTGCTCACGGCTGTCTGGCTGCACACACAGCCGCAGAGCATGCCCTCTCTGGCTGGGGCAGAAAGAAATTGAAGCCTCTTTAACTCTGCCCCCCCAGCTTTGCTCCCTTGCTAGGACTTCCAGGCCATGGCTATTGAAGCCATAAGGCAGGATTACTTACTCCAGGGGAGTTAGTGGAAACAGAAGTATTGCGGAAGCCTCTTTCTTTTCAACTGTGCCTTGAGCACATCAGACGGAGTCCTCTTCATAGCACAGAACAACTTGCTCAGATTCTTAGGGTTTTACCACAGCACCCTAACAGTCTGGCCATGCATTAAGGACCCCAAAGAGAAGGACTTGCTCTGCCAGAGAGCTGACTGTTCTATATTTTACAGAGAATTCTGGATTCAGTGTCAACATCTTAGACATCTGAGTACAGACTGTAAAGAGTTAAAGTATGTCTATAAGAAACAGAGCCAGACCCTGAAATTGAAAGCTCTGTGCCTCCCTGCGTGCAGTCAGTTCCACGCTGTCCTCTCTCCCAGTTCTACTTAATAAAAAAAACACATGAGTGAAATTTAGGGAAATAAGAATTCCTGAAATTAAAGCAATTAAATTTTCAGTCAACCGTATGAAAAGCTCTAGACAAAGAGGGACTTTCTATTTCGAAATGTGTATTTCCCAGAAAACCATTACTATATCTAGCTAGAATTTGTACAAAGAATGATTATGAATAAAGTATATATTCAAATGCTTCTGTTAATTTAGTCATGGTCAAAGAGGAGAGAAAGGTGATATAAGTGAACTGGCAAAGATTTTACAAGATAGTATATTTTTTGAAATTTTGTCTGCAAGACTGATTTAAATTATCTATAGATGAGCTAAATCTGTCCTATAGATCAATTAAATGAATCACTATTTTAAATATACCACATTCTTAATTACACTGAATTAAATATAATTGCATATTCACTGCATACATCATAATGCTAATTAGGGGAAACATTTTGAATCAAATATATTGAGATATATAGCACTTCAATTTTCTTCTTATAAAAAAAGCTGTATGACTGAGTCAAGTAAAAAAAATATCTGGCAAATACTCATAGAAAGGTAAAGAAAGACTAGATTAATTGACATGTCACATCAAGGATTACAAATTGTAGAGGAATTCCTATTCTTTAACTATATGACAGTATATAAGACTTTGGGTTAAGGAAGTAAGTTTGCAACAAGTTTAAAAAAACATAAAACAGGAGGCCAGGCGTGGTGGCTCACGCCTGTAATCCCAGCACTTTAGGAGGCCGAGACAGGTGGATCACGAGGTCGGGAGTTCAAGACCAACCTGGCCAAGATGGTGAAACCCTGTCTCTACTGAAAATACAAAAAGTTAGCCGGGTGTGGTGGTAGACACCTGTAATCTCAGCTACTCAGGAGGCTGAGGCAGAGAATTGCTTGAACCCGGTAGGCAGAGGTTGCAGTGAGCCGAGATCGCACCACTGCACTCCAGCCTGGGCAACAGAGCGAGACTCCATCTCAAAATAAATAAATAAATAAAAATTTAAAAAATGAAAAATAAAATATGTTGTTTACTATTGTTTCTCAGAGACGTATAATTATTTTAGAAGTGGATAAGCCTTAAAATGCTCAATGCTTTTAAAAAATTTCCTATAAAATCCAGAATGTATCTACATTTTTGGGCAACCTGTAGTGATTGGAGGACCGTGATTGTTTACTCATTTGGTCACCTAAACATCCCAAGCAATGATGTGTTCTGACAGCAGACTGATACAGGTTTTTTTCACTCCTTGGAGTCGGAAAAAAAAAAAAAAAACAGCAAGCGAAGCTTTTGGAAGCCACCCCATAAAGCTGGAAGAGAATTTCAAAATCAATTCACTCAACCCCTCTCTTTACAAGCAGAAAATGTGCTAGATTGGAGGTGAAGACCCTGGAGCCAGATAGCCTAGGCTTAATCCTAGCCCTGCATTGAAGGGAATGTGAACACTCAGTGCCTCCGTTTCCTTCTAGGCTTCTTGTTCTGAGATTCCATGAATTAATATTTGTAAAATGCTTAGAACTGTGTCTAACACACTGTAAACACTAGGAACAAATGCTAAGGTCATGCAACTCATCAATGCCTCTGTGGGTTAGAACCAGCCCTGGCCCATGGAGGTGCTCATTCTTCTTTTAGACCAGGCTCTTAGGCATCCCAACTCAGAAATACCATAGGAGCCTATACATAGGAAGTATGATGTAGTGTAAGGAATATAGGATTCAAAATCAACAACTAGGATTCAAACTCTGATATTTATTGACTCAACTCTCTGAATCTTAGTTTCTTCATCTGTAAAATTATGATGATCATAACAAACCCAAGTCACAGACTTGTTCAGAGGAGCAAATGAGATAATGTACTTTGAAAACCATAATCTACTCTGCAAATGTTATGTAACATTATAATTGTGAGCTCAGCAAAGCCATGAGAATGTTTCAAAGCTGCTTAGGACATCAAGAAGTTGGGTTGGGGAAAATTCTTAATAGGGTCTCTCCACATCCTCATTTTCCATTTATTCATTGTTTTAAAATTTATTTTTCTTATGATATAATTTTTATATATATGTACAGTCATGCATTGCTTACATTTTGAGAAATGTGTGAATAGGCAAGTTTGTCATTGTGCGAACATCATAGAGTGTGCTTATACAACGAACATCATGGAGTGTGCTTATACAACCCTAGGTGATATAGCCTACTACACACCTAGACTGTATGGTGTGGCCTTTTGCTCCTAGGTCACAGACCTGTGCAGCATGTTACTCTGCTGAATACTGTAGGCAATTGTAACACAATGCTAAGTATTTGTGTATCTAAATATATCTAAAGATATAAATATGTCTTTATAAATACACAAATATACCTTTAAATATACTAGTATATATTTATAGATATAAATGTGTAAATATATCTATAGATGTACTAGTATACATATTTATAGACTAGAAAAGGCACATTACAAATATGATATTATTAGCAGGGTGTGGTAGCTCATGCCTGTAATCCCAGCACTTTGGGAGGCTAAGGTGGTAGAATTACTTGAGCCCTGGAGTCTGAGGTCACAGTAAGCTATGATCACATCACTGCACTCCAGCGTGAGTGACAGAGGGAGACCCTGTCTCTCAAAAACAACTTAAACAAAAAAATAGAGTCTTACGGGACCACCATAATATATTCAGTCTATCATTGATTGAAATGTCATTATGCAACACATAACTATATATATGCATATATGTGCACACATACACTATATATACATACACACGCATATACATATGTGTTGTGTGTGAGTATAATATAATATAATACAAATACTCATATCTCTACCACCAGGCTCAAAAAGGGAATATTACCTGTGAAGTCCCCTGAATATCCCATCCTAGCAATATTCCTCCCCCTCCTGGAAAAGTGGGTAAATAACAATTGTAAGTTGTGTGTTTGTCTTTCCTTTGCCTGTAGTTGCGCTACACATGTGTGTGCCCAGAGAATATTCTTTATTGGATGCATGGGGTTTCCTTCTTGTCTCAGAGATCTCAAGCTTTATAGTATCTTCCTGCAGCTTTATAGTGTCCACCTTATTCTTTGTCACTATTTCCCTTTCCCAGCCAATAAAGCACATGTACCTCTCACATTCAAATGAACTCGTAAAGAGAGATTTTAGAAAAGAGCTGGTTCACCTCAGGTTCACCTGAGCAAGGAATGGGTGTCGGTGACTGTGGAAGGTGGAGCACCGCTGCCAAAGCAGTGCAAGGACCCAGACCCAGTCAATGGGAGGGTCTTGACTCGGGATAGCCACTCTGACATTCACTGGAAGTCCTAGATGGTCGCCTTGCCTTACACCTTAATGGAGAAAAGGCTAAAAAGATACATCAAGGCAGATTTGAAAGCTATACTAGGGAGCTTGGAATTTTCCTGCAGGCTTTTGGGAAGCAACTGAAGCTTTGAAGAAGGGAACGACAGCCTGAGACTGCTTCAAGGCAGAAGAGATAGGAGACCAGAAGGCCAGTGAGGAAGCGCCTAGGCTGGGCCAGGAGTGCAGGTGTGGCTGGAAGGGCTGCTCAGAAGCAGCACTGTGGACGGAGCTGAGCAGGACTTAGTGACTGGTTAGATATAGAAAATGCCAGAGAAAGAGGAAGTGGTGATGACTGAAATTTCAGAGTTACCTAAATGCAAGCACGGTATGTTCATAACCAAAATAGGTAACAAGGAGAGCTAGGTTTGAGAGCCAAGCTGATTAGTACAGAATGCTAGTGGTTATCTCTGCTGTTATCCAGAAAATAAAGATTAATTTCAGCCTTAAAATCAGGGACTTAAATGAGATGATCTAGAAAGCCCTTTCCATTTTTGTAATTGTGCAATCCTCAGAACATTCCCCAGAATAGTAAGCAGAAGCAAAAGAAATTCAGGAGTTTGAACATCAGAGAGAGCTGTTTTCTGACGCCTGCTTCAATGGGAACTAGGCACTGTGACTGAGCCCTCGGCTCTCGGAGTCTCCTCCTCCTTGAAACTAAGTGTGATAAAGCCTCACATTGCTGCTGTGGGTCTTATTGTACATGAAAATGCCCACCTCAGTGCCTGGCACATTCTGGGTGCAGGAAAAAGTTTGATTTCCTCCCTCCCTTCCTTCCTTCCTTTTTCCTCCCTTTGTTACCATGGGAGAGAGTCAGGCTGGTTCCCTCCTGGTGCTGGTGTGAAACCTGCTTTTTAGACTCTTCTGCAGTTCCCCGAAGCAGTTATTGTCCCAAAGAACTGCTTTCTGCCAGCAATGCTCAGTTTTACCCTAAGACATGAGAACGCCTGGCTTTGAGGGAAGCACAGGTAGCAAGGAGACCCCTGACAGCAAATGTGTAGTTGTTCTTCCAGCTAGGCCCCAGTCCCACCCTAAATGCCACATCCAGGCACTGTGTGTACGGTGCTGAGATGAAGCAACCCCATCTTTTCCACACAAATGAGCAGCAAACATATTTGCTGATTATCTTTGAGGGACATAGTGAATCAGACTGAGATTTACTCATATTTACACAAGGCTTTACATCTGAGATACTGAAAGCTTAATCCAAGCCTTCCCTGTTAGTTGAAGTCCTACTGTTAGAGCTCAACGACAGGGTGCAGCTCTGTAAGCCAGTCCCTGATGCCTTGATCCCAATCATTGAGTTTATCAGGATTCTCCATAGGAAGAGACAAGGAGCACCTCTCCTGCAGGGAATACTGGAGTGTTACTTTTTCCTAGAAGCTAGTGCCTCAACACCTCTTCTGCAGATCTCAGCTATGGAGAAAATGAAAAAGAAAAATGTTGGAGTACCCTGGCTTATGAAATTTGAATGCCTCTTGAACCTATCAAGTTTATTTTTTAGCTCTAAATAAGACAAGATCAAGAAGTTCTGCAGATCCTATTCCAACATTGTGCAATGTCTCTATATTTACAAATTTTATTTGGTGGGTGGGGCAATAGAGACATAATTTAATCCCATTAGTTGTTGAGGAGATACTATTTAGAGATCTCACTAATTCCTGTCGTGAAGGAGAAGGCTTGAAGTGTGCAATATAAATATTGCATTAACCCTAATACAGAGTTCTACATTTGTGTCTTGCATGTGTGCAAACAGGTGCACAGAGGCTAAAGTTCTGGTTGTATTGATCTCCCTCCATTTGCAAAAGATCAGTGAGTTCCTGCAAGCTTGCAGATTCTCTGAGGAGACACTTAGTGGTCATCTCCTCTTCATTCTTCTGCTGGCCCCATTCAGCAAGACCAACCACAAAGCAAACTGAATAGGCAAATGGGCTTTATCTCTGGTGACTTTGCAGATGCACTAATTTTTCAGCAGCTGTCATTAAATGCCTACTGTGTGCTAGGCATAATACAGGGCCTTGGGACTAAAAGATGATAAGACAATTCCTGTGCTCTTGTTGATAGAAGGTGGCTAGTTTATGGTCAAAGACTCTCATTCACACCCACCAAATTGTTTTTATATCCCAGTGGATCCATTATATCTCTGGCAGCGCCACACGCCAGGTCAAGTTTGAGGCTTTGAAGTTCCCAGGATGTCACCTAGACTTAGAAATGAAGAAACACTAACAAAAGAAGAAACAAGACAACCACAAAAACCTGACCCTGAAGAGCTGCCACTTCTATAATGGAATAGTTCAAATGGCCTTAGATTTAAAATTGGTCTTTGCTCCTTTAAGGAGATTCCCTGAGCTCTGGCTATCTCTGCAAAATGAATGATTGATCACCAGTAGAAACTTAATTATCAATTAATTGGTTGCTATCGAATTGCTGGTACATCTCAGTTATCTGCTACTCCTCAGAGTAATCCATAGTACTTTAGTGAAGAAATGCTTCCAATTAAACAGGGAAATAGCACTTACTAATATATTAAAGCAAATTTCTAGACCTAAAACATTTTTATTAATTATAAGAGTCAGTGGGTTTAGCATCTCTAAGATTCTGTTTGCTAATTTATTGCCACTGAAAGTGAAGAAACAGTTGTTGATATATAAAATAGAGCATTTTAGGTGGTTTTTAATCATAAAAAGTCAGTAGATGTAAAAACTCTGCATTGCATGTGGCAGACATGTGACCTTAAGGAATAAGGTTGCTACACAGAAACTTTTGTTTGTTTGTTCTTAAACAGTAAAATGATTTGAAATATACTTTGATCATTTTGTGATTATTATCATATAGAACAATAATAGAGAATTTCTTACTTCCTAATGATTTTCCTGGACTTATAGTTACCTACAAAGATGTAATGAAATTTGCTCTCCTTTTCTTCCAAGGTATACATCATTTTCCTTAATACCTTCTCCTGTTCCCATCATCTACCCCAGATTTGCCAATTCCCAGCTATCTCCTCAGGACAGACAAGAGCCAAATACTCCCATTTGTCCCTTACAAACTCTTTTAACTTCCTCAATTTCTGGAAAAAAAAAAAAAGCTTTAATAATATAGTTTTATATCTCTATACTCATCCCCTATCTACTTATAATTGATTAACATGTTCATTCATTCAATTAATATTTACTAAACATCTACTTTGCATGATATTTAATCAACTACTAGCAATACCATGGTGAACGAGTAGGGTCCCTGCTCGCAGAGAGCTGCTTGGGAGAAGTTTCACATTATCTTATAAATCACACAAGCAAATGTTAAGTTGCAGCTTGTAACTATGTTACAGCTATGCTATGGTGCACAGGTAGACGGTATTATGAGAAGCTATACTAGAAGTATTTGACCTAGATAGTGGGGTCAGGGCAGGCCTCCTGAAGAAATGGTGATAAGCTAAGATCTGAAGGAGATGTAGGAGTTAATAAGGTGAATGGAAGTGGAAGGAGCATTTCAAGCAGGGAAATAGCATCTGCAGAGGCCCTTAATGGAAGAACACGTGACATATTTGGAGAGCTGAAAGAAGGCCTGCTCACTGGAGCACTAAGAACACAGATCTGGAGAAGTTGGGCAGGGGCTGGATGATGGGAAGGGAGCCATACAGGCCATGTTAAAAATGTTGTTCTTTATCCTAAGAGCAATGGGGAAGCATGAGTGTTTTAAATAGAGAGGGATATGGTCAGATTTGTGTTTGAAAAAGAAAATCCTGCTGCAGTGTGAAGAACAGATCATCCTGGCAAGGGTAACAGTGGATGTGGTTTGTCTAGTTAGGAAGCCACTGTAGTAGTCCAGGAAGGAGTGGAGTGGCTAGGATGAAAATTGGGAGGAGGGGCACAATGGAGGTGACTGGATACATCTAGCAGGCATTTAGAAATGAAATTGTTGGGAATTGGTGATGGAGCATATATGGGGACAGAGGGAGAGGGAGGAATTGGGGATGACACTTAGAGTTCTGACTCGTGCACCTGGAGGAATGGTAGAGACATTCACTGAGGTGTGTAGTATCCTAAGATCAGGCAGGGGGAAGATTGTGGTTTCTATAATGGGCGATGGGCGTGTTGTTGAATCTGAGGTCTCCGAGACATGTGAATGGAGATACTGAAGTGATGTTATCTACAAGTGCTGGGCTCTTTGTTTGTTTTGTTTTTATTGCATGGGAGGTCTTCCAGAAAACCTGCTAGACAAATTCTAAAAGAAATATAACACTCATGCTGGGTACTGTTGTGAGAGATTTATATAAACTATCTTGTTTAATAGTTATACAAGCTCTGTAAGGTAAGTACTATTTTTTTAGTTCTCTCTATTTTATATTCCAGTTGAAATTCATCTCATCAGACTTGCCTGCTAGAAGCATTACCTTTGCGTCAAGGGCTCAGACATTTAAAAGTTTTGTTTCTCTTATAATAGCAGTAGCTAAGTTCCATCTTTAGGCATGCACGCACTGAACCATGGCGTGAATTGTGATAGTAAGATTTTAGAGTCTGTAAATAATGTCTTGTGAAATTGGAGCCATTGGGTCACTGGAAATATTTATGCCTATCTGTGGCTATTGGTCTATTTGCATGATTATCCTTACCATTCTCCTCCAAGCTCTGAAAAGACACACTGAAAGGTTTCTTTCCAGCTTGTTCACGTCTGGACTCACATTAACTGTATGACCATATTTTATTCCAGACGCTCCTAAGAAATTCATCAGGCTGTGAAGCGCGCCATGATGAATATCGAGCAGAGTTTACCACAGCTTTGCAGCGCGTTGACTTATTCATGGGTCAATTCAGTGAAGTCCTGTTAACATCTATATCCACCTTTGTGAAAGGAGACCTCACCATCGCTAATCTTGGGACATCAGAGGGTCGCTTCATGCAGGTAAGTGCTTTCTGAGAGTAGCTGTGCCTGTTCTATCTGGTATTATGCAATTAATTTGCTTTTGTTTTTGTAGTAAGGTATTTGCAAATACTGTAAAGTCCAAATCATAGTAGAAACCGGAACACAGACTGAAAGCCAAACAGTGAAGCCTGGTCCACTTTCTGTTAAATGTGTTGTCTCTTTTTGTTAAGTTCTTGAAGCTTTCAGTTTGAATCTGGTTGCTTTAATTTTCTCATCCGGAATGGTGTGGGGTGTTTTTAGTTTTTTTTTTTTTTCCCCATTCATAATTTCTGTCACATGATTGGAAAATAAAATGAAACAATTAAAGCACTTCTGGGCAATTTTTTTTTTATTTCAAGGGAAGCTACAAATCAAAGGAGAGCTATTGTGTGAACCACGCATCTCCATGAGAAGAAACATTCACATCATTGAGAAATATTGGCAGAAGTTAGGAAGGGACAACATTATCATCAAAATTCCATTGTAACTCAAGATCTCCTGATTCTGTAAAATGATAGGGTTGGACGCAAATAAGTTCAACTACAAAAAAAAAATCCAGATTTTATTAAGAAATGGTTTTAATGGATAGCAACAGTATTTCCATACAACAAAAGTTTCCATTTCAACTTACTGTGTTTCCTAGATACAAGAACCATAGCACTTTGCAAAAACTAAAATACTCTCTTGTTGGATTAGCTTTTACTGTTTTGCAGTTATTGGTGCTTTCAACATGAGTTGTTAGTAGATTCTTGATGAGGGAAGAATGACAATAGCATCTCTGGAAATCTTGGACTTCTATGAATACTAGAAATATCTTTTAAAGGGAGATGCTCATTTCATAATTGTCGGATGTAATTAATACCCCCATCAGACAATAACCTCCAGTAAATCAACTGAGAATGATAAGCTTTTCCTATAACTTGCCTATCTATACATCCTATGTGTGTATTCTTCTACAAAACATTTCTTTAATTACCACTCTCTTTATAGCAGCCTGGATATTGATCATTGTCATATTTTAAAACCTATAAGCTATGTTTTTCTTGTACTAATGGCATGGTGGAATTTTTTTAAGGTCAAAAACCACATAAATAGAACCTTCCTAGCCCAAAACTAATCATACAGGTCCTGTTATCTAATTATTCACATAGTAATCTCCCTTCTATTGCTTCACAGTGAACTACACCTTCTCTCCCCCTCTTTCCTCTGTCCATTCCACTGTGCTTATTTACCCAACTCATCCATCTTAACCGTTTAATTCTATCCTTAACTTCTCAAAGCTGAAGGAGGGATGCCCCGCCCTTCCCACAGAGACATGCGCTCTCATGTATTTGAAATATGGTCACATCTATTATGTGTAAAATATGTAGTATTGTTCTGTGTTTATACATGTTTTTAATTTATATAAAATTGCATTCTATAAAATTGCAAAAATGCAAAGACAGACTAGAGAAGCTGGCATCTATTGATTTCTTAATGTGTTCGTTATGTTGATTTGCCCCCTTTTATCTTTATTCCTGCTTTTTTTTTTTCCAAAATCGTCCATTACCTTGCCAATCCGGTTTTGTATGAATAAGCTTTTTATGATTACTTTAGCTCTGACTTTTTTTAACATCAAAAGTTCCCTGGCCTATTTCCACATTCTAAAGTTGTGATAAAATTCCTTATTTAAATGTGTTGCTTTATTAACTGAGTAAATTCTGCTGCGTGACAGAGTCCATCACCCGAAGGATATGTCACGCGTCAGTCTCATTATAGAAACGCTGTAGCAAATGTTTTATTCTTATCTGCCAGCCTTTGTATAAAATAAACGATATTTTGCCCATTAACTATGCACCCAAAACAAAAGGTAAAAATAAATGCTTATTTTATGAAAAGTACTGATATCACTGATTTTTTTAAAGTGGCTTTTAATTTATCAAATAAGTATCAAGAACTACCTAACTTTGCTTTACTAGACGAATGAAGCAAAGGAAACAGTGACACAGAACCTACCTTTAAGAAATTAAATTTTAGCACTTTGGGAGGCAGAGGTGGGCAGATCACGAGGTCAGGAGATCGACACCATCCTAGCTAACATGGTGAAATGCCATCTCTACTGAAAATACAAAAAAACTTAGCCGGGTGTGGTGGCGGGCACCTGTAGTCCCAGCTACTCAGGAGGCTGAGGCAGGAGAATGGCGTGAACCCGGGAGGCGGAGCTTGCAGTGAGCGGAGATCTAGCCACTGCACTCCAGCCTGGGCGACAGAGCAAGACTCCACCTCAAAAAAAAAAAAAAAAAAAAAGAAAAAAAAAGAAATTAAATTTTAGTAGGAAAGATAAACATATTTACCTGATAATAATAGTACATATGAACAAAGGGCTATTCGAAACCATAGAGGATCTATTTCTCTGACGCTTGCCTAACAGAATTTCATTCCATTATATTTTATAAAGAAACCTAAAGCATTTGAAGGATCAAACAGTCAACATCACTGAAGTCCAGATATTTACAGTAAATAATAGTGGGGGAGGAGTCAGGAGTGGAGCACAGATATGGCAACCTCCCACTTTAATCTGTCAGAGCAGTGACTTCCTACAAAGTTCTGTAAATGTTTTGACTGCGCCACAGTGCTAAATCTATGGCTAGGTGTAAGTTTCCACAGCTCGTGTTTTAGTAAATACGATGAAGTTTCTGTTACAAAATAGAATGGACATTTTTTTCCCCAAAGACAGCTGCCCTGCACAAAAAGGAACAGAAAAACGATTTTACTTCCTTCCTACCCTGAAGCCTAATGGCAAAGTTGCTTTGCAAATTTTTTTCTCCCAAGGGTTTGCAGCTGTTTCTGTCTTTCCTATTGTGCTTATGTTCAGCTCTGGCTGGGAACACAAGCTACAGCCCCAGCTGTTGGGTGCAAAGTGAATCAGGTATTTCACAGTGGTTATTTGATTAGAAAGAATTATATTGTTTAGCTAACAATATTTTGTGTATGGCAAAGAAGACATGTTTGACATGTCCTAACGTTTAATGATACGTAACTTATCTTGTACAGGTGCAGCTGTATCTGAAAATACTGATGCATCCATATATTTAAGTCTCAATATCTGTAGAGCCATGTCAATGTAGATGAAGATTTAAAAACAATTTTTATTTGCATGATCACTCTCTTGGGATGCTTTGAAGTAAAATAGTAGGGTAAGCAATGTTTGAGATAGTGTAAGTGAACAATGAGAACGTGCCTTCTTACAAACTGGTGAAGGAGATGTAGAACAGAGCCAGACTTGGGAACATTAACACAGTGTACGCAGCTATGTGGGAGAGGGAAGAGGGATTCTCATGAAGATCACAGGACTAATCACAGGGATTGTCCACGTCTCCCTTCTGAGCGCCTCGTCTAATCTACATCCAAAACAATGCTTCCTTGATTTTTTTTTAACAGCACTTGTATAAGGCCTTTAATCTCTAAATGCAAAGCATTGCTATTAAAATATTTGTGCATGACTGTCAGGCCAGGGAGAGTGAGTGGATCCGGGATGCAAGGGGGAGGTGGGGGGCCCTTTCAAGACTTGTTTCAAGTTCAGCTCCACAAATATTCACTGGGCAACTACTGTGTGCACTACACTGTGCCTGCTCCCAGTGGCCACTGCCTGGGCACTCTCACCACTGCTTCTGAGCTCCGTGGTTCCATCCTAGCTCTTCCCGCATGCCCCTTTCCCCTCTCCCAGTTTCTAAATGCTGTTACTGCCCACTCATCACTCCTGTTCTCTTCTGCCTCTTAACTGGACCAGTTGGATCTTAAGTAAGAAATCCAAGGAGATAGAGATCACCTAAAAAGATATCCCATGTTCAAGATCATTACTTATGACCACTGTTTAAAGGACTGTGTTAGTAATCAGTGAACCTAAAAATAATTACTCACTTCCAATAAGAAGAATTCGTTTATCTATTGACCTCCTGTCTTCAGATTCCTTCAGTTCCCGTGCCCCCATCATGGAATGTCAGTGCTTTCTTTGAGAAGCCTGTAGTATGCATCATGTTTGGAATTACTGCCATTTTAGAGTATGTAGACGCAGATCCCCAATTCGTCAATGTTGTGGACATCTGGCAGAGACACAACGGAAGGAAGCTTCAACTTGAACAATGATTCTCTTTAGGGATTTCTAACTTACCCATCTCTTTTATAAAATGATCAGATAAAAATATTATCTGCCTCTGCCTTTTTTTATGTGTACATCATTAACTTAGTTTTAACCCTAAAGAATGTTAGCTTTGGCTTTTTTATTTTTTTTTTTTTTATTTTTTTCACAGAGTCTCGCTCTGTTGCCCAGGCTGGAGTACAGTGGTGCAATCTTGGCTCACTGCAACCTCCACCTCCAGGATTCAAGCAATTCTTGTGCCTTGGCCTCCTGAGTAGCTGGGATTACAGGCGTGCACCACCATGCCCAGCTAATTTTTGTACTTTCAGTAGAGACAGATTTTTCACCATGTTGGCCAGGGTGGTCTAGAAATTCTGGCCTCAAGTGATCTGCCCACCTTGGCCTCCCAAAGTGCTGGGATTACAGCTATGAGTCACTGTGCCCAGAAGATTTGGTATATTTCTTTAGAGGAAAATACACTCAAGAGTTCTGAAATTTCCTTTGTGTAAGAAAGAACTTTTTAGAAATAATAATTTCAGTTGTGTCCATAACTAAAAATCAAGTCCAGTTTATCTTTAGTCTCCCAAAATAAATTGACACATGCCTTGAAAGACATACTTTGTACATTGTTACATGCATAGAAATTTAAAATATCGTAAATATTTGAAATCAGAGGACAAGGCTAAGCTTCTGTTTTGGCTTTTGGTAGCAAGGAGTAACTGAGATTTCTTGCATGGGTGCTTTTGGAAAGAGCAGAGAGACATTTTAAGACATGAAATATATATGATGTATCAGTAGCTTCTTGAACTTTTATTACTTTTTAATTTCAGAAAGAGGTACACCTTGTGTATAAATTAGCTAATTCTGCAATCAACATATTTGAAATACTGATTTGAACGAATCGGTTATTTTAAAATTTAAACAAATTTCCTAACTTACTTGGTTTTTAGATGTTCAAAATATTTTTTTACAAATGCCTCAATCTGGTATTGACTCATTTTGACTTATCTCAGAAAGTTGAAGCACACACATCAGTATTGTAACAGAGAGGAAAATTGTTTTGCCTTTTGGATGTATCTGGCCTTTAAAATGTCAAGTTGGTATAGAAGGACTTGTACCCATTTACCAAAAAGAACAAAGGGAAGAACAGAGTAAACTTCATTTATTTCACTGTTTGCTACCTGGCACTTTGTCTTACCACTTTCTGAGCTATCAGTACCAATCAGCAATTTCTACTTCTTATTTTTTATTTTTTTCTTTTTCAGAAAACTAGATATTTACCATAATTGAAACAGATAACTCTACTCTTCATATTCTGATTTCTTTTTAAATAAACACCACTTTCTATCACATACTGAAGAAAATAGGAAACCTGAAACAGGAAAGCAGAAAGAGGCATCAGAAATACCTAGAAAATGCAGATTAAACTCTTTTAGGTTAATCTAGATTCTGAAATATTTAAAAACCTCATGCCTTCATTAAGGCTTAAATAAGCTTCTTATTTCAGTCTTTTTGTATATTAAGGCAACAGATATACCTTGAGGACCAGAGTCTGTATTCTGTATTGGGAACTCCAGGGTAAACAGATGTCCTCTCTGAATTCATAGGTCACATCCTGCTTATAATCTGATCCATTTATGAATAGTGTCATCTTCACTCACATTTTTTCGTTGAGTTTCGATTTCCAATAATTGGCCAGTCATGGTGGCTCATGCCTATAATCCCAACACTTCGGGAGGCAGGGGCTGGAGGATTGCTTGAGGCCAGGAGTTCCAGACCAGCCTGGGCAACATAGTGAGACCCCATCTCTACAAGACATAAAAAAACTTAGGCATGTGTAGTGGTGCATGCCTGTAGTCCTAGCTTTTTGAGAAGCTGAGGCAGGAGGATCGCCTGAGCCCAGGAATTCGAGATTACAGTAAGCTATGATCATATCACTACATTCCAGCCTGAATGACAGAGCAAGACCCTGTCACTTAAAAAAAAAGAAAATCCAATAATTTGCAACATCTTTCATTAAGAATGAAGCTTTCCTTATACCTCAACAGAAATCCTATATTGTTCTTAAGTTCTAAATTAGAATCAATCTAGATTATGTCAAAGCTCCCATTCAGTTTTATTGGCCTTAAAATAGAAATGCATATTTTTTGTTTACGTAAAAGGAAACTTCAGTCTTCAAAAGATTGTATGTAGGCTTCTTGGCTACATTTTAATCTATATTTCTGTAAGACTGAATCATTTCCAATCAGATTTACTGTGTTTTGGGGGGGAGTTTTTTGATTTGTTATAGGGATGGGGTTTCCCTATGTTGCTCAGGTTGGTCTTGAACTCCTGGGCTCAAGCGATCCTGCTGCCTCAGCCTCCCAAAGTGCTGGGATTACCATTGTGAGCCACCACACCTGGCACTACTATTATTTGATCCCAGGATAACTATGCAAAGAAAGGCTGTGTTGCATGTTTTCTGACATGCTTTCCATCCAGTTCAGATGCATTGAAGGCCACTGAGAGTGTCATGTGTGGAACCCATACCAGTAGAGTTGGATGTCGGTGCCTCAATGAAAGTAGTACAATGCCAACAAGCATTCCAGTGGTTACTCAGATCTCTCCAAGAATATTAAAGGATATGAAATGTTCTTAGTCCAAAGCAACTCTGATTAAACTCTATGTCTTGTTCTACCCTCAACTTCCAGGGGTCTCTCCCTCTCCTTCAAGAGGTCCACTCTCACACACGCTGTTCCAGCCCCACCATGCGCCACCTCCCACACCTCTGCTCTGCACCCACCCATAGAATATGCCACCAACCTTTCACTGCCTCTGCCAAGCACAGGCGCCTAGGGAGTGCCTCGTCTCCTGCTCTGACTGCTTTTCCTAAGGAGAAGCCACTTTTGTTCCTTCCATCCCTCCCCTGCCTCCAGCCCCTCCAGGACCCTGCTTCACAGAAGACCAGTCTGACCGTGAGGGACTGTTCTTCAGAACACTGACTGGTGTATCAAGCAGGGGATACCCAAATATTTTCTCGGGCAGGAGGAATGGGAGGAAGGCTGTGAACCCTCTTACTTAATTTAAGAAAGCATTTGGCAGAGAACCATAAACCAGAACCACAATGAAGTACCACTTCACACCCAGTAGAATGGCTAGAATCAAGAAAATAAAAAATAACAAGTATAAGCGAGGATGTCAAGAAATTGGAGACTTCATACACTGCTAGTGGAGATGTAGAATGGAGCAGCCACTATAGAAAATGGCTTGACACTGCCTTAAAGGGTCAAATAGAGTTGCCATAAGACCTAGCAATTCCACTTCTGGGTACCCAAGAGATGTGAAAATATATGTTCACACAAAAAGTTGTCAATATTCATAGGAGCATTACTCGCAATGGCCAAAAAGTGGAAAACCCAAAAGTCCCTCAAGTGATGAATTCATAAAAGGTGGCATATCCATATAATGAAATATTATTTTGGTGATAAAAAGGAGCATGAAGAACCTTGAAAACATTATATTAAGGCCAGGCACGGTGGCTCACACCTGTAATCCCAGCACTTTGGAAAGCTGAAGTGAGCAGAGCACTTGAGGTCAGGAGTTCAAGAGCAGCCTGGGCAACATGGGGATACCCCGTCTCTACTAAAAATACAAAAATTAGCTGGGCATGGTGACCCACGCTTGTAATCCTAGCTACTCAGGAGATTGAGGCAGGAGAATTGCTCAAACCCAGGAGGCGGAGGTTGCAGTGAACTGAGATCGCGCCACTGCACTCCAGCCTACGCAACAGAATGAAACTCCGTCTCAAAAAAAAAATTAAAAAAGAAAGAAAGAAAAAGAAAACTTTGTGTTAAGTGAAAGATGCCAGGCACAAAAAGACCACATATTATAGGATTCCATTTATATGAAATATCTAGCATAGGAAAATCTATAGAGATAGGAAGTAGATTAGTGGTAGTCAAGGGCTAAGAGGATATGGGGAGACTGGGAATGACGGTTAAGGGATGTGGGGCTTCTTTTTGAGATAATGAAAGCATTCTACAACCCTGTCTCAAAAAATTAAAAAATTTAAAACTGTTCAATTGTCCACTTTAAAAACAATGGGGGAAGTACACAGAAACCTCATACAAACATGTTAAATTGTATTCATCATTCTTCAAATTTAATTCTATTAATAAAATGGTTTAATTAAAGATAAAACTGTCTATGGGAGGTAAGGAGATAGGGCCTTTACATATTTGTGGATATCTCACACAAATTTACTTTGTTCAGGTTTACAAATGTGGGGGCCTAGCCACAACAGTTTTATTTGTACATGTATTTCTTCCCCATGTGCTACCTACAAGAGGCTATGTGAGATCAAAACCACAACTATCCAGTAAATGCAGATTCTGCCCTGCCCCAAATGTGTTAGTCCTGTATTTTCAAGGCCATTATAAAGAAAAAATATTTTGTGACCTAAATACTAAAGATTAGTTGTTGAACAGTAGAAACTCAAAAGATAATTGTTGGTCTTCTATTTTGTGCTAATTCTTCTACGATTGCCAGGTTATTTATCATAAGAATTACACCTACATGCCAAATTTAGTTCTGTCCCTAGAAATATCTCCATGACAACCAAAAGGAACTCCTAATTTCTGGTACGCATTGCTTCAAGGGTATTTTGAGAGTTAAAGTGGTTAATCGATTATTTAGAATCCTAGCAATAAGAGAAAGAAAAGAATTAAGGGTAGAAAAACATTTACAGCAGTAGGTATCCCTGCAGAGAACGGGCTAATGATCAACTAAAAGGCATTTGCATCTGCGGTACAACCTCTGTGCAAAATTCCAAATGGCATTCTCATTTCCAAGTCACCTCACTTTTCCATGTGCCTTCCTGTCTTCTCATCTTCATCCCATTTTCTATAGCAAGCAACACTCATGCTAACTCATGATCAAAAGTAGAGCTTGGTGAAGTGTACTAGTAGCATTTTCTCTACGCCATCAAAAACTATTTAGACGCAGAGACTTTCTCCTTAGGCACACTTAACTTGTGCAGCAAAAATTACTGAAACACAGAGTAACTGGCAAGGCAAATACATTGTGAAATTTGTTTTAGTACTTTTACTCACGAGTGGCTCTTGGGAGCTCAGAGTTGAAGCTTTTTCAATGGTATTTACTCTGGTGCTCCAAAGGCCTAGCAGTTGAGTGTTTAAGAGGTCAAGCACATGGATTCTGGCCTCAGATAAAGCTCTGTGGAAATCTGACTCTTGTACTTTCTAGCTGAAATTCTATGTTGTATTTTTCTTTAAGGAAAATAATAGTACCTACCTTATAGGATTATTGTGAGGAGTAAACAAAATCTCCATTTAAAGCACTTAGCACAATGTGTGACTCAGTTACCTGTTATGAAAGTACCATACATTTGGTGCTCTTCAGACAAAGCTCTTTAACAGAGGATACACATATCAATCAACCCAAGTCCAGAGATGCAAAGAGCTTCCAAAAAGAAAGAGAAAGGTTAATTCTTTCTGGGAAAGGACTATCTGGATGGGGTTCAGATATTTCATAAAGTCACAGATGATGACCTAGTAATTAAGAAGGGATTGCTTATTATAGATTCAGGAAATGGTATTAAAGAGAGCAAGAAGGTAGGAGGAAAAAAAGAGCCGTAGGAGGTGACTGTTTTGTAGCTGGTCTAAGTAGAATGGAGGAAACCAGGGAGACAGACACAAAATGCAGATGTCCATTGCAAGGTTCATGGTAATGAATAATCTTCAATGAAGTGCAAAGCACAGAATGAGGTGGAAAACAAAGTCAGGGTATTAAGACAGACTGGTGTTCTGTGTTGCTTTTGACCTATGTGTGAGAAAAGGAGTTTTTTCGCTTTTGTGTTTTTGTTTTTGTTTTGTGTTTTGTGTTTTGTTTTACCTTTGCAGTTTGAAGTGATTGGCAACAGCCGAAGAAATATGGGGGGTACTGGGAGGGAGGATAGGAAAAATGAGACGTGGTGAGCACCAGAAGGGAGTTAAGATTGCAATATTGGGTAGCCAAAATCCGGATAATTTGAAATAGAAGCTTTGGAAGTCTGACGTCTGATATTCTGCTTGTAACCAGCACCCAAAGGGAGGTGGGACTGGTAATTGAATTTCTGTTCACTTTGCCTGCAAAGGTCACCAATACCTATTGGGCCCTAAATTTAGGAAATAACAATAGTTTCCAACCTTTCCCATCCTGACCAAGTGACCCTTGATCCATCACTTAACTTCTGTGCAAATATAACCACCCTTTTTAATGGAGATGTTTTGAAAGCATTGAGTGTTTAGGGTAGAACAAACATTAGAGCACAAATGTCATGATGTTTAACTTTTACGGCTGTATGTACGGCTTGGTTAGTTTCTCTATCAACAATCTACTCTCTGAGAACAAATTAGGTACTTTGAGAATCTTCCCAAATTGCTTCAGGCTACTTGGCTCCTTTATGGTGCTGAAGAAAAGATTCACAATTGTTCCCCAGGACATTTATATGTTGTATGTGTTTGTTAGAGTACAAAGCAGTTAATTATTCCTGTAATTTTCATTCCCATTATATGAATGAGAAAGCTGAGGTAGAGGTAGTGACTATGTGATCGTAATCGCACAGATGCCCATGTTTGTCCTGTGATTTCATACCTACTGCGAGTAAATGCACATTCAATGAAATGTAGAAGACTATTAGAGATGTTAAGCAATTTCACAATTGCCTAATTCATGTCTAGGGCTGTGCTGAGCCTCCTCCACCTTCATGTATATGCAACCCAGTGGCCTACTTAAGAGTGAAAGTTTATCTGAGAACTCCAACACCCTCCTAAAAATCTAAGTGTTCATCTAAGATAATCATTCGGATTTTATCCGAATTGTTGTCAATCACGCTTTCTGAACTTTATTATTACTGGGTTCTAGGAACAGGACAGATGGAAATTAGATAGCTGGGAAACATCCCAAATTTTAAATACCTGAGAGCAAAACTGACATCAATCATCAAACCTCATTTCTCAGGCATTGTTAAAACCATCAGACCTTATTTTAAAGCCAGACCAAGAAGCAGAGTTTTATAATCCAAGTAATAATACATCGTGGGACAGTGGTTTATAAAAAATACAGCACATCATTTCAAAGTAGCTGGGGGCCTGTTTTGACCTGAAAAGATCTATAAATGTGGCTTAAGAGTAGCACAGCTGGAACTAGCTCCAGTATTCCAGTCTCCGCGTCCACTACTCTTAACCATTACGTCAAGGGAAACTGCCTGGTGGGGAGGATTAAGAGGATAGATTTAAAAAATAATCCAGAATCTTTGTAGCGTGTGTGGTGTCTTCTTTCTGGAGAGAGTTTTTGTTCCTCCATTTCCCAATACAATTGCAGGGATTTGTCTGTATGTGTTGCCAATTGATTGAAAGATCTCCTTCCCTTGAAACCATTAAAAGACCATAGGCAAAGTCTGTCTTGGGGGTTCAGATAATTTGACTTCAAGGCAAGAGATTAGAAGATGGCATATTGATTTACAATGAGAGGAACTGTTGGGTCTTTAGTTCAAACACCCACAAGCCCTGCTGCTAATCTGTTATTACCATTATCATCCACATTTTCCACTTATATTTAAACTGAGCTTGTTGGAATAAGGATGTTATAACTTTTTTGCTTTTTAGGTTGTGGTTTCTCGATCAGGACCATCAACCCCTCATGTGAATTTTCTCCTGGACTCTCACCCGGTGTCTCCAGAAGTGATCGTGGAGCATCCATTAAACCAGAATGGCTACACACTGGTTGTCACAGGGAAGAAGGTAAGCTGTTCTCACAGGGAATTTCCATAGATGTGGTTTTTCCCAAATGGATGTTTACAACCAGTGTCATTTGGCCCTTTATAACATCTCTCTTCATCTTAAATTTACCCCTCCTCCATTAGGTTCTTTAGTGAGTATTCCAGAGATTTTCTGAAATCGAGTTAATTTGTTATTCAAGGAAGACTAGACCTAAGGGAAGTCTTTTTCAAAACTTCTCCTTTTGTCCTATATTTCTCAACTAGAAAAACAAATACACAGAATGAGAATTACAGTCCTAATGGCAGAACTCTAGTGCAGGCAGATAAATCCTGGAAATCTACATTGGAATCCGACTCCAACCAATAATCCCTTTTCTCCTAGAGAAGAATGTGCATCTTGATGCCGGAATGATATGCAACCTTACTTAGAATTTTCCAGAGGTTCGAGAGTGTGTTCCCACCACTTAAATTATACTGTCTTGTTATTTTAAAATCATCTCAGACAGGGCACAATGTCCCTACTATGTAGAACCTCTAATGTTGCATGACAATGCTATCCTCACTGGACAATAATGTTACTTTTCACATACCTGCTAACGATAGAGGAAAGGAAGGAATCAGATTTTTAAAATTGTAATCACTGTTATGACATGATTTGCACACATAGGTGCTAAGTCTAGTAAATTCTATCAAATGATATTTACGTGTACCTTTTGTGTACTTGCTTTGTAATTAATGAACAAACTAGATACCCCTCTGGAAGCCCTTTCCACCCCTTCTCTTCACAGATCACCAAGATCCCATTGAATGGCTTGGGCTGCAGACATTTCCAATCCTGCAGTCAGTGCCTCTCTGCCCCACCGTTTGTTCAGTGTGGCTGGTGCCACGACAAATGTGTGCGATCGGAGGACTGCCCCAGTGGGACATGGACTCAACAGATCTGTCTGCCTGCAATCTACAAGGTAGGAATCTCTAACAGCTGGCATACATGTTTTTTGCTTGTTTGTCTGTTTTTTGATACAAATCCCACTAATGAAAAAAAATTAAAAACTCAATTTACTTATTTAGCTGTGAGTCATCCAAAGCACCATCTCCCTCATGGCTTTATCCCTGGGGTTGGGGGGGGGTGCAGTGTTTGGGCATCCCCCCGCGTCCTGCAGCTGAAGTACTTGCTTCACATTGTCTAGGTTCTCTCCCTGGGCAGCTGCTCACCTTTAGTGCCGTGTGAATAAAAGAGTGATGGCGAATAAGCAACAGTGCTCCCCATTTTCTCACAGTGCAGCCTGTTCCCTCCTGACTCACCCACTCTCTGATTCCTCGCCACTTCCTTTATCTGTCAAGTGCCCAGACATGAGCCTCCATCACAGAAACAGATCTGCTCATGGCATATCCGGGAACCCTGAACTGAACCCTGCAAACTGGTGATCCCTGCCATGTTGGGGCACACAGGACAGTTTTCTTCCTGTCTGGTGCATAGATGGTGGCCTAGTCTGTTCACAGATGAGACTGAAGATTATTTCCCAGGGTGATGTGGGAGGCAGGTGGAGGTTCAACACCCATGGGTGGCTGTGAGTCTTCCTTCAGTGCTCGCAGAAAAAAAGCAAAGGCTTAACTGATGACTATACTAACGTCTATACTTCTGTAAGCCATGTCACTCTTTAATTCATTCTGAAAATATTTATTGAGTGCATGCCATTTAGCAGGCTGCCCTCTTGTCCGTGGGGAGATATAGTCCAGAACAAGACAAGCACATCTCTTGCTGATAGAGAACTCAGTTTCTGTCAATGGACATCAGCTCTAACATCGCAGCCATGCTAACTCCGTTGCCTTAGTTGCTTAAGCATATATTTGGCACTGTGAAAATCTCCATGCAATTTTTAAAAATTTCTTGGTCCAAAACATCTTGCTTAAAAACACTTCCCTGGTGAGAACCCAGCATGTATTTTTCTCTGCCTGCTTGTGGAAAAGTTGGACTTTAGTAAATAGTTCTTAGGAAAGATTCGAGTTAAAGGTCTCGGTCACCTGGTTCATGCCCAAGTAAACAAAATGTGCAAGTCTGAACAAGAACCACCCCTGAGTGCATGGCTGTTTTCATTTAGTTACAGTTTGGAGCAAGACTTGTAGTGGGTGACTGGGTTTTAAACAAAGTTATTTTCTGTTAGCTGTGACATGGTTATTAAGACTTAGCTTGATTGACCAGAGAATAAACTAAATACAGTACGAAAACAAATGTACACTGTAGTATTTATGCACTTTTTTGTTGTACAGCATACGTTTGGAACCATGTGCAATTTTATACTTTTATAAACACACAACCTCAGCAATTTGAGACACTAGGAATCTGAACTCTGCTATTCCATGAAATAGATATGGAAAATATATGTGTGTGCCCATGCAATTAAATCACAAGAATTTCATTTCAAAAATAACCAAGCTGGTATTTTAAGTAGAGAAAATGGTTTGATAACCTGTACAAATGAAACCTTTCGTTTAACTAATGTGCTTCCTTTTACTAAGCATAAAAGCTATACTAAAATGCTTAAAAATAAAGTAAATATTTCAGAATTTTCTGGAACCAGAGAATCTCTTGCAATATTTAAATCTCCCTCCTCTCTCACCCTTCCTAACTCTAGCATTCTATAGTTGATGATTCTCAAAGGTTGCATGCTTCCATGCACAGGTCAGTGAGGCTTAAGCTGCAGTTGGGAAGGTAGGGCAGCTGAGTCCATAAATCCCTCTAGGTTCATAGTTGTTAGGAAGATTTCATGCTGCACTAGACCGTGACAGTTAGCATTCTTCCTGCAAAAAATAAGACAGATTCGAGGTGGCTGTCAAGATGGCCACATAGGAACAGGTTTGGTCTGCAGCTGCCAGCAAGATCAATGCAGAAGGTGGGTGATTTCTGCATTTCCAACAGAGGTACCCAGCTCATCTCACTGCGACTGGTTAGACAGTGGGTGCAGCCCACGGAGGTTGAGCTGAAGCGGGGTGGGATGTTGCCTCACCTGGGAAGGGCAAGGGATCAGGGAACTCCCTCCCTTAGCCAAGGGAAGCCTTGAGGGACGGTGCTGTGAGGAATGGCGCATTCCAGCCCAGATACTACACTTTTCCTATGGTTTTGGCAAACCACAGACCAGGATATTCCCTCATGTGCCTACTCCACCAGGGCCCTGGGTTTCAAGCACAAAACTGGGTGGCCATTTGGGCAGACACTGAGCTAGCTGCAGGAGGTTTTTTTTCATACCCCAGTGGCACCTGGAATGCCAGCAAGACAGAACCATTCACTCCCCTGGAAAGGGGGCTGAAGCCAGGGAGCCAAGTGGTCTAGCTCAGAGGATCCCATCCCTACAGAGCCCAGCAAGCTAAGATGCACTGGTTTGAAATTCTCACTGCCAGCACAGCAGTCTGAAGTTGACCTGGGAGCTTGGTGGGGGGAGGGGCATCTGCCATTACTGAGGCTTGAGTAGGTGATTTTCCCCTCACAGTGTAAAGGGTGCAGCTTCAGCAGACTTAAATGTTCCTGCCTGCCAACTCTGAAGACAGCAGCAAATCTCCCAGCACAGCACTCTAGCTCTGCTAAGGGACAGTTGCCTCCTCAAGTGGGTCCCTGACCCCTGTGCCTCCTGACTGGGAGACACCTCCCAGTGGGGGTCGACAGACATCTGACACAGGAGAGCTCTGGCTGGCATCTGGTGGGCACCCCTCTGGGATGAAGCTCTCCGAGGAAGGAATAGGCAGCAATCTTTGCTGTTCTACAGCCTCTGCTGGTGATACCCCGGCAAACAGGGTCTGGAGTGGACCTCCAGCAAACTCCAGAAAACCTGCAGCAGTGGGGCCTGACTGTCAGAAGAAAAACTAACAAACAGAAAGGAATAGCATCAACATAAACAAAAAGAACATCCACACAAAAACGCTATTCAAAGGTCACCAACATCAAAGACCAAAGGTTGATAAATCCATGAAGATAAGGAAAAACCAGCCCAAAAAGGCTTAAAACTCCAAAAACCAGACCACCTCTTCTCCTCCAAAAGATCACAACTCCTTGCCAATGAGGAAACAAAATTGGAAGGAGAATGAGTTTGGCAAATTGACAGCAACAGACTTCAGAAGGTGGGTAATAACAAACTCCTGCAAGCTAAAGGAGCATGTTCTAACCCAATACAAGGAAGCTAACAACCTTGAAAAAAAGTTAGAGGAATTGCTAAGTAGAATAACCAGTTTAGAGAAGAACATAAATGACCTGATGGAGCTGAAAAACACTGCATAAGAACTTCATGAAGCATACACAAGTATCAATAGCCAAATAAATCAAGTAAAAGAAAGGATATCAGAGATTGAATATCAACTTAATGAAATAAAGTGTGAAGACAAGATTAGAGAAAAAAAGAATGAAAAGGAATGAACAAAACCTCCAAGAAATATGGGACTATATAAAAAGACCAAACCTACATTTGCTTGGTGTACCTCAAAGTAAAGGGGAGAATGGAACCAACTTGGAAAACACTCTTCAGAATACCATCCAGGAGAACTTCCCCAACCTAGCAAGGCAGGCCAACATTCAAATTCAGGAAATACAGAGAACACCACAAAGATACTCCTTGAAAAGAGCAACCCCAAGACACACAATCGTCAGATTCACCAAGGTTGAAATGATGGTAAAAATGTTAAGGGCAGCCAGAGATAAAAGTCAGGTTACTCACAAAGGGAAGCCCATCAGACTAACATTGGATCTCTCTACAGAAACCCTACAAGCCAGAAGAGAGTGGGGGCCAATATTCAGCATAAGAAAATAATTTCCTACCCAGAATTTCATATCCAACCAAACTAAACTTCATAAGTGAAGGAGAAATAAAATCCTTTACAGACAAGCAAATGCTGAGAGATTTTGTCACCATCAGGCCTGCCTTACAAGAGCTCCTGAAGGAAGCACTAAATATGAAAAGGAAAAATTGGTACCAGCCATTGCAGAAACATACCAAATTGTATAGACCATTGACTCTATGAAGAAACTGCATCAACTAATGGGCAAAATAACCGGCTAGGATCAAATTCACACATAACACTATTAACCTTAAATGTAAATAGGCTAAATGCCCCAATTAAAAGACAGACTGGCAAATTGGATAAAGAGTCAAGACCCATTGGTGGGCTATATTCAAGAGACCCATCTCACGTGCAAAGGCACACATAGGCTCAAAATAAAGGGATGGAGGAAAATTTGCCAAGTAGATGGAAAGCAAAAAAGCGGGGATTGCAATCCTAGTCTCTGAAAAAACAGACTTTAAACCAACAAAGATCAAAAAGACAAAGAAGGTCATTACATAATGGTAAAGGGATCAACACAACCAGAAGAGCTAACTCTCCTAAATGCATATGCACCCAGTACAGGAGCACCCAGATTCATAAGCAAGTCCTCAGAGACTTAGACTCCCACACAATAACAGTGGGAGACTTTAACCCCCCACTGTCAATATTAGACAGATCAATGAGACAGAAAATTAACAAAGGTATTCAGGACTTGAACTCAGCTCTGGACCAAGCGGACCTAATAGACATCTACAGAACTCTCCATTCCAAATCAAAAGAATATACATTCTTCTCAGCACCACATTGCACTTATTCTAAAATTGACCACATAATTGGAAGTAAAACACTCCTCAGCAAATGCAAACAAACAGTCTCTCACACCACACTACAATCAAATTAGGACTCAAGATTAAGAAACTCACTGAAAACCACACAACTACATGGAAACTGAACAACCTGCTCCTGAATGACTACTGGGTAAATAACTGGTACATTCATTATTTTTCAAGGTAAATAATGAAATTAAGGCAGAAATAAATAAATTCTTTGAAACCAGTGAGAACAAAGACAAAGATACAACATATCAGAATCTCTGGGACACAGCTAAAACAGTATTTCGAGGGAAATTTGTAGCACTAAATGCCCACAGGAGAAAGTGGGAAAGATCTAAAATCAACATTCTAACATCACAATTAAAAGAACTAGAGAAGCAAGACCAAACAAATTCAAAAGCTAGCAAAAGACAAGAAATAACTAAGATCAGAGCAGAACTGAAGGACTTAGAGACATGAAAAACCCCAGGAGCTGGTTTTCTGAAAAGCTCAACAAAATTGATAGACTGCTAGCCAGAATCATCAAGAAGAAAAGAGAGAAGAATCAAATAAACACAATACAAAATGATAAAGGAGATATCACCACTGATCCCACAGAAATACAAACTACCATCAGAGAATACTATAAACATCGCCATGCCAATAACTAGAAAATTTAGAAGAGATGGATAAATTCCTGGACACATACAACCTCCCAAGACTAAACTAGGAAGAAGTCAAATCCCTGAATAGACTAATAACAAGTTCTGAAATTGAGGCAGTAATTAATAACCTACCAACGAAAAAAAGCCCAGGACCAGACAGATTCACAGCCGAATTCTACCTGAGGTACAAAGAGGAACTGGTACCATTCCTTCTGAAACTATTCTAAACAATAGGGAAAAAAGGGACTCCTCCCTAACTCGTTTAATGAGGCCAGCATCATCCTAATACCAAAACCAGGCAGAGACACAACACAAAAAAAGAAAATTTCGGACCAATATCCCTGATGAACATCGATGAGAACATCCTCAATAAAATACTGGCAAACCAAATCCAGCAGCACGCCAAAAAGCTTATCTACCACAATCAAGTCAGCTTCATCCCTGGGATGCAAGGTTGGTTCAACATAGGCAAATCAATAAATATAATCCATCACATAAACAGAACCAATGACAAAAACCACATGATTATCTCAATAGATGCAGAAAAAGCCTTCAATAAAATTCAACACCCCTTCGTGTTAAAAACTCTCAATAAACTAGGTATTGATGAAACGTATCTCAAAATAATAAGAGCTATTTATGACAAACCCACAGCCAATATCATACTGAATGGGCAAAAGCTGGAAGCATTACATTTGAAAACCGGCACAAGACAAGGATACCCTCTCTCACCCCTCCTATTCAACATAACATTGGAAGTTTTGGCCAGGGCAATCAGGCAGGGGAAATAAATGAAGGGTATTCAGATAGGAAAAGAGAAAGTCAAATTATCTCTGTTTGCAGATGACATGATTGTATATTTAGAAAACCCCGTCGTCTCAGCCCAAAATCTCCTTAAGTTGATAAGCAACTTCAGCAAATTCTCAGGATACAAAATCAATGTGCAAAAATCACAAGCATTCCTATACACCAACAATCGACAAACAGAGAGCCAAATCATGAGTGAACTCCCATCCACAATTGCTACAAAGAGAATAGAATACCTAGGAATACAACTTACAAGGGATGTAAAGGACCTCTTCAAGAACTACAAACCACTGCCCAAGGAAGTAAGAGAGGACACAAGCAAATGGACAAACATTCCATGCTCATAGAGAGAAAGACTCAATATCATGAAAATGGACATATTGCCCAAAGTAATTTATAGATTCAATGCTATCCCCATAAAGCTACCATTGACTGACTTTCTTCACGGAATTCGAAAAAACTACTTTAAATTTCATATGTAACCAAAAAAGAGCCCTCATAGCCAAGACAATCCTAAGCAAAAAGAACAAAGATAGAGGCATCACACTACCTCACTTCAAACTATACTACAAGGTTACAGTAACCAAAACACTGTGGTACTGGTACTAAAACAGATATATAGACCAATGGAACAGAACAGAGGCCTCAGAAATAACACCACACATCTACAACCATCTACCTTTGACAAACCAGATGAAAACAAGAAATGGAGAAAGGATTCCCTATTTAATAAATGATGTTGGGAAGACTGGCTAGCCATATGCAGAAAACTGAAACTGGACCCCTTCCTTACACCTTATACAAAAATTAACTCAAGATAGGTTAAAGACTTAAACGTAGGACCTAAAAACCATAAAAACCCTGGAAGAATACCTAGGCAATACCATTCAGGACATAGGCATGGGCAAAGCTTCATGACTAAAACAGCAAAAGCAATGGCAACAAAAGCCAAAACTGACAAATGGGATCTAATTAAAGAGCTTCTGCACAACAAAAGAAACTATCATCAGAGTGAACAGGCAACCTACAGAATGGGAGAAAATTGTTGCAATGTATTCATCTGACAAAGGACTAATATCCAAAATCTACAAGGAACTTAAACAAATGTACAAGAAAAAAAAAAAATCAAAGAGTGTGCCAAGGATATAAACAGACACTTCTCAAAAGAAGACATTAGGCAGCCAACAAACATGTGAAAAAAAGTTCATCATCACTGGTCATTAGAGAAATGCAAATCAAAACCACGGTGAGATCCCATCTCCCACCAATCAGAATGGCAATCATTAAAAAGTCAGGAAACAACAGATGCTGGAAAGGATGTGGAGAAATAGGGAACACTTTTACACTGTTGGTGGGAGTGTAAATTAGTTCAACCATTGTGGAGAACAGTGTGGCGATTCCTCAAGGATCTAGAACCAGAAATACCATTTGACCCAGCAGTCCCATTACTGGGTATATACCCAAAGGATTATAAATTATTCTTCTATAAAGATACATGCACACGTATGTTTATTGCAGCACTACTCACAATAGCAGACTTGGAACCAACCCAAATGCCCATGAATGATAGACTGGATAAAGAAAATACGGCACATATATGCCATGGAATACTATGCAGCCATAAAAAAGGATGAGTCCTTTGCAGGGACATGGATGAAGCTGGAAACCATAATTCCCAGCAAGCTAACACGGGAACAGAAAACCAAACACCGCATGTTCTCACTCACAAGTGGAGTTGAGCCATGAGAGCACATGGACACAGGGAGGGAAACATCACACATAGGGGCCTGTCGGGTGGTGGGGATCTAGGGGAGGGATAGCATTAGGAGAAATACCTAATGTAGATGAAGATAATCTTAAGTGTCTTCAACTTTGCACGCACAAAATCCAGCTAATGTATAGAGTTTCACTTTCTAATACTTGCAAGTTAACCTGCTTTTCAAGGTATAGGATGTTCAGTGGCTAAAATTCTTTGCAGTTCTAGATATGACAGATTTCAGGATTGAAAGCTCATTATTTTGTTTCAAATATGGTATCTGATCTCATACTTAAAGAGCAATGAGAAATGCTTCAGAAAAGGGAGAGTACTTTTTAATGTATTCTGAATGTATTAGGATGAAGTTATCGTATCTTGTAGGGTTGAAAATTCAACCCCAGTGAGACAATAGAACTATTAATTGATCAGAATACTCAGAAAAGCAGTATTATATGGGGGTAGGAGGGGAGGCAGGCAATATACTGCTACCAGTAAATATATTTGTGACCTCTACTAAAGAGGAAAGGAAACCCCGTTTGGAGTTTTTTTGTTCTGTTTGGTTTTTGTTTTTTAGTTTTCTCATGTTTTATCCTAATGGGTTTTGAAAACATGATCATTTAAAATACTGTTGGAATGGACCCATCAGTGATGTGATCTTTCACCTGTGAAAAGACAAGGGCTACTTTTGTGGCTGTATCTCCCCTATCCAGACAGGTAGGAGACCCAGCCTCTGTGGCTTTATGCCGGACGCTCATTTCCTGCCCACAGAGTTTCTCTGCCCTTCAGGATAACTCAGAGTTTGCCAGCCATTGTTGGGTCTATCCAAGGGTGTGTAGTTCACAACTGCTTCCTTCCTTTTTCCCTAGAAGGGTAAAGGTTACCCCATAAGCTAAGGGGAAAATGCCCAGCCCAGAGAGAAAAGCTAAGTAGAGCCAGCCTTTTGGATCCTGACTGAGGGGCTAGCAGAGGGCTTATAGTATCTCTTCCTATTGCCAGTGCCCCAGTTGCACAGCTCTCTGCATCTTTTCTCAAATCATCATCCAATCCCTTTGCCTTTTATAGAAAGTGGTGATGATATGTGTAGAGTGACAGACTTCAGTTGGTACATAGAAAGATGGCATGTAGGCAGTGGAATCAGGCCAACATCAGCCTTGGGCAGCTGTTTTCAGTGGGGAAGCCTCCTCATTAGAAGAGCCCGCAGCAGCTGTGTGACTGCCTCAGGCTGAAGAGAGACCTGGGAGGGTTGGATGTCTTGTTCTCTCCTACTGGATTTCTACCATAATAATAATAAACAAATTTATTTTTCTAGTAGCTCTCATTTGGCTAGACATGGATGAGGTAAATTTTCAGGAAAGGCACAACTGTGTAATGGATTTTTATGGGTAAAATGGCTATCATAAAAGCTTTACGCTAAAACTTTAAAGGGATTTGATAACAAGGGTAAGTTAAGACTTTGGTTTGCAATTATTTACTTAGGAAGGATGGAAATGTTTGCAAGTCTGAATTTGGCTAAAAGCCCTTCTTAATTGTAAAAGAATCACTTTTAGATGTTCACAAATGGAGCTTTAGCAAATACCTTTACTGGTTCTTGAGTTGCCTCTATCTTAGTTTTCCCACCATTGTACTTTACAGCACAATTTACAATATGTCCCCACCCCCAAAAGAGCATTTCCTTTCTCAATTGTCACAAAGCTGCTGAGAAGAAGCTTATTTTTAACTTGGAAATGTGTTTTGTTTTAATAGTTTTAGGCTGAGAGCAATTATCTTACACACTTCATAGGTGCCTAATGCTGTCTTAAATCATGACTGACCAAGTTTTAGCAATAAATCCATTGATAGCACACCAAAAATGAGTCTGCAATAATAAAATGAGCCTGTTATTTACTTAACATCAACCATCGGGGGAAAAATTTAATCCTAAAAATGAGATGTAAAACAATGCCAATGAAGATAATTAGGAAAAATTCTTATAATACTGATTATGGGCCCTCTCTGGTTCTGTTTTTATCTATTTCTAAAAGAAACAACATATGTATTAAATATTATATAATTTTTAAAAGGCTGAGTGTGTCAACTAACCAGCCTGGTATACATCAAATAGTGACCATATTTAAAGAACAAGGAAAAATCTTCAGTCATTAATAAATGTGAACTAATAGGTGTAAAGAAGTAGATTCACGTATTCTTTTGTTGGTGCCTGGCGCGTAGGAGGTGCTTTATTAATAAATAATGAATGAAACCTGGGCAGCATCACAAGACCCCGTCTCTACAGGAAATTGAAAAATTAGCTGGGTGAGGTGGCACACACCTGTATTCCTGTCTACCAGAGAGGCTGAGGCAGGAGGACTGCTTGAGACCAGGAGTTTGAGGCTGCAGTGAGCTAGGACTATGCCACTGCACTGCACACTGGGCAAGCGTGAGACCCCCATCTCTAAAAATAAATAAGTAAAGAATGAATGAATGAATGAATGAATGGCAGATATGTACTAAAAAACCATCCATGTGTTTCATACTATGCTAGCTGCTGAATGCAACTGGGCAAACACTGGATACCAAATGAAGTATTTTTACTATGCAACTTTTGTCTCTGGCTGGGGAATATCATAGCCACAAGAATGTAGTGCACACAACCAGCGCACAGAGCAAGGCATATAATGTCTGGACTTTGGCTTATAGGGCACATGAAGGAGTTTGATCAGAGCTCAGTCCAAAGGCTGATGAAGAGTTACAATCAGAGTTATGAGCAAGTAAAAGTCTGGGCCCAATGTGTTTCTACTCCTGTGCAAAAGAGCACTAGAAGATGAATTCACTTCAGAATGGCCCAAAAAGGGCCAGGTCCAATGGCTCATGCTTGTAATCCTAGCACTTTGGGAGGCCAAGGCAGGAGGATCACTTGAGCCCAGCAGTTTGAGACCAGCCTGGGCAACATAGTGAGACCCTGTCTCTAGAAAAAAAAAATTAGCCAAGCATAGTGGCCCACACCTGTGATCCCAGCTACTCAGGAGGCTAATGTGGGAGGATTGCTTGAGTTCGGGAGGTTGAGGCTGCAGTGAGCCATGATCACACCACTGCACTCCAGCTTCAACAACAGAGCCAGACTCTATCTCAAAAAAAAAGAAAAAAAGAAACAACGGAAAGAAAAGGAAGGAAGGAAGGAAGGAAGGAAGGAAGGGAGGGAGGGAAAGAGAGAGAGAAGAAGGAAAGCAAGCAAGCAAGAGAGAAGGAAGGAAGGAAGGAAGGAAGGAAGGAAGGAAGGAAGGAAGGAAGGAGAGAAAAGAGAAGAAAAGAAAAGAGAAAAGAAGACAAAACAGAGGGACTCAAAAAGGCTCTTTATTCCTACCAAGCTGCATCTGCTCTTTGCCCCATCTCTGGATCTCCTGAAAACAACTTGCTTCATTAGCATGTCATGTAGTTTTAATGTTTGTTCCAGATGCTCTGAAATTTGTGACCCTTTTTCCTTTAGTGAAAATTAAATTTTTACTAAATTGTGGGAAAATGAAAGAATTTCAGACTATTTAAGGATATACATTTTGTTTGTTCGTTTTCCACATATATGAAAAATTGTAATATATTGGATTTTTTTTTAAGTTCTATGTTGTCCTTGTAGGTTTTCCCAACTAGTGCACCCCTTGAAGGAGGGACAAGGCTGACCATATGTGGCTGGGACTTTGGATTTCGGAGGAATAATAAATTTGATTTAAAGAAAACTAGAGTTCTCCTTGGAAATGAGAGCTGCACCTTGACTTTAAGTGAGAGCACGATGAATACGTAAGGATCTCAAAACGCTTTGCTGGGGTGTGCTTGGAAAATAGGTTTTGTTTTTGAATGAATGTTTATTTTAAAATTGCTCAAAAACTCATCTATTAAACTAAAAAGGGTCTTGGCCTGTCACATGCCTTGTGGGTCTGTTCTGTTTTGTTCTTGCAATCCCATTTACTCATTGGATTTGAAGAGAGAGAAAGGTGACAAGGCCTAGGTGAAGACAAGAGGCCAGAATTAGGAGTTTCTCAACCATTTATGTGACAAGTCTTCAAGTGTTGTCTGAGTAGATTTGCGAGAGTGGCACTAGTTAGGATCACTCCATCCTTGGAGTCTTCAAATGTTGAGTCTCCAAAGGCTTTTTCTACAGAAATCAGTAAACAGCTCAGCATGGATCCTCTCTTTTAAATTCACTTTCTAAACCTCAGAAATGTAGTGAGGCAGCTGAATCACATGTTTGAGACTTTTTTAGAGGAGTTAAAATTTATATTCAGCTTATATTTACTGGCACTGCAATATATGAGCTGTATCTCACTGAACCATCCCCACGGGCCTGGGAGGGAGCAGTATGATTCCTATAATACAAAGGAGGTACCTGAAGTTCAGAGAGGTGAAGTGTGGCTTCGCAGAGGTAATCCAGAGAGTAAGAGCTGAATAAGCCTTCAGACTCAGGTCTGATCAGCTTCTGATGCAAGACCCGTGCTTGTTCTACTGTATTCTACATGTACCCTTCTACAAGCTTTGAATTCCATAATCATCAGAGAATCCAGAAATTATTCATTATCACATAATAACAACACGCAAACATTTAAAGTTTTATGGTTGAACCCATTCTATCAGATGGTTATTTTATATCTAATTGAATTCATTTCAGGGTTACACAAAGGTCCGAATATATCCATTTTACTGAGACCAAAACACTAATGAAGGTAATATTTGTTAGCTGAATGGCAAAACAAATTTTTTCTAGAAATCTCCCTTGTAAAATCTCCAAAACTCTTAATCGTTGCATTATAAATCAGGACCTGTAAAAGTAAAACAGAATTCATTCTCTTCTTTAAAAAGTTATTTAATAAATCAAATTGTATTTAAATTTTTTCGGAACAATATGATTATTCATTCAGAAATAATTCTATGGAATGCCATCACAATTTCATTATCATTTAAGTAATTTAAATTAGCATGTACAAGCATAACCACAGAAATGTACCTGTTGGCATACTTTAATGAAGAGATTGGCCTATTCGTAGTTAGCCCATTGTTTCCTATGCTACTGAGATACTACCTATCTGAAGTAGACCAAACATTATCCCCAAATATTAATGTTATCCAAACTTAGATTACTATGCACTATTCAGTTGGTGAGGTCTGCATGGATAAGGTCTAATATTTCCTGTTTGTATAAGTACTATAGTACAGTTAATGTAAAGTTTAGTATAGGCAGGGTGCAGTGGCTCGTGCCTCTGATCCCAGCACTTTGGCAGGCCAAGGCAGGAGGATCACCTGAGCCCAGGAATTCAAGACCAGCCTGGGCAACATAGTGAGACTCCATCTCTACCAAAAAAAGGAACTTTTTTTTAGTTAACCAGATGCGATGGCATGCACCTCTAGTTCCAACTCCTGAGTCCAGAGGATCCCTTGAGCCCAGGAGTTCAAGGCTGCAGTGAGCTATGACCATGCCACTGCCCTCCAGCCTGTGTGACAGAGCAAGATCCTGTCTCTTTTTAAATAAAAATAAAAATAAAGTTTATCATAGTATAGAAATGGAATTGTACAATTTTTGGCCTTAATGCTTATCTTGAAACTCTGCTTGCTATTCAAAGCAGTCAGCTCACTATTTAGAGTTAATGTCACTTCCTATAAAACAACCTAACCAGAAAATGCCTTGGATTTGTCATGTATTAAACTTTGGGTTTTTTTCCAGATTGAAATGCACAGTTGGTCCTGCCATGAATAAACATTTCAATATGTCCATAATTATTTCAAATGGCCACGGGACAACACAATACAGTACATTCTCCTATGTGGTAAGGAAGATTCTATCCTATCATGTTTGATTTTTACTTATCTATTTAGAATTATAAGCTGAACAAGTTACTTTGTTTTGTTTTTATCTCCCCTCCAGGATCCTATAATAACAAGTATTTCGCCAAAATATGGCCCTATGGCTGGTGGCACTTTACTTACTTTAACTGGAAATTACCTAAACAGTGGGAATTCTAGACACATTTCAATTGGTGGAAAAACATGTACTTTAAAAAGGTGTTGTAAATTTATTTTTTGTTGCATCTATTAATTTGAATTAATATCTGTACCTTAAAAATTAAGCAGATTGGTTTTGTGTGTGTGTGGAGAAAAAAAAATCAAGATGTTTATTTGTTTACTCCCCTACTGACAAAACTTCCTCCTTCCAAAATTCATCTATTCCTTTTGCTGATTTTTCTTCCTTTCTCTTGTTTTTCTTAGCAATCCTACTTTCCAGTTTTGTCTTCCCATCCACCCTCTTTATTGTTATAGCTTAGGATCTTAGCTTTACTATGAGCCGTGAGAGTCTGGTCATTGACAATAATTTAAAATAAACATTTTCATCAAGATTTGTCATTAGGCTAAGTCACTCTGGGGAGGGAAGAAATGGGGAAGACTGGGTTTGGAAGGCAGTTATGTTTCTGCTTCTTAGAGTTGGAAGAGCTCAGTTTAATCAAGTACCAAAAGTACTTTAAAGGTTTTTTTTTTTAATCCCAAATGTTTTCCAGTCAAGGATAGCTTCTCTACACCAAACTTTAAGTTTGGGATCCAGTCAGATTAAACAGCCTACACTAGAAAAGGCTTCCACTCAGGAAATTCCCACTTAGAAGCCATTGAGTTATATCCTTTTGATTCATGGATATAATTCTAAAATATGTGTATCTCTAATAGCTAAGATTCATTTTCTTAACTTTTTTTGTTCAGTGTGTCAAACAGTATTCTTGAATGTTATACCCCAGCCCAAACCATTTCAACTGAGTTTGCTGTTAAATTGAAAATTGACTTAGCCAACCGAGAGACAAGCATCTTCAGTTACCGGGAAGACCCCATTGTCTATGAAATTCATCCAACCAAATCTTTTATTAGGTAAGTAGAAACTTCCGATGGGTATAAGAAAATAATGAATACTAGGATGATTTTGCTGTAGGATAGTCAAGAGGAGCTGCAGTTTTACCTCTGGCTTTGATGCTGTTGTGTTTCTTTTGAAGGCTGTCTTTCCAATTCAGGAGAGAAAACTACTTTCGGGTTCTGAGTACAATTTGACTCATCAATGCTAGTTCATGTCAAGAAGTATTTTATCCTGTTCTGTTACATTTAAACAGATTATAGCACAATAGTTTACTGTGGCATTATAGTATACATGCACTTACATTATGTACATATCAATTCTATACTAACCTTAGTGCCAAGAAATGGAATCACCGTTTTTCTTCCATCCTCTAGAGCATTTTTTTGTCCTTTTCTTTATGCCAGACTCTCTTTGAATTGGTATCTCATTGGACCTAGTTCAATCTGCCTTGTTTCCATTAACTCTGTCAGTCTAGCAACAATAATTAAGTTTGGTTTTCTTTGTATTTTTTTCAGAGAAGTGAAATATTTATTTTGTGTAATTCGGTGAATAAAATACAAATGCATTTCTTAAGCTTATGAAATATGAATTTTAAAAAATATTTTCAAGTTAAATAAGTTGTTTCCAAGGAATAGTTACCCTTGAACTTCCATTTGATGTTGACTGTGCCTCTGACTTGTAATCAATACAGGTGATTAAATTGAATCCCTCTCTTACAGTACTTGGTGGAAAGAACCTCTCAATATTGTCAATTTTCTATTTTACTTTGCCAGTGGTGGGAGCACAATAACAGGTGTTGGGAAAAACCTGCATTCAGTTAGTGTCCCGAGGATGGTCATAAATGTGCATGAAGCAGGAAGGAACTTTACAGTGGTAAGTCTTTTGAGCAATGGTTCTACTCAGAGCTCTGCATCTCTGCCTCTAACCACGTGGCTTTCATGGTACCTGGGACATTTCAGTTTCGCCTTTAAGGTTTGCTAGTTAATTTCCTTGCAATGTAGCCAAATAGTAGTTTTTATTTAACAACTGAAATTATCTAGAGTCTTGGGCTAACCATGTGGAAAAAATACATACACATACACACATGCATATATAATGTTTAGACAAGAATGAAGATTACCAATTTGAGACAGCGTTTTTTTTTTTTTATGTTTGTTGGTTGGTTGGTTTTGAGGGGTTTTTTTGAGACAGTATCTCACCCTGTCAACCAGGCTGGAGTGCAATGGCATGATCTCGGCTCACTGTAACTTCCCTCTCCCAGGTTCAAGTGATTCTCCACCTCAGCCTCCCAAGTAGCTAGGACTACAAGCACGAGCCATCATTCCTGGCTAATTTTTGTATTTTTTGGTAGAGACGAGGTTTCACCATGTTGGCCAGGCTGGTCTCGAACTCCTGACCTCAAATGATCTGCCCACCTTGGCCTCCCAAAGTGCTGGGATTACAGGCGTGAGCCACTGCGCCTGGCCTGAGGCAGTGTTTTTACAGACAGTCAGTACAAATGGAAATCACAGCATTTCCCTAGTCCCTTTTTAATGCATCATAGAACATGGACCCTTTTGCTCTAATAAAATCCTTGGAAAAAGTTGCTGATGTTGCAGCAGTATTCTTGCCTTCCTAAGCAGCAGACATATGCTTTCTTACAGCCTCCTGTTCTTCTTACCATCCTTCTTGTCCCTTTGTTAGCATGTTATCAAGTAACAAGAAAAGAGCATTCAAATATTTATGTTATGTCCTAAAGTGTGAATGTTATTTGCTGTTTCTCCACCTATCCTTATTTTATATAGGTCACATTAAAGTGGTAGTTTTAGTTTAGACCTTAGAAAGGTTGGCGTTATTTCCAAAGATTCCATACATTTTGTTGATGTTTTTCTTTAGTATAAAATACCATAATCTAGTTGGACTTGTGCACTCAACTCTGAATGAAAGTTCTGAGTGCTCTTGCTCAAGCAAGGTCTTGATTGGTCAGGTGATAGATTGAATTACAGCACTTCCTTTTAGATTCCCCATCCAATATTTCTTGAAGACTAAAGCCACAATGTTCTTTAATTACAAAAACCAATTTGGGGCTAAAAATGTCAAGCCAAATCACCAAATAATAAGGTCATTTCAAATAAGATTTTTCTTGGCCTTCTCAATCAGCCACATTGCATCACCTCTAAAGACTATTATTAGATTTTTATCATATTCCTGAGAAATTGTGCTCTAGGGAGTCACCACATGAAGCAAAGGATTTTGAAACCAATCCCAACACATGGCCACAAACAAAGTTAGAGCACCGCTGCTATTAATTTAAAGGACATCAGTTCTCCACAACTAAGCATAACAATTTTTCATTAACCAAATAAGAATAACAGTAACCCTCTTTCGTGTTGGTATGAGACCTTTTAAAGTAGAAATCTGAGAAATTATTAGTTTATCGAATTAATGCTGAGCGTACATTATTAAGATAATAACTGAATTTCCTTTCTTCTCCCTCACTAGCATTAAGGTGACACGCAGAATGCCTTTTAGCTTCAGTCATTCATTTGTAATCAAATATTTATTAAAAACTTTTTAGGTGTCACACATAAGAGTTGCATATCCCAAGGATGATTCAAACAATGGTAGACAATAAACATCTTACTTGTTTATTTTTCTGGAAATACAAACTTCTGTTGTTTTAGCCACAAACATGTTAGTACAGTAGAAGTATGCATTAGAATCGGACAAGAGTGAAAAATGCAGTGGATCTATTTTACTCTTTGCTATTTATTTTTCTGTCGTTTGTGAAAACTACTTTATAAAGAGATATGTATTCCTTCCATGTTCCCTGCCACTTATAGAATTTAAAGCTGACCATGATGAATTGAACCCATTTATTATTTAACAAGTAAAAACTCTTGGTCAGGTCTGATTTAGATATATAGGTCCAGCCACAATAACTTTAAGTCCAATAAACTGTAATCCTTTCAAAACAAAAGCAATCATCTTCATAACAAAATGTGTATTAATTTGTTAACGTGTGCATTATGCCCCAGAAGCCTGCAGTTTAGTGTGTAGTTCTCAGATTTCTTGTTATGTAAACAATTATTGTGATGACAGTAAAATTGTTCATGTCCATTAGGAATAAATAGCTTTTAGCATTATAATATTAATTTTATATAAAACTCAATAATATAATTTTATCAATATTATGTCTCTATAAGTTTTATCTGCTGCTGATAAACATTTTTAATGTAAGATCTTTTTTTAATTATTTTTTAAAGAGAATAGCAAATAACAAATTCTGTTTGTCCTTTTTATGTATATCCTGAGTCCTTTTTGTATTGTGAGCAAAAGTAATTGTTTTATCCCCAACTATACTTGTCAAAGGAAAGGAAATCTAAGGGATGTTGTTGCTTGTTTGTCTTTTCCTCGGGGGAAAAACGCAACTGTTAACCTTAGATGTACCACTATGTGTTGCTGGTTTAGTCTAAGTACAATCAAGAGGAAGCTACATTTTCCAAAATTCCATAAATCAGAATTCCAAAGAGGAAGATTTGAAATGAGACATGAAAGGGCATGAAATAATAATAGCAGAGGCTTTGTAAAATAGAGAGCATAGGAAAAGGTTTCAATATAAAATATGTCATGGACAAAAAGATAGCATGGGAGCGAAGACATTGAATTTTGGAGTTAATGGCCTAGGATTTATATTCGCTATTCTGCCACTCCAAGCTGTATGACCTGGTCTAATGACATAAGTTTGCAAAGCTCAGTTTCTTAATTTGTAAACTGTGCATAATCATAATACCCACTGATACAATTATCATGAGAATTAAATGAGACCAACCTTGTAAAGCATTTGCACAGAACCTATCATTCAATAATTAATAGCTTAAAACACACTAATAAGATTACCTAACTACATAGTTAATTATCATGTTCACCATATGGTGCTTGGCACTTTACAAAGCACTTTACCGTGTGGTATCCTACGTGGTAAATAGCATTTTCATCTTAATTCCTAAATGAGGAAACTGAGTTATTTAGTGTGGGCCCTGCCTCTGTTCCTGTAGCTTGGGTTAAAGCTAGGAGAGGAGCCAAAGCGTTCTAACCCCACAAAGCCCAGCTTCCAGTCTGCCTGTCTGCCTCACACAACAAGGGGCAGTTCCTCCAGGTGACTGTCCTGTCTTCTTAAGGAAAATAAAATGATGGGATGAGGGCCAGCTTCAGATACAGCAGCATGGTTTATGCTGGGCAGGTGGAGGTCTGTGTCTCTTTGAAGGTTGGGTTGTTTGGATAATTTTGCATGTATCGTGTTTCCAGAAATGTATAGTCTAACATTAAGAAGTTAAATACAGATTTTTTTTGAAAACTCTATATTTTCAATTGATTGGAGTGGTGAATTATAAAGTTGCTCTGAATGTTGCCAAGCTGTATTCTGTTTACAGTGGATAATTGTGTCTTTCTCTAGGCATGTCAGCATCGCTCTAATTCAGAGATAATCTGCTGTACCACTCCTTCCCTGCAACAGCTGAATCTGCAACTCCCCCTGAAAACCAAAGCCTTTTTCATGTTAGATGGGATCCTTTCCAAATACTTTGATCTCATTTATGTACATAATCCTGTGTTTAAGCCTTTTGAAAAGCCAGTGATGATCTCAATGGGCAATGAAAATGTACTGGAAATTAAGGTAAGAAATGCTTTAAACACTGTCTTAAATCATCAGCTCAAACTTAATTGACTTCATAGCTATGGGAATACAATTGTTGTACTTGGCCTTTGTATCTTATACAACACCAGCAAATATATAAGCTCTGAAAAACAAATCTTTTTGGCATAAAACTAAAAGATAAGAATAACCGTGGACTGCATTTTAATGAACCATTTAAAAACCCTTTCTTGTGTATGTATTAAAACGTAGCAAATGTGGGGCACAAATCCATTAAAGAGGATCCCTGTGATGCATTATCTTGCTGATGTTATACGTTTCCCCGGACATTTTACCTAAATGTGCTCATTATAAGATAAAACATAAGAGCTGTGAAAGTAAATGCATCAATTGTATCTCTATACTTCCTTGTAATATTTGGAATTTTGTATCTGGGTGTGGTCATCTTTAAGCTAATTTATAAATGGAACTAGATATCTGCCACCTTAGGAACATACTAGCTTCTAAATATAATTTAATAGAGAATAACAGGTCATCTTTTCTAAAGCAAGCCTGTTGCAAACAAAGAACACTAAGACCCAGAAAGGTTAAGTGATTGACAAGTGACAAAAGAGTGGCAGAATAATACAGACTAGAGTGCAGCTTTTTTATGTCCCTTCAGTTATTTCTACTTCAAATAATAACACAGGCAAAATGCTCAAGACTTGAATTATTCATAGCTGCAGTCACTAGAAACAGCAAAATATTTATCTTTCAACATGTTGTTAAAACATTTAGAATTTTTTTTTTCCTGAAAGATGATCTGAATGCAAATATGAACAAACATAAAGCAATAGGATAGTCTTTATTTGGGAGCAATATAGGCTTTCATGGGTCATCTCCATCTAAGTAATAATATATTTCCATCAAAATTTTTCTGACTTTTTCAACAAAAATTTAACTACAGCCCAACTTATGCATATGTTCACGCTCATACAAGTTTACTAACCTCATTATTGTGTTTTGTACGATAATTAAGCAAGCCCAGCATGAAATTGAATGGAGGCCTGCTTCAATGAACAGTGTGTTTACCACAGCAAAGTCCTTTCAACTGCTTCTTTAATTAGTTTTAGAAAGGGAGAAATAAGCTTTTATCACTTCTTTTTTTTTTCAACAAAACTAATCTAGTGTGACCTTTTGCTTTCAACAATTACTGTTTTTGCCATTTGAAAGATTCCATTTGGTTTTTCTTGATGATAACAAAGGTTTATGTGCAAATAGTTTTACACCCAGAGAAACTCTATTTTTCTGTTTCTGTATCTGTGATGAAGGGATTAGAGATAAATGGTTCTTTATCTACCCTTCCAAGCACAGTCTTTATGGAAGAGAAAACTTCTTTTTCCATAAATTAAATACCCATTATTCAACATCCTACAAAATTGTTGGACCAAGAAAAACATAATTTGGCATCATCCTCGGCCTGTCAATGGTATTCCCAACATGGCGAAAGGGTCTTCTAGAGACAGGCACAAAACACTTTATTTTCTTGCCTATATATAGAATAACTCTTTCTCTATCAAGTGTATAGCACCTACCACGTGAAAGAATAGTAATCGAGTGGGAGCAGCGGCAGTTCAGGGAGATTATTTTAGTATCATGATTCAACATTTTTTCTTTTTTTTTTTTTTTTTTTTTTTTGGAGACGGAGTCTCGCTCTGTCGCCCAGGCTGGAGTGCAGTGGCCGGATCTCAGCTCACTACAAGCTCCGTCTCCTGGGTTTACGCCATTCTCCTGCCTCAGCCTCCGGAGTAGCTGGGACTACAGGCGCCTGCCACCTCGCCCGGCTAGTTTTTTTTTGTTGTATTTTTTAGTAGAGACGGGGTTTCACCGTGTTAGCCAGGATGGTCTCGATCTCCTGACCTCGTGATCCGCCCGTCTCGGCCTCCCAAAGTGCTGGGATTACAGGCTTGAGCCACCACGCCCGGCCAATTCAACATTTTTTCATACTTCACTTTACTTATGTATGAGAGGAAAGCAAAGGCATAAGAAAATATTTGTTGTGTCAGCAATCTAACTCTTTATCAACACGTTAAGTTGATCACATTAAAACTTCTACCTCTCGGCCAGGCACGGTGGCTCATGCCTATAATCCCAGCATTTTGGGAGGCCAAAGCGGGTGGATCACTTGAGGCCAGGAGTTCGAGACCAGCCTGGCCAACATGGCGAAACCCCATCTCCACTAAAAATACAAAAATTGGCTGGGCCGGGCGCGGTGGCTCAAGCCTGTAATCCCACCACTTTGGGAGGCCGAGACGGGCGGATCACGAGGTCAGGAGATGGAGACCATCCTGGCTAACACGGTGAAACCCTGTCTCTACTAAAAACTACAAAAAAAACTAGCCGGGCGAGGTGGCGGTGCCTATAGTCCCAGCTACCCGGGAGGCTGAGGCAGGAGAATGGCGTGAACCCGGGAGGCGGAGCTTGCAGTGAGCTGAGATCCGGCCACAGCACTCCAGCCTGGGTGACAGAGCGAGACTCCGTCTCAAAAAAAAAAAAAAATTGGCTGGGCATGGTGGTGGGTGCCTGTAATCCCAGCTACTCAGGAGGCTGAGGGAGGAAGATGACCTGAGTCCTGAAGGCAGAGGTTGCAGTAAGCTGAGATGACACCACTGCACTCCAGCCTGGGAGAAAGAGCTAGACCCCATCTCAAAAAAAAAGAAAAGAAAAGAATAAAGAAAACGTGTACTTCATCAATGAAAGTGCTCTGGAGAGAATCATGCGTTTAGAATGAGATATGTTCTTTATTGCCAGGAAGAGTTCATGCTTCTCATGCAGCCATGCGAGCAAGAGTTCCTAGGCTGAAAAGAGATTGTGATCGTTTCCTGCCCCAGTTGTGAGAGTTCCTCAATTCGTAGTAAGGCCAGTGACTACACCATGGGCAAAAGGGTGAGCCAAGTTTGGATGAGAGAACACAATAGGGGTCAAGCATAAGTCACCCCTCAGAATGAATCCCAAGCCCCATGGATGGAGAAGGTAGTTCATGGCCAAGGCTTCAAGTCCCCCAAAACCAGTTGTAGACAGTGGTCATCAAAAGTAGGCACCTCTTTGTGGGTATCCATGACTCCCCAAGAACCTCTATCAACAACAGCTCATGTTTGTATGGAATTTTACAGTTGACACTGTACTTTGGCATGTTTTATTTCATTTTGAGTCTCATGTGGACCCATGCGGTTGGGAGGTCAGTGATGATGACCCCCATTTGTAGATAGGTAAAGGTTTAGGAAGATTAGCTGATTAGTCTTGGGTCACCCAGGGAGCAAACAGCAGAACTGGGGCCCACACTCAGGCTTCTTGGTTCCAAATTTAGTCTTCTATCACTGCATGCACTAAATTACAGTGTTTCTTATATTAACTCTCATTTAATGTGTACTAAAATACCATCATAGAGACGCTTTTCTATCATGTGCTATTTATATATCTATGCAATTATTTAAGGGGAGTAGCTCTTAACTTTTTATAAATATCTAAAAATTGATTCTGTTTAAAGAAACTCTGTATTTCTCCCTAAGTATCTTATTTCTGACTTTTTATGCATGAGCATATCTTATGAAAAGTAGAGAAGTATTCTGTTTCATGCTGGAACAAGGACTGCCTGACATTGCCTTGGGGGGTTATCTTATTCTGCAGCATATAGGAATATATGGAAATAAAGATGCTTCAAAAGTTCAATCTGGAGAAGTCAGGTCAAACAAGAGGAAGGAGCTCAGGAAGATGAGCCAGGGCAGGGAGCAGGGACTTGGTCTATGACACTGTCATCACAAGAACAAATGCTGAGAGCTCAGGTGAAGGGGAAGCATCAGTGTGTGGACATTGGAAGGATCAAGAAGGAAGCATGGTTCTGAATCATCCCAATCCACCTGCTGCCCAGAGCCAGCCAGAGGTTGTCCTTCTCCCTTTGAATAATTTATCTGCAACTCTCCCCCTCAATCTCAGTAAAAACCACCATGAACTCAGTTCTGAGTTCAGACAGAATAAAAGTGGAGGATTCTTTTCTCAGAGGTTATTTGGCCCAGTGTCAAGACCTAGTCTTATTAATGGTGCTCATAGCTTACTCCCAAACTAGTATTTCTTTGTGCTGCCCAGGTTAATGGGTATTCTAATATATACATATATATATACACACACACATATATATACACACACACATACACACACACACATTATATATATATATTTAAAATATATATAAATATATATATTTTTTCCAAGGTAGTTTCATAGTACCTAATAGTAAAGATAGTAAAAAATCTATTCCTGTGGTTTCGTAGTTCCTAGTAGTAAAGGTCCCCAACTAGCCAGCAAAGCCACCAGTTTAATTTTGGTTTGCCCAGCTTTTCCCAAATGGCCAGGGAAGTTTTCCCCAAAATGCCTATTAACATGTGGTGGAACTCAGTCCTGAAGTTGTCTGTGAGGGTTCATTGCTTGGTTCCTAAGTTGAGGGACTTGTGTCCCCCATGTGAAGTGTAAATCTCACCCCCTCACCACCACCTCACTAATTTCCTACTGCTGATCTCCCTGGACTTTGGACCCTCGCCTAGCTGGGTCCTGCTACCAAACTGTACTGACTTGCCCAGACCCAGCCTGGATCTTGCCCAGGCCACCTGGATGTATGAAAACTTGAAGGACGCTTCCTCTCATAATGTTATTTTTCAGATCCTACCCACTTCCGCTCCCATCTGCTCTGTTCTGTAGCCATCTCAGACATGAGTCTCCAGGCCTGAATCCTGGATAGAAACATGTCACACCAGGCCAGAGTTGGCGAGGAAAGAGACTTGGTACATCCTGATATAGCACATTGGGTGTAATTAGTTTTTATTTTTGAAGTGGGTCCATTTTGACATTGCAGTGAGAGGAAGAAATCCTTACTCATCTTTATATTCTCAGTGACTAGAACTGTGTCTAACACACAGTAGATGGTAAGTAGATTTTGTGTCAAACGGAATTTGATTTGCTTCATGATCTAGCCCCTTTCTGGATAATAGTTTTCCATATGTAAAGCAGATAATAGTTCTTCATATGTAAAGCAATAATACCTACTTCAGGGGGAGTATATTTTCAGGATAGTATGAGATGGTTATAACTAAATTGCTCTCGTCTGTTGGAGATTAAAGATCAGAAAGCTCTCTCTTTTGTTGCTTTATTTTTAAACCCACATATTATGATTTTAGTGACTGAAATCACTCTGAAGCAGTTGAATGACTTTTATTTAATAATAGTTAATATTCAACAATAAATATTAATGTAATTAATAGTAAAAGTTCTAAATAGAAGTTTTTTAACATCTCAATAAATCTATGTTTATTTTCTTTTATTTTAAATGACAAAAATTGGCCCATACCTTTTAAATTTTTTTCCTTATTTGGGCCCCATTGTTATATAGAAGTGAGCTACAAGTATCACTTTTGTAATATCTGGGATTTTACACCTCTAAAACAATTATATATATAACTGACAGTAGTTGCTTATACAAGTCACTACTTACCCTGTATCCTTTGGTATCTACATATAACATAAGATGTAGATATGTGATATGTGATGTGGATGTGTTATCTGTTTTTGTTTTAGAGAAGCCTTTATGCAACAACCAAGGAGATCCTAAGCCTGAAACAATAAGCATTGGAAACGCAAATGTTGTACCTTCATCCCTTCTCCCAACCTTAGTTATTATCTAAGCAAGCAAGACACATTTTAGACATTTTCTCATAAATCAAACCCTACAGCTCTTTAATCTCTTTTCTTTGTCATTCCCTGAATTCCCTACATTATGTGGATAAGGGCTTTATCCCCTTTCAGACCTAACCAACAAGTTGTCATTTGAAGCCCTAAAGTCATCTCTTAGATTGATGTGCTTCTGTGTGTGTCCGCCTGTGTGGCTGACCTGATTCAATGGACTACACATACTGCTTTTAGAAGTACCATAAGGATAGGGTTTGTCTATTTCCATTTTATCTGAAACTCCAACATCAGGTTATAAAGAAGTATTTTATTCCCACTTCTTTTCCTAGAGTAATAACTGCCTGACCAATCAATCTATTGAGATCCATATGAGACCATGTATGTGAATGGAGTTTGCCAAGTATTAAAGATTATATAAAACAAAGTAGCAGCATTGTAGCTATTATGGGCTGGTCTTTATCCATAAGAAAAATAGTAATATGTTTTGATATATGTCACCTCAAAATAATAGCTTGCTCAATAAATAACTGTACTCATTAGGTCTTGATATGAGAAATTATACCTAGGTTTGCACTTCTTTTGCAAGGCTAATTATTGGTTTCTCAAACAAAACATTGATGTTTTTAAAATGCCTGATAGCAACTTCAGTTAACATATTAAATATGTCACATTAACTAACTTTAGAAAAAATTTTTGGCCGGGCGCGGTGGCTCAAGCCTGTAATCCTAGCACTTTGGGAGGCCGAGACGGGCGGATCACGAGGTCAGGAGATCGAGACCATCCTGACTAACACGGTGAAACCCCGTCTCTACTAAAAACTACAAAAAACTAGCCGGGCGAGGTGGCGGCGCCTGTAGTCCCAGCTACTCGGGAGGCTGAGGCAGGAGAATGGCGTGAACCCGGGAGGCGGAGCTTGCAGTGAGCTGAGATCCGGCCACAGCACTCCAGCCTGGGTAACAGCGCGAGACTCCGTCTCAAAAAAAAAAAAAAAAAAGAAAAAATTTTTGTGGAACTACATAATCGTTCAAAGTAATAGAATTGTGCTCTCAAATTATAATGGTCATACAGCATCTCACATAAATTTCTTTAAAAATGAATTCATTTATGCATAGGACTCAAGTATGCAAGAAGGATGAAAGTAAACTACCCAACTCAAACAAAGAACGTATTAATATTAGCATAACATAATACAGTGTTAACACATTAACAACGATTTAACATCAGATTTCTGGAGATGAGACCCAGGCATCAGTATTTTTTAAAGTTCTCACTGTGATTCCAAAAGCAAAGTCAAGGCTGAGAATCTCTGCATTAGGCAGTGTTAGGTAGTGCAACAACAGAATCTCTAAATGGCGTCTTTTTTGCCAAACATTGATACCCCCGAAGACAATAGTGAGGTGATGATAGGTAAGACATCATTCTGAGTTTAAGGATGTGAAGCAAGAACCTCTTTCCTTTTGTCTAAGGTCCAATTTGATGCAAAAGTTATATAATTCCTAACCAGTACGTGCCCTGAAATTGTCTCGCTCCCCTTTAGCCATCCCAATTGCCATGAAAATCAGTATCATAGAATCATGTGCCTTGGCAAACAACATGGCCTGTGTTTGCAGTGTATTTATATTCTTTTGCCATTGTTAGCATTCCTGCAGAACTGTGAAGTGTTAACAACCTTTTTTTTTTCTACCAGGGAAATGATATTGACCCTGAAGCAGTTAAAGGTGAAGTGTTAAAAGTTGGAAATAAGAGCTGTGAGAATATACACTTACATTCTGAAGCCGTTTTATGCACGGTCCCCAATGACCTGCTGAAACTGAACAGCGAGCTAAATATAGAGGTGGGATTCCTGCATTCCTCTCATGATGTAAATAAGGAAACCAGTGTAATTATGTCATTCTCAGGCTTAATATAAATCATTAAAGCTCATTTATGTGTGGGTTTTGGCTCATCAACTCAGCCTCCATTCCTGTTGTTATTTTAGAAATAGTGACTTTTTTTGTCACATTGTCTCCTTCCCCAAGCTTGGGAGGTAGATCTCAAAAGTTCTTTCAACCCACACTGCTTCTCCATCATGCCACACTCTTCCCAAAATTTGCTGTAATTCTCAGAAGAAATAAGGATGTCTCTAAGAGTGTCCTTCTACTGCCTCCCACCACCCCAGGAGGCCAGAGCCAGTGTTCCACTGCCAGTCACAGTGCTCACTAATGCATAGAGTCCCATAAATAAAGGAAAGTGCATGCATCAAACAAAGTAAAATAAGGATTAAACTACTTTACAGTAACTTTTTTCATGTAGACAACTGAATCAAACAACCTAGAACCAAAGCAAGTGATCTTTTCTTATTCTTTAACAAATTTATTGTGATGTAATTCACATACCATGCAATTCACCCATTGAAAGGGTACAGTTCAATGGGTTTTGGTATATTATATTGTCAATTTATTTGAATTGTGGTAAAATATATGTAACGTAGTGTTTGCTATTTTAACCATTTTTAAATGTACAATTCAGTTGCATTAATTTCATTCACAGTGTTGTATAACCATCAGCATTACCTAATTCCAGAACTTTTTCATCACCCCAAACAGATTACTCTATAACCAATAAGCAGCAACTCCACACACCTTTCTCTCCTCCCGCTCCTGATAACTTCTAATCTACTCTCTAGATCTAGAATTTGCCTATTCTAGATATTTCATGTGAGTGGAATCATACAATATTTGTCTTTTTGTGTGTGGCCTGTTTTACTTAACATAATGTTTTCAAGGTTCATCCACGTTGTAGCATATGTGGGTACTTCATTCCTTTTTGTGGATGAATAATATTCCATTGTATGTATCCCACATTTATCCAAGAGTAAGTGATTTTTAAAGGGTTCCTGAAGTCTTCTGAAAAGTTATGAAATGGAAAAACACACAAAAATTAGAAAATCAAAGGCTGAATCATGAGATCAGAGTTGGAATTTCAGAAGGACCATAAATCCTAAAAATCATAAAATGTTAGAGCCAGAAGGGACTTCAAAGATTTCTGCTGTGTATCAAAACTGAAGTAAAAGTATTTTGAGACTTTATTGTTCCATCATAACGGTGCAATTGTTTACCTCTTATGGGAAGTCTTCTCTGCCCTCCACCCCACCATCCAGGACAGAATTAATGTCCCATTGTCTCTGTTGATTACTATTTAGTCACACTTCTATGGTACATACCACACTGTACTGTAATCATTTATTTATATGTCTGTCTCCCCTTCTACACTTCAGTTCCTGTTTTTTGTAGATCTTTTTATCCCTAATACCTAGTTAAAAATACAAACAGCTAAGTACCATATAAGTACTTCAGGGATCAGTGTCCCCTAATTATTTGAACAAATTGAGCAAAATTGAGGAATCTCTTACTATCCTGAAAGCAGTTATGCCATTTGTAGAATGGCAATAACCAGGTGGTATTCGGGGCCCAAAGAGGTTTTGCTACAACCTGTGTAGGATAAATATCTATCATGGCTAAATGCTGACTTTTCTTTATTTGTCATTTTTAGTGGAAGCAAGCAATTTCTTCAACCGTCCTTGGAAAAGTAATAGTTCAACCAGATCAGAATTTCACAGGATTGATTGCTGGTGTTGTCTCAATATCAATAGCACTCTTACTACTACTTGGGCTTTTCCTGTGGCTGAAAAAGAGAAAGCAAATTAAAGGTGCATTTTTGTTACGGTTCGTTTTTAGAAGTTACCTTAAGAACACAGTCATTACAGTTTAAGATTGTCATACATTCTTGTGTGCTGTCTTATACATAGTCCATAAAACCCATGAGTTCTGGGCACTGGGTCAAAGTCTCCTGGGACCCACGATAGCCGTCTTTAACGAGCTCTTTCTTTCTCTCTGTTTTAAGATCTGGGCAGTGAATTAGTTCGCTATGATGCAAGAGTACACACTCCTCATTTGGATAGGCTTGTAAGTGCCCGAAGTGTAAGCCCAACTACAGAAATGGTTTCAAATGAATCTGTAGACTACCGAGCTACTTTTCCAGAAGGTATATTTCAGTTTCTTGTTCTGAGAAATACCTATACATATACCTCAGTGGGTTGTGACTTTGTTGTTTATTTTTGGTTTTGCATTTATATTTTTATAAAAACCTTAAGGAAGTATTTACCTCTGACAAATAAGTATTTGACACAGCATTAAATGGCTCTTATTTTTAAATGAACCTATGTTCATTTAAAAATGTATATTACATTTATATTACATCATTAAAATCATATTTTAATCATATTTTAACATAAAATCATATTATGATTTTACATTATGATTTTAGAGTCCATAAGCTCTCATTTCACAAAAAGGTTAATTTTGAAATCATTTGAGCAAAAGTAATTTGTTTATGATCTAAGTGCAATGGTAAGAAATTGTGAAGCTCTCTTTTACAATCCAGGAAGAGTTAAGTTACAAAATATAGTTATTTAAATGTAAGCTGGAACTGCTGCATTTTTTACCTGTTGAAGCCCAAACATTGAAACTATACTGTTAGTAATTCTTTGAAGTGTTCTCAATGAACTGTTAGCACACAGCCTTTTTCCCACAGTATTCTAGGACTTGAATGTATTTTGAGACTTAGCCAAGGAAAACCTTCGATTACACTATGAAAAAAAGGAGGGGTCAATATCATCAGCTTTGTAAAACACTATGCCTAGTAATGTTCAGGTTAACCAGAGCTTTTCACGCTGTTTTATTTAAATCTCCTGGTAAAAGCAAAATGTCTGTATTGTATCAGCTCCATTATCTTTAGAAGTTACAGGATGTGAGTCAAGTACAAGCATTTCCTTGGTTGAATATTTACCATTGGACAAATAAAATGAGTCATAGATTATTGAGGACACTGGAAAAGTTAGAAGTTGCTCATCCAAACAAGTTCAAGAGCAATGAAGCACTTAACATTTTAACATTTTCAACACTTACCACCTCTTGTGTTTTGAAGTTTATGTTACTTCTATGGAGATACACATAGTAAACATTGTCTTTGCCCTGATTCCATTCACCTTTAAAAATCCATTCCTTTATCCATGTGGAAAAATCAAACCTAGTTTATTGTTTTGAAATTTAGATCTATTTAGTATTTTATACCCACATTTAGTATTTTATATGCACATTTCATAGTTCTAATCTGAGATCATTAAAATTTACAAATTTTCTTTGAAAAAAAAAACTTACCTAATCTTCTTTGAACCTCCTTACTCAACAAAGCTCTGTCATCATTGCTAAGAAGGTTGAGTTTCACACTCTTTTCTCCACTGAGCCTGCTCCTTGGAGACATGAAAAGAAAACAGGTAAAAGAGGGTCATCTAGAGAGAATGAGAAAATAGGTGCACAGCCAAAACCTAATGAAGAGGCAACTGCAGATCTTTCCTCTCTACATCCGGTGGCGACAGCATTCTCATCAGTCTTTTTCATGGATACCTAGAGTTCTATGTGGTGTGACACCAGGGTTGCACAATGATGGTTTCAATTGGTTTCTGCACCTGTTTGAATTTAGCTGAAGAGTCACGTTTTCATGCCAAAGGACTTTTATCCGTGTCTCACCAAGGATTTCCCTCAATGTCTGCACCTTTAAGCATTTAGAGCTCTGATCTCCAGATGCAAAGTCTTGGGAAGTGAGGATGAAAGAACTGAGTTTAGAGAGGTTGATTGGCATTTTCAGTCCCCTGGGGAAGGTTTGGAGACCCTGACTCCTTGGAATTAAAGGAGCAAGTACTCGGCTAGGCTCCTTCCTTCCTCACCCACCCAACATTTCAGGTACTTCCCTGATCTTCCACATCCCTCTTTAAAGGTTGCACCTGTCTTGTTTCTGGCTAGTGTCTACTATAACTGATGCCCAAATCATTGATGCCCAAGGCTTTTCTGGAACCACTTTTGGCCAAGTTCATTTATTATTGATCAAACTGTCCACTGTAGAAAATACTAAAAATGCTTAAGTGGGATTAGGAATAGTCAAGGTACTAACAGCACTCTTTTTGTGCCCTTCTCTCAGATTCTGATTCTCCTGCTTATTTGCAAACAAACGATATATTTTGGTGCCAATAGGGAACCCCCACATAACCCTCTTCCTGTGTTACATACTCATACATTTCAATACTATTCCTAGTTTATCTTCCTGCCAGTTGCTGTGGCTATGATGCCTCCTCCTTGATATATGTGAATTCCCAGTGGAAAGAGAAAGGGAAAGTGGAAAGGATGACTTCTTGGCCCTATTTGGCATTAAGAAATTGACTATCAGCACAATTTCTTCCCCTGAAATGAAAAACATTACTCCTTGCAAAAGGGAACTTTGCCTGAGGTTCTTACAGAGCTTTGGTTGTAAAGATCAACTTATAAAGAATGTTTACCCCTTTCGTAATGCCCTTAACTAAACAATAAAGATGGTCCACTAACCGAGACCTAACATGCCTTCTCTAAACAACAGTAACACTAAATCCAGTGCCATCACTGCACAGTGGAGAATTTACTACTAATGTGAAAAGGTTTCAGTTCTGGGAATATAACCAGTATTTATTTCCAATCATATGTGTATTTTTCCCTTGGCCAGGAATCCATAGGTTTTGCACAATAGTAATTAATTCCATTAATAAATAGTAGTCTCTCAAAAAGGTGTCTTTTTCATTTTCTTACATTTGAGCTGGATTTTTGTGAGATCAGGCAATTGCTCAACTACCTTTGTTGCTTCCATTCTTAAGGACATAGTATATTCAAAAATAAACTGTAAGTATGGCTTTTTCCTATTGATAAAAAGAGAAATGTCTAAGGAAATGAGGGTAAAAAGCTTTCAAAGTTAATACTTAGTCTATTTAAATGAAAATCTGTAAACATTTTATGAAATGCTTGTATATATAACTCAGTATCTTTCCCCAAGTTATTATCATCTTTATCAAACTAATTCCACTATAAAAGCTCTTCCTGTTTCAATCCCCATTAAATGAGGTTTTACTGTTGTTCTTTAATAATTTTCCTTCATCTTACAGATCAGTTTCCTAACTCATCTCAGAACGGTTCATGCCGACAAGTGCAGTATCCTCTAACAGACATGTCCCCCATCCTGACTAGTGGAGACTCTGATATATCCAGTCCATTACTGCAAAACACTGTCCACATTGACCTCAGCGCTCTAAATCCAGAGCTGGTCCAGGCAGTGCAGCATGTAGTGATTGGGCCCAGTAGCCTGATTGTGCATTTCAATGAAGTCATAGGAAGAGGTAAGTATTTCCACTCAGCTTTTTGTTAAATACGATTTTCCAGTAAGCATTTTATCTTTGGCCTTTGCAGATTAGGAACTTAGACAATGGTGAAAGCAACTGACAGAGCAGTGATAACAAGTGTACTTGATTTCTGTTCTGTAGAAATGCAGCCCTGTAAATCATATCTGTGGGGATTTGCCCCTGTGCATGGAAGCAATTGCATAATCCCCCAAACATATTAGAACTAAATCACAGTTCATCCTCATCCTGTGCGTACTAGCAACTATAGTTTCTTCGAAGGTGCCATTTACTTTCTTCTAAAATTCAGGGCCAGGTGCAGTGGCTCACACCTGTAATCCCAGCACTTTGGGAGGCCGAGGCAGGCAGATCACCTGAGGTCAGGAGTTCAAAACCATCCTGGCCAACATGGCGAAACCCCGTCTCTACTAAAAAAGACAAAAATTGGCCAGCCATGGTGGTGGATGCCTTTAAGCCCAACTACTAGGGAGGCTGAGGCAAGGAGAATTGCTTGAACCTGGGAGGCAGAAGTTGCAGTGAGCCAAGATTGTGCCACAGCACTCCAGCCCGGGCGACGGAGCGAGACTCTGTCTCAAAAAAATAAAGAAATATAACTAACTAAATAAATAAATATCACTCCTTTGATTTGGAATATTTTTATTCAATCTCTCTCCAGTCTTTCTTTACCCTGAGAACAGTGACAAACTCTACGAAGCCTGGTTTATAGCAGTTTGTACACTGCTGGACGGCATCAGAAGACAGAGAATTTATAGCATTCCCCTGATCTAAAGCAACATATATCATCTCTACAATGCACTCCAATTTCTTTATACAAAGATAAATGAATATTTGTAATAAGCTAACCAGAGCAGCAATAACAGCTAGCATAAACAGTATTTGTGGAAATATTTAACAGGAAAAGAAACCAATCAAAAACCAGGAAATGAACTTCACTCTTCGTGTTTTTTTTTTTTTTCTAAAAAGCTTTTACCCTTAATACTAAATGGCCTCTGATCCCTTTTATTCTATATGTGCTGCAAGAGGTTGTACAGGCATCTGCCAGTGTGATACAAGAGAAGCTGACGGCGTGATTTGTCTTATATGAACACAAGGCCTTCTCACTTCCCTGTGGTAGCATCCACACATTCTTCTGTCAAACACCCCAGGGCGTAATCCTTCCCGTGCTCCTTCTTCCCCAAGAGTGGCTTCACTGTTAACAAACATCTTTCCATTTCTCTTCAGAGCAATATATAGTTCTGTCATAGGCCTGTAAATCTCAGTAATCGCATCAATTTTAGAATGTGTGGACCCACTAATTGTGTTCTAATTCTACACATTGGAAAACTAGAATTTTTTATCATGAAAGGTACTAAAATGGCAATTTTTTTGAAGTTATAATCACTAACAGCTCTATAAATATTAGCTACTATGTATTTAAATGTTTTTCTCCAGGAGAATAGGAGCACTCAAAAGCATAGGTTTTATTTTATTCTTCTTTGCATTACTAGAGGGTAGCCTAATGCCTGACACTCACATACGAGGCACTCATGGTGTCTTGGCCAGCTGGATGAATTAATTAGTGAATGACTTACACAGCTATCAGACACTTGGCACCTCTGGGGAAAATTACTGCCACTGGATAAAAGGCTACCATTGGGAAAATTATGTGGTCAAAGCCAGAGAGAACTGGATGAAGTGAGTCAGGGTGAATTGGCTTCATTTGGGCAACTGCCTGTCAGTTTCTGCCAACCTGGATTACGTATTAACCAGTGACTAATGGGGAAATCCTTATTCTATAATACTAATCTTATTTTTAATGGTAATGTTTTTATTTCATTTCAGTTTATTAGAATATAGGGAACTTATTTTATGTGTTCTTTTAGTTCTTATTTATGTGTTTATTTTAGTTCTTCATGTGGGTTAACTTTATTTTCATATTTTAAAATACTATGTCATCCTTAAAAATACATTTATTTGATGAGGCAGATGTTACTCACCTTTTCAGTGGTTCCACTGTGGTTGAGTATTTTATTAGATCAGCCTTTAATATGAGTCATATCACCTACAACTTATTCATGAATTAAATCATCACATTGCTTATATCCTTGGGTGAAAGGTGTCGCATCTACATATATATTTACAAACACACCTACACACCTACAGTGGTATTGTTAAAAGTATTTTTTAAACATACTCTTTTGCTGTATAGAAAGAAGAAGGAATAAAACGAAGCTCATAAAAGGCTTGATACATAATGATTTCATAATTAGATGTGATGCAGTACTAACCAAGTTCTTTCTTTTGCACAGGGCATTTTGGTTGTGTATATCATGGGACTTTGTTGGACAATGATGGCAAGAAAATTCACTGTGCTGTGAAATCCTTGAACAGTAAGTGGCATTTTATTTAACCATGGAGTATACTTTTGTGGTTTGCAATCTAATAAATAGCTTATAATAAAATGTTGATTTACACTTTCCCCTTATGGAAAAATCAGCTACCACTGAAATTATAGGCCTAATCCTGAAAATTTGTTTTGTTCTAGACTTTCATTGAACTATTTCCTCTGAAATGATCCCTCAGAGCCCTCATTAATAAGGGGATAAGGGAAATGAGGTTCTTGGATGAACTGAGTATCATTTAACTATAACTATGTTTGGCTTATAATATTTGTTTTGCAAGTGACATTTATGGAAACTATTGGAAGCATGTTGGCACATGCAGTAGTAATGACTCATTTTACCCAGAGGCGTTACTATAATTATTTTTTAACCACAACTTCCATTAAAAAGATAAAAAATGAAATAAGACAAACAGGAGAAAACGACGCTGGCCAAAAATTGAAAAATCATAAGTATGGTAATACCTCATTTATCCACATTTTTGGAGAATGAGGCATTCCACATACATGAACTTTCTAAATAAATGAAACTTAGCCCTTTTTAGTGCTGGAACATTACTTAAAATTTTAGCTGTTATTGAGAAAATCTTTTTAAGATGAAATGCATGCTCTGTTTAAGGGAATGCTTCCAAATACAAACTAAGTCTTTATTGGTGACCCCAAACCATAATTACAGCCATAAATTACTATATTACACAAACAGTGTACTCCACATACATAGTGTCCCTGGCTCTGCCTGTGTTGACAGATCTCACATGCTTGCGTTTTCTACTCCCATTTCTCATTTTCTGCTTGCAAATTGCAGCAGCCTGAAAAATGGTAACCAGCTCTACTACAAACTTTATATGGGACTTAATGAGCTTTAAGTGCACAAATGAAAGGTTTTCCTGCAAGATACTTTACTGCCACAACTATTTCAGTCTTTTAAAAATACAAATCGACATGCTAAATAGTGTTCTACATGGTTAATTTTGTTGGAAGTCTGACCATGAGGGAAATAAAGGTACAGTCTTTATGAAACCTAAGTACAAACTTTGCACTAAGTTTATAGGAGACAATCTGGTGGCTGACTGGACTCTATCTTGCAAAAGTGGGTGTAGGTGACTGGAAGGCATAGTGCAGAGTGGCATCATTCACTCAGATGTGTTGTAAAAAGAACACTCTGCAGTCAAACCCTCAGGACAAGATGCTAACTGTATGGCTTTCCATTTCATTGCTCTTCCTGTCTAAATTTGACGAAGTATTCACTGTTCCATAATGAAGTTAATGTCTCCACCACTGGATTTCTTAGGAATCACTGACATAGGAGAAGTTTCCCAATTTCTGACCGAGGGAATCATCATGAAAGATTTTAGTCATCCCAATGTCCTCTCGCTCCTGGGAATCTGCCTGCGAAGTGAAGGGTCTCCACTGGTGGTCCTACCATACATGAAACATGGAGATCTTCGAAATTTCATTCGAAATGAGACTCATGTAAGTTGACTGCCAAGCTTACTGACTGGCAAACTAGCTGTAAGCCAGCCATCCGTTCAAAATAGGCCTGCCTGCTCTGAGTCTTTAAACAGCTAGTAGCCAAAGATGCGCATTTAAAATGTTAGCATCATTCAAATGTACCTCAAAGTCTTCTATCCTGGTGGGAAATAGTGACACCAGAAGGGTTTCCTGGACCGTTGATTCTCACTTGGTCTGCAAGCAACCTTGTTCTACCTTCGCCCTGATGGGGACATTTAGTCACCTTCGCATGTCTACTGTGTGCCAGAAACTGTGCACAGCACAGGAGAAGTGGAAGCTGAGCAAGCCTCAGCCCATATGGAATGTTAACTCTAGAAGGCACCTGAAAAACTAACTCCAGGTGCGTCCCTTGCTGTTCCTCGCCCTTGCCATCCACTCTCATACCTCAGGTGCTCTTTGCACTTGTGCTCCCTCGGCCTGGAACACTCTCCCCTCAAATAGCCACATATCTCACTTCCTCATCTTCTTCAGCTCTTGGCCATAATGTCATCTTCAACATAAGCCTTCCCTAATCTGTTTAAAACTTGCAAATGACCACCCACCCTCATGGCTACAGACTCTTCTTCCCCGCTCTATTTTCCCCCATCACACTTACCGTCATCTGATACACAAGGCCTGAGCTGTTCAATACTATGGTCATGAGCCACATGTAAAAGGAGGCTAGTTTGCACTGAAGTGTGATGTATGGTATAGAATACATCCCAGATTCTGAATACTTAGTATTAAAAAAAAGGTGAAATATCTCACTAGTAGTTGTTTATACTGATTACATGCTGAAATATTTTGGATTTTTGAGGTTGAAACATGTATTGTGAAAATTAATTTCACCTGTTTCTTTTTCTTTTTGAGTATGGCTACTAGAAAATTTTAAATTACGTGTGTGACTTGCTTTATATTTCTATTGAATAGCACTGTAGTAGATAATAAACAAATAAACAATAGCTATATAGATGTATATATAAGCATATATATGTACACACAGCCTTATCCCATTAGAGTGGAAGCTCATGAGGGTAGGATTTTTGTGTATTTTGTTCACTGCTATGGCTCCAACACCTGAAACAGTGTTTAGCACATAGACTCTCAGTAAACAGTTATTGAATGAATCAGCTAAGGGTTACAAAACAAGGTTCTTAGGTTCTTGCAAGTGGTAGATTCTTCTCATGACATTTATGCCAGGACTTAAAAGTCACCAGGCCAGGACAAGGGAGGGTGGGAAGAAGAATCTCAAGAACTGAATTCATAGATGGCCTCAGGCTCTGTCTTTGTTCCTGCTCTCCAAGTCTCTGTGGGAGATAATGAAGTTGATCAAAAGCAACTTTATAAATATGGGGTCAAATTATCAGAGAAAATAAGCTCTAGGAGAGTAATGAGATACTACTCAGCCAAAAGAATAAAACATTCCCTGGTAGTGAACTTTTGCAGATAAGGCGAATTGACCTTACAAAGCACACAGCTGCCCTGACAGACCCCACTTTCCGGCTTCAACTTTTGTTATTACTCTGATGGATTAATGTGGCTGGAGGTACTACCTTCTCTAGGGTACTGTTACCCCAGGATTAAAGCATGATAGAGATTTCTTGTTATCCAGAACAGAATAGTGCCATGGCCTTTTTTAATCCAAGGAGTTGATACTGAGAACAACCGCAAACCCAGATGTGCCTTAAAGAGAAACCTAAAACCAGGAACTGGCCTTTCTCTATGCTGTGTGCATTGAGGGGGGCTACAGCCCTTTTGCAGGGTTCCCACTGACTACGTCTTGCACTGACAAACTCCTCAATGACTGTTGAAGGAGAATACCCCGTTCCTGACTGCCAGCCGGTGACATCACCAGACTTGACAGCTGAGTGGTTTGGGTTGATTTCTTTCTGAGCCTCCTCTATTCACAGCGTGTTTCTAATGTTCTGACATCTTGGGCCTTACTGACCCTGGAGGAACTGTCCCTCCCAGGGCTAGCTAATTCCTACAAATAGTAAACAACTTGCCTTCAAAGCATACCTGCCTTGTGCAAACCAACCAATCCAGAGCCCTTACCTAACCTCTTCCTTTATCAGGCTCTTACACTTTGGGCCACTATCCACCTGCCCTAATCACCCCAGGGCCCAGTTCCAGACAACTAGAACTATCTTCGGAGCCTGCTGAAATACTCCAGATTGGCCAGCTCCAAACCTGCTTACCCTGCCTTACCAGTTTCTTCCCAGGGAAACCACAATGAAGGCTCTTGCTCATGTTTTTCCCCTCACTCTCCCTGCCTCCAGACCCCAGGGTTTCCCCCATGTGACCCTGCATGACAGGGTGTTCCCCCTCCTCAAGCAAACTGTGAGTAGTAAACTATCTTTTCAATGGCATTGGTCTCCTGTTCTGTTGGCCTCATCATACCTGGAAAATAATGAAACCACATTTTGAAACATCTCCATTTTCCCATCTGGAAAATGGAGCCTATAACACCTGCCTGACAGAAGTGTAGAAGTAGCTGTAATTTATGAAAACAACTAGCCTGGTGTTTTGCATACAATAAATACTTCACAAATGGTTGATCTGTCAATGGGGCACACTTTTCGTTGTTGTTGTTTTGTTTTTTGGTTTTGAAGACGAGGTCTCTGTTGCCCAGGCTGGAGTGCAGTGGCACAGTCATAGTGCACCGCAGTATCCAACTCCTGGGCTCAAGTGATCCTCCCTCCTCAGGCTCCTAAGCAGCTGGGACTACACGTGCACATCACCACACCAGGCTAATTTTTTTGTGGACGGTGGATGGGAGTAAAGACAGGATCTCACTGTGTAGCCAAGGCTGATCTCAAAATCCTGGCCTCAAGCCATCCTCTCGCCTTGGCCTCTGAAAGTTCTAGAATTACAGGCTTGAGACACCAAGCCCAAACTAATTTTTGAGACAAAATAATTTTTTATAAATAAACATTTCAGAATTCTAAGATCAAAATTAGAGCAGTAGATGCTTAGTTTATGCTTTTCTAACTCTCTTTGATTGCAGAATCCAACTGTAAAAGATCTTATTGGCTTTGGTCTTCAAGTAGCCAAAGGCATGAAATATCTTGCAAGCAAAAAGTTTGTCCACAGAGACTTGGCTGCAAGAAACTGTATGTAAGTATTAGAATCTGTGTGCCCACAGTCCAAATTAAGTGACAAGGAGGAATCTGTTTCCCACTGTTCAATGCTACTTAGGCTGTTTTCTCTTCTCATGCAAAAGTCCTTTATTTCTGTTACAACTTTAAATCGATGTGTAAGCCCTGGGGATGTGGGTGGGACTTTCAGACTTTATCCAACGGAGAATTTAAAAGGATTCTCCATAGGGGGTCTTAAACAGCTGTTGTGTACTTTTGCTTTTCTCAGCCCTTCCCTCCAGTAGCTCTCAATGTTGTGGTTTCACACTGCATTAGTGTTGGGGAGGGAGAACTTGATCTTCAACATTTGACAGTGAAAAGGAGAGGGCTGGGAACACAAATACCAACATATTGCAACTTCCCAAGAGTAGATTTGAAGCCAGCCTGCAGAAGCCCTACCAAAAATGGTATTTGGGAATGAATATACAAAGAACTTTATTTGTGTCTGGCTGCCTGGCTATATAATACAACAGTCAACAGTTTGTAATTGAGTTCATGTTTTCCCTTGCATAGCACTGATTCATGACTTATGGTATGTGTGAATGAAAGAGCTGTGCTATTAATTTCCTACCTTGGTTTTGGTCAATGTAACAACATAAAAGCCAGCTTAAACAGAGGATGCATAGCTCCAGATAGCGGAAATTGATTTTTGTTGAACTTTGCTGTTTTTCTTAGATGCTTCACTGTGTATCCTGGTTCTCTGTTACCTCAGTGGTGGGATATATGAGTTTTGTGTGCTAACCTAGCTCATTTAAGAATGAAAAAGTAAACTATCAGTCCCCTGTCATGCTCTCCCATAAAACTGAGTATTGCTAATAAGTTGACAAGTGAAGACTGGTGATTGCTTGGGTAGTCAATTGGCATACTCCCTTTAGCAACCAAAGTAAACCCACAGGGAAGACAGACTTAACTACTGCAGATCTACATTAAAGCAAAAAGGACTTTCTTACGCCATACAATTCATGATCTCTTTCCTCAGCCTGTTGAACTGGCAATGTCAATGTCGAGCATTTTTATTCAAGAATTCTGTTGTAATTTGGTGTTAGTCAATAGAGGCTAGATGAAGTATTTCCTTCAGAAGTTATGGATTTCAAATACTGAAGCCACTTGTTTAATCTGTAGATATTCAGCATCATTGTAAATTATTCTGTTTCAACCATGGGTAATAATTTTTGTCCTTTCTGTAGGCTGGATGAAAAATTCACAGTCAAGGTTGCTGATTTTGGTCTTGCCAGAGACATGTATGATAAAGAATACTATAGTGTGCACAACAAAACAGGTGCAAAGCTGCCAGTGAAGTGGATGGCTTTGGAAAGTCTGCAAACTCAAAAGTTTACCACCAAGTCAGATGTGGTAATGTATTGGTTGTCTCTGACTTTCTCCTCTTTTACTTTCATATCCAACATTTTTTGAAATTTTATCACTACTTAATTTAAAAAGAAATTCAACATCACCAATTCCAGTTTTCTTCATATGTAAAAATGAACTTGTCTGATATGTGCACATTGTATATTTTCATAAATTCACTCATTTATTCAAAAATATTTATTGAGTGGGGCAACGTATTGGCTCATTAGGAAGCCCAGAGCTGAACCAGGCATGAACCCTGTCGGCCAAGAACTTTGGCTTTGAAGGGAAGAGATGAGATGGTCAACAATGACTGTGACACAGGTGGCCTGGAATGAGCCCTGATTCTCATAGCCCCAGGCGAGCAAGAATTCCACATCAAGAAGTCTGGAAGCTGTAACTGAGGCAGTCTAGCAGTGAGGGCATGATTCCTGGGCCTAGCTAGTAAAGTGACTTCCCTTATCTGCAAAGGCCATCCTTCTTGCACAGAACCAGCCCTCAAAAGGCATGCACCTGAGTGCTGAGGCTGGGAGAAATACTCACCTGGGCAGCCAGATTCACCACATTCCCCTTCCACCCTAAGGAGAAGTGGCATTTGAATTGGGTTAAAGGATAGCAGGTTTGGAATTGGGCAGCTGGGCAATGGAAATACCTATCCAGGTGTGGCAGAAGAGCAGGAAAGTATAAGCACCTGTAAAGTTCTAAGAAAACAATACTTAGTTGATTATTTGGCAAGAACAGAAAACACAGAGGTAAGTTATGAGAATAAACTGAGAAAAATACACTAGGTCATGGAGTTCCTTGAAAACCGAACTAGAGAGTATGGAATTTATTCTCTGGTAATGTGGAAACAAAACTGTAATCAGACTAGACTGCAATCTTTCATCATTGTATGAGTCCATTCTCGCACTGCTATAAAGAAATACTGAGCCTGGGTAACTTATAAAAAGAGATTTAATTGGCTCACAGTTCTGCAGACTCTACAGGAAGCATGGCTGGGGAGGCCTCAGGGAGCTTTTACCCATAGCAGAAGGCAAAATAGGAGCAGGCATTTTACATGGCAGGAGCAGGACCAACAGGGCTGGGGGAGGTGCCACTCACTTTTAAACAACCAGATCTCCTGAGAACTCTGTCACAAGAACAGCACCAAAGGAAGAAATCTGCCCCCATGATCCAGGCACCTCCAACCACATCCCTGCCTCAGCATCGGGGATTACAATTTAACATGAGAGTTGGGTGGGAACACAGAGTCAAACCATATCATTCCACCCTGGTTCCTCCCAAATCTCACGTCCTTCTCACATTTCAAAACACATTCATGCCTTCCCAACAGTCCCCCAAAGTCTTAATTCATTCCAGCATCAGCTAAAAAGTCCAAGTCTAAAGTCTCATCTGAGACAAGGCAAGTCCCTTCTGCCTATGAGCCTGTAAAATCAAAAACAAGTTAGTTGCTTCCAAGATACAACGAGGGTACAGGCATTGGGTGAATGCTCCCATTCCAAATGGGAGAAATTGGCCAACATATGCAAGTCCGAAACCCAGCAAGGCAGTTATTAAATCTTAAAGCTCCAAAATAATTTTTTTGACTCCATGTCTCATATCCAGGGCACACCGATGCAAGGGATGGGCTCCCAAGGCCTTGGGCAGCTCTGCCCCTGTGGCTCTGCAGGGCTCAGCCCCATGGCTGCTTTCATCAGCTGGCATTGAGTGCCTGCAGCTTTTCCAGGCACGCGGTGCAAGTTGTTGGTGGATCTGCCATTCTGGGGAATGGAAGATGGTGGCCCTCTTCTCACAGTCCCACCCAGCAATACCCCAGCACTGAGGGGAGGTCTCAGGGAACTTTTTACCCATGGTAGAAGGCAAAGCGGGAGCAGGCATCTTACATGGCAGGAGCAGGACCAACTTGGGAGAGGGGGCATCTTATATGGCAGGAACAGGACCAAGGTGGGGACAAGCTGTTACCAAGGGGAGAGGTGCCACACACTTTTAAACAACCAGATCTCCTTAGAACTTTATCGTGAGAACAGCACCAAAGGGAGAAATCTACCTCCATGGTGCAGTCGCCTCCCACCAGGCCTCAGCTCCCACACTGAGGATTAAAATTCAACATGAGATTTGAATGGGGACACAAATCCAAACCATACCAATCATTCTCTAAGACGACTTGAAAGGAAAAGAATGACAGCCAGCTCTCTAGTATCTCTTCTTAAAAGGGCACGAATCCCAGCATGAAGGCCCACCCTCATGACCTTATCTAAACTGAATTACCTCTAAACGACCCCATCGTTAAACATTGTCACACTGTGGCTTAGAACTTCAACATATGAATTTCCGGGGAACACAATTCAGTCCATAGCAGGGGTCAAGGCTGGGAATATGCTTTTGAGAGTCCAAAAGCAATTATTCAATAGAACCTACGTATACAAAGTGAAAGAGAAAAGCAGTGAGGTAAGGGACCCAGGAGCAGAGACCACCGTCAAAGTCAGAGGAAGAGAAATTTTCAAGGAGAAATTGGATGCTCAACAGAGCCAACTGCTACTCAGTACACCAGAAGGGTCTTGGAAGCTGAGTAACTTGAGTGCTTTGACAGTCTAGAGTGTGCTGAGGAGCCCAGGTGTTGAATGGACTGGAGAGTACACTTATTCTATTCACATGTTGTAAGTCGGAGGACTGTGATGTCTGGAGGTAGAGAAACATTTGATGTTTCAGTCCTTGAGGATAACAACTCAAAAAGGAAAATGTGCAAACAAGGTATTCAGAAAATAATGTTCATGGGGGACATGCACTTGAAGAGAAAGGGTTGGTAGCTTTTGAGAGATGATGGGATAGAGGTCTGAGTGTGACACGGGAAGCAAGAAGTCATCTCATCCACCTCTCTGTGAATCAGCAAGAGGGAAAGGTGTGGCCCCTACTGGCAAGAGTTTCAAAGAAATTGTGGCTTCAAGTGAAAGCTGAGTTTCAGGTCCTGTGAGGAGGTAGGGGAACTATTAGAGAATAAGTTGAGGTGACTGGGGGTTTGTTTTCAATAAGTAAGTAGGTCACAGGTCATGATGGAGGACCAGGACTTCAGCAGGCATGAGACTGATAAGAGAAAGTGATAGTGCAGGGTAGAGCTTAATGCCTGGGATTTTGATCCTGAAAGATTCTGAAAGAGGTGAAAGAAGTGGATGCTAGAGAGGGAGACTGGGGACATGTTAGTGACAGTGGCAGGTAAAGGCAGAAGATAGGGAGAATTAACCCATCCTCCAAGACTAACACTCAGACTTGAGTGTTAGTCTGCCATTAAGAGCCCAAGCCAAGTCTTACAACTCAATAAGACTGTCTTAGTCTGTTTTGTGCTGCTATAACACAACACCACAAATTGGGTGATTTATAATGAACAGAAATGTATTTGGCTCACAGTTCTGGAGGCCAGGAAGTCTAAGATCAAGGGGGCACATCTACTGAGGGTCTTCTTGCTGTGTCATAACATGGTGAAAGGTATCACACAGGTGTGAGAGAGTGCAAGAGAGAGCAAGAGGTGACCACACTCTATTATAACAAACCCCCTTCCACAATAATCAAGTAACTCCCAAGATAATGACAATCCACTCATGAGAGTACAGCCTCATGACCTAATTCCCTCTTAAAGGTCCCTCCTCTGAACACTGTTGCATTGGGAGGGGATTAAGTGTCCAACACATGAACTTTGGGGGACACATTCAAACCATAGCAAAGGCAAAATTACTCAGTTTTTTTAAGTAAGCAAAAGATTTGAATAGACATTTTACCAAAGAGATGTATGAATAGCTAGCTAATGAGCACATGAAATGAAACATATGCCCACATAAAGATTTGTACATGAATGATCACAGTAGTTCTCTTCATAATAGCCAAAAATCAGAAGCAATCTTAATGTCCATCAACTGGTGAATGGATAAACAAAATGTGTTGTGTCCATACGGTGGACTAAACCATTCATCAACATAAAGGAATTACTGATGCCTACTACAGTATGATAAACCTCAGAAACACTATGTTAAGTGAAAAAAGGCAGATAAAAAAATTACATGTTGAATGGTTCCATTTGTATGAAATTTCTAGAAAGAGGCAGAACTATAGAGTCAGAAAACAAATCAGTGGTTGCTTGGGGCCAAGAGAAGGAGTGAAGATAAACCACAAACGGGCATGAGGGAATTTTCTGGAATGTTGAGATGACCTAAAACTGGACTGTGATGATATGATAGCTGCACATCTATATAAATTTACTAAACATCATTTAATCACTTTAATTTACTAAACATCACCAATCACTTAAAATTGGTGAATTTTATGATCTATAAATTACACCTTAAAAAAGCTGATTTATAAAAAAGAACCTGATGAAATTTTGGATGTTTAGGGCAAGTGTTGGGATTCTAAGCTTCTTGACAGCCACATACACACAACAATACCACCACCTCCCCAACAAACACACACAGACAGCAAGAGGCCAAGGCTTCCCCCATAGCCACAATCACTCAGATACTTGACTGGAAATTTACATAGGTTTCTGTACATAGGATGGTGCTATTTATCTCTCACTCTCATCAAAAGACACTATGTTGTGCTACATAAAGGCTGAAGCTGAATAATCTGTACGTAATGCTGCTTTGGGAAATGGTTACTGACTGCGTGGATAAATTTGCACAGTGTTTTACTTCCAGGACAGCACAATCTTGAACGTTGACGTGGAACATTTCCAGAAGCATATAATGAGCTGTAGGTTGAAACCTATGACCAAAAACTTGCCTGCTTGTAGATTGGGTTTTCTTTCTAGAAAATGCCAAAATGGAGTTTGGCTAAAGTCTGAATACTCTTTAAGTCCATTCAAACAAAATCGGAGTGTCACTACACTTGAAATCACTCACACCCTCCTCTGATCCCTTTTGCAATGGGTGTTGCAATTGTATTACACATTGTTTCACACTTAATACAAGTTCTTCCATTAAACTGTGTGTTGACTTCCTTGTTCTCAGTTCTTATCTGCCTCATCATTCTGAAGCATTTAACATTATCGTAATGCTCATTTTTCTTGAAATTTCCTCTTCCTTTGGTTTCTGGAACGCTGAACCTTCTGGTGTTCCTCCTGCTTCTAGGTTGTCTTCTTTATCTTCAATGGCTTCTCTTCCTTCTCTCAGATGTGGCTCTCTCCCTGGATTTTTGTCATTAGGGGTCATCCTCCACCAACAATTGGAACCATTCCCATCAATAACCACCTTTGATTCTCTCTACCTGGATGTCATCATCAATGTTACAAATTTACCACATTCAAAATCAAATTCTTTCCTGCCAAACCCTCAATTTCTCACCTCCTGGCTTCGATTAACGGCATCACCATTGTGTAATCTACCCACTCATCATTCTTTTTAGTGTTCAGTTCTTCAAGTTTTGACAAATGCATGCAGTTGTGTAACCACCACTCCAACGATCAGGACATAGAATGGTTTCATCATCCCAGAAAATTTCCTTATGCTCCTTTGTAGTCAACCTCTACCCTATCCCCAGGACCTGGAAATCAGAAAATCAGATTTATTTTCTGTCTCTAGAGTTTTACTTTTTCTAAAATGTCATATAAATGGAATCATGCAGTCAGTAGTCTTATGAGTCTGTCTCCTTTTACTTCGCATATTACATTTGAAAGCCATCCATGTTGTTGTATCAGTAGTAGCAATGTATCAGTAATTCATCCCTTTTTTATTGTGGCAAAAAAATACATAAAATTTACCATCTGAACCATTTTTATTTTATTTTAAGTTCCAGGGTGCATGTGCAAGATGTGCAGATCTGTTACATAGGTAAATGTGTGCCATGGTGGTTTGCTGCACTTATCAACCCATCCCCTAGGTATTAAGCTCGGCATGCATTAGTGCTGGGATTACGGACGTGAACCACCTTGTCCTGCCCTGTCTAACCCACTTTGAACATTTAAAAACCTACACAGCACAGACCCATTTCAATTTTATGGGTCCCTAATCTCTTCCCCTACTCCAACATGTCAAGCAACGTGAACTATTATACTTATGGTTTAATAAGAACACATATGCAGCCAGGCGTGGTGGCTCATGCCTGTAATCCTAGCACTTTGGGAGGCAGAGGAGGGTGGATCACCTGAGGTCAGGAGTTCGAGACCAGCCTGGCCAATATGGCAAAACCCCTTCTCTACTAAAAATACAAAAATTAGCCGGGCATGGTGGTGGGCTCCTATAATCCTAGCTACTCAGGAGGCTGAGGCAGGAGAATCACTTGAACCAGGAGGAAGAGGTTGCAGTGCGCCAAGATTGTGCCACTTCACTCCAGCCTGGGCAAAAGAGCAAAACTCCATCTCAAAAAAGAAAAGAAAAGAAAAGAAAGAACACATGTGTACTCTTACTCCTGGCCCCACCCCTCCACCCAAAACTGTCTCTCTGCCCTCATATTACCTGCACCTATAAAACAAAGTCTCCCTGTTCCTCAAGACCCACCTTACTGTCACTCTCTTCCTACAGCCTTTCTCAGTACCCTACTATTATCTCTTTGACTTTTGGCAACCTTTGTAACTCTTTGATGTTACTGCTCTATATTACAGCTCTTATCTTATTGTCCTGTGTGACAGTTACCTGCACAATTCTCTTAACCTTGTTCATTCAGCCCTGGGACCTATCTAGTAACATGAACAGTACCCTACTCGTATGTGATCAAGGGTCAATTGATACTTGTTAAATTGATTTTAAATATTAGTGCATATTCTAGGACTTGAAAGTTAACACAATGATGTTGTCAGAAGTGATTGCTAAGATTTTCAGGCTTTGAAAACTTCTGTTTTGCAAAGCTGAATTAGACAGCAAAGTCCTGTAGCTCCCTTCTGGCAAGGGGTTTGAGTTTTCTGTTGAGATCAAGGCAGTCAGCAGCCTTCAAGGGTTCTTGCACTTGGGCAAAGAAGTCATTAATGGGAATTCCTATCAGCAATTACAGTATCTACCTCATTTCTTTCTTTCAGTCGCAGTGTTCAAAGGCAGGCTTTATTCTCCTTCTTGCTGGGTACTACAAGCTACACTTGCCTCTTGGTTTTATGTCTTCCTACTCCAGCTGTCTGGTGTGGATTTTCCTTCTGCTCCAAGCTTCCTTCATTTCTTCCTCCTTATGCTTCCTACTCTTAGAGTGGCCTGGAAGTGTTGCTGGGCAAGAACTGTCCCCCAGGTCCTCTCCACAGGGGCAGCCTCAAGCCATGCTGACTCTCCTAGTGTCATTCTTGCATGGGCACATGTCCGGGGGATATAATATGTATGACCTGGTGTATCCTGAGCACAGTGTTTTAAATCAAGAAATTGCATGTTTAGTGAAGTTCGGTAGACCAAACAAGACCTAAGGGTCAGGAACTCTTAAATGTTTATCCCATTGTGGATTCAGGTGTATTGGGGAATTTTAGCAAGTCACTTAACCTCTCCATGTCCCTGTGATCTTCCTATATAGTACTGATACGGCTATTTTACAAGATTTAACATTTAACATTTTCATGTGGCAGCTTTATTGAAATTAATTTTCAATAGAGAGACTTGTTGCCTTGCAGTTTTATTATTTCTGATTTTTAATATGGATTTTTACTTCTGCAGATTTAGATCTTCCCTTTTAATATTAACCTTTCAATGTGGTTACATTTCTTAAAGAGTACTTACATTTATTTTGAAACCACACAAATTTAAATTTTGGGAGGCTTTCTTCTTCTTTTACAAGTAATGTACAATCATAGCAAAGCTATCGGAAAAGAAAAGGATAGAAACATGTTAATGCTTTGAAACTGCAGGAGAGAATTTGGAAGAGGTATTCTGCTAACTACAGATGGAATCTTCATCATCATGTGGACTTCAGATATTCTTTTTGAAAACTTTACATTTATTTATAATCTAAACCTTACCTGTTTAAACAAGTCATGAAATGTATAGCTTAATAATTGCCTTTAAGAAAACTGTTGCCCAAAACAGAAACCATATTGAGTATGTAAAGCCAAGTTTAGTTACCAAGACCTCCTGATTTCCTTTCGTATTTCTATGGTCACATCTCTCACCTGGACTGTCCTGTTTCTTGTTTTACTAGTGGTCCTTTGGCGTACTCCTCTGGGAGCTCATGACAAGAGGAGCCCCACCCTATCCTGACGTGAACACCTTTGATATAACTGTTTACTTGTTGCAAGGGAGAAGGCTCTTACAACCCGAATACTGCCCAGACCCCTTGTAAGTACTCTTTCTGTACCTCTTACATTCTTTACTTTTACAGAAATGCCTGCCTTCAAAGGGTCTCTTACAGCATTTCTTTCTTTTTGAAACAGATATGAAGTAATGCTAAAATGCTGGCACCCTAAAGCCGAAATGCGCCCATCCTTTTCTGAACTGGTGTCCCGGATATCAGCGATCTTCTCTACTTTCATTGGGGAGCACTATGTCCATGTAAACGCTACTTATGTGAACGTAAAATGTGTCGCTCCATATCCTTCTCTGTTGTCATCAGAAGATAACGCTGATGACGAGGTGGACACATGACCAGCCTCCTTCTGGGAGACATCAGAGCGCTAGTAAAATGTCAAAGCAACAGTCCACACTTTGTCCAATGGTTTTTTCACTGCCTGACCTTTAAAAAGCCGTCGATATTCTTTGCTCTTGCCAAAATTGCACTATTATAGGACTTGTATTGTTATTTAAATTACTGGATTCTAAGGAATTTCTTATCTGAGAGAGTATCAGAACCAGAGGCTTGGTCCCACAGGCCATGGACCAACGGCCCGCAGCCGTGACAACACTCCTGTCATATTGGAGTCCCAAAACTTGAATTCTGGGTTGAATTCTTTAAAAATCAGGTGCCACTTGACTTCATATGGGAATCTGAAGCAGTGAATTTTGAGGGCTTCTTGATCACAGGAAACTCAGAAGAGATAGTAATGTTCAGGACAGGCGTGGCAGCCCCAGAACAGGCCACGCATTTAGAATTCTAGTGTTTCAAAAAACTTTTGTGTGTTGTATGGTCAATAACATTTTTCATTACTGATGGTGTCATTCGCCCATTAAATAAACATTCCCTTTTAAATTTTTGTTTGTTTGTTTTTTGAGACAAGGTCTCGCTCTGTTGCTGGGACTGGAGTGCAGTGGCGTGATCACAGCACACTGCAACCTCCACCTCCCAGGCTCAAGCCTCCCAAATAGCTGGGACTACAGGCACACACCACCATCCCTGGCTAATATTTGTATTTTTTGTAGAGACGGGGTTTTGCCACGTTGCCAAGGCTGGTTTCAAACTCCTGGACTCAAGAAATCCAATCACCTCAGCCTCCCAAAGTGCTAGGATTACGGGCATGAGCCACTGCACCCAGCCCTTTTAAATTTTTGTATAGACATTCCTTTGGTTGGAAGAATATTTATAGGCAATACAGTCAAAGTTTCAAAATAGCATCACACAAAATGTGCTTATAAATGTACAGGATGTATTGTACATAGATGACATTAAGAAGATTTGTATGAAATAATTTAGTCATCATGAAATATTTAGTTGTCATATAAAAACCCACTGTTTGAGAATGATGCTACTCTGATCTAATGAATGTGAACATGTAGATGTTTTGTGTGTATTTTTTTAAATGACGACTCAAAATAAGACAAGTAATTTGTTGATAAATATTTTTAAAGGTAAGTCAGCATGTTTGTAAAGCAGGATACATCTTATTAAAAGGTTCATTGGTTCCAATCACAGCTCATAGGTAGAGCAAAGAAAGGGTGGATAGATTGAAAAGATTAGCCTCTGTCTCGGTGTCAGCTTCCCACCACACAAGCAATTGGAAACAAAAGTTTTGGGGAGTTTTACTTTGCATCAAGGTGTGTTTTGTGTTAAGCAAAACATACTTTAGAAACGAACAATGAAAACGGCAATTGAAAATCCCAGCTATTTCACCTGGATGGAATAGCCACCCTGAGCAGGACTTTGGGATGTTTCATTCTGTGGAATTTTGTGCTTACTACTGTATAGTGCATGTGGTGTATGTAGGTTACTCTGACTGGTTTTGTCGATGTAAACATTTAAAGTGTTATATTTTTATAAAAATGTTTATTTTTAATGACATGAGAAAAATTTTGTTAGGCCACAAAAACACTGCACTGTGAATATTTGAGAAAAGGTATGTCAGACTGGGATTAATGACAGCATGATTTTCAATGGCTGTAAATTGCGATAAGGAAATGTACTGATTGCCAATACACCCCACCCTCATTACATCACCAGGACTTGAAGCCAAGGGTTAACCCAACAAGCTACAAAGAGGGTGTGTCACACTGAAACTCAGTGGTTGAGTTTGGCTGTTGTTGCAGGAAAGTGATTATAACTAAAAGCTCTCTGATAACGCGGAGACTTACCAGAAGACACAAGGAATCGTACTGAAGAGCTATTACAATCCAAATATTGCCATTTCATAAATCTAACAAATAATACCAATTCACAGAGTATTGTAAATGGTGGATGACAAAAGAAAATCTGCTCTGTGGAAAGAAAGAACTATCTCTACCAGGGTCAAAAGAATGAACACATCAAGAACAGAAAGAACTCGGGGAAACATCCCATCAACAGGACTACCCACTTGTATATACATTCTTGAGAACACTGCAATGTGAAAATCATGTTTGCTATTTATAAACTTGTCCTTAGATTAATGTGTCTGGACAGATTGTGAGAGTAAGTGATTCTTCTAAGAATTAGATACTTGTCACTGCCTATACCTGCAGCTGAACTGAATGGTACTTTGTATGTTAATAGTTCTTGTTCTGATAAATCATGCAATTAAAATAAAGTGATGCAACATCTTGTATACTGATAGTTGGTTATTGCCAGTCATGCTTGATTACCTACATTTGCATAATGATAGAGGAAGCCTAAGATTGATTTCACCTGGCTGCATGGAGCTCCTCCACATAGGAGAGTTAGTCAAGTGAATGCTGAGGAAGTAGTAAAACAACATGCATCCCCGAATCTCAGGAAGTCTCTGTCTTTCCAAGGGTTTGGTCTAAGTTGCTGATTACCTGCATTTTTCTGACGATCTTTCAACTGCTAGAGCACCTGGTTCCTGTTTTATCATGGTGCTCTTCTCCAGCAAGGTGTGTCCTTAGACTAGAAGACACAAAAATGGATCAGCAGCCCCACCGTTGGCACACAGATACCTAGGTGCGGGTTGGAGAGAGAGGCCTTCTTGCCCCATCAAAACTACTCTTTATCTACACAGGTGCCCACCCTTTTACCCCCAGTTACCGGAGAAATTACCTTCAGGTTATTTCCATGTATATTCTTGTAATGGTAAGGGAATTCAAAGGTGATAACTTCAGCTATCTAAGAATTGTGTGACACTTTGGGGAAATCTAATTTTTAAAAAACCCAATTTAAAAGAATGCCTACAAAATACAGTGGAGACTGATTCTTTACTGGGAGATAATTCAATCCCTGCTCATGGCCAAACTCTCTCCTACTCAAAAGATGCATTTCCACAGGAAGTTCAATCCAACTCTCTCCCATAAGGACAAGAACCTGTCACCTTTACATCTCTAGAATCCAGCACTTAGTAGATTCTCAAATAATTGCTGAACCGAAACAGCATTTTCTTATTCCCCATCACTTTATTTATTTATTTATTTATTTATAGACAGGGTCCCACTCTGCCCCAACCCCCATTCCCCTGCCTGGAATGCAGGGGCATGACCTTGGCTCACTGCAACCTCCACCCCCTGGGTTCAAGCCATTCTCCTGCCTCAGCCTCCTGAGCAGCTAGAATTACAGGCACATGCCATCACGCCCAGCTGATTTTTGTATTTTTTGTAGAGACAGGGTTTCACCATGTTGGCCAGGCTGGTCTCAAACTCCTGGACTCAAGTGATCCACCTGCTTCAGCCCCCCAAAGTGCTGGGATTACAGGCGTGAACCACCACACCCAGCCTACTTTAAACTACCAGGGATAGAGTTATTGCCTATGTAGCTCCCATGATGTTTGAAGAACACTGATATGGAGAAGGCAGACTTTTCTGGGGAAAGAGAAATAGAAAGATAGACCTTTATAAAGTTTGGCTTGGTGCTATGCATTTTTAATTATCACAGGGTTTTGGCTTCACCATATAAGCATCAATTATATTTTTGCTCTCTGACCTACACAGTGGATTCCGTCTTTAAAGAAATAGGGAGAAGGGATATATAACATGTAGAAATACATCGCATGCTTGAATGCTGACATCTGGCATTGTTAATCTACCTGATTTAGTTCAGGAAATGAGTTAGCATTATATAAAAGAAATTGATTAGTATTTTATTTAACTCAACGAATATTCATCAAGCACCTATGTATGTCAGACACTGCTAGGTAATGGGGATATAAAAATAAACAGTCCTTCTCACCCCAAGGAATTTGATGAAACAGACAGATAAAATTACATAATTAATGAATATTAGAATTATTCACTTCTTAGATTTTTAAGTTGTCTTGAAGAGGCATCACAGTTTAAACATATACAAAGTGCAGGTTCCTGTGCAACAGACCAAGCCCTGACTCAGGTTGGGCAACATATTGCACTTCTCTAAACCTGTGTTCTCATTTGTCAAATACGTTAATCATGGTTACCCCCACAGAGTTATTTGAGAACTTTAAAAAAAGTGTATAAAGGCACCTGGCATACCATAGTTGCTCAATTATTGTAATATCATTATTATCTTTAGTCTTAGACAATAAAAGCCCATGTATAGGTAGCCTTAGTTGGCTAAAGCAAAATGAGGCTAGGAGGGGCATTACAGATGTTTAAATCCAAATTCTTACCCCATTCTTTTTGTCTTTGTTGGTTTTAGTTTGTTGTTGTTGTTTGGTTTTGTTGGTTTTTGGGGTTTTTTTTTTTTTTTTGAGACAGAGTCTCGCTCTGTTGCCCAGGCTGGAGTGCAGTGGCATGATCTTTGCTCACTGCTACCTCCACCTACTGGGTTCAAGTGATTCTCCTGCCTCAGCCTCCTGAGTAGCTGGGATTAGAGGTGTCCACCACCACGCCAGCTAATTTTTGTATTTTTAGTAGAAACGGGGTTTCACCATGTTGGCCAGGCTGGTCTTGAACTCCTGACCTCAGGTGATCTGCCCGCCTCAGCCTCCCAAAGTTCTGGGATTATAGGCATGAGCCACCATGCCCAGCCAATTTCTTACCCCATTCTTCACCTCACACCTGCTTTATATACAGTAGAAACAGCTATGATTCTGCCTCATCCTGAGCATTGATAATGACAGTGAGGGTGAGAGAGGAGAAAGGTGACAAGACAGTGGCACTGGCAAGGGAACTCCCTCACTTCTTTCTCTGCACTCCCCACTATCATTCTAATCACTTCTCCTATGACAGGTTCCTTTTTTCTGTTTTAGCCTTTAAACCTGGAATACACAACAGACATGGAAGAGAACATTCTGTCTAAATGACAGGCATGTTGCATGAGGGTGCAAGAATAAGATCATAGTCTTCAGTATTGGTGTCTAGAAATTATTATGGTTCCTTATTTTTGCTCAAATGTTAATAGATGGTTAATGATCATTCAGGTTGAAGAAAACGTAAACTAAGTAGAGTATTGTTTTAGTTATGTGCTATGTGTTCGGAAGACAAGGAATACATGACTAGACACACATAGCAAGTTACACAGGCACATATGACTCACTGTTGTAGCACTTCAGACAGTTTCAAGACACAGAGAGGTATGCAGACATTATGCCCCAAAGGAAGAAATGCTTATTGCTGTTTTTCTTTTTCATATTTGAGGGGTTCTTTCAGGACTATCTCAATTCCTTATCTATCAAAGAATTGGAAAGAACTTCAGTCATAAACCAATGAAATATTTCAGTTGGTGAATTGAAGGTAATAAAAAGGATGGTTGCCCAAATTGTCCTTTGCTGTAAATTATTCCAGAGATCTAGATTACGTCAGCCAAAGATATTGATCACAATGCTGAGAGGTTTATAACTACTATTGACTTACTATGTGACCCCGGGGCAGAAATCTAGGAAAATTGCGAAAGCATATCTACTGTAATGAAAAGCCCATCATTAATAGGACTTACTATCTTGTCATCCAACTAGTACTATGTTGGCTTCAAGGCAAATATTTAACAAACATTTGAAACCGAAAGCACTTCTGTTTTCTCCCTTTTATCTTCCATTGATGTTCCCGAGCTATTCTGATGAATGTATTTTTGTTCTTATCAATAAAACATATAGGTTAAAATAAGCAAATATATTTATAATTATTAGTGTATATAAATTAGCATCCAAATATTCAAATAGCTCCTACTCCTTTATTATTACTCTCATTATTTTAATAAATAGTTAGCTCCTCATATAGACCAGTTTAGAACAGGGCTCAAGTCCAATTCTCCTGGGTAGTTAAACCCTAACTGTTCAAGCATTCTGAAAACTAGTTACTCTCTTTTTTTTTTTTTTTTTTTGAGGTGGACTCTCTCTCTGTCATCCAAGCTGGAGTGCAGTGATGCGATCTCAGCTCACTGCAACCTCCACCTCCTGGGTTCAAGTGATTCTCCTGCCTCAACCTCCCAAGTAGCGGGAATTACAGGCATGCATCACCACACCCAGCTAATTTTTGTATTTTCAGTACAGATGAGGTTTATCCGTGTTGGCCAGGCCGACCTCCAGTTCCTGGCCTCAAGTGATCCCCTCACCTCAGCCTTCCAAAGTGCTGGGATTATAGGTGTGAGCCACCAAATCCAGTGGAAAACTAGGTACTCTTAGAGAAGCGATTCTGAGATGAAAATGGCCATATTTAGGATGCATAAACAGAAATCTCTGATTTAAATTAACTACTAATTTAACGTTATTTTCAAAGCACTGGGCCCATATTACAATGAGAATTAATTCTTATTCCTTTCTTGAAAAGAAGCTCTTTGTCTTTGTGCATTCAATTTTTCACTGTCACATGAGTACATTCTTTTCACCACATGAGTTCCAGGCTGGCAGAAACATCCACTAATCCTTAGACCTCTTGGCTGGAACGACAAAAATGCGTAAAATCTTACCAGGCCAAAAGAGATCAACTTTAAAAATCTTTGGCATCCAAACATGTCAGAACTGTTTTTCGCTGGTTCTCCAAACCATTTGTGTTGTTCATTTATGGTCCAGGGGATCTGTAATGTCAGTTCCTACTTTTATTGGGCAGCCTGGAATTTTTAAGCACCATATTTCATTTACCTTTCTTGGATGTTTATAATTTTCACCGCTGTTTTTACGAGTTTTCTTCGCTATGTCTCTAAGCCTAAGTGTGGAGATGTGGTAATAGCCCGTTCTCTGCCAGTCAAAGCCCTCACTTTGACGTTGGCCACTTTATTCCTGTGACATCTGCTCCTTCCATTATAGACAAACTGGGGCTTTCCTTCTGCAGAACTGTGACTAAACAACCACCATATTCATCAGTGGCAACAATTCTTGTAAACAAGAAACGCTGAATTCAGAGGCTTTGTGAAATCCTGCCCCCAAGAGGCCACATGTCTAAAGTCAGTCAGGTGGTCCTCAGAAATGATTTTAGAAGTCTCAGTAAAGAAAAATTACAGAGACACTCAGATATCCTAGTGTGATACTGTTGCAAAACTTTTTCTAATTTTTTGTTAAGCTGTGAGAAAGGGCCTATGGAAACACCTGGATGAAGAAGCAGCAAATCACCGTCCCAAAAGCACTAAAAAACATATTTCAGAAAGGAAATATGTAGCGTTAAAACAACATAGATGCATTTTTGAAAACAAATTTAATTGAGAAAAATAATAATGACAACAATAATGATCTAATCCCAGGACATGTCACGGGAATTAATGACTGCCTAAAAGCAAATGGTCTAAGGTAATGCTCTCAGGAATTAGTCTTGCTTAATGAACTGCTATTGGTTTAGTAAATGAATGCTTACAGTGACAGAAAGTAAAAAATCAGGGCTGCCATTAAGGAGACTGGTTGATTCAAAGAGGGGTGGCGGGAGAAGCTAATGCAAAAAAAAAAAAAAATGCATCATTTGCTGCTCTTACTCAATTTTTTAAATTTGTTTGTTGTTCACAAATTATAGATCCTTTATTATTTTCTTCTTTCATATATCTGTATGTACTTTTACTTTTGTACTTTTGTACTTTTAGTCTAAGGATATGTTTACTTATGCATTGTTTTACTGACAGAGAAGTAATCTGGTAATACACATTCAACTCCCTCTAGTGCAGGCATATCAAAGATCTAACATTACGTTTGCCTCAAATCATTTTATTTTAAATACTGTGATCTGAAGAAAATGTGGATCCTCGGCCGGGCGCAGTGGCTCACACTTTTATCCCAGCACTTTTGGGAGGACGAGGCGGGTGGATCACCTGAGGTCAGGGGTTTGAGACCAGCCTGGCCAACATGGTGAAACCCCATCTCCTACTAAAATACAAAAATTGGCTGGGCGTGGTGGCGGGTGCCTGTAATCCCAGCTAGTCGGGAGTCTGAGGTATGAGAATTCCTTGAACCCGGGAGACGGAGGATGCAGTGAGCCGAGATCAGGCCGCTGCACTCCAGCCTGGGCGACAGAGTGAGACTTTGTTTCAAAAAAAAAAAAAAGATGATCTTCTACGTGGGCTTTAGAATACTGCTTCAAAATTATACTTCACTTAGAACTTATTACTCAACATCTTATTTCAAGATTATTCTAACAGCTGACTTCTTGATTCTACCTCTCCATATTGCCTCTGCCTTATAATCCCAAAAGAGCTACTAAAATTATGTATCTGATCACTTCACTTTCCTGCTTAAAAACCTATGCCCATTTCTAGATGTTCCCTGAGCAGATCCTTTGTTATTTCGTTTTGTTTATTTTTATCATAAAATACATTTTTGAGGAAAAAAATTTAAACTGGACAAAAAGATACAAAGTGAAGAGGAAATATCCTCCGACGGCTTTCTCTCCCGCTTCATCCTCACTCCCCAGGAGTAGCCAATATTAATGCACTTTTCCAGAAATGTTCCACTCTGCATCAGTGGAACTAAACTAAACCAGACACTCTACTACATCCTTCAATAGCCTTTGTCTTATTGACTGGACTATGACTCAGCACACCCTTTCCCAGTCAAAAAGATTGTTCTTCTACCTCTGTGACTTTGAACTCCCAACAAAAATTTCCCCCTTTGGGGTATGAGCCATATAAACAGGGCTAGACCAAGCTCTGGGAACTGCCCCCTCCCCCACTGACGTATAATTTGATATTACTTCAAACCAGTATCCTTTACATTTGTTTTGCTCAACTTTTATTCAAATGGAGAGGAGATTAAAATGATTTTCTCTTAATAAAAAAATTCAAGAAACAGATTCACTTGTTTCTATTTGCCAAAGCAGAATAAATATATTTTTAATCAACAAAATAGTATGCTTTTCTAAAATTCTAGTTCTGTTTTTCAATGGAAATTTGCAGTGAAAGTTTCCAGATGCTTGGAAGTTATAAAAAGTTTAAACTTAGGTAATAAAAATAAATCACCCATTTATGATAAGCAGCACTCTGTGAAAGATTATTTCAGAATCTCAGCTGACTGACAACTTTTAGGAGGCTGAACTGTACTTAAGTGTGGCAAACATGCATCATGAAGATGGGTTGTTTACTGTAGCAAGTTACTTGCCTTCGGTCCCACTGTCCTTTTGGCAGAAGCACACCAATCTAATTTTGCTTGTTACATAAAGAGGCACATGTGGAAACCTGAGTCGCCTGACATCATATTACTGACTTAATCCAGTCATAATTCAGTGCCCAGAGACCGCCTGGCAGGCCCACCCACCCCCCACTCTCACTCTGGATATATTCATGATAGCACAGAGGTTAGCTGACACACTCGGGAATCAGACACGCTGGGTCAGACTCATTTCCACCACTTATCAGTAGTATGATTTTGGACCACTTGCTTAACCCTCCTAAGCCTCAGTTTCTGAATCCGTAAAGTAAAAATACTAACAGTGGCTTCCTTTTAAGATTGTGCAAAGATTGAATGAAACAATGTGTGCAAAGCTCTCAAACAGTGGCAGTCATTGTTGGAGACATTGATTTTACTTTTGTTATTTTTATTCAAGACTCTAGAATAAAATTACCTCCAAAGGTGCCCAAAGTTTGGCACAGTTCAGAAAAGTCTGAAGGTAAAAATCATGAAAACAGACATTGATTTTCTTCATTCTTTTTGGTAGTATCAACCTAATAGAAACTGGACCAGGTTCCTGATCCAGTCTGACTTTACTACCTGTGTGACCTTCCACATCACTTAATCTTTTTAAGTTGTGCTTTTCTTGTCTATAAAAAATTAAGATTATACCTCACAGCATTGAACGTAAATATTAAATTGTATAAGATTTTATACAAGTACAAAGTGTTACTATGGTTCATCAGAATGTTTTTTTTTTTTTTTACTTTAAAAATCTCCATAGAACTCATCTGATTCACAAAATTCCCTCTAACCAACCCCAGCACTTCATTTGCTCCCACATAATTGCTGGAGTTGTTTACACAAATCCGTCCTCAGAATCAAAGAGCTCAAGGCTGGAGAAGGCAGTGAATCTGGCCCTGGGCCTCTGCTTGAACATTCTGGGTGCTGGTCGCTAGCTGACCCTTAAACAACTCCATGTCCTCTTTGGAGTTCAAAGTTTGGGGGTAAAATCACTACCCCCTCTCAAAGATAAACACAAATGGAGCTCCGCGGTGGTGTCCGGTGCTAACATGAGACATGTTGAGCGTGAATCTCATCAGAACAGTGTTTTTCCAACATAATAAACTGCTCTTTGTTCAAATCAGAAACTGATTTCACTCGATTTTCCCAAATCGGCCCTGCCAGGTTTCCTTGATTTAATTGTATATTTTTTGTCTGCTGACAATGGAAAGCAGAAGAAAATAGTCTCGCTAAGGAAATGAAATACTACCAAGAAAAACAGGCATTCTCACACTGTATGAGGGGTTTTTTTTTTTTTCTTCACATTCAATTTTTATAAGAAAAAAGGTCTCTACCCTTTGAAACAACAGCATTATTGCAGTGACTATTAGGTCATATCTACATGGCCCAAAAGAAAATGTTGGAAAGAAAATTAACTAGTTCATAAGGGTATGGGCAACATTATTTTTAAAAGGAAATGGTTCTTCATACATAGAAAGAATAATAAATGGGAGCAAAAAAAAATGTGTGTTAGGCAGTTATTTAAATAATTCCAATTTTAAAATGTGTACTTAGCCAAAGTATCCATGGAGTTCAGGTAAAATCATTTAGAGGGAACACAAATTAACCAAATCATTACTGAAATTCTTTACTTTTTTAGCTAAAATTGCTCATTCTTCCTTTAATACCAGAGAAGACCTGAGTCCTGGTTGACTGTTAGTGAGGAGCTGTATCAAAAGAACAAAGGTTTGAAGCCAGTTAGGGCCAGGTTCCTATCTCAGCTCTTCCATCTAGTCATCATTTGCCCAATGGCAAATTCGATTTTTCATTTATTTGATTTAAAAATATTACTGAGACCCTTCTACATGATAGGTGCTATTGTAAAGAAGGAAGATACAGTAGGCAATATACTTGCCAAGACTGTTGCTTCCAAGGGGCATTTATTCCAAAGCCGGGAGAAAGAAAGAGAGACAAAAGGCAGGGGGAGGGAGGATGGAAGGGAGAAAAGAGGAAAGGAAGAAAAGAGAAAAAAGAGAAAGATGACAGATAAACAACAAAACTATCAACATTTGGTGGTATGAAGCCATGGAACCAGAATGAGATTATCTAAGGATCGATACCAGAGAGGGCCAAGGATGCAGCCTTAGGGCACTACAGTGTTTAGAGGTCAGGGAGGTGAGATTGAAGAGGCATTACTTATCTCGTCATAAAATGCTAGCTTATCACCTACAAAGATTTTTTTTTTTTTTGAGATAGGATCTTGCTATGTGGCCCAGGCTGGAGTGCAATGGCTTGATCTCAGCTCACTGCAGCCTCTACCTCCCAGGTTCAACTGATTCTCCTGCCTCAGCCTCCTGAGTAGCTGGGATTACAGGTGTGCACCACCATTTCTGGCTTTTTTTTTTTTTTTGGACTGAATCTCACTCTGTCGCCCAGGCTGAAGTGCAGTGGTGCAGTCTCAGCTCACTGCAACCTCTGCCTCTCAGGTTCAAGCAATTCTCGTGCCTCAGCCTCCCGAGTAGCTGGGATTACAGGTGTGTGCCACCATGCCTGGCTAATTTTTGTATTTTTAGTAAAGATTATGTGTGATCTGCCCACCTCAGCCTCCCAAAGTGCTGAGATTACAGGCATGAGCCACCGTGCCTGGCCGATTTTTTAAAAATTATGTACATTTAAGAATCAATATCGTGAAAATGGCCATACTGCCCAAGGTGATTTATAGATTCAATGCCATCCCCATCAAGCTACCAATGACTTTCTTCACAGAATTGGAAAAAACGGCTTTAAAGTTCATATGGAACCAAAAAAGAGCCCGCATTGCCAAGACAATCCTAAGTCAAAAGGACAAAGCTGGAGGCGTCACGCTACCTGACTTCAAACTATACTACAAGGCTACAGTAACCAAAACAGCATGGTACTGGTACCACAACAGAGATATAGACCAATGGAACAGAACAGAGTCCTCAGAAATAATACCACACATCTACAGCCATCTGATCTTTGACAAACCTGAGAGAAACAAGAAATGGGGAAAGGATTCCCTATTTAATAAATGGTGCTGGGAAAATTGGCTAGCCATAAGTAGAAAGCTGAAACTGGATCCTTTCCTTACCCCTTATACAAAGATTAATTCAAGATGGATTAGAGACTTAAATGTTAGACCTAATACCATAAAAACCCTAGAAGAAAATCTAGGTAGTACCATTCAGGACCTAGGCATGGGCAAGGACTTCATGTCTAAAACACCAAAAGCAACGGCAGCAAAAGCAAAAATTGACACATGGGATCTAATTAAACTAAAGAGCTTTTGCACAGCTAAAGAAACTACCATCAGAGTGAACAGGCAACCTACAGAATGGGAAAAAATTTTTGCAACCTACTCATCTGACAAAGGGCTAATATCCAGAATCTACCAAGAACTCAAACAAATATACAAGAAAAAAACAAACAACCCCATCAAAAAGTGGGGAAAGGATATGAACAGACATTTCTCAAAAGAAGACATCCATACAGCCAACAGACACATGAAAAAATGCTCATCATCACTGGCCATCAGAGAAATGCAAATCAAAACCACAATGAGATACCATCTCACACCAGTTAGAATGGCAATCATTAAGAAGTCAGGAAACAACAGGTGTTGGAGAGGATGTGGAGAAATAGGAACACTTTTACACTGTTGGTGGGATTGTAAACTAGTTCAACCATTATGGAAAACAGTATGGCGATTCCTCAAGGATCTAGAACTAGATGTACCATATGACCCAGCCATCCCACTACTGGGTATATACCCAAAGGATTATAAATTACTCTACTACAAAGACACATGCACACGTATGTTTATTGCGGCACTATTCACAATAGCAAAGACTTGGAATCAACCCAAATGTCCATCTGTGACAGACTGGATTAAGAAAATGTGGCACATATACACCATGGAATACTATGCAGCCATAAAAAAGGATGAGTTTGCGTCCTTTGTAGGGACATGGATGCAGCTGGAAACCATCATTCTTAGCAAACTATCACAAGAAGAGAAAACCAAACACCGCATGTTCTCACTCATAGGTGGGAACTGAACAATGAGATCACTTGGACTCGGGAAGGGGAACATCACACACTGGGGCCTATCATGGGGAGGGGGGAGGAGGGAGGGATTGCATTGGGGAGTTATACATGATATAAACGTCATGCACATGTACCCTAGAACTTAAAGTATAATAAAAAAAAAAAAAATTATGTACATTTTGCTACTAGCCTATTAAAGATACCCAACAAATGTTAATTTCTTCTTTTTGTTTAAATCCTCTCCCTCCTCACCAACTCCCACCATGCAAATATAATCAATCTCTGGCTCCAAAAAAAAAAAGACAACTGAGCGCCTGCATAGCAAAGGAGTAAAAAACTAACACTTCCTTTAGCTCAATTTATCTAGGCCCCACTGACTGTAACAGTGAGGAAAGATCATACCATAGCAAATCATTATAGATCACAACTAGTAATCCCAAATGACAGGTCTCCTCTGTTCTTCTGAATTTCATTTCATTGAAATTGTTCCAGAGTTTGCATGTTAAATTACACAAATTATATCCACTACTGTCTTCTATTTTGAAAGGAGAAAATTGTGCATTCCTCTTTTACCTGTTCCCTTTAAACATCTTAACTCCTGCTTACACTTATATGAAAGCATTTATCTTATCATAATTAGACAAAGTTCCTAAAAACAAAAAAAGCAATGACCCACAATTAACCTACAGCATGTATATCAGAATTAGGTTCAGAAAATCCCAAAACAACTGTAGCTTACAGGAGATGAGCTTTTTCTCTTAGACAAAACAGATTGAAGGATGGGCAGCTGGGGGCTGGTGTAGAAGCTGCACGATGTTGGCAGGGACCCAGGCTCCCATCCTTCTACTCTACTATCCCCAGGCATGTCTTCTATCCTCAAGGTCACCTTGTGGTCCAGATGGCTTCCTCCCCTTCAGGAAGGAGGAGGGAAAACCTGAGTCAATACACTTTAAAACCTTCCTTATAAAAGAAGGGATTGAGGAAGGTTATGTGGAAGATGCTTCTGAGTTGGACCCAGATGGATAGGTAGGAAAAGGACATCCTCCATAAAGTGGATCATGTCAGCAATGAAGTCAGAAAAATACAAGTATAGTTAAGGAACAAGAAAGATTCATCTGAATATAATAATATTTGGGAAAAACAGTAATGTGTCTATTGATGATGAGCCTTGGTGTGCAATTTATTATAAGTCTCCCCACCTATAACAGAATGATTCTCTTATTTTCTCATGATCTGGGGAAGTAGGTTTGGATATTCAAGGCTGGGGCTGAGTAATAGGAAAATATAATCAGAATAAAAAAGATGAGATTTTTGTTCTTTTGGGCTTCCAGCCCCTCAGCTCTGGCCATGCCAATGCACCCCTTTCCGGGATCTTGTCCACCCAGAACCCTTTGTGCCATGGACATTCTGCAATGCTGTTCACTGGGTTACCTCTCTTGGAAGAACACAAGCACACAGGCTGGTGCACAGGAAGCACTGCAGAAATATTGTGGATGAAGAATCTAGAAACTGGGGTGCATGCTCCAGGAGTGTAGAGAGAGCCCAAATCAAGATGCACCTTTAATATCACTCTAAGGTGTTAGGAAATGGGGAATGAGGAGAGGCTTTCAAAACAGAGGGGCAACAAAATCAGAACTATTATTAGAAATAATAACTCCAACAGCATTAATTGTTAGAGGAAATATATTAAAAGATGAGTTAGGAGACTATTTCAATCACACAGCAGGATCTAGATAACTAAAACAGAAACAACAGTCATATTGAAGAAGATTGGCAAGATGTCAGCATCCCATGATCACGTTGCACTGTTGCTTTATAGGATTGTGTTTGATGGCACTATTGTTTACAACCCTCAACTTTCTTCCCTGCTTTATCATTAGTGTTACTTTAGAATAATGAAGCCTGTTCCATCCATTAACTCCACTAACATTTGATCTCCCCATAGGTTGAGGTTAAAAATTAATTACTCTTCCAACATATTGATTACATGACTATAAATATAAAAACAGAACTACAGAGCAACTACAGGGACTCTTTGTTTAAACAGCATGTTTGCTCTTTTTAAAGGAGGTAATTAAGGGCAAAGGACTTTGGAACTGGAGGAACATGCTAGAAAAGCAACCCTTGAGTGCCATCTAGTGTTGACAACACATTCAAATGTACTGTATCAAAGAAGGGTCTGGTTTCTTACACTGTAGGTGACTTAATTGTTGAAAGCAGGCAATGTTTGAATAGTAAAAACCAAACTTACACATACTTTGTTGCTTGCCACCCGGGTATTAACATGAATCTTCATTTTTGAACTACAGTGGGAGGAAGGCTTCATTTCAGCTTCTAGGTCAAAGTGCGTTCACAGAATTGTAGGGCGCTGAATTTAGCTCATACAACTCTTTCTTTTATCATTCCAGGAAAAGGTTAGCCCTAAGGTAAAGCTAGCATGTAACTCCTCCTTTTCTTCCCTTTTACCAGTTAGTTTCAGATCATTTCACCTAATTAAAAATGAACTCATAATATTTCATGAATTAAAGAATGCAGAACATGGAAGAGGTTAAGAACTGGTGTTGAAATCTCCTGCCATGGAAATTCATTGTTACTGAGGCGGCTCATATATCAGAGCACTGCCTTCTGCGGACATTAAAATTCACTTTGTTTCGTGTCCCTAATACCGCCCAGCCCTTGGGAAGCACGAAGCTGACATTGTATTAGGCAATTCATGCTGACCTAGTAACTCAAAGCAATCATCACTGGTAACTTAAAGTGACTATACTCCAAAAGAAATAGAGCCTAAGGTCACAGTTATAAATCTTACCACAGGAAGGCCAAAGATTATAATCTTTATGCCAAGTGCTGCAGATTCCTTTCTGCTGAGGAGAGTCATATTTCAAAGACTTTACTAATCTGAAACCTATAGGTGGTTGTGACAATAGCAGATATGGTTTACATGACATTAATCCCACATTTTAAAGAACACTGAGTAAATCAGTAAAAAAGGGGCAATTACATTTATTATATCTGCAGCCAAGACTGCATACTTTTACCTTCACACTATACTGAAATGCAATGTCATAATTGTTTATGAACTAAAAGGCCTAACATATAATAAAAGCATAGTTAACTAAGGAGGTGTGTGATCCTGTACCAGTGTATATTTGCATAATTTGCAAGCAGTCTCTGAGTTTGCTATGATGATGTGTAAACAGCGGGTATTGGTTCAGTTGGAACTTTGTGCTGTTGAGACTAAAGTCAAAGGTTTGATCCCTAATCAGGACAGACAGCTTCACCATTGGGTGCCTGAAAGCACTTCATCATTATGCTTCCTCAAGATCGAGGGGCTTTAGCAGAGTGAACATGTAAGTTGCCCACTGCTAAAGAAAAACATTTTTAAATGTTTTTATTTGACTTTTTTTTACATAAGGAATGTATGCCTTCTATGTGCAAAATAAGATGTGATTTTTTTATAGCTAACATTCTAGCAGACTCTAACAATCCCCTCCCGCACCCCTCTGTTCCTGTAGATTCTCTCACCTCCGTATTTACATGCCTCTCATTTTTACAGAAAGATATACACATATGTTGATGTTAGAGTTTTAAACAAAAATAGGATCATGCTGTATACATAATTTGCAACAGTTTATTTTGACTTTGCAGCATATCACAGGTATTCCTCCAGTTTCTAATTCAGTCTTTCTCATTGCTACCTGACCATCTGTAGAATGGATGTTAGAATCTACTCAGGCTGTTTCCAATTGTCTTTGTTTATTTTGTTCACTGTTACAAACAATGCTACAAAAAAAATCTTTTACATATAATCTAACATATTGGCCTTTTACTCTAGGATACAGTCTCAAAAGTGGAGTCACTAAGTCAAACACTGTTTGTATTTTATTGGATATTAGGCAAGTTATTTTCCCCAAGGACTGCACCTTTTCACACTCCCAACGATATTTGAAAATACCTATTTCCCTATTTTGTACCAGCATGGGACATCAGCATTCTCTTTCATTACTGCCGACTAAGTAGACAATGGTTTCTTACTGTTGTCATAATTTGTTTTTTCATGATTAGCAGTGAAGTTGACTTCCTGTGTTTGTGTTTTGTAGCCATCTGCATTTCTTTATATTGCCTTTCCACAGCCTTTGCCCCATTTTATCCTTTCCTCAATTTTTTATTCAATTGTTTGTCTTTCAGCAGGTGGCAAAATCTTCTTGTATAATAGATATATTAACCTTTTAGCTGGGCGCAGTGGCTCACACTTGTAATCCCAGCACTTTGGGAGACTGAGGAAGGCAGATCAGTTGAGATCAGGAGATTGAGACCAGCCTGGCCAACATGGTGAAACCCTGTAACTATTAAAAACACGAAAGTTAGCTGGGCGTGGTGGTATACACCTGTAATCCCAGCTACTCGAGAGGCTAAGGCAGGAGAATTGCTTGAATCCAGGAGGTGGAGGTTGCAGTGAGCCAAGATCACGCCACTCCACTCCAGCCTGGGCAGCAGAGTGAGACTCTATCTCAAAAAAAAAAAAAAGAAAGAAAGAAAAAGAAAAAAGAAGATTAACCATTTTTATTTATTACAAATTATTTTCCCAGACAATCATTTGTCCTTTGACTATGCTTATGTCTTCTGTCATATAAAAATTTCAAATTTTCATGTAATCCAATATATCTGTCTTTTCTGGCATTATGTCCTCCACCCTTAAAAGGTCTTAGAGAGTCTTCCTGGACCCAATATTGCAGAAAAACAATTTCAAGTACATACCTTAATGATGGTGGACTTTTAACTCCAAGGATCTCAAACAACCCCCCACAGAAGTCTGGCACGTCATGGAAAGTTATGATACCCAACCAATAAGAAAGATAGGGTATACCGGAGGCTGTGATAAAATGCAGGATGTATACCCCATCTAAAGGGGTAAAGTCAGTACTGTCAACCTAAACTAAACAAAAGGATCAGGGTGTAATATAAAGAGAGTTTATTCAAGCATAAAGTTTGAGGATGGCCCACATGGTAACACAAACTCCAAAGGAATGGAATCCGTGCTTCAAAATGGGAAATTAAGGTTTCACTTATTCATACAGAAATAGAGAGTTTTTAGCAAGATTATGACATTTTTCATACAAGGTTGGTGCATAGTTATAGCAATTTAATATGTTACAGGCAGCATTTCTTTTGGGAAGGATACATTTAACATTTTTTACAGAGAGTATAAGTGTCATGAGATTTTTGTCACGTGTTCTAAGCAAAGCAGGACAATAAAGGGAAAGTTAATCCATAATAAGGACCATTAACTAAGAAAGAGGAAGTTTTTGTCCCTAACATCACTTAATTCTCTCCAGTCACTGTACAGAACAAGGAAAATAAAATAGCAAGTTAATCTATAATCTGAGAAACAGAAGTTGTAACTATATGTGACTCAGATCATGGTCACATCTCTTTCAAGACTTAAAGTGTTTGAGGGATTCCAGCAGCTTTTTATTTTTTTTTTAGATGGAGTTTCACTCTTGTTGCCCAGGCTGGAGTGCAGTGGTGGGAGCTTGGCTTACTGCAGCTTCCACCTCCCAGGTTCAAGCTATTCTTCCTCAGCCTTCCAAGTAGCTGGGATTGCCCACCACCACACCCAGCTAATTTTTTGTATTTTTAGTAGAGATGGGAGTTCACCATATTGGCCAGGCTGGTTTTGAACTCCTCATCTCAGGTGATCTGCCTGCCTTGGCCTCCCAAAGTGCTGGAATTACAGAAATGAGCCCCTGCGCCCAGCCTCCAGCAGCTTCTAAGTTATATTTATTCTCACAGTTCTAAACTCCAGTCAAGATTGGCCCTTTAGTAATTCGGGCTAAATGTTACCACATCTTCTTTTTTTTCTCTCTGAGAAAAGCCAGCTAACCAGATTTTTATATAAAATTTCCCAACTTTATAATATATGTTAGCCCTTTTTATTATTTATTTATTTGGAACAAGGTCTCACTCTGTCACCCAGGGGGCTGGAATGCAGTGGCACGATCATGGCTCACTGCAGCCTTGACTTCCTGGGCTCAAGTGACCCTCTCACTTCAGCCTCCTGAGTAACTAGAACCACAGATGGATGCATGCCACCACACTCAGCTCATTTTTTAAATGTTTTTGTAGAGGTGGAGTTTCGCTATATTGCCCAGGCTGGTCTCAAACTCATGGGCTCAAGGGCTCCTCCTGCCGTGACCTCCTAAAGTGCTAGGTTCACAGGCATGAGCCACCGTGCCTGGCCTTAAACCATGTTTTCCCCCGAGACTGAGTCTTGCACTGTCTCCCAGGCTGGAGTGGAGTGGCATCGATCTTGGCTCACTGCAACCTCCACCTCTTGGGTTCAAGCAAGTCTCCTGCCCCAGCCTCCCAAGTAGCTGGGATTACAAGCACATGCCACCACACTCAGCTAATTTTTGTATTTTTAATAGATGGGGTTTCACCATGTTGACCAGGCTGGTCTCAAACTCCTGACCACATGATCTGCCCGCCTCGGCCTCCCAAAGTGCTGGGATCACAGGTGTGAGCCACCATGCCCAGTCAACCCATTTTTTAAAAAATAAAATTGCTCAGGCCATATCAAATGTGTCTGTGAGCCCCCGATATAAAGCTTAGCTCCTCATGGCACTTGCACTATGAAAGAAAAAGAAAAAAGCCAAGGATTTACTATGCATTGGGCATTGAAACTCATATACATCATTTTTTTTAATCCTCCAAATAGCTTACCACTTAGGTGTTAGTATGATCATTTTGCAGATAAAAAAAAACTGAAATTAAGGATGGATTAAAAATTTATCCACATTATTCAGCTAGTAACAGAGCCAAGATTTCAGCCCAGTTTTTCTAGCTCTAAAGAGTAGCTCTTCAACCTTATCATGCTACAACTCTCACCAAATTCCAAAGTAGAAGGTCATCTTTATTTTCCCACTTTTTAGAAAGTGAACTGTAAAGATCTTAAAGGACATCTCCAGCATCATTTCAAATGTAGAACTCTGCCGGGCATAGTGGCTCACGCCTGTAATCCCAGCACTTTGGGAGACTGAGGTGGGTGGATCACTTAAGGTCAGGAATTCTAGACCAGCCTGGCCAATATGGTAAAACTCCATCTCTACTAAAAATATAAAAATTAGCTGGGCATGGTGGCAGGCGCCTGGGATCCCAGCTACTTGGGAGACTGAGGCAGGAGAATCGCCTGTACCCGGGAGGCGGAGGTTGCAGTGAGCCAAGATCAAGCCAGTGTACTCCAGCCTGGGCAACAGAGCAAGACTGTCTCAAAACAAAAAAATAAAAAATAAACAGAAATGTAAAACTAGTTGAGAGTTTCCACATGTCAGAGATGAAGATTACTACCCAATTCAGTATTAACCTCAGAATTAAAATTGTCACTGGACATCAGGGAAGACTTTTCCAGTGTGAAGTATGGGAATAGCATGGAGTTCTCTTGGGATAAGGTGGTGGCAGTGGCTGAAAACTCAAAATTAACCAGCACCAACCTCAAGACCTGCCCTTGGTACTGAGGATCTGCACTTCAGCTTCATGATCCCATAGGAGAGCCTTAGAAAGATGTGTGACCAGATAAGCTACAGAGATTGCAGACAAACCAGAAAGGAGAATAGAGTGGTGATCAAAGAGGTTCCTTTGAAAAAGGAATGTCATTTCTCTCCTTCTAAGAAACTGAAAACCCATTGCGAAGATTAAGATTTTGCCAAAAGTGGGAATTTGGAGAGAGCAGTACCTGCTCCATTAGAACTTTTGTTTGAATGAAGTAACCTGTTAACAAGGACAGATAATATTGATTTGTTTTATGTGAATTTGCCTAGGGAGGTAACCATGGTCATAATAATTTATAAGTTCCTGGGTTCTGAGGACCATGGCTCCTGTTCTTGGTATTACTCCCATTGGTTTTCTTTTTTTTTAATATATTGATTAAATTAATCCAGGTCTTGGAATAACATATTCTGCACAGAAATCAAAGAGACAGAAAAGGTGATAAATAATTGATGCAGCCTCTGATATGTTAAACATGTGATGTTGAAAGAAAAGTTTTCTCCTTGACACACAGTAAGTCTGAGCATATGTCATAACAAAAAGACCTTGCCACATTCTTAAGGTTGGGAAGAAAACTATGAAAAATAACAATTATGTTGATATCATGATCTTCAGCATACTCTCTGCCAAAATTACATCATATGCAGTGATTTCATAAGATGTAGCAACATTAAATTTTTATCTTTGTTCTGCAATTCAGGTACGATTTAAGTAAAAATCTAAACAAGACATTCTTGGGCCTAAGATGCTCCCCAAAAGAGCACTCCAAAAGAAATTTGTTTCCACTTGATTTTATAAGTATATGGCAAACTTGAATGACATAAAGTTAGAGCAAAGAACTGGTCCAAGGCCTGACTTAGTCACTTTTTAATAGTTAGCATTTATTGAGACATTACCATGTGTCAAACATTACATAAAATGCTTTACATTGATTAACAAATATAATCTTTACCCCATCTGATGAGCTACATACCATTATTATCCTCATTTTGAGTAAAAAAAAAAAAAAAAAAAAAAACTGGCCACAGAGGATTATAGAATTCACCCAAGATTGTATTACTACCAGAAACCAAACACAGGTAGTGTTCCTCTAGGAATTCATGCTTTTAATCAATGTCCTATAAGCGGATAACCTTAAGCCCTTTCCTTCCTAAGGCTCAGATAACTTGTCTCAAACATGAGGATAATAAAACCAATTCTACCTATTTCCCTTGGTTATTTTGAGGAAGAAGTGAGATCATTACATGTAAAGGTCTCAATAGGCTGGGCACAATGGCTCATGCCTGTAATCCCAGCACTTTGAGAAGCCAAGGCAGGAGGATCACTTGATGCCAGGAGTTCAAGACCAGCCTGGGCAACATAGTGAAACCCCATCTCTCCAAAAATTAAAGTTAAAAAATTAGCTGGGCATGGTGGCACATGCCTATAGTCCCAGCTACTCCTGCTGAGGCAGGAGGATTGCTTGGGCACAGGAGTTCAAGGCTATAATGAGCTATGATCATGCCCCTGGGCAACAGAGTGAGACCATGTCCCTAAAAAAAAAAAAAAAAAGGCTCAGGAAGTTATAAATCATTACAATCTTTAGCTTATTTCCTAACTTTCAGAAATGAGCAAGCTGAACCCTAAGTAAAATTCTTAAGTAGATGTCCCTTTTCAATAGAAAGGTTTCTGTGCTTAGGCAAATCACATAGCATTGACCTTACAACATTAGTATACTTTGAAATTGGTTATAATATCCTTTCTATAGAAAATATAAGAGTGCTATGTGGAAAGCAGAGTTGAACTAGAGTCAGAGGGCCCAGCACTTGGTTCAGCCCTTACCAACTCATATTCACTTACTCTTAAAATGTCCCATCTGTAAAACATGATTCCCCATCTCACAGGTTATTAAAGTTATATACCTGCATGTGCTTTGTAAACTACTGAACAAGAAGCTGTTCTTTGTATTACTGCCATGTCAAAGAAGAATAATGTGCAACTTACCCAGGAGAAGAAGGAAAGGATGTCATCGGCAGGGAGCCAGCCCCAGGGGCCAGTGTCCCAAAGACTGTGGAGAGACTGACTTTGCTGACTTTATGTGGGTTATTTTGGAGGAAAGTGTTGTTGTTTTAGTCACAGTTAGCTGGGGCTATTTCCTTGACTTTGGCCCCCACCTTCCACTGGAAATTATGTTTTCATTCATCCTTTCATTCATGTACCAAAATATTTGGTGTGCATCTATCATGTGCCTGGCATTGTGTTAATTCTGTTAAACACTGGGGATACAACAGTAATGAAAATAGAGTCCCTATCCTCATAGAATTTACATTCTAGAGAGGGAGACATGTAACAGACAAAACATGAAACTAAATTATAATAGCATGGGATAAGTGCTAGAAGGAAATTAACATCAACAGGCGAGATGCTGGTGTGGGAACGACCCACTTCAGGTGGGCAGTAGCAAAAGTGGGAATGCTGAATGTGGAAAAGGACAGACAGATTTGAGCCATCTTTTAAAGGAAAAATAGACACACTTCTTGATGGATCTGATGTAGAGAATGAGGAAAGAGAGGATTAGGAGATGACTACTAGGTTTCTGCATTAAGCAATTAAAAGACAAGGACCCTGTCACCATTCACTCATATGTGGACAATTGGAAGAGGTGGGTGTGGAAGTCGATAATACCATTTGGAATATGTCACTTTTCAAACGCCTGTAAGACATTCAAATGTCAAATTGAATGTATGACCCCAGAACCCAAAGGAAAGTTCTGGATTGAGAAAAGGGTGGGATGTCATGAGCTTATAGACAGTATTTAAAAATCATGTTAACATTCTGTTTAGGCCAGGCGTGGTGGTTCACGCCTGTAATCCCAGCACTTCGGGAGGCTGAGGTGTGTGGATCACCTGAGATCAGGAGTTCAAGGCCAGCGTGACCAACATGGAGAAACCCTGTCTCTACTAAAAATACAAAATTAGCCGGGCATGGTGGTGCATGCCTGTAATGCCAACTACTCAGGAGGCTGAGGCAGGAGAATCACTTGAACCTGGGAGGCGGAGGTTGTGGTGAGCTGAGATTGTGCCATTGCACTCCAGCCTGGGCAACAAGAGGATAACTCCATCTCAGAAAAAAAAAAAAAAAATCTGTTTAGTAAGTCTGAAAAACCTTCAAGAACAGGTTTTCTTTAATCCCTAATAGTGAAATTTCAGGAAGGCAATAATTCAAAAAGTATATTTCCACCCAGAAATTGAGAGGGAATTCTTAGGTCCCTACAAATCATTCCAATGGAGTAACCCACTGCTCCAGTGAGAAAATGGTGTAACAGAATGAAATAGGACTTAAACTAAGAAGGACCTGGGCTTGAATTCCAGCTCTGCCATTGCTAATGATGTGGTCTTATGAGAGTTTCTTTACCATTTTGATCATCTTTTTAATTATCTATACAATGGAAATTTAAAAATACCTTGAGGGTTGTTGTGAACAATGTAAATAACATCTGCAAAAATGTCTAGCACAGGGTAGAATCAGTAAGCAGCAGCAATATTAAATTTCTCCCTTTTTTTGCACTAAAATGTCTTGAAAGACACAACCTCTACTGGCAGGCCTCCTTCTCTCCTGGATTCAATCCAGTCATGTTTCCTGTCTCTCATTCCACTGGATCTGCTCTTGTCAAAGTCACCAATGGTGTTGATTCCGCCTTCAATTGTATACTCCTTCTCAACAGCATTTAACCCAATTGATCACTTCTTCTTCCTTGGTTAACTGTCTTCTCAGCTTCAGTGACACTGTACCATCCTGATTTTCCACATATGTCACAGAAAGATCCATCTCAGTCTCCTTTGCTTAACTGTTTTCCCAAGCAGAAATGCTAATGTTGTAGAGCTTAGGCTCAGTCCTAGAACCCCATTTTTTCCATCCTCTCTCCCTCCATAGGTAACATTATCCAGTCCTATAGTTTAAATAACATCTATCAAATCCCAAATTCACATCTCCCCCTCAACTCTAAATTCATATATTTAATTGTCTCTTTGGCATCATCATGTGACAAGCACCTCCAGTTTAACAAATAAAAATAGAACTCTTGACCACCAACAGCCCTTCCTCAAGTCTTCCACCATCCAGCAAATGGCATCATTATCCATCCAATGGTGCTCTGTTGACATCCTACCTATAAGTACATACTATTAGCTCCATTCCTAAAATAGAGCCACAGTCTGTCTCAACTCTGCTCCCAAACCCCAAGATCAGGCCACCATCATTTCTCATGCTTTCAGGCTTCCACTTCAATCCATTCTTCCATAAGAGATATTGTGACCTTTTGAAAACATAAATCAGGCCATGTAATTTTCCCATCTAAAATCCTTCCATGGCTTTCTGTTGCACTTAGAATGAAATCCAAGTTGTTTACCACAGTTTGTTAAGGCTTCCATGGTTGGGCCTCAGCTTCCTCTCCAAGCCGTCCTCTAGCACACTACCCTCCCACTTCACCAGTCTTCTTTCTGCTAAGCTTCTTTCTGCTTCAGGATCTTACCCTAATTGTTTCCTCTGCCTGGAACTCTCTGCTCCAGATCTTTCCATCAGCTAGCCCCTTCTCATAATTTTCAGAGAGGCCTTCCCTCCATCCAGTCTCAAATAGCTTCCATTCTCTCAGTGATGCCCTGTCCTGTAACCTTGTGTTATTTTCTTTTTATTATGTGTAATTACTTGAAATCACTTTGTTGATCTACGTGTTTACATCTGCATTACCTATCTCTCCTCCACTAGAACATATGCTCCAGGAGAGCAGGAACTGATTTCTCGCTCATCTCTGTATAGTGCCTAGACAGAGACTGACACATAATAGACATTCAAAAATATTTGTCAAATGGGTCAATGAACGAATTCACAGTAGTTGTCATTGCCCTGCTATGTACAAATCTGTGGCACAGGTGGTATGGAATGCCACCCTTTACTTGGTTACATTTTTGCCACTTGGCCAGCTCCTTCTGCTTTAACCAACTGTGTTTTCTTCTCTTTATCTGCTTCCACCCACATTTTATTTATTTATTTATTTTAACTTCTATTTTAGGTTCACTGGCATATGTGCAGGTTTGTTATATAGGTAAGTTACATGTCACAAGGGAGGCTGAGGCAGGAGAATGGTGGGAACCCGGGAAGCAGAGCTTGCAGTGAGCCGATATCACGCCACTGCATTCCAGCCTGGGCGACAGAGCAAGATTCCATCTCAAAAAAAAAAATATATATATATATATACACACACACACACACATACACACACACACACACACACACATACACCCTGATTAGAGTTAGGATTCAACCTCAAGAATCTCTGGGCCCCAGATGATTCTCAGTTCTCCAAAGAAATGCAACCTTTGTTTTGTGCTTACTTACTTCAGTAACAAAGTGAGGACTCCTGAGTTGATGGTCTGCAAAAGCATTGAAGATTAAGAGCAGTAGGCAGAGCTCCTGACTTGGGTGGGCTTCACTTCTAGAGCCTTCCATGAGACCTGACCAAATGAAACCATTCTACATTTTCATTTTTAATGAAAGTGTGAGAAAGTCTGAGAAAACCAAGAACTCTTCCTAAAATGTCAGAACTAGGAGGAAAATCCACAGTACCTTTTATAAAATGGAAGTTTATGTAAATGATTGTAATTGATAACAATATTAGAATCCATCCTGCTTCTGCCAAAGAGAACTTTGCCTACTGTAACAAGTTTGGCTGGTCTGCTTTTTAATTTCTCCTTTTCCTGCTTCCTACATTGCCACTTGTTTCTATCTCAAAGGTGACCAGTCTTCAGTGGCCTGTTCTATGTACCTACCATTTTGAACGTGCAATATCTCCCATTGATTTCATGCTGTTCTTTCTGGAATCTGTTGGCTGTGGGGGTTTGTTCTGCTATGGTATAGTATGTACAGGCAGTTCTGTGTTTGTCTTATTTCTTGCTTTGTCACAAGAAAAGTATTTCATTACTGTGGTTTTTTGTTGTTGTTGTTGTTGTTTTTTCTTTGAGACAGGGTTTTGCTCTTGTCGCCCAGGCTGGAGTGTAATGGCACAGCCTCGGCTCACTGCAACCTCCACCTCCTGAGTTCAAGCAATTCTCCTGCCTCAGCCTCCAAAGTAGGTGGGATTACAGGAGCCTGCCACCACACCCAGCTAATTTTTGTACTTTTTTAGTAGAGATGGGGTTTCATCATGTTGGCCAGGCCAGTCTCGAACTCCTGACCTCAGGTGATCTGCCACCTCCGCCTCCCAAAGTGCTGGGATTGCAGGCGTGAGCCACCAAGCCCAGCCTACTGTGGGTTTTTATAGGTCATTAACTCATCCATTTGAGACTGGGGCAAGAAATAAATAAGATAGTCCTTTTGGAAATACACAGTAATTGGGCAAATTCCTAAAGAAAGAAAGATGCTTGATGTTATTTTGGTAAGTCCTGAAAATATCTACCAAACAAGATGATCCTAGAGCATTTTCCAGTGCTAGAAAAGTAAGAAAATCCTAAAATAAAGATACATGTATACATTGTGTAAAGATACACAATGATGGGAACATAAAACCTAACTGAAAGAGTTCCCAGTAGCCAAAGCTGGTACCATTTGAGCAACAATATAAAGAAATATCATAGGCCGGGCACAGTGGCTCAGCACTTTGGAAAGCTGAGGCGGGTGAATCACGAGATCAGGAGTTCAAGAACAGCCTGGCCAAGATGGTGAAACCCTGTCTCTACTGAAAACACAAAAATCAGCCAGGTGTGGTGGCAGGCACCTGTAATCCCAGCTACTTGGGAGGCTGAGGCAAGAGAATCGCTTGAACCTGGAGGGCAGAGGTTGCAGTGAGCCGAGGTCATGCCACTGCACTCCAGCCTGGGCAACGGAGCGAGACTCTGTCGCAAAAAAAAAAAAAAAAAAGAAAGAAAGAAAGAAAAGAAATATCATATTATAACCTAAAGTATAAAATAAAATTCATAAATCAGTAGTAATATAAATAAATGATTGAATAAATAAATGGAGGAGAAGGGAAAAGTCTCCCATGCAGAATTCCAAATAATTTACATAGCCCCTGCTCCTCGAAAAGTCAAGCATAATCCCCCATTCCCTAAGTAGGATCTGAGCATAGTGACTTCCTTCCAAAGAGTACAGTTATGGAAAGGGGGAGAGAATGAGAACTTTACAGTAGAGAAACCTGGCAGACACTACCTCGGCCAGGTGATTAAAGTCAGCATCAACAATGCTAAGTCGTGTTGGTCGTAGGCAACCTTAATACGATATGGTGAAAACAGCACTTGACCTCTGTGGTCTTCCTCTTGAAAACACGCAACCCCAGTCTAATCATAGGGAAAATGTCAGATAAATCCCAAATGAGGGACAGTCTACAAAATATCTAACCAGTACTCCTCAAAACTATTAAAGGCATCAAGAACAAGGAAAGTCTGAAAAACTGTTATAGCCAAGGGGACCTAAGGAGATGTGAGGGCTAACTATAATGCAGTGTCCTAGATGAGATCTTAGAACAGAAAAAGAACATGATGGCATGGCACGGTAGCTCACGCCTGTACTCCTAGCAATGAGACTTGGGGTAATCAGATAAGAGAAATTTTATATAAATGAAACTATGCCAACATGCTACTTTCTCCAGTTTACATTTATTTTCCAACAAGTATTTCAGAAATGACCCCGAGCGATATAATGGTCAGGACAGGTCAGCAGGGGAAAAATATAGGTAGATACATTCTGTTTTTAAAAATAAGCTTTTAGGCCGGGCGCGGTGGCTCAAGCCTGTAATCCCAGCACTTTGGGAGGCCGATACGGGCGGATCACGAGGTCAGGAGATCGAGACCATCCTGGCTAACACGGTGAAACCCCGTCTCTACTAAAATAATACAAAAAATAAATAAATAAATAAATAAATAAAAATATGCTTTTAATTTTAGAACAGTTTTAGATATACAGAAAAATGTGGCCAGGTGTGATGACTCACGCTTGTACTTTGGGAGGCCAAGGAAGGCAGATCACTTGAGCCCAGCAGTTCAAGACCAGCCTGGGCATCATAGCAAGATCCCCATCTCTACAAATAATTTTTAAAATTAGCCAGCATGGTGGCGCATACCTGTGGTCCCAGCTGCTCAGGTGACTGAGGTAGGAGTATCAACTGAGCCTAGGAGGTCATGGCTGCAGTGAGCCGTGATTGTGCTACCACACTCTAGCCTGAGTAATGCAGTGAGATCCTGTTTCAAAAAGAAAAAAAAAAATTACCTAAAAACTGAAGAATCTGAATAAACTAGAGGCTTCAGTTAATAATAGTATATCAATTTTGGTTTAACAATTGTGACAAATGTAGCATACTGATGTCATAGGTTAATAATATGGGAAACTAGGTGTGGCATATGGGGGAACACTATGTACTATCTTCACATTCTTCTCTACTTTTTTTTTTTTTTTTGAGACAGTGTCACTTTGTTGCCCAGGTTGCAGTGCAGTGTCACGATCTCGGCTCACTGCAACCTCTGCCTCCCAGGTTCAAGCAATTCTCCTGCCTCTGCTTCTTGATTAACTGGAATTACAGGGGCACGCCACCACACCCAGCTAATTTTTAAAATTATTTGTAGAGATGGGGATCTTGCTATGATACCCAGGCTAGTCTCAAACTCTGGGCTCAAGTAATCTGCCCTCCTTGGCTTCTCAAAGTGCTGGGATTACAGGTGTGAGCCATCGCACCCAGACACATTTTTTTGTGTATCTAAAACTGTTCTAAAATTAAAAGCTTATTTTTAAAAACTAAATGTATCTACCTGTATTTTCCCCTGCTGACCTGTCCTGACCATTGTATCACTCAGGGTCATTTATGAAATATTTATTGGAAGATAAATGTAAACTGGAGAAAGTAACGTGTTGGCATAGTTTCATTTACACAAAATTTCTCTTATCTGATTATCCCAAGTCTCAATTTGTGGTCTGTAGATTCTTCAGAAGGCCCTAAGTAATGGTAAGGACTCCCCAATTTGTATGCCTGTGTTTCTCACCCAGGTGCATATGACCCTTGAGTCAGTGGCAACACACCAGCAAATGAGTGAAGTCACATGACAATTTTACCAGAAGATTGGTTCGGCGCACGAGGAGAAGGAGTTAGTGGTTAGGTTTAAAAATACATCATAAAATACAAATTTCAAAGTAAAATACACTTTCAGGGTCCTGGTTACACTTCTTTTGCCACTGAAAATACTCCAGCATAAGAGTTTGAGAAGCACTGCCATGAACAACACAAGTATTGTTCATAGATTGAACACCTGATACATGATATATAACGTGACTACAGATACACATTCATACATATTACTATTTTTCAAGGGAACATGGATGCTGCTGTGATTAATGAAACAACACTCATATATATCAATCAGAAGAGGAAGGCTCAGTGGAGGCTCAGCTACTGCCTTAGCCAAAGTCCTTGCCCTGCATTCCCTCGCTCCATCCTCAGCACCTTGCCTGGGGTCTCCTGTTTCTGACCTCCAGCTTCTCCGGCACCTGAGTTCCTCTCTAGCTGGGCACGAATTAGCCCTTCTCCACCTGTCAGCAACTGTTGCCCAGCATCTGCCTGTTGGCCACACTTCCTGCTCCTGCAGCTCAGAATGAATGATTTCAGTGGCACTGTCCCTTAAAACTCCTCCCAGCCTAGCTCTGGTGTCAGAATGCTTCTGTTTTTAGTGTCTGCTGCCTTTCTTATTTTTGTCCCCACAAACTGAAAAGCTGAATCAGTACTCGATTTTCCCAGCTTTAACAAGGATTTACTTTGAAAAGTTGTCCAGCATTTTTAGACTACTTCCTTTGACAGAAACTCAGACTTATCAAAACATGTATACCCTGCTATGACTGCTTTCCTCTCATGGTTGGGCCCATAGAATATATAGACAGAAGGGAGGCAGAGAAGATGAGAGACTACTTTAATTTCCTGGGACTACCATAACAAAATACCACAAACAGACCAGGCAGGGTGGCTCATGCCTGTAATCCCAGCACTTTGGGAGGCCAAGGTGAGTGGATCACCTGAGGTCAGGAGTTTGAGACCAGCCTGACCAACATGGTGAAACCCCATCTCTACTAAAAACAAAAAAAAGAGCCGGGTGTGGTGGCAGGTGCCTGTAATCCCAGCTACTCAGGAGGCTGAGGCAGAATCGCTTGAACTCAGGAGGTGGGGGTTGCAGTGAGCCAAGATCACACCACTGCACTCCAGCCTAGGCAACAGAGGGAGACTCCATCTCAAAAAAACAAACAAAAAAAAGTACCACAAACCAGCTGACTTGCTTACATGACAGAAATGGATTCTCCCATAGTTCTAGAGGCCAGAAGTCTGAGATCAAAGAGTCAATAGGGTTAGTTCCTGCAGAGGGCTGTGAGAAAGAATCTGTAATTATGAAAAACAAAAAGAGAGACAGAGAATAAATAGTAACGGAGCATCCTTTGTGCGCGCTTCCATGCTAAGCTCAAAAACATAATATTGAAGGAAAGGACTGAAATATATAAATATATATATGTAATGTGTGTGTATATTATATATATATATATACATATCATTATTTTGCTTTTCTTTATATTATTATCCCAAATAAACACTTACCTCTTGGGATAAATATTTCAGGACATTTATCCTATTATTTGGGATAATAATATAAAGTAAAACAAAACAATGATTAACACAAAACTCAGGTTAGTAGTTACCTGGGTGAAGGTGCAGGCAGGAAGGGGATGTAATGGGGGAAGGGGAATATAGTGGCTTCAAAGCACTGGTAAAATACTCTATGTCATTAGCCGGATAGATGGAGGGTGCATGAATGTTTATTCTTCTTTAAACAACGTAAATGCTTTATACACCTATCAAAAGTTGGAATTACAGGAAACAGTCTCTGAGATGGAGATTATTATGTAAGAGATTTATCTGGATGTGTTTCTTGGAATCAACAACTGTGGGAGGAAAACAAACGAAGCAGAATCCAGTAGTGGAAGAAGTTGATCGGCAAAGTAGTCTCAATGGAGGTCTGGCCAACCACATAGTTTTGAACCTTGGATGGCCCTTCGGAGTTGTCCTGATTTGGTGATGGGAGACAGCTCTTTGTACACCATGTTAGTCAGTCACTGCATGCAGCCCACCTGGGAGAGGATCTTGACCTTGGGCAAAGCAGCCCTCATCAGCTGAGGTCATCCACACAGGGTGCTGACAACTACAGGCTTTTTGCTGGCAACATTCCCAACAGCCAAGACAAAGTCCTTCATTCCTGAAAGGAATTGAGCAGCACCTCAGTGTCCACCACAACGTGGATTTATATATTTATATATTTTTCACAATAAAAGTTGTTATTTAAAAAAAGAAAATGGTTAAGGCAGGAAGGCCAAGCTGTAAAAGGGTATCCTTTAGGAGTGGTAAAAAATCTCAGACAAAACGAAGTCAAGAGCATAGCTGGAGGAATACTGATGTGGAAGAAAGCTGAGCACAGGCTTGGGAGTGTCTGCCCATGGAGTTGCACACAGGTTTTCTGCTGGTGGAGGTGAAACCAGTGAATCAGATGTGATTCGGTAACACAACCCAGGCTATGACTAACAGCCATCGTGGAGTCAGCTTCACTGGGGTGAGTTAGTTTGACAACTCCCAAAAAATTAATGTTGCTAACTGGCCTCTGCTTGGTCCCCACCCAATTGTAAGGAGCATAAGTAGATACAGACTTTTTGTTTGTTTGTTTGTTTGAGATGAAGTTTTACTCTTGTCGCCCAGGCGGGAGCACAATGGTGCGATCTCGGTTCACTGCAACCTCCACCTCCTGGGTTCAAGTGATTCTCCTGCCTCAGTCTCCTGAGTAGTTGGAATGACAGGTGCGTGCCACCACGCCTGGCTAATTTTTTTGTATTTTTAGTAGAGACGGGGTTTCACCATGTTGTCCAGGCTGGTCTCCAATTCCTGGCCTCAGGTGATCCAACTGCCTCGGTCTCCCAAAGTGCTGGAATTACAGGCATGAGCCACTGTGCCTGGCCTGTGGATGGAGACTTTTATCCTCAGGCTGAGAGATATGTGTTTCTTTCATTATACAATGGAAGAGGGTCTGCTCGGGTGCTGAAATATACCATGAGAATTCTAGTGTTAAAATATACTCAAATCATCATAGGAGGCCACTTCGTCTTCTTTTCCATTGCCAACTATCTCATAGGAATAAAAGCTACTGTTTATTAATTCTTTGCTATGAATCAGGCACTGTCCTAAGTGCTTTATCTGTATTATCTCAATCGTTCTTTACAACAGCTAAATGACACAGATACTGTCAATATTTTCATTGTGTTGATAAGAAATGGGAGGCACAGTTGAGTGTGCTTCAATTGCTTACTCAATGTCTCCAAGCTAGTAAGTAATAAGACCAGCACTGTTTGTAGTCTGGCTGCCCCGGAGGCTATCTTTTGTCTGAACACTTATCTGCCTGCCAGAAATAGGAGAGCATCAAGCTCAGTTTTGACAAGAGCTCCGTGTGTTGCGCAGTTCTCTGGACATGGATACAGCTTGACTTATTGGTCAAGTAGGAAGGGCTCAGTGCTGAGATGCAGACATGGCGTCCAGGCACGGAGGGCATGCCTGTGGGGAGAATGCTGGTGGGGAGAGACAGCAAGCACTCTGAGGTCCAGAGACAATCTGAACCTGGCTCCAGCTCTGACTCTAAAGCAGCTCCCAGGATCTCCACACTAGGCCCCCAAGACAGTTCCACGTGGGAATTCACTCCTCATGAGCACAAATATGGGGATCAACTAGAATCGTGACCCGAAGTTCTTACGTGGAGATGGATTTTGGAGTGAGGCGAGCAATACCACTAGACAAGGAAGGATGCTGAAGATTTCTTAATTCCTTGGAGAGGCGACAGAAGCTAAGTGAAAAATCAAGAGGAAAAAATGTCTTCTCGAAGCAGAAAATGTCAACACTAGGAAGGGAACGTTTAGGGTTATTCCCATTGAAGATGGATTAATAGCCAGACCCTGGAGGCAAACTGGCTAGGTCAATGACCTAACTCCAAAACTGGGTAATGAGTGACCCTAGAAAAGTTACTGAAATTCTCTGTTCCTTCGTTAGCATGGACACCCACCTCCTACCACTGCCACCAGGTGTATACAGCAACACCTGTCAAGTGTTTAGAACAGGGCCTTATCTTTCTTAAGTATCTATGTGCTATTATTATTAGCAATCCCTACTTCTTTCTAGGTAGAAGAACATCATTGTTCACCTTGACAATTCCATCCCAGCCTTTCTTTTTTCCCTCCAGGAAATCAGGGTGTGGTTCAGGGATCAAAATCATTCAGAGTAACAGAGTAGTGAGTCATCATTCTGTCTAGAAGGAAGGCAGGTATCTACACTAATAAACCAGTATACCTGGAAACACATCAGACTTTATGATTTAAAAAATAGAAGAAGTCAGACTTGGTGGTACACACCTGCTACTCAGGAGGCTGAGGTGGGAGGATCGCTTGAGCCCAGGAGTTCAAAGTTAAAATGAGTAATGATCGTGCTATTGCACTCCAGCCTGGGCGACAAAGCAACACTTTGTTTCTAAAAAAGCAAAAAAAAAAAAAAATTAAAGTAACAAAAATTAAAAATAGAAGACACAATCACACTCTCTGGCCCTCTGATTCCTTATGTGTGAAGTATGGTAGATGTTGTGGATTCTATTGGGGGCTCACAAATTGGGTTCTGCAGGGCCATTCCCCAGAGGTGTACTGGCCTCCCAGGACGTATGGAGGGGAAGCCGTGCAGTGCAGGCAGGACCCCAGCCCCCATCTCAGCCAGAGCAGTTCCACTTGCATCTGTTTTCTACATTGTAATTGTAAGAATAAAATACCTGTAGACTGAAATGGAGCAGGCCCCTAATGAAAAATGTAATCAACCTCTTCCTGGAGAAGAGTCTCAAAGCTCCTCTTTTTGTAATTAAGGACGCAGCCATTAAAATATTACACCCTTTTCTTTTATTCATGACAAATCCAAATGAGCACAATTTGGAAAGCAGCAGGGAGGGGAATGAACAAATTGAATTAATTTCTATGCTGAATATTAATATCGTGCCACAGAAAGGAAGATGCTTTGCAAATTTAAGGCAGTTAAGAAAATATTTTTATCCTTCTTAGTAATTGAGACAGCACTGCTTCTGAAAAGTGCTTTTCTCCTGGCAGTTGTGTATGTTTGGTCCAGCAGGCAGACTCACTACAGTTGACTTCTCTGTTAGGTATGGTGCCTAGGGCCCATGACACCTTTAGGGGCCCACAAAAATGTTGTAACTTTCATTTCTATTAAAATCCAAATATATGTGTATACATATATAATTACATATAATAATGAATTCAGCCTGGAATGATTCCTCTTTGGGCCAGTGTAATCATAAAATACAATTTTTAATATTTGTACGAGGATGGGGTTTATGAAAGCAAAATGCCCACAGCCTCCTAAAGTCATAAATCTGCGGTGATGACTGCAACTCACTGCAGTGAAAGGGTCACAACGGGGACCTGCTGTGCAGACCCCAAACCCAGCTTAGACTCCACCTTAAGTGTCAAGTCCGTGCAATGTGTTGTGGACTTAGCTGTGTCCACAGCCTCCTGGTTTTCCTAATGATCCTTTGCCTGTGAGTGTGATCCCTGTCTATTCAAACTGTGGTGGCAGATCGACAGGATGGACATCACCTGGGGACTTGGGAGAAATGCATCATCTCTAGCCCTACCTAAGACCTACTGAATCAAAATCTGCATTGTACCACATTCTCTTCCCCTATCTAGCCTCAGATTGTAGATATCATATCCCAATCAGGGCCTGTGCACAGGACTTCAAGGAGGTGACCAGCAGCAAAGTGACCGAGGTGCACAGCCAAGCCAGAATCAATGCAGAAGATTGGGAGACACCTACCTTCAGCTTCCAAGTAACCACTTTAGTGGGGGTGAAAGACAGAAACATCTGCTTTCTCCCTATGTCCCAGATAAAAGGGAGACGGATGCTAGTTCTTTGATTACATTAAGTTTTCTTCTTAAAGAGATGTTTGCATCATTTTGAAATGTTTAAAAACTCTCTAAATTGAATGAACTCATAAGTTCCTTCCTGCTATAAGGGGCCTATTTCAGCCCTAATCCTCCTGGCCTGGGGAAGTTTGCCAGCACCAATCACTTCTTCTCTCCAGCTTCTAACCGGTTGGAGAAACATGCACAAGCGGCCTGAAGATGATAAAAGGACAGCGCCAGCTTTACTGCCAGTAAAGCTGAATGGGGAAGAAAATAAATTCCCACCCCCTTGGAAAGGCCTGCTTGTCCTATAGCCACATTAATAAGTGGCACTCAGAACCAGTTTGGAACCTGGTCAAGCCAGCAACAGCAATTTGCTTTGGTGAACAGCTTTCACAAGTTGTTTACAATCGGCATTAGCTGCTTACTTCTGAAAGCCAGCCAATCACAGACTCACCTCAATAAATACACCATAGTGGCAACCCATTAACAAGAGCCTCATCTGTGCACCCACACCTCTGCAGATGATGTTGAAGCTCTTGAACCTCTGCAGCTTCGCCAATCACTGAACTTCACACTTCTGTGAGACTCTATATAAATTAGTGATCTGCTCCAAGAGACTGTACTCCCTTTCCTATGCTTAACAATCCATTCAATTTTGTCTTTTTTTATTTTTAATATGGGATGATAGTCTCATACTTTGATACCCTGAACCTTGGAATCTGCATGAATATAACCTCCCCAACCAAATCCAGGTAGAGAAGTTTAATTGGCTAACTAAACTTCGTATTTTAACTGCATAGAAGAGGCCAAGAGGGCCCTGGCATCCTCTTAGTGGTATGTGCAGCAGGTAGAGGAAGAGAGAGAATAGGAGGAATCCTGGTTTTCACTGTCCATGGAGTGGGAGGTCCACTGGACTCTCTCTCTCCATCTTACCAGCCTGTTAGTTACTTCTCAGGAGAGAGAGGATAGGGAAGAGAAAAGATGAGGGGATGGAGAGAGGAGGTGGAAATAATATTTTAAAATGGTTTACTATGGTGTGAATGTTTGTGTTTCCCCAAAATTCATACGTTAAAATCCTAACCCCAAAGGTATGATATTTAAGAGGTGGGGCCTGTGGGAGGAAAGTACATCATGAGGGTGAAGCCTTCGTGATTGAGATTAATGTACTTATAGAAGAGACCCCAGAGAGCTATATAGCCCCTTCCACAGCATGAAGACACAGCAAGAAAACACCATCTATGAAGCAGAAAGCCCTTGCCAAAACCCAAATCTGCAAGTGTCTTGATCTTGGACTTCTTAGCTTCTAATTGTGTGAAAAACAAATTTCTGTTGTTTATAAGCTACCCAGTTCATGGTACTTTGTTATAGCAGTCTAAATGGACAAAGATACTGTTCCTTCCAGAGACTGGAGCCAAATCTCCTCATAGAAACAAGAGAAAGAGACAATAAGGGCTTCCCCTAAACATTCTTTATCCTAACAGTTTTTGCAAATTGGTTGGGGAGAGAAGGTGTAAATACTTAAAGCAATTGATATGGTTTGGCTCTGTCTCCCCACCCAAATCTCATCTCAAACTCTAATCCCCACCTGTTGAAGGTGGGGCCTGGTGGGAAGTGATTAGATCATGGGGGTTGTTTCTAATGGTTTAGTACCATATCCCTAGTGATGGCTCACGAGTGAGTTCTCCCAAGATCTGATGGTTTAAAAATGTGTGGCACCTCCCGCTTTGCACTCTCTCCTGTGCCATGTAAGACGTGTCATGCTTCCCCTTTGACTTCCGCCATGATTGTTAAGTTTCCTGAGGCCTCCCCAGCCAGGTGGAACTGTGAGTCGATTAGACCTCTTTTCTTTATAAGTTACCCAGTCTCAGGTAGTTCTCTATAGTATTGTGAAAATGGACTAATACAGCAATTGAGAAACACTTTTAGGGAAAAATATTCTGAGAATAAGACTATTGGTAACAACGTGAAGAAGGATTCATAGAAAAGATGGAATTTGAGATGATCTTGGAAAGGGGAATTAAATTCATCAAAAATCACCCGGTGATTATGAAGCACCACTGTGTCCAGCATTGAGTCCTGAGCTGTATAAACAAGCAGTCACCATTTCTACCCTTAAGAAGCTCACAGTCTGAGTCTTCTGGTTCTCAAATCTAGTTACACTTTAGAATCACCTGAGAAGCTTTTTTTAAAAATGCCCATAATCCTGATTTAATTGGTTTGAGTGAGTCCTGACCATCAGTATGTTTTAAAGTCTCAGGTGTAGGAAAAGAGTTCTTGAAGAGACAAAAGATAACCATAAAAGAAAAAACTAAGTTTAACTTAATTAAAATTAAGACATCACCAGGAAAGTGAAAAGACAAGCCACAGACTGATTGAAGAGATTAACAATGCCTATATCCAACAACTGGAAACAACACAAATGTCCCTCAATAGAAGAATGGATAAATTGTAGTACATTGATACAAGGGGATACTAGACAACAATAAAAATTATGAACTACTAACACATGGAACAAGAGAGATGAATCTCACAGGCACTTTATTGAGAGAAAGAAGACAAAAGAGTACATACTGAGTAACTCAATTGTTAAAATTTTAAGAACATAGGTAAAACTAATTTATGGCAATCAACAGTCATCTTTTAGTGACTTAACTGGGAAGGGACACAGCAGAATGTTCTGAAGAACTGTGGATGTTTGTTTTTTGAATCTCAAACTGGGGGGCATGATACAGAGGATATATACAAGGGTAGTCCTTAGAGAAAATGGCTGGAGCCATCAGCAACCAACACATCCAGCCACTGGGGGAAATGAGCATCTTAGTCCTGGGAGGGAGGTCTGGGCAGAGTCTCAGCATCCACTACAGCCCTACACCGGGTGATCCTAATTTGGAACTTGGGGCTGAGACATACTGGTCTAAAACAGTGATTCTCAAAGGGCGGTCCCTGACTAGCAGCATCAGCACCATCTGAGAACTTGTTAGAAACGCAAATTATTGACCCTCTACTGAATTGGAAACTCTGGGTTGAGCCTGGCAATCTGCTTTCACAAACCCTCTGGGTAATTTCAATATGCACTAACATTTGAGAACAACTGGTCCAAAGGGCTTTCACTTGAGATTGAGAGGGGATTTTTTTTTCTTTTTTCTTTCTTTCTTTTTTTTTTTTTTTAGAAATGGAAAGAATCCTGGCAATGTCACAAAGCATGTCAAATATAACATGAACAGAGAATGCAGTTTGGAGAAAAGTGAAAGAGAAAACTGTTTAGCAAATGGGACTAATTACTAGATCTTATTTAAAATTTTCTCTCTTGGCCGGGCGCGGTGGCTCAAGCCTGTAATCCCAGCACTTTGGGAGGCCAAGATGGGCGGATCACGAGGTCAGGAGATCGAGACCATCCTGGCTAACATGGTGAAACCCCGTCTCTACTAAAAAAAAAAAATACAAAAAACTAGCCGGGCGAGGTGGTGGGCGCCTGTGGTCCCAGCTACTCGGGAGGCTGAGGCAGGAGAATGGCGTGAACCCAGGAGGCGGAGCTTGCAGTGAGCTGAGATCCAGCCACTGCACTCCAGCCTGGGCGACAGAGCGAGACTTTGTCTCAAAAAAAAAATAAAATAAAATAAAATAAAAGTTTCTCTCTTAAGCCAATAGACCATATAGAAATCATGTAGATTCTTAAACAGCCTGGCAGAGGAAGAAAGATGGAAGAGAGTGTCTATACAGTGAAAATTCTAATAAGAGATATTTGAAATCATCTATGTGAAAACTAAGGACGACAAAAAGTATGAGTGTTAACAGTAAAAATGGGAAGGAAAAAATGACTCTGAGAGACTCCACAATAATTTGCATCAGAATTTGAATCTCCAGTGGGGTGAGGAAGCAAACGTTCTATAAAGTATTTTTGTTTTTACACTAAAAATAGAGGCAGGGTCTTGCTATGTTGCCCAGGATGGTCTCAGAATTCCTAGGCTCAAGTGATCCTCTCACTTCTGCCTCCCAAAGTGCTGGGAGTATTACAGGCATGAGCTACCTACCACACCTGGCCATTACAAAGTTTTGAGATTTTCATCAGTAGGACAATAGGAGTCGCCAACACAAATGGGGAAGTCAGGAAGAGAATCCACACTGAAAGGAACATGAATTTTGTCTTCTGTTTTGGAAAGTAAGCCTATTACATCCAGGTAGAGCTGTTTTATAAACAGCTAGAAATGTAGGACAGGCCAAGTGCTGTGGTTTATGCCTGTAATCCCAACACCTTGGGAGGCCGAGGCAGGAGGATGGTTTGAGCCCAGGAGTTCAAGACCAGCCTGGGCAACATATGAAAAAATGTCTTACGTGTTGACAGAAATGTGTTTGGTAGAAATCAAGCAAAATGAAGCATAAGAAAGCATCATTGAATGATGATAAAAATGAGGTCCGAAGTGATCTTATTGCATGTTTTGGTCCACGTAAACTGAATCCTACACATTTCTCCAACATGTAACACTCCTATAACTAGTCACCTTTCCACTTATACAGTAAGGTATTCAGGAAAGTGATTTGGAACTGTTAGGGTGGAATCCAGAATGTGACCCATTTCTTCCCTTTGCATTTCTTTCCCTCTTCCTGCCTCCTATCCCCGTAACTTGTCTGGCTCATTTCATCCATCGGGCCTCAGCTCAACTGGCACTCCTCAGAAGGACTTTCCCTCAGTGCTACCCTCAGTGCTACCCTTTAGTTACCTGTTTATTTCTCCTACAGTATTTTTAGAGCAAACCCTTATTAAAAACAAACTCTAAAATACAACTGAGGGCTCTTTTCTCAGATGCTTGACCAGCAATTCATGTTACTTATCATCTTGCTTCCAGTGTTCCACCACCCTACATCTTGAATTTGGGTACAGACACCTTTCCCAGGGCTTGGGCATGGCTTTCTAAGATTTACGTTGCTCAACCTAGGGTCAAAACCTCTTCAGGCTGCTGGCACTTCTGCTTGTGCTAGTGTGAGGGCTTATCTAACCACTGACATGCTGGTTCTCCTGCAGTTGCACTTGCTGGGTCCAGTTTCCCTTTTCTGTAAGCCACAGAGGGTGGGGAAAAGAGCTCTCCCTTTTCCTGTTTCTGTTCACTCTTCTTTCCCCTCTACTCCCTCAGTGTGCCACACCCCAGGCTCCCAGCCTCCTCCAGCCCAGCCAAAGGAAGCCTCAGAAGACCTTTCTCATCTCCCAGTAGGCTCTGGACACTCACAAAAACAATTCTGAATTAGCAGTCAAAAATACGCATATAAGTTTTGTTTACATAGAATCTCAACTCTCTCAAAATCCCCTGTTTACCTCACAACTGGATTTTACATGTATCAACAAGCACAGCAAAATGCAAGATAATTTTTATGAATATAACCCTCTCTGTGACTTATAAGGGGAGAAAGGTAGTCTTTTGTTCCCATCTTAGATCTGCCAGAGTTGCCTGCTTAGTTTGAATACAAATTTGAGTTACAATAAATTATCCTGAGCCATTCCAGGCTAACCACTATTTTGGTTTCCAGATCAGTCCCCATTATACATCAGTTCCCATTATACATCAAAACTGCAAGATACGTCACCTCGGTGGAGCCATTGCCCTGATTTGCAGTGTTTAATCTGGCACCAATACAGGTTTCTTGACTTCTTAATATACTCTTTCTTATTTTTTCACTAAAATTAACAAAAATGAATTTAGTATTTTCCTTAAGTAGGAAACTGAAATATTCCAAGCATTACACATCTTAAATTATGTAAGTATTTTTTTTTCTGCTTTCTTTCATGCTCATTACCACCTCTACAGGAGAAGTAAAAATGAAACCCAGCTGGACACGGTGGCTTACACCTGTAATCCCAGCACTTTGGGAGGCTGAGGCAGGAGGATCACAAGGTCAGGAGATCAAGACCATCCTGGCTAACACTTTGAAACCCCATCTCTACTAAAAATACAAAAAAAATAGCATGATGGCGGGCACCTGTAGTCCCAGCTACTCGGGAGGCTGAGGCAGGAGAATGACATGAACTCAGGAAGTGGAGCTTGCAATGAGCCAAGATCGTGCCACTGCACTCCAGCCTGGGCGACAGAGCGAGACTCCATCTCAAAAAAAAAAAAAAGTGAAACCCAAGAATCCTCTAGCTATAGGAAAGGAATGGCTAGAGGCAAGAGAAAATCAAACTTGACTAAAATGTGTCATATAATTTCTTATATTTCATTGGGCTATCCTTCCCTCCCATGAGCACTGGATTTATTTAGGAGAGTCATCATCTTATAAGTTACTTTAATACAATTGTTCCAGAAAACAAAAGAATTCTTAGACTTGTAGTTTGAAAAATAAGCCTCAAACTCAGCAGTAAGAACCCACATACCACAACAATTAAAAAACGAGCCAAAGGCCAGATGCGGTAGCTCATGCCTGTGATCCCAGCCTTAGAGAGGGAGGACTGCTTGAGACCTGGAATTTGAGGTCAGCCTGGGCAACATAGCGAGACTCCATCTCTACAAAAAATAAAGAATTAGTCCAATGTGGTAGCACATGCCTGTAGTCCTAGCTACTCAGGAGGCTTAGGCAGGAGGATCATTTGAGCCCAGGAGTTTAACGCTCCGGTGAGATATGATTGTGCCACTGCACTCTAGCCTGGGTGACAGAGTGAGACCTCACCTCTTAAAAAATAAAGAACCAAAGACCTTAAAAGACACGTCACCAAAGAAGACATACAGATGACAAATAAGCATATGAAAAGATGCTCCACATCATATGAGAAATGCAAATTAAAACAACGAGATACCACCACTTACCTGTTACAATGGCCAAAATCCAGAACACTGACAACACCAAATGCTGGTAAGGATGTACAGCTACAAGAACTCTTACTCATTGCTGGTAGGAATGCGAATTGGTACAGCCACTTTGGAAGACAGTTTGCCAGTTTCTTATAAAATTAAACATATTGTTACCATATGATCCAGTAATCACACTCCTTGGTATTTACCCAAAGAAGCTGAAAACTTATGCCTACACAAAAACCTGCACACAGATGTTTATAGCAGCTTTACTCATAATTGTCAAAACTTGGAGGCAACCAAGACACCCCCAGTAGGTGAATGGATAAATAAACTGTGGTACAACCAGACAATGGAGTATGATTCAGTGCTAAAAGAGAATGAGATATCAAGCCATGAAAAGACATAGAGGAAACTTACATAAATATTACTAAGTAAAATAAGGCAATTTGAAAAGGCTACACACTGTATAATTTCAACTATATGCCATTCTGTGTGAAGGTAAAACTTGAAGACAGCAAAAAAAAAAAAAAAAAAATCAGTGCTTGCCAGAGATAAGTGGGAGGAAGGGATAGATAGATAGAGCACAGAAGGTTTTTAGGGTTCCTGTTGCTTTACTCTGTATGATACTATAGTGGTAGATATACATCATTATATGTTTGTCCATTTGTATAATGGGTGAATCCTCATGTAAACTATGAATTCTAGTGATAATGATGTGTACATGTAGGTTCATCATTTGTGACAAATGTACCACTCTAGTGGGATGTTGATAATGGAAGAGTCTATGTATGTGTGGGGGAGGAAGATATATGAAAAATATATCATCTATTCAATTTTTCTATGAACCTAAAACTACTCTAAAATATAAAGTCTGTTTTCTTAAATATGCATCTGTGTTTTAAAAACAAGGACTGTAGAATTATTAATGTTTTCCAAGATGAAAATCACTGTAATCACTTATCAATGAAGGGAAAATGTTATATATTATCAATTAGACTCTAATAAACATAATACAATTTATTTGAAGAAGCACAGAATTGATTTGTCTCCAGAGATGATTTTAACATTCAGATCATCAGAGATACAGATTACCAACAATGAAATACTATGCTATAGCATGGTGGTTTACAAGCTTCTAAAGTATAAAGACATATTTTCAATATTAAAAATATTTTCAAAATGTCACTTCATAATAAGTACCATTTATTAATCATTTAATAAGAAAATGGCACCTAAGAGTACACTATGAGGCCATATGGAATGAGATCTTTGCCCAGCAGAGATGACAGGTACTAACTCTGCCAATCAGATTCTTCTTATTCCAAGTTTGAAATGGAGACACAGAAAGTCATGAACCAACAGAGAGCCTAAGGGAGCAAAACCCTTAAGTAACCAAGAAGCCTCTCGAATGAACAGGAGACCAATTGAGTGGTACTTACCTCCCTCCAAAAACATTTCATCTAGTTTATCTTTTTTATTTATTTTTGCTTTTCCAGACAACTGAGAAGGGGCTGGGCAGAGGGGAGTAGAAGTAAGTTAATTAATTTATAGCTTTGGAAGGGGCAGCAGCAGGGCCAGGAAGGAGTTGAGTCATGTTAACGGCTCAGCAGCGTAGGGACTGCCGGGGTGAATAGATAACCTAGAGCTGCCATGAGCCTGTCTGGAATGATCCTGCCAGTCCAGAAGGAGTCTGTTCTCCAGGAAACTCAGGCACAATTAGGTTCCTATTTTTCTGCTCAGAGATGGAGGAGTTCCTGTCCTTGATACCTCATCACCTGACTGAGACCCCCATATTCCTTAATTCCCCCATTTCCTTGTAATAAATACTTCAGAATCGAGGTAACTTGAGTTTATCTTTGTTGTTTATAACTAAAAATTATAGCTAACACAGAAATTAAATTTATTTTATCATAGTGAGTATTTGTCAACCATGAAGACAAACAAAAAATATATTTAGTATTGTACATGATTTTTCTTGCTCCTCCTACTGTTTATCTTTTTAAAAGGAAGGCAGAAGGCAGTCTTTTAGGTAATAAGCGATTGTAAAATAAAGAAAACCTACCTTCTGTTTTAATCGCTGGTACAGTAAATGTATTCTTTCTCAACAGGATATAGTTACCTATAAATGAGGTTCTTTTAGGAGTTTAGAATACTGTCCCTTAAAGTCCCAAATGTTTGTAATGTAAATAACCAGTTTCACTGATGTTTAGAAGGGAAGGTAAAGAGGAATATTATGACTCACAAGCATCACGAATGGTTCTCTTCAAAAGTTCATTTGGATAAAAATTTGCCTAATTTGGAGGTACTGGTTACAGTTACTAATTACAGAGCCTATTTTTATATATCATGTTTCAAATTTGTTACTTTTGTTAATAAGTGTGTGATAATCATGTTTGTGTGTGTGAATTGTTTTAAGGTTTATCATTTATTAAAGTTAGGGTTATGCAGTATGGTAGAATTATAATATTAAAAGTGTCATGTGATTTAATCTGGAATTAAATGACTATCTTGTTGAGGGTGCCTACTAGAATTAGGATTTTTTTATTCAAGACAAATGAATGTTTACTTTCATGTTCAACAATTGAGTAAATGATCTGTGATTTTAGGATATCTAACCCATCAAGGACAATATAACAATTGTAGTGTGGTTATCTTAAATATTTATCACTGAAGAGAATCAAACTCCCAAATCATATTTCCACTTATTTAGGCCTCCAACATTTCTACCTTCCATTTTTATTCTTCAGAATATCCAGGTGTAATGGGTGTAAGTATTAAAGTGTTTAGAGGACATATCTTCACATTCTGATATTACTGTTTTACTATATTGCTTTTTTGAGGATTTGTTTGCTTATCATTGCTGTACTCCCAACAACAACGTGGATGCCTAATAAAGAACCAGGCAAATCATTGCAAAACATTGTGTTGTTTTATATTTTGTTTGTGTTCTAAGGTTAGTTTTGTTTTTTTGCTTTCATTTGCAAAACTCAAATAATGAAAATATTTTATTGCTGCCTAGAAAGCATCAAGTGGTTTAACTTGACTATATCATCTAGTGATCAAGGGGCTTACAAAGAAGCAAAAGAAGTCCAGTGATGGAGCTGAGAGAATGAGGGAATGTAGTAAAAGATGACCTGGTGACACCAAAAACTGCAAGGCAGAGGTGAATGATTTGAGTACCTAAATGCCTGGGGAGATAATGTGTAAAATGACCATGTATTCTACAAGATGGAGCTGCAAAACCAATGGTCAAATGGAGAGTACAATCCTTGCCTACAGACACTCAAATTCAATTTGACTTTGAAACAAGCAACACTGTGCTGCAAAAATATATATCTATTTCACCACAAATTTGTGCCCCCATATGGTTTTGGAACTCATGCTTAGGAATTTGATCTTTATCTAAAAGCATTAGAAAAGAAGCTGCTGAAATAGAAGTAGGGTGGAGAGAGTGACACTATCAGATTTGTATTTTGAAAAATAGTGTTTTAGAAAAAGCCCCAAAACCCCAAAAACTTCTCAATAATATTCTTACTGTGATAGATGGTGCATCCATGCAACAAAAACAGGATGTTCTTTCCAGCTGCAGCATAGTAATTGCACTTTGAGGCCCAGTTACTCGGGAGGCTGAGGCAGGAGAATCGCCTGGGATTATAGGTGTGTGCCACCATGCCTGGCTAAGCTTTGTATTTTTAGTAGAGACGGTGTCTTGCCATGTTGACCAGGCTGGTCTCGAACTCCTGATCTCAGATGATCTGCCCACTTGGGCCTCAAAGTGCTGGAATTACAGGCATAAGCCACCGCACCTGGCCAAAAAAATTATTTCTAGAGGGTTTAGTGAAGAAAAAAAATCAGACACGTATTCTGTTCACCAACTCTACCTACAACCTCCTATTCAGCTACTATCATGTCATGGACCTTTGGGGATTCTGTGGTTACAAATCAGACTGGTTCTTGGCTTTCACCATCACCAGATTAGGATTTGGCTTTTTGAGGTCTCCAAGTTGGCTACAACCCTCCATCTGCTTTCTGGCCTCAACATTTCGAGTGCTCTTGTCTCCTTCCCTTTTTTCCAATTTTTTTTTTTTGTGTGCTTGTTAACTTAAAAAAAAATTTTTTTTTGAGATGGAGTCTTCCAGGCTGGAGTGCAGTGGCGAGATCTCAGCTCACAGCAACCTTCACCATCTCCTCTGTGTGGCTGAGCAACTTGTCCCTTCTGCACCTGGGCTGAGGTGAAGTCTATTCTTTGGAGAGGGTAAAATAAATGGATTCTGGACCAGTGGATACCAAACATAGTTGAGGATTAAAATCTTACACCAAAAACAGGACTTAAGGGAACATGTGGATAGTGGATGCTGAGACAGCTTTCCCTCTTTCTCTACTTGGCTTCTAAAATACTCCTAGCCGGACTTTCAGATCAGGAGAGTCTTCTATGCTATGCAATTTCTGACCAAAGCAAGGTGAGAATCGTAAAATGGCCCATTCCTACCATCCTAAGGTAAAATTCAACTATTTAATCAAATACTCATAAGCATGAGTCAATAACAAACAACAGGAAAAAATCAGTAGTAGGGTTAGTCAGGACCATTAAAAAGTAGAACCAAAACAAAAATACATTAACTATAAGAACGAAAAACATTTTTTAAAATTAGAGCACCAAACCAGGAGAAAGAACATTCAAACAACTGAAGTTGCAGGGTAGAAAAAAACAACCAAACCAAACCAAACAAAACAGGGAAAGAGGAAGAATGCAAGTCATCAATGAAATAATTTAAGAAGTTTTTTCAAAACAAAAAAAACATGATTTTCCAGAATGGAAGGACCCACAGGTCTCTGATACTGTGATGTGTGGTAATAAGAAATGTATATTCTGTCTTCATCCCCAGTTCCTGGCACAGAGCTTCTAAAACCCTTGGAATTTTCTGTGATAGGAGTGAAAGGTTTTTTTCATAATTTCATTTGTAATAAGTTCCTTTCAACCACACCTGAGTTTATGTTAAGTAGGTACCTCTGGGAGGATGGGGCTGGTGGTCAAAGAAACCAACAACCATGTGGCTAGAGGGTCGGAACTTTCAGCCCCACCTCCAGGGAGAGAAAAGGGGCTGGAGACTGAGTCAATCAGCAATGGCCAGTGAACACATGGAGGTGCTGGAAGGGTGATATTTCCAGAAAGGGCATGAAAGTCCTACACCTCTTCGCACATACCTTTCCTATACGTCTCTTCCATTTGGCTTTTCCTGACAGGAACTTACCAAAAAAATTCTAGAGACAATGAAGCAGTCTTCCAAATTCTGAACGAAAGTTAATTCCAATCTAGAATTCTATGCCCATCCAAACTATCAATGAAACATAACGGTCAAATAAAGACGTTTTCAGATAGGTGCAGTTACAAAAATTGACCTCCTGGATATTTTTCTCAGGAAGCTTTTGGACAATATATTCTACAAACATGAGTAGACCAAGAGAAAAGAAGTCACTGGATGCTGAAACTAAATAGGAAATCTCAAGAGGATTTAACACAGGATACTAAAGGAATTTCCAAGAAAACGAGAGAGGGAGACACCAGATGATGCCTATGCACCTAGCAAAGAAGGGAACACATCCAGAAAAAATACTTGTCCAGGTATGTGGCTTACACCTGTATTCCCAGCACTTTGTGAGTCTGAAGTGGGAGAATGGTTTGAGGCTAGGAGTTCAAGACTAGGCTGGGCAACACAGTGAGACTCCACCCCTATAAAAATTTTTTTTTTAATTAGCCAGGCATAATCCTAGGTATTTGGGAGTCCGAGTGGGGAGGATCACTTGAGCCCAGGAGTTCAAGGATGTAATAAGCTGTAATCATGTCACTGTACTCTAACTTGGGCAACAGAACAAGACCATGTATCCAAAGGAAACAAAAAGAACTGGAGGGAGGCTAAATCTGAGGCCACTTCCTAAAATTGATCCCCTTTTATAATAGGTCTATGATTCTATCCTACTTTCAAGCTAGCAAGTTAGCTTGCTATAGTTTCATGGATGCTAGCAGAAAACATGACTCCAGATTCAAAGGCAAAGGATTTTATTACTCATGGCACATCAAACACCAAGAGCATCAGTGTATTTGCATTAGTTTCTCTTATTCCCATGTCTCATGGGACAACACAGATGGCTCCCGATGGAAGCCTGCACACACAATAAGGTGCATGACAGAAGAGACACCTTGAGCTTAGGGAGCCCAAGTTTCTTATATGGGCAGTAAACATCCTTGTGCTTTGCTCTCAAGGGTGATGCTATCTTCCAATGCTGTTTGCTATGCAAACTTCCTTTGAAAAGGTAGTCCAGAGCACAGGGTGATCAGTCTGCTTGAAAGTTGTGCAGGAACGTGAAAGACCCATCGAGAATTCTCTCTCCAGCCTATGTACTCAAATGACCCTGTACATTTCTTACACTGTACTTATCACAATTGCAATTGCATATTTGAGTGATTGTTTACTATTTGTTTCTCCTCTAAATCATAAGCTCTATGAAGGTAGGGACCACGTCCGTTTTGTTCATTGCTACATCTCCAATGACTGGCAGAGTGCAGATATATAGTAGAAGCACAATAGATGTTTTTTGAAGAACTACTCATGGATCACCAAACATCAGTACACTAGATATACAAATGAAAGATGAGCAACAGGCTACAGATGTCACAAGGCATAATGTACTTTAATGATATTTCTTTACATTTACCCGGCACTTATTTTACAATGCACCTTTCATGCATTATTTCATGGAAGCTTCACAATAAAACTCTGAATTAGATGAAGATGCTAAGAGACTTGTCCAAGATCACTGGACATTTTACGTGGAAAAAAAAAAAAACAGGCCTGAAATCTGGACATTTTAGGCCAATACTTTGTCCTCTATTTTTTTTAGTGATACTGTCTCTGTCACCCAGGCTGGAGTGCAGTGGCACAATCAGAGCTCACTGTAATCTCAAATTCCTGGCTCAAGCAATTCTTTCAAATAAGTAGGACTACAGGCATATGTCACCATGTGTGGCTAATTATTTTTAATTTTTTTAGAGACAAAGTCTCACTATGTTGCCCAGGCTGGTCTCAAATTCCTGTCCTCAAGCAATCCTCCAACCTCAGTGTCCCAAAGCACTGGGATAAAGACATGAGTCTCTGTATCTGGCCTTTGTTCTTCTATTTCATAAGATGTTATTACCTACGACAATCACAAAGTGGAATAATGTCAAAAGCAAAAGTAGGGGAAATATTTTCAATGCTTACTTTAAATGAAAGGTTACACATCTGTGAAAATATTTATTTATTACAGTTATCACAGTGAAGATAAAAGAGCAGAATTCAGTTTTCATCATTCTATGAATTAAAAGTAGCAATGCTTTATGTATTTATAAAGCATAAAATATTTATACATCACTTTATTCTCACAAAATGCAATGAGCTAGATATTACACTTCTTTCCCTTAACAGATGATGAAATTGAGGCTCAGAATGCTTTAGCTACTAGACAGAAATCACAGAGCTAATTCTCCTATGAGTTAAAATACAGATATATTACGCTGAAAATATGATGCCTTCTCATAAAAGGAAATTACTTTCGCAAGATGCAGATGTTCCTTTCTTCAATATCTCTCAAAACCCAAACATAATAGAATACACTCAGTGTATTCTAATATGTTCTACTATTCATTAATCTGTTACTTTGTCTTACTATGATATATATTGTGAAATTAAGAAACTGTTTTCTAAAATAAGCCACTCATCTAAGAAGGGATTGAAAACCATTACATGTACACTTATCTTTAGAATTAGATTTTCTCTGGAAGTATTAAGAATTCGATTAAAAATAAATATTAGACAGCACGCTGCCACGCCGACGCCAACCCTACTCTGCACGTCAGCCAGCCCGCGCCCACCATGGCCACAGTTCAGCAGCTGGAAGGAAGATGGCGCCTGGTGGATAGCAAAGGCTTTGATGAATACATGAAGGAGCTAGGAGTGGGAATAGCTTTGCGAAAAATGGGCGCAATGGCCAAGCCAGACTGTATCATCACTTGTGATGGCAAAAACCTCACCATAAAAACTGAGAGCACTTTGAAAACAACACAGTTTTCTTGTACTCTGGGAGAGAAATTTGAAGAAACCACAGCTGATGGCAGAAAAACTCAGACTGTCTGCAACTTTACAGATGGTGCATTGGTTCAGCATCAGGAGTGGGATGGGAAGGAAAGCACAATAACAAGAAAATTAAAAGATGGGAAATTAGTGGTGGACTGTGTCATGAACAATGTCACCTGTACTCGGATCTATGAAAAAGTAGAATAAAAATTCCATCATCACTTTGGACAAAGAATGACCAAACTCAGTTCAATGAGCAAATCTCCATACTGTTTCTTTTTTTTTTTTTCATTACTGTGTTCAATTATCTTTATCACAAACATTTTACATGTAGCTATTTCAAAGTGTGTTGGATTAATTAGGATCAGCCCTTGGTTAATAAAGAAATGTGTTTGTGCTAAAAAAAATAAATAAATAAATAAATAAATAAATAATAAATATTACTAGTTTAACATTGTAATATACCTCCAAGTCGTATTTCAGTCATGAGATAGTCACTGTAGCAAATTAAGAAATACATAATACAAGTATAATTTTAAAGTTTCAATTTCTTCCTTCTATTCATTGCTTCAATATGTTTCACATCTAATTTCATATATATAAATGAAATGTTTCTCATTTCTGCCATTTATTTTGCACTTATAAATTGCTTTGTAGGGTTATCTTTTTATACATTGATTTCTAGCCTTTCACAACCAGAATGTAAGCTACTTTAGGACATGCATCATGTCCTATAGTTTAAAACTTTCTCTCCTCTCTGGGCCCAGTAGATCATTGTAATCCCAGCAATTTGGGAGGCCAAGGTGGGAGGATCACCTCAGGTTGGAAGTTCAAGGCCAGGTTGGGCAACATAGTGAGGCCTCATCTCTACAAAAATTTAAAAAATTAGCTGGACATGATGGTACCTTCCTGTAGTCCTAGCTACTAAGGAGACTGAGACAAGAGGATCACTTGAGCCTAGAAACCCAGAAGTCTGAGGCTGCAGTGAGCTATGATTATGCCACTACACTACAGCCTGGGTGACAGAGCAAGGCCCTGTCTCTAGAAACCACAATCACAACAACAACAAACCACCTCTGTGTTTTGCACCTTGTTAAGCTCAGATCAGGTGAATTCCTGGCTTTGCTCTCTTTATTCCTCTCCCCATTTAAAGTCACCTGAAAAATTAGCCATACTGTATTCCCAGGGTTAACCTAACTGAAGCAAGAGTAGATTACCACCCTTCAAAATCAGCATCTTGGAGCTTATTCTCAAAGACAGGCCAGCCCTGATGACCTGGCTCCAAGGTTAACAACTGGCCTCCCGCCTCCAGTCTGGAGCCCAAAGTGGCCTCATGTGTATAACATGCCTTCTGTTCCATTGCTGTTCCCATATTGCTAATCTGATAATTTTTCATAATAGTCATTCCCAGGAAAGAGGGAAAAGGCAGACAAAGTTGAGACTGGCTTTCTCCCTCAGGAAGATCTGAAATGTAAATTACACCTCAGAGTTTTCCTGACATGAAGCAAGGGAGCTGGGTCTTCTTACTCCATCATCTGGCAGCCATTGGTTAAGAGCTGCCCCAGGGGACCTAAACTCCCAGCTCTGTTCTTACTGGCAAAGCAGCCCCCGTCGCACAAGAGCAGTCCTCCAAAGAATAAATACAGGTGCTGTGAACCAGAGGAAAAAAATCACTGAAGCACAGAAATAGTGAAAGTGATCCCAACAGATCTGGTCAAAGCACTTATGGTGTCTGCTGCATCTCTATCCATCAGAAGAGAACCATAAAAACCTGGGCTCCTACAACACAGCCTGGGACAACTGCTGGGAATGGCCAGAGTCCACTTGCAATAGAAGCAGCTAACTAATCCCACAAGGAGAACATGAGGTAATATGAGCACAGAGCAGTATGTCCCAGGAGAGGAGCATCAGGACGGATTTTAGAGCTGTAACAATAGGAGAGGTCTGATGAAAGGAAGCTCAGAGATGATAAAGGCCAATGTCAAAGTACAGAAGAGGACAGCAGCGTGAGCAATTTTGAATGCAAATGAATCACCGTGGCATCCCCAAAGAGCCAAAAGGAAGGCATTTGAGTGGGTGCTCCTGCAATTCCTTGGGGTAGACCTGAGTTAGAGAAATATAATTATATTGGAGGTTGGTGTGGCTTGGGGAAAGATAAACCACAAACTTCATCTTCTGCTACACTGCTATTCTGCTATTACTGAGTCCAAATAAAAGTTAAAAGTATTGTCAGACATTAAAGGTAAAAAAATTAAAGATACTGGATCTGTCTTTTCACTCTCTACCAGCAAGTCTATGCATTGTGTTGCTTCATCTTTCCAGGTCAAGAGTCTGACTTATCTTTTCATTTATGCCTCACAATTTATACTGCCATATAGGGAGATTTTTAAAAAGACAGTAATTAGTCTAAAGCTCTCGATCCATGTTGTTTACACAAATATGCAAAAAATACTATTTATTTATTTATTTATTTTGAGACAGAGAGTTTTGCTCTTGCTGCCCAGGCTGGAGTGCGATGGCGCGATCTCGGCTCACTGCAACCCCTGCCTCCCAGGTTCAAGCAATTCTCCTGTGTCAGCCTCCCAAGCAGCTGGGATTACGGGCATGAGCCAGCATGCCCAGCTGACTTTGTATTTTTAATAGAGGTGGGTTTTCTCCCTTTTGGTCAGGCTGGTCTCGAACTTCCGACCTCAGGTGATCCAACAGCTTCAGTCTCCCAAAGTGCCGGGATTACAAGCGTGAGCCACCGCACCCAGCCTCATAAATATTTTTAAAGTTAGGTGCCACATTAGGCAGATAAAAAAGGAGTGTTCCTGTGTCGAAAAAGAAGCAACATATATGGAAATGATAAACATGAAATTCAGGTTGGTGGTTACCTGAAGGAAGAAGAAAAGGGAATGGGATCTGGAAGGGATAAACCATGTTTTTTTGTATGCCTGAAATGTTGTGTAACAATAATTCAAATAAGTAAATGAAAATAGAGACCTGGCACAGGGGTTCATGCCTGTAATCCCAGCACTTTGGGAGGCTGAGGCAGGAAAGATCACTTGAGTTCAGGAATTCAAGACTAGCCTAGGCAACACAGAGAAAACCTTTGTCTACTAAAAATTTTAAAAACTTGCCAGATGTGGTGTTGCCTGCCTGTAGTCCCAACTAGTCAGGTGGCTGAGGTGGGAGGATCAATTGAGCCCAGGAGATGGAGGCTACAGTGAACTATGGAGTCACGCCACTGCACTCCAGCTTGGGTGACAGAGAAAGACTTGTCTCCAAAAAAGAAAAAAAAGAAAAAAAAGCAGAAAATAGAAGCTTTAGTATTTCCTTGTTTCACCCTAAAGGATCACTTTGAATACTCCCTGTCCCCTGCACTTTATTTGGGACATGGTATGAAGATACTAAAAGCTTGAACTTATAGTGACAGGAGAATTAAAGAGTAAGAAATCAACTAGGGAGATATTTAAGTGGTGACTGAATGTGGAGTTGTAAAGACTTGGAGATATTTGTATGATTTTGAGGTTTTTGGGAAAAAATTGTTCACTTTCCCATTCTGGAGTCCCCAGTCCACATTTTAGAACAATCTCTAAACCCCATATGTGTTGCTAAATCAACTTTTCAGCTATCATTTAGGGATGCAAAATAAGTGTCATTTAATCAATATGCATTCCAACAAAGCTTTTCTAAGCATTTATTTGCCAGACATTGTATGTGCCAGACATGTCCTTAAAGACCAGATTGGTATTATAACACGATGATAATAGCTAATATTTATTCAGGCCTGCACTATGTGCTAAGCACTTTGCCCGCGTTGCCTTGTTAAATCCTCACAGTGGCCCTACAAAGGTGGTACTGTGGTTATCCCTAATGTATAGATGAGGAAATGGAAGCCTGCAGAGTAAGTTCCTTAAAGTTAATTAGAGCTAGAGCAAAGATCAGAATCCAGGATTTAGTGATTATAAAATCTTTGTACCGGTCAGGTGTGGTAGCTCACACCTGTAATCCCAGCACTTTGGAAGGCCGAGGCGGGTAGATCATGAGGTCAGGAGAGTGAGACCATCCTGGCTAACACAGTGAAACCCTGTCTCTACTAAAAATACAAAAAGAAATTAGCTGGGCGTGGCAGCGGGTGCCTGTAGTCCCAGCTACTGGGGAGTCTGAGGCAGGAGAATGGCATGAACCCAGGCGGGGGGAGCTTGCAGTGAGCCAAGATCGTGCCACTGCACTCCAGCCTGGGCGACAGAGCAAGATTCTGTCTCAAATACAATAAAATAAAATAAAATAAAATAAATAAAATAAAATAAAATCTGTGTACTTCATCACTGGGATACACAACAAAAATCAATGGAAAAGTTTCTATGGTAATCTAGGAGAAATTATTAGCTTAGTTAGAGGATTCAATGAGTTTCAAAGAAAACAGATAACTGAACAGAATTTTAAAGGATAGGTGGCAAACAACATTCCAGAAAGAACTTCGACAGAAGCCTGAGAGTGTGTGATATATAAGCAGCTTTGTGTGTTTCAATGACTTCTGCATTCAGGGGTAGTGGCAGAGGTGGGTCTGGTGAGGTTGGTAGGAAGGAAACTAGGAAGGACAGCACATTCGGGAGGGAGGAGGGGTTGAAAAAGAAGTGTCAGCCGGGCGCGGTGGCTCACGCCTGTAATCCCAGCACTTTGGGAGGCTGAAGCTGGTGGATCACGAGGTCAGGAGATCAAGACCATCCTGGCCAACATGGTGAAACCCCGTCTCTACTAAAAATACAAATATTAGCCGGGTGTGGTGGTGCGTGCCTGTAATCCCAGCTACTCGGGAGGCTGAGGCAGTAGAATCATTTGAACCTGGGAGGTGGAGATTGCAGTGAGCAGAGATGGTGCCACTGCACTCCAGCCTGGCAACAGAGTGAGGCAAGACTCCATCTCAAAAAAAAAGAAAAAGAAAAAGAAGGTAACTCTAGAATGATCTGTCAGGCTTCTCCAGGGACACAACTTGTGTGTACCTTTTCAAAACTAGCTGAGGAAATGGACCACAGGTAGGATACACTCAACCATCAATAAGTTAAGCAATTATTTGTTCAGAAAGACAATTACTTTTAAAATATATGTGATTTTTAACACTTTTCCAGAGCCATAAAGGAATTTACTTGAGACCAGTTGTGTTAATTAACTATGACATTAACAAACAACCAAATGTTAGTTGTCTAACACTGATAGTTTTTCTCAGAAGTGAGGTAAGTCAAACTTTTAAGATGCAGATGTTAGTTTTCTGCTGCAGAGATGGTATTATAGAAGTCTATATCTGGTACAATGATCACACAGTAATACTATTAATCATTTTATTTTACATTATTTGATATGGATATGTACATGAAAGAACATGAGTCTGACCATCAGGATACTTGGATTTTAAAATAATATTAACTAGATATGCAATTTTTATTATGATGTCATTTATTTATCTAAGGCTCAACTCATCTGTAAAGAGAGAGATTTGTAGTAGATGCACCCTAAGATTGTTTTTCTATGAAATTGGGTAACCTCTGGTCTTGACAAGTTTAAAATGTAGTTGAGTAGTTTCAGTATATCCATAGGAAAATAGATGTAAAAGTACACAATTAACTTAAAAACAAACACTGTAAAAGGAAGAAAAATTCCAGTGATGTTAATTGGAAAGACCAAGATCAGACCACGAATAAGTAGAAGAGAGGTAAGTTTGGCAAGGCGCAGTGGCTCACGTCTGTAATCCCAGCACTTTGGGCGGCCGAGGTGGGCGGATCACAAGGTCAGGGGTTCGAGACCAGCCTGGTCAACATAATGAAACCCCGTCTTTACTAAAAATACAAAAATTAGCTGGGCATGGTGGCAGGCACCTGTAGTCCCAGCTACTTGGGAGGCTGAGGCTGGAGAACAGCTTAAACCCAGGAGGCAGAGGTTGCAGTGAGCCGAAATCATGCCACTGCACTCCAGCCTGGGTGACAGAGCGAGACTCTGTCTCTGTCTAAAACAAAAGGAAGGAAGGAAGGAAGGAAGGAAGGAAGGAAGGAAGGAAGGAAAAGAAGAAGAGAGCTAAGTTTGGAAATTAATTAAGAAAAGTTAAAAATTCTTAGTAGGTAAAATCATGGATAGGATAAATATTTTGTTTATTTTCTCCTCCTCATAAAATAACTGATTATCCAAGAATACCAGTACATTTCTCCTTGTAGTCATATAACAATCATTTCATATTTTACCTATTTGTGTAACAACTTAAACTCTTTCTAGAATACAGAGGCTATGTAAATTTTAGAATTCCTTTTAATTCTACCAAGAGGGTGGTATTGGGAGATTACTGAAAAGATTATCAGAAATTATACATAATTGTGCGTTGTGTCACTATGGCAAACCACATACAGTGATACATGTATTGTATTACTAAGGTTACAATTATAAACACACTCTGACTCAAATTATTGCAAAACATTACCATATTTGGGTGAGGTTCCTAGACAAAGAGAGCAGCCAATGAATCAAGCAATATTTGCTGAGTATCCACTGTATACAAAATACTAATATAGGTGTCGCTGAGTAAACAGGAAAAAAGAACAGAAAAAAACAAAACCAGAAGTATTGCTGATGCAGCACGGGGTGGTGAATTGAATTTACACGATGGGATAGTAATTGCCTTCATTAAGTTTTATTTGGTGGAGAATGCCCAGACTTAAGAGGAAGAAAGAAAAATCTTGCAGTGGAAAGAACATGAAATATAAAATAAGATGCCTAGGTTCCAATCCCAGCTTGGTCACTTAGGAGCTATGCAATCTCTTTTCTTCCTTTCCTTCCTTCCTTCCTTTCTTTCTTTCTTTCTTTCTTTCTTTCTTTCTTTCTTTCTTTCCTTCCTTCCTTCCTTCTTTCTTTCTTTTCCTTCTTTTCTTTCCTTCTTTCCTTCTTTCTTTCTTTTTCTTTCTTTCTCTCTCTCTCCCTCCCTCTCTCCCTCTCCCTCTCTCCCTCTCTCCCTCTCTCTCCCTCTCCTCTCTCTCCCTCTCCCTCCCTCTCCCTCTCTCTCCCTCTCCCTCCCTCTCTCTCTCTCTCTGTCTTTCTTTCTTTTTTTCTTGACCGGAGTTTTGCTCTTGTTGCCCAGGCAACCTCCACCTCCTGGGTTCAGTGATTCTCTTGCCTCAGCCTCCCAAGTAGCTGGGATTACAGGTGTGAGCCACCACTCCCAGGTAATTTTTATGTTTTTAGTAGAGACAGGGTTTCGTCATGTTGGCCAGGCTGGTCTCAAACACCTGACCTCAGGTGATCTGCCCACCTCAGCCTCCCAAAGTGCTGGGATCTATGCAATCTTAAATCATTTAGCCTCATTTTTTTCTTCTGTAAAATGGGTATAATGGTACTGATAAGCACCTCACTTCATGAGGTTGCAGTGAGAAATCAATGAAGCAATGATTTGTAATCTGTAAGAGTAAACATGTTAATTTTCGCCCATTGTTACCCTCGGTTAAACTACGTGGTTTATCCTCTTTATCTTCTTCACAACGTTTATCATCGAAAGGACACCTGCTTTTTTCTGCATATGTCAGCATGCTTCTCCTTCCTGTTCTCTCCCCAAATGAACCATCCGTTTTTCAATAGCATAGCTGCTGTTTGCTGTCCATTCACAAAAAACAATGATTTGCACATTACGAACACCCAGTAAATTACTTGATAATAGCGTCGTGCATCTGAACACTTATTTGATACTCTCACATTTCATTTATGTGCAGCTGTCAGATTCATCTTGCTGCACGTTTCTGATCATGTCATGTCACTGTTCAAAAGTTCTCAACAGTTCCTCACAGAATCTGAACGCCTGTCTTAAACCCTAAGGCCTTACCACTCAAAACGTGGTCTCCAGATCAGGAGCACTGGCATCAGCTAGGAGCCTGTTATTCCACAGGCTGTATTCTGGAGAAAACAGATTCTCCAGCCTCATGCCAGATCTATTGAATTAGCAACTTCATTTTCACAAGATTCCCAATTGATTCATATATATGCAGCTTTGATTACATGTTTAATCTCTCATAAACTTCAAGCTTCAAAAGCAGGGTTGCTAAATTTAGCAAATAAAAGTAAAGGATGTCCAGTAAAATTTGAAAACAACTAGTAATTTTTAAGTTTAAGTATGTCTCCAACGCTTCATGGGACATACTTTTCAAAAGATTGTTTATCTGCAATTCACATTTGATTAAGTGTCCTATATTTAATATGGCAACCCTATTCAGAAGGGTAGGATCCATGTCTAACATAACTTTGTATTCCCCTGGAATAGTACAGTGCCTTCCCCAACTGTTTTTATTTTTTTTGTTTTGTTTTTTGGGACAGAGTCTCGCTCTGTCACCCAGGCTAGAGTACAGTGGCACGACCTTGGCTCACTGACACCTCCGCCTCCCAGGTTGCAATGACTTCTGCAACTCTCCTGCCTCAGACTCCCCAGTAGCTGGTATTACAGGCATGCGCCACCACACCCGGCTACTCTTTGTATTTTTAGTAGAGATGGGGTTTCTCCATGTTGGTCAATCTGGTCACGAACTCCTGACCTCAAATGATCTGCTAGCGAGGCCTCCCAAAGTGCTGGGATTACAGGCGTGAGTCACCACGCCCGGCCTCAACTGTTCAATATATGCTTGTTTAATGAGTAGAAAAATGAGCTCCTTGAGAACAGAAGTTTCCCTTTTTATTTCAATAGTTTTGGAGTACAGGTGGATTTTTGGTTACATGGGTAAGTCCTTCAGTGGTAATTTCTGAGATTGTAGTGCACCTGAGATTTTAGTATCACCTGAGCAGTGTACTCTGTACCCAATATGTAGTAATTTATCCCCTCCCCAGTCCCCAAAGTCCATTTTATCATTCTTATGCCTTTGCACACTAACAGCTTAGCTCCCACTTCTAAGTGAGAACATAAAATATGGTTTCCCATTCCTGAGTTACTTCACTTAGAATAATGGCCTCCAGCTCCTTCCAAGTTGCTGCAAAAGGCATTATTTTGTTCCTTTTTATGGCTGAGTAGTATTCCATGATGTATACACCCACATTTGCTCTATCCACTCATTGGTTGATGGACACTTAGGTTGGTTCCATTTCTCTGCAATTGCTTAGTGTGGTGCTATGAACACGCGTGTCTAGCTTGTTTTTTTCCCCCTCAACACTATAGCCCCAGAGACTAACACAGTGCCCCGCAACCCGTTAAAGGACCAAAAAACATTTGTTGGATGAATAAAGGAATATATCAAGAGCAATCTTTCAATTATGGAGCGGGTCGTGTGTGTGTATTTTAATGAAAGCCGACTATTTTATCTAATTTTTTTTTAAAACAATGTTTAAAAAGCTTCTATTTGTCCACCTTTTCACATTTTTGCTGGCAGAGTTCAAGACTTGATAGAAACATAACGAAGGGCTCAGAATGTACTCATCGCAGACTGGGCCCATATGGTCACTGTGGGGAGAGAACGTTACACTCACGATGCTAGCAAGCCTGCTGCAGGCGGCCCTGGGAGACACCGTCCCTCGCCCGGCCACTAGGCGCCCGCGCAGGCGCACAGCCGCACTCAGTCCCCAAGGGCCGGGTCGAGGGAGGCGCGGCTCCCGGGGCGCGTGCGCGGCGACCTGAGCGGCGGGCCCCTCCCTTAGCGGGGGCGCGCGGCGCTGAGGACCGCACGGAAACGGGGAAGTCAGGTGGCCGCTGCCGCCGCCGCGGTTTGTCGCCAGAAGGAAGATGGCGGATCTGGAGGAGCAGTTGTCTGATGAAGAGAAGGTAAGAGTCGTGGGGGTGGCGGCGCCGGCCGTCGGGAGCCGGCTCAGCCCGGGCCGGTGGGCCCGGAGTCTGGTCGCGGGGGATGGGCATTGGCTCGCAGCTGGCGGTGCCCTCGTCTGCCCTTCCTCCCCATCCTTGCTGCGCCGAGTGCCTGCCCCTGTCCGTCACCCGAGGCCCCGCGCGGGGGCAGGTCTTTGCCAGGCCTGCTCGCTCCGCTCCTTGTAGGGTGTGTACTCCGAAAATAGGAAGCGGGAGCCGGGCGATGGCGGGCGGGGGCGGGGGCGAGGGCGCGGGGGAGGGCGGCGGCTGCCCGGGACTCTCTCCTGCTATCCGGCCGCGGAGCCTGCGCCGGGGTCCGGGGACCGGGGATGCAAAGGGGTCTGCGTCCGTGCCTGGGAGCGGCCCAAGGGCAGTGCCCAGCGCGGCGGCCTGGCCTGTGAGTATAGCGGCGGGTGAGGGGGAAGGGAAAAATCGCTTAGGAAGCAGACCTTCACTTCTCCCTTCTACTTCCCCCTCCCCAAAGCAAAACGCTTCCTTTTCTGATTCTCTACGGTTTATCCTTTTTTTTCCCTTTCCCTGTGGAGGCCTCTCTCTCTCCCTCTCTCTTTCGTTTCGTGGCTCTAGCAGTAAGCTTTGCAGCTCCCATGTTCCCCGGGAGGCAGCGGAGTTGCTCACAAAAAGACAACCCCCTCCCCATAGTTGTTTTCTGCCCACATTGGCAGCATTCTCCCCGGGGGGTCGATTTGGTGGCACCTCACCATCCTGCTAAGGACTTCTTCCGAGAGGAGAAGTTGTTCTACTCCTTTTACTGTATGTCAGATGCTGTGACAGCAGAGGAACCAGATGAACTACTTAAGTTCTCAGATATTTAATACGAGCAATGGAATAATTCATTGAACTGCTGCTCTCTTAATTCGCCCCTTTCGTTTGGCTTTCGTGAACGTCCCATTCCCGAGGGTGGTGGGATAGGGGAGAACCCTGCTAATTTTTACTGTTTCTCGGAAAGGACCCTGACGTTTCTCAAACTTAGAAGTAACTGACAGAACATACGAGTGAGTTCGTTGTAGCGTTGGAAATGTCCACTCTTCGTTAAAGAGTGCTTCATTTTTAAATTTCAAAGCAGTACAGCCAATGGAGGAAAATACAGGTACATTTAGGTACGTTGTGGTGTTTAAGAAATCCTCGTGTAAGTCTGAGAATATTTTCATTTGGGACCCTCTGCTCTAGGTGTTTTTATATGCTGTGTTCTTGCACCGAAATAGAAGGTTCTGTCCCATTCCCAATGTGAATGGTCAGAAGTCAGCCTCATCGTTATTTTCGGAAATCTGTTTTTCTCTTGTGTTGTTTGGTGAAAGTGATAATACAACAACAAAATGGGGGCGAGCAACGTCTCCATAACCCACAGACCCAGTAGGCAGATCCCTGTATCCACAAAAGTTGCTGTACAGTATTCAATGTATAATCTTGGTAAATAACCCTAAGTAGGTGACTGAAAATGTACAAGAGTGCACAAACACATGTTTAAAATTGAGTCGTGCTAAAAAGCTTAAAAAGAGATTGTCGTGTTTTTATTCTACCATTCTTAAGTGGTGATTAGTAGCTCAAGTGGCTAGAAATCTAGCTGAAGAGAGAATACTCAGTGTGGGAGTTAATAAGACCTGCCATGTGTTGTAAAGGCCTAAGATTTAAAAGTTTTTTTAAAAATGAGATAACAAGATGCCTTATTATCCGGCACTCTCAGGGCACTAAGCTTCATAAAGAGGAATGAGGAGGTTCTATGTCTTAAAGCCTGCGCTGCCTAGTAGCAGAATGTTTTATGGTTAAATGAATGAAAATTCTAATTTGATTTTTGGTGTTTTGTAAGAATATTGTGTAGATATTTTACATATAAATTTCATCACTATATTTACTAATTTAAAAACTGACAAAACTTTTAGGTTAAATTCAAGTAACCAGTTAAGTGAAATTTTAACGTTCTTGTCAATTGAGATACCTAAAGGTTGTTTTCATTTTGGGGGAGGAGGATGTGTCCAGTATGGGATCAGAAAACAGAGAGGACTTAAAAGTGATACTTTGATATTACTCTTTCTACGCCTTATTGGTAATTTTCAAAAATAAGCTGTCAAGCTGGGCACGGTGGTTTGCACCTGTAATGCCATCTACTCTGGATGCCAAGGTATGGAGGATCGCTTGAGCCCAGGAATTGTAGACCAGCCTGGGCAACATAGCGAGACCTCTTCTCTAAAAAAATAATACTAAGTTTTGAATACTTTTAAGTTTTTGAGATTTCCGTTCCAGATTGCAAATCTGAGGAAGGGAAGCTGTTAAGATGTATCTAGTACTGTACTTTATATATGCTTGGCTCAGTTAGATCCATTCATTACTTAATTTGTTGTTGTAAGAGGTAGGTGTTCTATTTCCATTTCACAGATGAGTAGAGTGAGGTTCAAAAGCTTTAAGTAGTTCACCCAAGGACAGTCAAGATGAAGGTCTTGTTACATTATGCTCTCTCCTTTTTTTTTTTTTTTTGAGACAGAGTCCCCCTCTGTTGCCCAGCCTGGAGTGCAGTGGTGCAATCTCGGCTCTCTGCAACCTGTGCCTCCTGGGCTCAAGCGATTCTCCTGACTCAACCTCCTGAGTAGCTGGGATTACAGGCATGTGCTATCATGCCCATGATTTTTTTTTGTATTTTTAGTAGAGGTGGGGTTTCACTATGTTGTCCAGGCTGGTCTTGAACTCCTGACATCAGGTGATCCACCTCCCTCGGCCTCCCAAAGTGCTGAGATTACAGGTGTGAGCCACTGTGCCCAGCCAACATTATGCTTTCTTAAACAAAATTGATAAGAACCTCTTTTGGTTTTGTCTCTTCATTTTTAATTTGTTGACAGCTTATTTTGAAAAAGGAGAAACGTTGGTTCTTCCTTTTTTCTTTTTTAGACAGGGTCTCACTCTGTCACCCAGGCTACAGTGCAGTGGTGATCATGCCTCACTGCAACCTCAACTTCCTGGGCTCAAGCAGTCCTCTCACCTCAGTCTCCCAAGTAGCTGGGAGTACACGCAGGCGTGCCACCACACCCAGCTAATTAAAAAAAATTTTTTTTGTAGAGACAAGGTGTCATGATGTTATCCAGGCTGGTCTCAAACTCCGGCTCAAGCTATCCTCCCGCTTGGGCCTCCTAAAGTGCTGGGATTACAGGCATGAGCCATGATTCCTGGCCCTGTTTTAAAAAGTAATACCAAACAAGTAGTGTTAAGTTCTAAATTTTTGTCTTGATCATTTTAGAATAAAGCTTATTATTAACACATTTAAATGTGTTATGCTACTGGTAGGAAGCATTTTAGAAATTAATCTAGAATAATAGTTTTGTTTTTTAAAGTCGTACACAATTGCTTTTTCAGGCTATCACTATGAAATTTAATAATCTTGGCCGGGCGCGGTGGCTCAAGCCTGTAATCCCAGCACTTTGGGAGGCCAAGACGGGCGGATCACAAGGTCAGGAGATCAAGACCATCCTGGCTAACACGGTGAAACCCCGTCTCTACTAAAAAATACAAAAAACTAGCCAGGCAAGGTGGCGGGCGCCTGTAGTCCCAGCTACTCGGGAGGCTGAGGCAGGAGAATGGCGTAAACCCGGGAGGCGGAGCTTGCAGTGAGCTGAGAACTGGCTACTGCACTCCAGCCTGGGCCACAGAGCGAGACTCCGTCTCAAAAAAAAAAAAGAAAAAAAAAGAAATATAATAATCTTTTCTCCTTTGGCCACTGGGTGAATGGGAAATAAATTTAGCTGAAGACCACAATGAAGTTCTTTAAAGCTCTTGTATAGTGTGTCCCATAGACTTTTTTACATAGTTACAGAAACCCTAGACCCAAAACAATTCATTTTCATTCCTGGGTCAGCTGTATTGTACAGTAAAGCATTTTTGTGAATTTGACATTATATGAAATAGTTGTGTAAGACTCAATTGAAAAGACCCATTCCGAAACCTCTCTCTGGATGAGAGATTCAAGTTCCAGAAGGAATACACTTAGTTACTGATGGGAAAGGATCTTTTTTCTTCCTGTAACCCTTTACTTCAGTGATTACAATAATCTATCCCATAGCTTCAACTTTTAGGTCTTTGCAGATGTCTCCCAGGTACATAGCTGTAGCACTAACTTCTTTCCTGATTACTGGTCAGATTTTTATCTGCTAGTCATGTTCACTGGAGATGGTTAATTAGGTACGTTCCAATGGAGCTTGCCTAGAAGTAAATTTATGAACTCCCTTCTTCTTTCCTCTCACACAAAGGGGGATATAATCTATCTTCTCTTGATGATTTTTCTCTTTATATCTTTATTCCCATTATTCCAGTCATCCTGGTTTTTAATTTCAGCTTTATTCTAACTTTTTTTGGCCCCGTACCTTACAATCAACTGGTCAAAGTTGTCACTTCCATCATCAAAATGTATTATACAAATAACTTATTTCTTGCTTGAAAAGTCAATTCATTTATATTAATACTTGGTTTATTATCTCTTCATTGACCTGATTATTAAATAATGTTTGGTAACAAAATTTCACTGTACAAACAGAATGCAACTTGATTATACTTGTTCTGTGCCAACAGTTAAGAAGTAAAGTAAAGAAAAATGTCTCATATCCATTCTTTCCCTTCTGTTGTATTTGCCACTGTTAGGTTTTTACTATAAAGTTTCTAGACTAATTCTTCCTGTTTCCTGTATCTAAGCCATGCTTTATTATGTCATTTCTCTACTCTCAACATTTTAGTGCCTGGATCCTCCATTGCCTTTACAAGGAAGTCCAGCTCTTAAAAAATGGTATTCATGGCCTTGTATTCCGTTTTAACCTAAATAGTTCTGACATTTTCAATATATATTGTTACTTAATCGTGCTGTGAATTTAGAGAGACTTCAGAGAACTACATACTAGTTCATTTCTCTCTCTCTCTTTTTTTTTTTTTTTTTTTTTTTTGAGACAGATTCTCACTCTGTCACCTAGGCTGGAGTGCAGTGGCACAGTCTTGGCTCACTACAACCTCCGTCTCCCAGGCCCAAGCAATTCTCCTGTCTTAGCCTCCTGAGTAGCTGGGACTACAGGCACACGCCTGCGTGCCTGGCTGATTTTTGTGTTTTTAGTAGAGATGGGGTTTCACCATGTTGCCCAGGCTGGTCTGGAACTCCTGAGCTCAGGTGATCTGCCCACCTTGGCCTCCTAAAGTGCTGGGATTACAGGCGTAGGCATGAGCCACCACTCCCAGCCACTGGTCCATTTCCAGCACCTCAGATAAATTATTTAATCTTAGCCTCAGTTTGCTCTGAAATGTTAGAATGTGGTAGTAAGTTACCTTCTTCATTAAGTTGTTATAAGTCTATTGGGCTTGGCGTGTAGTAAGCACACAATAAATTGTAGTTATTTTTCTCTGCTCATGACTTTTCATCTACTTTGAGTATTGGCACTGCTCCCAGGTCTGTCCCCTTTTTTGAAACATGAAAATCTCAGTCATCCCTCAAGATTTAGCTTAGATTACACAGCCTTTTTAGCCTCTCGTCTGAACTCTACAAGAGATCATTAGTATTAAATACAATTTTGCGTAATAGTTATTTGCTTACTGTTTTTTCCCTTTTCCATTGGAATTCCTAAGTGCAGACATAATGTCATCTTTAGCATCTGTCATTACGTGTGCTGAATAGGATGGCTCTATCTGTAGTTTATATACTTCTCCCTTAGTGACTGGCTTCAGAAATTTTGTGTATGTAAAAACAATAGAAGCTGCCATTGTATTTCATAATATTAATGTAAAATTAGAAATGCTCTTATTGGCTGGGCGCTGTGGCTCACACCTATACCCCCAGCACTTTGGAAGGCTGAGGCGGGTGAATCACCTGAGGTCAGGAGTGCGAGACCAGCCTGACCAACATGGTGAAACCCCATCTCTACTAAAAATACAAAAAATTACCTGGGCATGGTGTCGTGCACCTGTAGTTCAAGCTACTCAGGAGGCTGAGGCAGGAGAATCACTTGAACCAGGGAGGCAGAGGTTGCAGTGAGCGGTGATCACACCACTGCATTCCAGCCTGGGCAATAGAGCAAGACTCCATCTCAAAAAGTTAAAAAAAAAAAATTCTTATTAATGAGAAAGTAAACTCAAGCAGAAAGCTATTAATGTAGACAATATTCGTTCCTAATTCCATTCTATAGATAAATTATGTTATTTCACCAATAAAATATGAAAATTTCTGTTGCAGACAGGAACTTGATAGCAGCTATAACATTAGTGGAATTTTTCAGACTTTACACATTAAAGTAAATCTGTGGTAAATTTTCAGTGCATTTGGGAGCCATTTTTGCATAAGTAGTTGGATAGAATAATTGCACGTTAGTGTGAGAATACAGATATGAAAACACTTAGAGAATTTAAATAATTTTTAAGGTTGAAAAGCATGATGGCAAAACTTGACCTGTGGTTCCAAGCTATGACCTAAAAGCCTAATCAGTCACCTGAAGCAAAAATTTGTTAAAGTTATTATAGCAGTAATTTGTAATAAGAGATTCATGCATATCAAAGAAAATGGGGTCTTTGTCTTCTGAAAACCACTCTTCTAACAGGTTCCATAAACATACCCATGGCTGTTGTCAAAAAAGGAGTATTTCATAAATTTTATTTTGAGGATTAAGTACAGTTTTTACATTCTTGCTCTTACAACATATTTACATGTCTCACTATGTATCTTAATGGCTGAGAACTTTTCTTATGCATTCTAATTCACAGTGTTTCTACTGAAAATGACTTTTGAAATCATTTACCTCTATCTTCATTCATTTACCAAATATACTATATTTCACTGATTTCAGTACTGATACTTTTTTATATTTTAAGATCTCTGAAATCAGGCTGCATTGTTCAATCAATGGCTTGTAATATTTCATTGGTAGCATTTTTCCTTTTTTAGTGGTACATAAAGTTAGGCATCTTACATTGATTGTGAATCAGGATAGGCAAGGATATAGTTCAGTAACAAACGTCCTGAAATCTCAGCACAAGAGTATTGAATGTGGGAGCTTTGTACTGCATCTCATTCGATGTATATCTAGTGTGGGTCAACAGAGAGCCCTGCTCAGGGAAGTAATTTAGCTTTCCAGTTGGTTAGAGAGCTTCCATCTAAACTTTTTTCTCAGTCACTGCAGTGGCGGGAAGGAAATGGAATGAATTGCACACTTTTTTTTTTTTGAGACAGAGTCTTACTCTGTCACCTAGGCTTGAGTACAGTGGCACAATCTCGGCTCACTGCTACCTCTGCCTCCTGGGTTCAAGCGATTCTCCTGCCTTAGCCTTCCGAGTAGCTGGAAGGAGCTCACGTCACTTCTCAGATTTCAATTAGCTAAAGCAAGTTACATGTATAAACCTAATTTCAGAAAGGTCAGGGGAAAAGAGGCGAATTGGAATATTTGTGAATAACAATAATGACAACATAGATTAAGTTTTAAATTCACTAAAGTGTTGCGATCACCTGGAAGGTAGATACAATGCAATGTAAAACTATAGATTCAAAGATGAATTGGACATATATAAGATACATACTAAATTGAGTCTAAAAATCTAGAAGATAGAAAAACTACTTCTGCCTAGGGGCATGGTAAACATCAATTGGGGTCAAGCTCATACCAGAGAGTACAACATAGGGAAAAATAACAGGAAAGTGGGAATGAGCAGGCAGTGAGTTTTGTGTAAAAAGAATTCAGTTAAATAGTTGAGTGTCTACTCTATCTTCGGTACTTTTAGAATAAGAGATGCAAAGGTGAATTGTGCTGTTTAACAGCTCACTGTCAGGGTTTTTCCACCTCAGCACTGTTGACAGTTTGGGCCAGATATTGTTGGGCGAGTGGACATCCTGTGCATAGTAGGATGTTTAGCAACGTCCTTGGCCCACGTGATATGCCACTACCACCACCAAGCCTTACCAATCCAAAATGTCTCCTGGTGGACATATTCACCCCTGGTTGAAACCCATGGGTCTAGATAGATTAGAGCTAGTAAGAACAGTTGAGAACCTGGCTTAAGTGGACTTTAGGACCTGGTTTAAAGTCATCCCACAAGAAATGGAGGCAAAAAAGATTGCTAATAGATTTTAGAGTTGGAATCAACAAGACTTGGTAAATGAATATAGGGGAAAGGCATGAGTCAGAGAAAACTGTGAACATTGAAGTCTGGATGACTGGGAATTGGTACCACTAGTAACAACTGGAGAATACGGGATACACAGTTGGGAGGAATAATGGTGAATTTAGTTTTGGTTGTACTGAGTTTGAATTGTTAGTTTGTTTATGTGAAAATGCCTAGCAGATACGGGAGACAGAGAAACAGCTTGAAAAAGAGGTCACCTCCAGAGATTATATAGAGATTTGAGAATCCTTTTTGTGGGTTAAAGCGAGATGGGATAAGCCCTTTAAGACAAAAAGCTTAGACTTAGGAAAGAGGAGAGGGCAGGAAGCATATACTTAATACTTTGATTTGAGGAATAAGAAGTGGAGAGAGACCTAAAGGTGGGGAGAAACCCTTGAAGTCGAAGTGTTACCTATTGATAGCTAGCACAGAGTAGGTGCTCAGGTCACAGAATGTGAAGAGAATTTCAAGAAGGAGCAGTTGCAGAGATTAGGGGTATGAGATTGAAAAAAAGCCTTTGGATTTAAGAGAAAGGAATGAGAAACAAATTACACCTACTGTCTGCCCCGCACTTTAACGTGTATTCTCTCTATTAATTGTGAGAATAACCTTGTTATTATCTTCATTGTACAGACAGGAAACTGGTGCAGTTAAGGCTATTTAAGTGGTGGACTAGGGATTAGTGGCCTTCAAGAGAATAATTTTACTAGTGTTTGGAGCCAGGAGTGGAGAAACATAAGCCAGATAACTGGAGTCTGTAATGAAAAGTATGTATTTTCCCTTTTCCAGAAACGGCCTTTCAGTATTGTTTGCATTCTAAACTACTCATCTTTGAATAACCAGACTCAAGGTCTTTCTCCTCTTCTTTTGTATCCTGACCTATCTCTGCTCCCTTAGCAATTTGTACTTATCTTTGTTATAACATTTACCAATTTTAATAGATTTACCCACTGTCCTTATTTCCTGTGTTCTTCAGAGCCAGGCCTTATGTCTTCATCATCTTGGTAATTCCAGTAGAGTGCCTAGCATGTATTAAATCAGTGATTTTCAACTCTGGTTGCACATTAGAATCAACTGGAGAGTTTATAAACAAAATGAACGCGCAGGTTCCTCTTGTGGGTGCGGCCTGGAGTATCCGTAATTCCTTGTTTTTTTTGTTTGTTTGTTTGTTTTGTTGTTGTTGTTTTAAAGCTTCCGAGGTGATCTGAATGTGCAACTAGGGTTAAGTTTCACTGTATCACTGTATTAGGGGCTCAATTAAATGTCGACTAAAGGATGAGTGGAGACAGTAAGTATAAATTATTCTTGAAAAAAAATTGGTAGTGAAACAAAAGAGGAAAATATGTATTACTACTTTGTTTTTTCCTGCTATTTCATTTTAAGAAATACTTTTTTTGTAAGAGAACATTCTAGGGTGTACAAGGGAAATGATTCAGAAGGGAAAAGGAAATTGAAAACGTAAGATAAAAGAATAGTTTACATAACTTACTCCCTTTTAGTTGATGATAATGCCTACTTTGGATTCATGGGTTTCTTCATATTTTAAATAAATGGTAAAAACATATTTTTTTTTTTTTTTTTTTTTTTAGACGGAGTCTGGCTCTGCCGCCCAGGCTGGAGTGCAGTGGCCGGATCTCAGCTCACTGCAAGCTCCGCCTCCCGGGTTCACGCCATTCTCCTGCCTCAGCCTCCCGAGTAGCTGGGACTACAGGCGCCCGCCACCTCGCCCGGCTAATTTTTTTGTATTTTTTAGTAGAGACGGGGTTTCACCGTGTTAGCCAGGATGGTCTCGATCTCCTGACCTCGTGATCCGCCCGTCTCGGCCTCCCAAAGTGCTGGGATTACAGGCTTGAGCCACCGCGCCCGGCCGTAAAAACATATTTAAAGAAGAATCAGTGTTGAGTTCTGTAGGTGACCCAGTTTTAGGTTAAGTGCTGTGGGTCCTGTTTTTAATTACCAATCAAAATGATAATTATAAAGGAAAAAAATTTTGAGGAAAACTTACTAAAACAAATTACCACTCTTAAGTTTACCCATATTAAAATAAATTCACCTGAAACACAGACATACAATAGTGATCACTTGGTCATAAACTATTTAAATGTCATAGAGTTCAAAAAAGTAGGTTTTTTCTCCTTTTTTACTTCTAATTCTCAAAAGACAGCCATTTTTAGAGAGTTGTGGAAAACAACCTCAAATAATTCTTTTAGTTGAAGTGGAAAAGTGCATAATAGCTCCTTTAATTTTACTACCAGTGTCTAAAGTAGTGACCCTTTTTGGTGTTTCATTTTCTTGAGAATCAAGTAAAACCTGTAATTCATTTTGCAAGGAGACTAGACTAGACAAATTTTACATCTAAAGGCCCTTATAGGACATGGGTGCGGTATCTGGTCACCCTTCAGAATCACCTAGAGAGATTTTCTAAAACATAGATTTCTAGGTCACCATTCTCTGAAAATAGATTCACTGGGTCTAGAATACAGGGTGGGAATCTGTTTTTTCACCTGAGCTTTCCAGGTGAGTCTGACCGCCATTCATATCTGAAAAATTCCTACCGTAATATCTCCTTCCTTGATCATGGTGGCCCATACCATGTGGAAATTATAGGGGCTGTAGGTAGGATTCTCAAATAAAATACTGATGCCTCAGTAAATTTGAATTTAAGCTAAACAGTGAGTCATTTTTAGTACAGGTATTTCCCAGAGTAGTGTACCTTTGGACTGCTGGAGAGTGCAGGGTCCTTTGCCTCTAAATTTAATGCTTCTAGATGGCTGTTTTGGGGCTTTTTGTTGTTGTTGGGTTTTTTTGGTTTTCATTTTTTGTTTTGGTGGTGTGTATTTGTGTACATGTATGTCTGTGTGCTCCCATGCACATACATTGTCTGCTTTTTATACTTTCATCTTTATTTTTTCAGTTGCTTAAGGTTTAAAAACATTTTTTTAAATTTTTGTCAGTTTACCATTTTTATAGCTGCTTTGGTGAGGACTCCATTTCTTGTTAAGGAGTTGTTTTCTTCAGACAGTTTTAAAATCTCCCGAAACTCAAGTTTTACCTTAGTGTGTGAAAACATGTTGCCAAATGTTCAGCAAAGGCAGTAGAACAATCTGGAGAATTCATGGACATAGGCAGGTGAAGTAACTTTAATTTTGCCATCTATTTCTGTAAATTGTGGTAATGAATGACAACCCACAGTAAACTCTCATGTTGTACCCTCATGTTCTGGGTGGTAATTATAAAACTGAAGTAGCACTACCAATTGCTTATGACTTTCAGTAATAAACACATCTTGAAGGGGCATCACAGGCTGAGGGAACCCAGTCACTTCCACCTGTGGCACTTCACCATGGAGCTTGTCTTTGCTTGAGAAAGGTACATTCTGTACCATTAATGCAAAGAGTGACACAGTCAAGGATTGCAAGGCAGAAAGATACATGTGAAGCTTGTGTTCATCCAGCCCTCCTTCCCTTTGTTCTCTTTCCCTGATAAGTTTTTCAGTCTTACTCAGCAGTGTAGGTGTAAGATTGTACATTTCCAAATTCCATATTCCAAGTATCATAGGCCATTAGAAGTACTAGATGTTTTTGCACTCACTACTTTTTCTGAGGTGTCACTCAAGGCCAAAGGCAGCAATTCAAAAGCTGCTGATACTTGCCTGGTTCATCAAGGTATCCCGTAATGATACCAAGGCTTTTGATCACAGCTTCTCATACCCAATATGCCTTACCTTCCATTTAAGGAGGACTAGGGAGTGAGGAACTTCTTGAGGAAAGTAAGGCACCACTACTCCATAAGATTTAGCTACAGGTAGTGTCCTTTCTGGGTCTTTGTGACTCACCTCTTCCCATCACTGTGGTAAATGTTCGGCTTCTGCATGTGTTGGTCTGACATGATGTGTGAATGCCATAACACCAGTTAGTATCACTTGCCTTGGCTCTTTATCTGGCCTCTTGATCATACTAGAAAGAATGTGGAGAAGCTGATTTTTCTTTTTAGATTCAAGATGTAGGCATGTTATATACAATCTGAGGGCATCAGCGCCTCTGTCTGCCAGCAGCACGTCAAGTACAATGTATGGCAAGCAATGCCCAAGCATCAGCACAAGGCGTTTTTCACTGCAGTCAGAGACACTTCTGATCCTAAGCGACATCTGCTGGCACTTGACAAAAAGAAAGTAGTGCATGGTGGAAAGCAGAAAACAGTTTACTGTGGGGTTTATCAAAATGAACTGTGCTTTTACTTGATGGAGAAAATAGCATTCTTTCTTTTCTCTCCTAAGAGAAGGGAGTGGGGAATTCTCTCTAAGAATAGTGGAATCAGGCTGGGCACGGTGGCTCATGCCTATAATCCCAGCACTTTGGGAGGCCGAGGTGGGTGGATCACTTGAGGTCAGGAGTTCAAGATCATCCTAGCCACCATGGAGAAACCCTGTCTCTACTAAAAATACAAAAATTAGCCGGTTATGGTGGTGCTCACCTGTAATCCCAGCTACTCAGGAGCCGAGGTGGGAGAATCACTTGAGTCCAAGAGGTGGAGGTTGCAGTGAGCAGGGATGGTGCCAGTGTACTCCAGCCTGGGCAATAGACCAAGACCCCATTCCAAAAAAAAAAAAAAAAAAAAAGTGGAATCAACAACAACTGGTTTTGAAAGATGAATATCCTTGTTTTTTTTGTTTTTTCCTTGCCTGAACTGTTTACGACTGAATTCTGTTCGCTTTCTTCAGTCTTGTAGGGATTCCAAAGAAGGTTGAATGGAATCACAAACTACCAAATGGCAAAGTGTTCATTTTTGAGGATGGCAATTTTAGGTCTTCTAATTTGCTCCATCAAAGACCATTTGTCACTATGTAATAAATTAATTTTATCTTCCCTATTTGTATACTAACAAGGAGTTCTCTCCAGGTTGAAGAGTAGAACGAGTGAAAGAAGATTGCCTAAAATTGATGTAAGAGCTTCTATTTCATTTTCTTTCACTCCGCTAGCAGTATCCACAAAATCTGTGTAGTGGCACAATCACAGCTCACTGTATCCTTGACCTCCCAGGTTCAAGTGATTCTCCTATCTCAGGCTCCCAAGTTGCTGGGACCACAGGTGCTCACCACCATGCCTGGCTAATTTTTTTTTTTTTTTCTCATTTTTTGTAGAGACAGGATTTTACCATGTTCACCAGGATGGCCTCAAGTGATCCTCCCATCCCAGCCTCCCAAAGTGTTGGGATTTTACAGATGTGAGCCATGGCACCTGGCCAAATTGGAGGTTTTAAAATGTTTATTTTATCCTATAACTCAAAGTTCTGATCATTGTTTTCATCTGAGGTGTTTGTTGATGTAAACTTGCATTCTTCAATAAAAATTCAGTTACTTAGAAGTTTAAAGCACTCAAGAGGTTTGATTGGCTCCTGAATTTCAGGGCTCAGTTTGTAATGTTTTCGTTCCTCTGAAGGAACTTCGTTTTCTGCTGCCTTTGTCAGTTTGGCTCGGATCTTCCTTTGTTAAAATGTTGTTGTATGTCAACCACTTCTCTCCTCCCATCACATCCATTGGCTGATAGGAAACTAAATAACCATACTGTAAATTTATGTCTGAAAAAAAATTAATATGATCTGTGGAGAATCTTGTGTTCTCTTCTAATGTTTAGACTATATGTCACCTTATTTGCTTGCTTAAAACATGTTTTTAAGTATCTGAATTCCTTGCTTCCTGTGTGCCTTGATATGTCCCCAATTATATATCTTAAATTCAGGCTTCACCGGTAAGTGAGATCTTGTTTTAATGGCCTCCTCTTCACTCCATTGGTGGAGGGGTTCTTGCCCTGGAATTGGGGTGTTGACAGAACATACAAAATCTGAAATCTGACACTGGACAGATAAGATTGACAGCAGTTCATTAATCACAAATACTCAGCAGCCCAGGAGAGAGGAGACAGCACACTACGCAGGCCCACATAGGAGTTGTGCTTGGGAACAGGGTGAAGAACAGTCAGGGGCTGTAGGAGGCAGACTTTTAGTAAGTATCAAGAGGGTGGAGTGATCCCTGGTTCTCAGGACGTGATCCATTCATTCATTGTTTTGATAATTCCAAGGGCTGGCGGTGACCTGAAGCTTGCTACTCAGGGGTAAGAAGGAACTGTGTCTGTTCCCTGTGATAAAAGATTGTTTGGCTAGGGGACCTTGTCTATGGGAGCAGAGTGAAGAGAACTTGCAGTTAGGCCATTCAAGGTTCTCCCTGTTTTCCCAAAGTGTCAAGGCACTGTAATATTGAGCCTTAATTTTAGGCCTTAAACCACAAGTCTCAATAGTGCTAGTTAGTTATCAAAGGTATTTGCTAATGATTGCTGTACTAAATAATGTATCAAGAAGTTTTTAATAGTATAATTTGATCTTAGAGTTTTCCTTTCTGTATGACCTTTTCTTCTGATACTTTGCAAAGTTTAAGATATTCTGCTGCTGTATGCAGTTTCACCACAGTAGATAAAAGATGGCCACATCATGTATATGAAGTGATATGGTGACAGGAAAGACAAAAGTTCTTGTTTGAGAGACCTAATGGAGTGATAAGGCTCCAGTTCTGTGTATGTGTGGGATGACAAAGAATGGATAGGTTGTAGGAGCTAGAAAGTGGCAGAAAGATTACAAAGGTAATAGCTATTATTTGAGTGCTTACTCTGTGCCAAGCGCTTAGTTCTAAGTGTGTTATCTCATTTACTGCTAGTGAGGAAACTGAATTTAGTTTGCTTAAGGTCATGCAAGTAGTAAGCAATGGAACTGTAGTCTGAATCCCGGCTTAATGTTATTTAAGAGCTTATGCTGTTAACAGTTAATATTTTACAGCCTTAGAAGAGTCTTATATATCATGCTAAAGACTTTGAACTTAATCTTGTTGGCATTGGGGAACCATTGAGTGATCTTGACAGGGAGGAAACATCAGAATTTACATTGAAAAATACCAGTCTGGTGGCAAAGTGGAAAATGAATTTTGGAGAAAGATGAGGCCAGAGGCAGGATAGCTTTATAACAATCCAGGAACAAAGTGCCTGGGTCCGAATAAAATGGAATGGAATCAAATAAAAGGAATATGGACTTGAGACAGATACTGATCATGTGACTGACTGTAGGAGAGAAGTGTGGAATAATTTCTAAGTAGTGGCAATAATTTTATCGGGAACCGAAGGCAATACATTTGAATGAGAAGAGAAGTTCAAGGTATCTTTGAGGCATTTTGATGGAGATCCCTAATAGATAAATTATAGTTAGAAAAAGGGTAGGATCTTTATCTTGAGTGAGGTTATGATAAGTGTGTAGATTTGAGAGTTACTGTGTGGTGATGATGGAAGCAATGATTTCCAAGGATTACCTAGAGATTTATTTCATAACTCACAAAAGAATCGTCATGGAAGACTTTATGCTGTATTGGGAGGCAGCTATGTAAAAAGCTGAGGACTTCATCCAGAGACTTCATTCAGATCTTAATTCTGGATCTTTGTTTTCTCTTTCCTAAATTAAGGGTAATGTCAGCTATATGAGAATAATCATAGATAATATTGTATTTTATTAGGGCCTGAGGTATAAGAGTTGAGAAATAATGATGCATGTCATCTCCCTTAGTTTTTACCTTTGAAAACTGAGGTTTACAGAAGTTAAAATAAAAACAAAATCTTGGCTACAGATCATTTGCCTTTACTTACGTAAAGCCCCACATCTTAACTGCACATTGCCACCATCTTTCTCTCCTGTGTTGCTATTACTGGTGTTTGAGGTGAGCAGGGTCAAGTGGAGGGGGAAGGGTGACATCCCAAATAAGAAGAAAGGATGTTGATATATGACAAGTGAACACACTGCAGACAGCACAGTAATACATGGGCATAAGCCACCCTTGAACACTGTAGGGCACGACGAAACTAACATATAATCACTTGAAAATGTCTGTACTCCAGGTCTATATTTAAGAATATTGGCCAGGCGCGGTGGCTCACGCCTGTAATCCCACACTTTGGGAGGCTGAGGCTGGTGGATCATGAGGTCAGGAGTTTGAGACCAGCCTGACCAACATGGTGAAACCCCATCTCTGCCAAAAATACAAAAATTAGCTGGGCGTGTGGCATGCACCTGTAATCCCGGCTACTCAGGAGGCTGAGGCAGGAGAATCATTTGAACCCAGGAGGCAGAGGTTGCAATGAGCAGAGATCGTGCCACTGCTCTCCAGCCTGGCAACAGAGTGAAACTCCATCTCAAACCAAGTAAAAAGAAAAGAATACTGGGACTATGCTAATGCAGGCATACTTCTTATCTACTGCTATTGCTGCTAATAATAATAGCTAATATTATTTATTCACCCAAGATCACATAGCTAATGACTAGTAGAGATTAGAAATCCAGCCTGGTCAGTCTGGCTCTAGAGACCATACTATAAACCATTACACCAAACTGTCTCTTTTTATTAGGATACGTTTTTGTGATTTTTGAATGTAAATTATTTGAAAATTAACAATCTATCTACAGCAGCAGTCCCCAGCCTTTTTGGCACCAGGGACCCATTTCATGGAAGACAGTTTTTCCACAGAGGCTAGCGAGGTGGGGATGAATGGGGCAATGTTTCGGGATGAAACTTTTCCGCCTCAGATCATCAGGCATTAATTAGATTCTCATAAGGAGCACAGAAACTAGATCCCTCGCATACACAGTTCACACTAAGGTGTGCGTTCCTATGAGAATCTCATGCTGCCGCTGATCTGACAGGAGGCAGAGTGCAGGTGGTAATGCTTGCTTGCCCACTCCACCTCCTGCTTTGTGACCTGGTTCCTAACAGGCCCCAGACTGGTACCTGTCTGTGGCCTGGGGGTTGGGGACCCCGATCTACAGAATTGCATTAGTGATAACTCTCAAAATGTTCATTTCATTGAAATACTACATTCTCTGACCATTTTGAATAAATGGGAATTTATTTGTGCTTATAGATTTATTCAGCCTGTAATCAGTAACTACTGATTACAGAGTATGGGGCAGAGGAAACAGATTCTGCCTTGAGGGGAGGTTAAATGTTTTTTATTCAGCTAATATTTGAGGGTCTGCTATTTGCCAGGCACCATTTTAAGCACTCACATATGGCAGTATATAGGCAGTTTCTCCCGCTCTGATTTTTTTTTTTCTTCCCAGACTACATCAGTGCTAAACTTTGAGGATTTTGAAAGCAGAGGGCCTGAAAAGTTGGTCAATTGTTTTAAAGTAAATTAAGATAAATATGTTTAACCATAAGGCCGGGCGCGGTGGCTCAAGCCTGTAATCCCAGCACTTTGGGAGGCCGAGACGGGCGGATCACGAGGTCAGGAGATCGAGACCATCCTGGCTAACACGGTGAAACCCCGTCTCTACTAAAATATACAAAAAATTAGCCGGGCGAGATGGCGGGCGCCTGTAGTCCCAGCTACTCGGGAGGCTGAGGCGAGAGAATGGCGTAAACCCGGGAGGCGGAGCTTGCAGTGAGCTGAGATCCGGCCACCGCACTCCAGCCTGGGCGACAGAGCGAGACTCCGTCTCAAAAAAAAAAAAAACCATAGATGACATATCAAAAAAGTACTCATTTGTCTTGCTTTATTATAAAGTCTAAACTAGAGCAGTTTATTTTTGAGTTTCCAAAATCATGAGTTGGTTCAAATAATTGTAAACAAACAACAGTAGATATGATTACATTTTAATTAATCAGAACTCAAGTAATTAGAATCCTCTATTTAATCCAGAATTATTTAACTTGATTTTAAGGGGATGATGGCTCATTGTGAACTGCAGCAATGCCTACTAGAATTTTTTTTTTTTTTTTTGAGAGGGAGTCTCACTATGTTGCCCAGGCTGGAGTGCAGTAGCGCAATCTCAGCTCACTGCAACCTCTGCCTCCCAGGTTCAAGCAGTTCTCCTGCCTCAGCCTCCCGAGTAGCTGGGATTACAGGCATCTGCCACAGTGCCCAGCTAATTTTTGTATTTTAGTAGAGATAGGGTTTCACCATGTTGGCCAGGCTGGTCTTGAACTCCTGACCTTAGGTGATCCACTCGCCTCGGCCTCCCAAAGTGCTGGGATTATAGGCGTGAGCCACTGTACCCCGCCTTTTTTTTGAGACCGTCTTGCTCCGTCGCCCAGGCTGGAGTGCAGTGGTGCAATCTCAGCTCCCTTTATCCCCCCACATTCAAGCGATTCTCCTGCCTCAGCCTCCCGAGTAGCTGGGATTACAGGTGCCCAGTACCACACCTGGCTGATTTTTGTATTTTTAGTAGAGACAGGGTTTCTCCCTGTTGACCAGGCTGGTCTCCAACCCCTGAGTTCAGGCGATCTGCCCACCTTGGCCTCCCAGAGTGCTGGAATTACAGGCGTGAGCCACCACGCTGGCCATGGAAAGTCTTTAAAGTCAGTTGGTGAGGAGGATTAGAAAATTAATTTGCTTTCACATTACTTACATTGATATTTTTGTAGTGTTAACCAAAGCCTCTATTAAACTCTAGAATAGCATCACTTCTTGCTGCCTGCTAATATTATTGAATATTTAGGACTTTCTTGAGGAAGTCACATTCTTAGAATTACTTGTTGAATGATGACTGCTAACTTCTTTGAATACTTATCAGAAGGGTTGTTGGAATTTACTAAACTATAAGACGTATTTTTTTATATCTCTGACAAAGAAATAATTTATATTGTTTAAATAGAACTAATATGTAAGTTTTTTTTTTTTTTTTTTTTGGTCCAGTGGGGAAAAGAAATATACTTTAGCAAATAGTTCTAGAATGTTTTATTTATCCATATAACAGTGTAATAAAAAAGAAATAGAGCCCCATCACACATAAGACACAAAAATCAGTCCTGGGCAGATTGAAGAACTAAGTACAAAGAGCAGAACTTTAAAGTTAGAAAAAATATAGGAGAAACCACCCAACCTCAGAGTAGAGAAGGAATTTTTTCCCCAGTCTTTAAATACTTGACTGTATTAAGGGCATTCTCTTACAAAACTACAGTACAATTATCAGGCCGGGCGCAGTGGCTCACACCTGCAATCCCAACACTTTGGGAGGCCAAGGTGGGCACATCACGAGGTCAGGAGATCGAGACTATCTTGGCTAACACGGTGAAACCCAGTCTCTACTAAAAATACAAAAAATTAGATGAGCGTGGTGGCGGGAGCCAGTAGTCCCAGCTACTCCAGAGGCTGAGGCAGGAGAATGGCATGAACCCGGGAGGCGGAGCTTGCAGTGAGCTGAGCTCATACCACTGCACTCCAGCCTGGACGACAGAGCGAGACTCCATCTCAAAAAAAAAAACAGATTACATCACTAATGCACCTTCCCCTCCACCCCCCAGGTCCAAAATCTAAACCAGAATCACATTGAATTTTGTTGTAATGTCTCTGGTCTTGCTTAATTTGAAACAGTTTGTCAGCATTGTTTAGTTTTCATGACCCTAACTCTTTTGAAGAGTACAGACTCGTTATTTTGTAGACTGTCCCTCAAGTTTAGTTTGTTTGTTTCCTGATAATTAGATTCAGCCTGTGAATTTTTAGCAAGAGTGTCACAGAAGTGGTGTGTTCTCAGTGTACATTCTCAGGGGGCACATGATGTCAGTTTTTCTGTTTTTCTTAGTACTGTTGATAACTTTGGTCATTTGATAAAGGTGGTGTATGGCAGGTTTCCTCAGTGTAAAATTACTATTCTTTATAATTAAGTGTCACCTGGAAAGATACTTACAAACCATGTAAATATCCTGTTGTTTTATTTTTCTGCCCACCAACTTTAGCCTTCCCTGATGATTTTTGCTTGCAAGAATTACTGTGGTGGTCACCCAAGGTGGTTTTCTAATTCAGTCCCTCCTTTTACATTTATTAATTGGAATTCTATGATGAAGGGCTTTTCATTTTCCCCCATTTGTTAGTTTATTTCTTTATGCCAGTATGGACTCATAGATTCTTGTTTTATTCTATGGGTTACCATTCGTTACTACCATTATTATATAATGGGTTGCTTGAAGAATTAGTTGTTTGTTTTTTTTTTAACAAAATAAGCCCATAAGAAAAACAAAATATGAAAAAATAATGCTTGACAGTATTACTTTTGTATTGTCTCAGACAGTTGATGGGCAGAATTTTTTTTTTTTCCCTCAGGGCTCACATGTATTTTGGATATTTGAACACACCACTTTTATCTTCTGTATAGATAGCTTTATAGTGACTAGTGGTGTGTGCTCTTCTACAAGAAACACAATAGAATGGAACATATTTTTTATGTTATATTTGTTACCTATGTGTATATTTTATACCACATAATGTTTGGAATCAAGAGAAAAAAAATATAATTTCAGGATTTAACTCAGGTTATACTTGAAACATACATAACAATTTTAAAAAGGCAAGGATGAATCTTGAAATCACGAAATACTACTACATACCTAAGAGTACGACTAAAATAAAAAGGACATAACACCCAGTGCTGGTGAGGATGCAGAACAACTGGAATGCTCATACATTTCTGTGGAAATGCAAAATCATTCAACCAGTATGGAAAACAGTTTGGTCATTTCTTATAAAATTAAGCAAGCACACACCATAGGACACAGCAATCCTACTCCTAGGTATCTACCCTTTAGAAATGCCAACTTATGTTCATATAAAAACTTATTCACAATTGCTCAAAACTTCAAAACTGGAAACAATCTACCACCCAAATGTCCATAAATGGGTGAACAGACAAATAAACAGTGGTACATTTACACAATGAAATATGACTCAGCAATTAAAAGGAACAAACCATTAATGTATGTGACAACTGGAATGAACCTCAAAAGCATTATGTTGAATAAAATAAGCCAATCTCAAAAGGTAACACAGTAACTCTACAGTATTCCCTATATATGACATTCTCAAATAAACAATATTAGAGCAATGAAGAAAAGATGGATGGTTGAAGCTCTCTATAGGTTAACTTTTCAAAACTACTCTATACTTCTTGATGTGATTGTTGTGAGATATGCCTATCTGCTGCCAGGGGCTTTATCATGGAGGAATGCAGTTAATTTCCCACCTGTAGCCCCTGGTCCCCAACAAAACTATGCCCCCAAAATCCTGAATTAGATTAGAAATGCAATAAAAGTAATAACTCTTTCATGATTTTGACTCCAGTTTGTCCAGAATTGACTTTGAAGAATAACATGTGGAGGAAGATGGTGGATAAGGAAAAAAAAGATTTAGCAGTGGGCCTAGAAATGTATCTAATAATTCACTAGACTCTTTTTTAAAAGCTGTAATTCCCAAGGGCAAATGGAATGTATTTACTTACCCTCCATGTTTGTTAAACTTTAAGGAAATACATTTGTAATTGTTTTCAGAAATTCTACTCTTGGGATCTCTTGTTAACTTGTATGATTTTTTTTTTCTTTTTTGCATTTAGAAATGAGCTAGAATAAATAATTTTTAAAATTAAAATCAGCGAGGAGGAATGTTGAGTCTGTAGCAGTGGATAAAAAATACCTGGATGATTGAACGATACCTTCTTAGGAAGACAGTCAAACTTTTGCTTTGAGAGACACACTCTTTTGTCTGGGGCCTGAGAAATCCAAAGGTCAGATTCTTAACCTTTTGAAATTCAGAAAGAACCAGATTAAAGTATTTCAGGCACGGCTGGTTTAATCCACATTGTGTGTGGGGTTCTCAGCCAATCTGCTCCCTTGACCTCCCAACCCTTAGTGGTACTTTTGACCCACCATTCACTTTGGATGTTGTGGAAGACAAGTAATACCTTTTGATTACTGTGTACATTTAGTGCAACAGCAAGAGCAAATAAGTTCATAGAATAAAAATGCAGTACAGATCATTTTTGCTTTCTTGGTGAAAACCCAAAATAGAGCTGACGAAAATTCTAAATGGTATATTGCCTTTTTTGGAAACAACTAAAATTTTTAAATCTCAACTAGTTAAATGCATTACTAAATATACTATATGTATACTGCTTGCTATCAGGAATTTAATTTAGCCAGTTTTATAGGTAGTGTTTGTATAAGTCATTAGGAGTGTTAATAATTACCTCAAAATTCTAAAAGTGTTTTGTTACCACATTTTTAATTTCTTGCCTGTGGTAGTGATCAAAAGACTTCAGTTTAAATACTTCCTAACAACTCCTTATCTCAATAGGAAGGGGATAGGGGCAGAAAGGGGATAAGAAAATGAAGATATTTACATAATCATAATAGGCTCCAGTGTATGTTTGGCGTGCACAGTGGCCTATGCCCTACTCTATCCTTGCCTTTTTAAAATTGTTATGTATGTTTTACCTTTTAATAGTACTCTGTTTAGTAGTACTCTAATGTTTTAGAAGCAGTATATTTTGAAAACACATAAAAATTTTTTTCAATTAGTATATAGTAAGTACTCTTGTTTGATGACTTTTAGCACATGTATAAATCAATGTAACTACCAAAATCTAGATATATACTAGTACAGTTCCATCAACCCCAGAACTCCGTTTCTTTTCCCCCTCTCATTTCTCTGTTTGTAGTCACACTCTTACCCTTCCCCACCCCTCAGCCTCTAGCAACCATCCATCTTTTCTTCATTGCTCTAATATTGTTTATTTGAGAATGTCATATATAGGGAATACTGTAGAGTTACTGTGTTACCTTTTGAGATTGGCTTATTTTATTCAACATAATGCTTTTGAGGTTCATTCCAGTTGTCACATACATTAATGGTTTGTTCCTTTTAATTGCTGAGTCATATTTCATTGTGTAAATGTACCACTGTTTATTTGTCTGTTCACCCATTTATGGACATTTGGGTGGTAGATTGTTTCCAGTTTTGAGCAATTGTGAATAAGTTTTTATATGAACATAAGTTGGCATTTCTAAAGGGTAGATACCTAGGAGTAGGATTGCTGTGTCCTATGGTGTGTGCTTGCTTAATTTTATAAGAAATGACCAAACTGTTTTCCATACTGGTTGAATGATTTTGCATTTCCACAGAAATGTATGAGCATTCCAGTTGTTCTGCATCCTCACCAGCACTGGGTGTTATGTCCTTTTTATTTTAGTCGTACTCTTAGGTATGTAGTAGTATTTCGTGATTTCAAGATTCATTTCTCTACTGACTAATGATATTAAGCATCTTTTTATGCACTTACCTGTCTTATATATCCTCTTTGGTGGCAAAGTGTCAAGTCCTTTGCTTACTGTTTTCTTGCTGTTGGAGTCTTGAGGGTACTTTATATATTCTGAATAAAAATCCTTTGTTGAGTATGCAATTTGATGATATTTTCTCCACTTTGAAACTTGCCTTTTCATTCTTAACAGAAGTCTTCCACAGAGCAGGTTTTACATTTTGATTAAGTCCAGCTTACCAGTTTATTGTTTTGTTTTGTTTTAATGGATCATGGTTTTGGTATCATGTCTGTGTGTGGACAAAACACCTATTTTTTTTTTTTTTCTATTCTCCCACTCAGCACAACAGTCAACACAGAAGACTTCTGTGACCCAGTGTTTGGTGGGGAGAGGTAGGAGTCCCCCACCAAAAATCAAGCAATCAGTTTTACAGTGGACACCGGCTGGGTGTCATCTAACTTAACTCCAATACCATCTACCTGGAGCTGCCTGGAGATAGTCAGATCCCACAGGTGGAGGGCTCAGTCCCCAAGGTTGCTCCTTCCCCCACTTCCGACACCAGTCGCAAGTCCAGGCATTTGTAACTTCTGACTGACCATCTATAGATCCAGATTCTCACGGCCTCCTTTTTGGGTTCAATAATTTGCTAGAGTGGCCCACAGAACTCTGGGAAATGCTTACTTACATTTACCAGTTTATTGTAAAGGATACAGATGAAGAGATGCATAGGGTGAGGTATGGAGGAGGGGAGCAGAGCTTCCATGCTCTCCCCAAGCACCCTACCCTCCAGAAGCCTCCCTGTGTTCAGCTCTTCCGAAGCTCTCCAAACCCTCTTTATGGGTTTTTATGGAGGCTTTATTACCTAGGCATGATTGATTAAACCACTGGCGATTGATAATAAACATAACCTTCAGCCCTTCTCCCCTCCCTGGAATGGAGGTTAGGAGGTGGGTCAGAAGTCCCAGCCCTCTAATCTTGCCTCATCTTTCAGTGACCAGCCCCACCCTGAAGTTATCAGTCAACAGTAGTTTGGAACACTAAGAAGTTTGAAGCAGAATCTATGATTGTTGTCAGATACCAGATAGATAACAAAAAGATGATAAGGTGATAACAAAAATTGGTATTTAAATTAGGGCTTACCAAGTACTTGAGATCATTTACTCTTCCCAAAAATTCTATGAGCTAGTTACTATTTTATATGCACTTTTTAGGTGAGGTAACTAAACAGGAAGTTCTGTCTGATTCCAGAACCTAAAGTTCTATTAATTACAAAATGCTGCTTCTCAAGTTCAGAGCTATAGAAATTCCCTTTGTCTTAAATAGATGTTTTCTGACCTTTTGAAGGCCTTGTCATACATGTGTCCTCTAACTAGGAACATCTTCATTATAGAATATACCTTTTTTCCATGTTTCTCTCCTCTGAAAACTCTATCTGTACTTATACACATATACATGCACACATGACATATATACAAACATACACAGCCGTTTCCTTTTCTTTCCATTATTTTTAGTTTCTACATCAAAGCAATGATAGTGCTATCAAAGTGTTAGATATAAAAATAAATCAAGGCTTGTTTTTGCCAAGGATGGTCTCTTCATACAGTGAATACTTGAATTTGCATAAAAATCATCTGGAAATGTTTAAGTGGTGTTTCCCAGGACCTGTCTCTGGAGATTCTGATTCAGTTAGTTGGTCTGGGGCCAATGAATTTGCATTTTTGACAAGGTGCTGCTGAGGCTGCTTACCTAAGGACTACACTTTCAGGGACACTACCTCAGCTTATTCAGAGGTACCATGTAGTGTGATTGGAGGGCTCCTATACATACTTAAGGTGCTTTCACTAAACTATTATGTTGGGCACATCATCTACTCTCTCAGATACATTTTCATTAGTGATTAATCTCTTTATCAAAATAGGCTTTATTCTCTTAAAATACGCCTGTTAGCACACCTGTTGATATTTAATCTCCTACTTGTCTTTGAACTAAGATTTCCTAAGATCTAGTCAGGTCTCCTGTTAAACCTTTTGAACTTAGACTTTTCCTCTCTCCTTTTTTTCTACATGTATTACTAATTTGTGACTTTTTAGTCGAATATGTATATCATTGTTCTTCATTTTATTTATACCTAAATGCATCTTGTCTTCACACATAGAAAATTTTGTGATTGATTTTTTTCACTTTAGTTAAGAAATAAAATTGCTTGTAAGAAATTGTTGGCCAGGCGTAGTGGCTCACGCCTGTAAACCCAACACTTTGGGAGGCCAAGATGGGAGGATCCTTTGAGCTCAGGAGTTCAAGATCAGCCTCGGTAACATAGTGAGATCCCTTCTCTATCAAAAATACAAAAAATTATCCAAGTGTGGTGGCACATGCCTGTAGTCCCAGCTGCTTGGTAGGCAGAGGTGGGAGGATGGCTTGAGCCCAGGAGGCAGTGGTTGCAGTGAGCCAAGACCACGCCACTGCACTCCAGCCTGGTGACAGAGCAAGATCCTGCCTCCAAAAAATAAAATGAAATAAAATAGGCCAGATGCAGTGGCTCATGCCTGTAATCCCAGCACTTTGGGAGACTGAGGCAGGCGGATTATTTGAGGTCAGGAGTTCAAGACCAGCATGGCCAACATGATGAAACCTCATCTCTACTAAAAATACAAAAAATTAGCTGGGCATGGTAGCACATGCCTGTAGCCCCAGCTACTTGGGAGGCTAATGCAGGAGAATCACTTGAACCCAGGAGGCAGAAGTTGCAGTGAGCTGAGATTATGCCACTGCACTCCAGCCTGGGTAACAGAGTGAGACTCCATCTCAAAAAATAAAAAATTAAAGTTAAATAAAATAAGAAATTGTTTATCTGTAGTCAGCTTTGAATCTTTAACAGTATTGTATATTTTATCTGCATTCAGTCTGTATGTTGTGATTATATTAAATTGTTCAAACAGTAGTGATCTTAAGGTGACTGAGTGAAGAAGTGTCACTGTATTTAAAATCTTAAGCCATTTTCAGTAGAACTTTGAAATAGTATAGTTTTGCATGTTTTGTGCTTATTTTAGCAGAAACCTATGATATGGAACATTTATATCTTTCTTTCTATTTTAGGTGCGTATAGCAGCAAAATTCATCATTCATGCCCCTCCTGGAGAATTTAATGAGGTTTTTAATGGTGAGTGTTTGATTTATAACACTAGGCTTGATGTATGAAGCCCTCTTTTTAAAAGAGTACCAAAATAATCAAAATAAGCTAAGGAGAGTATGCAGAAAAATCTGTTTTCTGAATTACAATGAAAATATGTTAGCCTGGATTTTGTAATGGCTAGAATATAATGTATTTATATATGATAATTCTGTTAGCAGATTAACCCTTTTAAAGACTATATGAATAGTTAATAATAAATTTTATTTTTTAAAGTAATTTTAAAAGTAATAAATTTTTTAAAAATTTATTAAAAAATTTTTTAAAGTAATTTTTTTAAAGTAATAAATAAATTTTATTCATATCACTGACTAGACTATATCCTCATTCTGGGAAAGGAGAGTCTTTTTGGTAAATTGTTTTATTTAAGTACAATTATAAGCACATGTAGTAGATATTTTTTCAGTAGAGCTCTTAAATAGTTTAAAAAGACAACAGGCCAGGCGCAGTGACTCAATCCTATAATACCAGCACTTTGGGAAGACGAGGCAGGCAGATCACTTGAGACCAGGAGTTTGAGACCAGCGTGGGCAGTATAATGAAACCTTGTCTCTACCAAAAAAGAGAAAAAAATTAGCCAGGTGTGGTGGCATGCACCTGTAGTCCCAGCTACTTGAGAGGCTGAGTTAGGAGGATCACTTAAGCCCAGAAGGTTTAAGAGAGCCGAGATGACACCCGTTGTACTCCAGCCTGGGCAACAAAATTGAGACCCTATCTCAAAAAAAAAAAAAAAAAGATGTTTCATCATGACCATATATTTTTTGGAATTGTGAAAAGAATTTTCGTATATCTTGTAAAGAAAATCCTGTGAGATCAGTAAGAACAGCCAAAAGAAAAAGGAAAAAAACATTTTCATACTGCATAGAGCCTGACAGCACATGTAAAAACAATTTGTTATTTAAATTATGTCTTGTAAATCACTTCACAGTAGGCCTTACCTTAAACTTCACTGGCAGACATTTTTATAATTATTCACCCATGGATCTGAAATTTAAACTGCTGTAAAGTCTCCTGGTTCCTATAGACTGTAACAGTAGCTGCTCTTCAGCAGTAAGAACAACATACTTGAAAGAAAAATGGCCTGTAGTGATCTCTTTATAAAACTTCTTCTGTTGTTAGAAGAATACATTACTTTCAAGTTCTATCTATAAATGTGTTGTTGTTTCTTCTTCATATATATTTGAACTTTACCGTGTCTTAAAAGTGAATTTACACAGAGCTCTTCAGTTTCAGTTTTTTAAACATTCTACATAGTAAACTAGTTAAATGTTTTTAAAGAAGTTTAATCATTTTTTTTCTTAGTATAAGATACAGGACTGGGCACTGTGGCTCACTTCTGTAATCCCAACACTTTGGGAGGCTGAGGCAGGAGGATTGCTTGAGGCCAGGTGTTTGCGACCAGCCTGGGGAACATAGTGAGACCCCCATCTCTACCAAAAAAAAAAAAAAGATATAATGGAATCTCACCTCAGGAAAGATTAGTTTTGAAAGTCAGAAAGTGAGGCAAAAGTTGTATATAGTTAAAATTATCCTAGAAGTCCCTGAGGTCATCCACAAACTACAATAATACATGATTTAGTGCTTACAATTACATATGGCAGTTCTTACGCATTTTAAAATTTAACCACTGAGCTGTGCTTAGAAGGCAGAATGGAAAATTGACGTTGTAAAAAAATCTGGAAATTAAAATCTGCTGTTTAATATAACTACAAAATCTTATGTAGTAAACTGGGGAGTTGGAGAGAATTCAGAAGTACTTTTACTTCCTGTAAGATTTAACTTCTTTTTTAATATTCAACCTCTGTAACCTACATATACATTAATGTATTTGATGATTGGGGGATTAAAGAAGATAGTCTCTTCCTCCTTAGGGTCAAAAAGTGGCATGTAACTTAAATTGATAATGGTGAGACTGCACTAAAGTAGTAGCCTCCAAACTGTACAATTCACAAAGCCAAGAATAAATAGAATTTTAAGAAAAGTTTTCTACATACTTTTCTTACCTTGAGTTAAATGTCCTGCATATTTAATCAGGAAAGTCCTAAAAGAATGTATGCATCCTGGCCGGGCGCGGTGGCTCAAGCCTGTAATCCCAGCACTTTGGGAGGCCGAGACGGGCGGACCACGAGGTCAGGAGATCGAGACCATCCTGGCTAACACGGTGAAACCCCGTCTCTACTAAAAATACAAAAACTAGCCGGGCGAGGTGGCAGGCGCCTGTAGTCCCAGCTACTCAGGAGGCTGAGGCAGGAGAATGGCATGAACCCGGGAGGCGGAGCTTGCAGTGAGCTGAGATCCGGCCACTGCACTCCAGTCCGGGCGACAGAGCGAGACTCCGCCTCAAAAAAAAAAAAAAAAGAATGTATGCATCCTAGAAATTGCTTTCCTAAGTCTATTTGAAATTGACATTGAATTAATATATTCTCTGTTGAGTTGTAGTAAATTTGGGCATTCAATATGAGCCTATTAAATAGGCCTGGGTAGAGAGTAAGCTATGGAATAGAAGTGGGGATACAGGATTTATCTAATAAATTTTAACCGAAAGAATATTTAAGAGTTAGATAAAAGGGATAAAAGGGCGGGCACAGTGGCTCACGCCTGTAAGGCCAGCACTTTGGGGGACCAATTCCGGTGGATCACCTGAAGTCAGGAGTTCAAAACCAGCCTGGCCAACATGGTGAAACCCTGTCTCTACTTTAAAAAAAAAAAAAAAATTAGCCAGGTGTGGGTGGTGCATGCCTGTAATCCTAGCTACTCAGGAGGCTGAGACAGGAGAATTGCTCAAACGCTGGAGGTGGAGGTTGCATTGAGCTGAGATCACGCCACTGCACTCCAGCCTGGGTGACAGAGTGAGACTACGTCTAAAAAAGAAAAGAGAGCCGGGCGCGGTGGCTCAAGCCTGTAATCCCAGCACTTTGGGAGGCCGAGACGGGTGGATCACGAGGTCAGGAGATCGAGACCATCCTGGCTAACACGGTGAAACCCCGTCTCTACTAAAAAAAATACAAAAAACTAGTCAGGCGAGGTGGCGGGCGCCTGTAGTCCCAGCTACTCGGGAGGCTGAGGCAGGAGAATGGCGTGAACCTGGGAGGCGGAGCTTGCAGTGAGCTGAGATCCGGCCACTGCACTCCAGCCTGGGCGCAGCAGAGCAAGACTCCGTCTCAAAAAAAAAAAAAAAAAAAAAAGAGTTAGAAAAGAATTAAATTATTTGAAGGGAAATATCATATAAATGTGATTATTTTCTATTTTTATTGAAAACCACAGTGTCAGAATGATTCCAAGAACAGCCACAAAATTTTAGAATTACAAAGTTAATAAAACCTTAATAGTTAGATGGTTCCCAAATGCTGCTTCCTAGGCTGACTCTGTTAGAATCACTGAAACATGGATCTCTGGTCTTCATTCTCAAACATGTAGTCATAGATCTGGACTAGGGTTCTGAAATCTATATTCCTTAAGTCTCCTGTCCTCCACCCTGTGGTTTATGTATTGCCTGGCTTGGAACCACAGCCTGATTTCTTCTTTAAGAGAAATATTTTATTCAAATTATCTTCTTTATTTCTTCTACTCTTCTTATGATAAAAGCATGAATTTATTATTTTTTTCCAAAGTAGAGCTAACTGATCAAATAAATCTTATTTTTCAATCATTTACCCATTTGGAACTGGAATAGGCATACTGTCCATGCAGTATCGCTGTTCATTGTGTTTAAACTATTGAAAATAAAATAATCATATTTATCAAATAGAACTTCCCACTTTGTGGGATAAAAATAACAGTAATTATAAATTTCTCATTTTTTAAAATAGTTTTTTAGGCAGAAGCATCCATTGTTTAAAATCAGTTAATTTCAAAATTTAAATAGTAGTATTTCAGTGGTTAGCAAAGGATATTGTTTTTTAAATAAGGACTTGTTGCTGAAAAGAGGTGAGGGTATGTGACTAGGCAGTGGGTTTTTTTCTTTTGAAGTGGCTTCATTGTAAAAATGATTCATAGTCATTCTAAACTTTCCAAAGTGCAAAAAAGAATCTAAACATCACACAAAATTCTACCTTCTAGTTCCCCATTGTTCAAATGAATTACTTCAGACATCTCTCAACTAACAAGTATATTTAACAATACATAAATATGATAATATACATACTAAATTTTTCTCTTCCTGCCTATTATATTACAAATGTATATCCTTGTTGGTAAATATAAGTGTACATTATTTTTCATGGCTGCCTAGTTTCACACTCTATGTAAGAACTATAATCTTTTTACATTTAACCAGTTTTTTAATGGAAGATATTTAGGTTGTGTTATTTTCATCTAGTGAAAAATTAGGATATATTGTATTATTTACTTTATAATTGCAACTAAGTGAAATAGCCAGGTGCTTGGGAAAAATAATGAAAGAAAATACACTAAGACTAGAAAAGAATTTGGTTTTTTGGTGAGAGCCGTATGTGACTTTTTTTCTTTTATGTTTTACAAAGTTCTTGGATTTTTTTCAATAAAAATATTGTTTTTGAAGTCACCTTCAAAAATAAGAATAATCCTAAATCTTTTCTGCAGACTTTAACATACCATATTTCCAGTGTAGCTTATTTCGCCTTTAGTTCCTTGGAGATATATTACGTACAGCAGGGGTGTCCAATCTTCTGGACACATTGGAAGACGAAGAATTGTCTTGGGCTACACGAGAAATACACTAAAACTCAGAATAGCTGATGAGCTTAAAAAAAAAAATCCCACGATGTTTTAGAGTTTACGAATTTGTGTTGGATCACATTCATAGCTGTCTTAGGCCACGGATTGGACAAGCTTGGATTGTAGTCTGCCTGCATTGACTATTAAGGGTGTAAAGGAATATATATTTGTATTTCATTCCCCTTCATATTTACTAACCAAAACCTCTTTTTTTTTTTTTTTAATACTATGATGTGTGTTTGGTTATTTTGGTCATGGGTGATCTTTTGATCTTGCTTGTGTTTGGGGTGGGAGGTGTTAATACATCACCAAAATAATCTGCATTCATTACATTCTTGAAACATATAAAAATAATAATGTAGATAACACAATAATTGTTTTGCAGATGTTCGGTTACTGCTTAATAATGACAATCTTCTCAGGGAAGGAGCAGCCCAGTAAGTATTATTTGTTATACTAACCTAACTAAAATGACATGGGAAAATGAGAGATGTTTTTAAAGTGTGTGGGGTATTTTTGTGTTTTTGTCTTGTTTTGTTTTGTTTTGAGATGGAGTCTCACTCTGTCGCCCATGCTGGAGTTCAGTGGTGTGATCTCGGCTCATTGCAACCTCTGCCTCCCGGGTTCAAGCAATTCTCCTGCCTCAGCCTCCCAAGTAGCTGGGACTACAGGCACACACCACCACACCTGGTTGATTTTTGTGTTTTTAGTAGAGATGGGGTTTTAACCATATTGGCCAGGCTGATACCGAATTCCTGACCTTGTGATCCACCTGCCTCGGCCTCCCAAAGATCTGGGATGACAGGCGTGAGCCACCATACCTGGCCTAAAAGTGTTTTTAAAGCACTAATCTCTGACATAGATATTTGCACATCAAGTTCAAATGTGTATGATTTTATATATATCTACTAGGCAGGCTAGGAGAAAGATATTTTTTATCACAGAAGGACTTAGAGGTACAACTATGACATGAGATTATTCACGGTGTGTCTAGCGTGGCTTATACCTTCAGTTAATACTATATTTTGACATTTGCAAAGTTGGAAAAAATTATTTTGAAATTGTGGTTGCTACCATTTTTATGTAGATTTTGCATTTTATTTTATGTTTGACCCTAATAGCTTTTGAGAGCTTTTAAAGTTGGGAGTTTATTTACTCATAAATGCCTAACATAGTACCTGACACATACATGCACACTGAATTTTTGAGTGATTTAAGGAAGTAGGCAATTCTAAATCTTAATACATCATCTTTGGACCAGTGACCCCAGCCATGACTTTTCACAGCTATCCTGCAATTTCAGAGAAATACTTGGTTTTCTCCCGAAATAAGGTCTAGAGATTTATTTTAGGCTTACCGATTCTACTACTCCTTTGAAAATGATGAAATAGTGCATTCTTTCTTACAAAGAAAGTTTAGTATCCATCCAGTCAGCTACTTTCCATCCTAGTATAATACCCAATATGTAAAATCCTGACTAATGGCTGGGTACGGTGGCTTACGCCTGTAATCCCAGCACTTTGGGGACCAAGGCAGGCGGATCACGAGGTCAAGAGATTGAGACCACCCTGACCAACATGGTGAAATCCCGTCTCTATTAAAAATACAAAAATTAGCTGGGCGCAGTGGCTCATGCCTGTAGTCCCAGCTACTCAGGAGGCTGAGGCAGGAGAATCCCTTGAACCTGGGAGGCAGAGGTTGCAGTGAGCTGAGATGGTGCCACTGCAGTCCAACCTGGTGACAGAGCGAGACTCCGTCTCAAAAAAAAAAAAAAGAAAAAGAAAAATCTGACTGATGGTGAAAATTTCTCTCATTTTATTGTTCGAACATTTGAAGTCTTTAAAAAATAAATAATATGGCCTTTATGAAGGTAGAGGTTCAACAGACTTGTAGGCATATCTGCATTTGCTTGTGATGAAAATTCCTGTTATTTGTAGCAGTTTTTTAATTATGGAAAAATACACATAAAACATACTATTTTACCCATTAAGTGTACAGATCAGTGGCTTTAATACATTTGCATTGTTGTGTAATCATAGCCACCATCCATTTTCAGAACTTTTTTCATCTTTTCAAGCTGATACTTGAAAACCCCTGGCAACCACCATTCAACTATCTATGAATTTGACAACTTAGGTACCTCTTAGGAGTGGAATAGTACGGTATTTGCCTTTTGTGACTGGCCTGTTTTACTTAGCCTAATGTCTTCAAAGTTTATCCATGTTGTAGTGTGTGTCAGAATTTCCTTCCTTTTTAGGCTGAATAATATTCCATTGTATGTGTATAGCACATTTTGTTTGTCCATTTATCTGCCAATGGACACTTGAGTTGCTTCCACCCGTTAATTATATTAAAGTGCTTCATAGGAATCAGTGTAGTTTATCCTTTTGATTTTAGTTACCAATTTATGAGTAAATGACCGCTTGCTCCTAAATATTTTAAAGCTTATTGAAATTTTTTATCTATTAAAGTGAGATTAATTTTCTTTATAATTGTATAAAACATGTTGACAAAAGTCTTATGGATGCAAAGGAAACATACAGCGTTTATGAACAGTACTTTCAAAGTAAGCTTTTCCTTTGCGGTCTCTATGTTAAATAAGTTGTGGGTTGTTTCATGTTGGTGCAAAAATTAGTGGATTGTTTTTAAGTCAAGAAAATGAGAAACTTGGTAAGTTAGAGTACTGTTCATAAATAGCATGAAATAGTTATACATTTGACTCAAGATACATGAAAGTGTGGGACTTTTATTTGTCCAAAGAATTATTGATCTGTTAATGATTGTTAGATTTAATTTAAATAAATTGTATTTGTTGTAAGAGAAATGTGAAGATGAGCTACATTTCTCTTTTATTATAAACCAAATTTCTGGAACAGCTGTGGTCCACACTTCATGTACATTGTAATAGGAAATGCACGATATTCTTTTAAGCAAATGAGCATTTGAGGACGTCAGTAATTGTGATAAAATATGATGCTTATAGTATGACCCTAGGAAAAAACTCATCAAGACCTTTACTAGAAACTTCAGATTTTCTTTGCATGTGATTGTAATCTCAGCAAATGTTTGCCTACTAGTTAAAAAAAAAAAATACTGAGTTTGATTGACTTCAGTAGTATGCAGTTTCTCAACTCTATCCATTTAAGTTCATGTTGTAGACATCTCTGGGTGTCTGTGAAGTACAGAATATATACTGTAAGTCACTGATTGACTTGACTTTAGAATGCTGTTACTGTGGTTCACAGTGTGCTCGCTATGAAATAATTTCTGAGCAAAAATAGTGTTACCCTGTTCTTCACCCCACTTAGTTCTGAATTACTTTTGTCCTCAAAAGATAATAATTTGTTACCTATCATTGAGGCCATCCAAAACTACATAACAAAAGCTCAGAAGACATTATAAAAGCATTTGGAATGTTTTCCAGTGGCAGTTTCACTAGAGTAAGTGTATAGCTATAGACTGTTTCTTTTTCACTTGCACTTTTTGATATTGAATTTCTTTTATACAAATACATCTTTCCCACATATATGTATGTTTCCTCCTTTCTTCCACCTTTGCCTTGTTGCTTTATCTCCTTTTTTTTTTTTCTTTGCCCCTTACCTTTTTTGTAGGGGGGAAAACATGACAATTATTCTTTAGAGTGGTTGTAATGGGACATCTTTACAAAAAGGTACCAATTCAGTATGTTTCAGAGTAAAATTAGACATACTGAAGAGTTGGTATTGTCAAGTCAAGAACACTTTGAAATACCCAGAAATAGCTTCTTATTCAACAGACATTGCCAGACTTTGCTGTGATGATGAGATAAATAAGCCTCTTAGGGATTTTCCAATGGAGAGTCAGACATGTTTAATATCAGACCAAGTGAAATGAAATACAATAGAGGCATATGAAAGGCCTTTATAACCCAAAGGAAGAAATTTTTAATTTCTATTTAAAGATGATTTCTGAGATGTTTTAAATGAGCAGGATTTTAATAGTAAGAGAAACGATGTGGCTAAACTGAGGGAAGAGCATGGAGAAAAGTATAAGATACAACTTGATGGAAAGGGTGTAAAAATCTAAATACAGTAACAGATGACTTAGAAATTGATTGGGCCACAGAATTCTGCAAGAGCAGGCAGAACATTGTTTTTACTGTGTCTAGTAGAATGCTTAGCTTATAATATGAGCTCAGTAAGTATTTGCATAGATGGAGGGGTGGATGAATGAATGATGAGTGGGTGCATAAAGTGAGTTTTAGGAACTGAAGAGACTGGAATTTATCTGGTCCAAACTACTGTTTTTATATCTATACAGTAAGTGAGGTGGCCTGTACTGGTTAATGATAGTATCGGTTGAAGCAATATCTGGATAGTTTCACTCCTAGATGAGTACCTTTTCCACTATACTGTGTAATGTCACCCTTTAACTTACTTTGAGCCTTTAAGATAAAATTTTAACCTATTTCGTATTATTTGTCTCCTTTTCAGATTTCCTATTCTTCCTCTATCCCCTCCTCCCAAGTTAGAGGTGGATGGCGTTTTATATCATGGGCAATAAAAGGCTTTCATTCCAGCCTGGGCCCAAATTACTGTTTAAACTTATTTAAATATGACCTTATTGGAAAATGAATCCAAAATTTTAGCTAAGAGACTTAGTTTAAAACATACTTTTGGATAAATCATTTCAGGATTAATAATGCCCTGGCTGTATTGAGTTTATTCTTAGGAAAATTACAGTTTTCATGAATTAGGAAAATCAGAAGTGCATAGCTTCTTTTTTCTTTCTGACCCTCGTGCACTTCTGTATTCACTGTCATCTTTTTTGAGCATGCAGTATCAAGAATTTAACAGCTGATGATTTAATTCTACTTTGCTGTTTTTACATTTACTAGTCTCCTATTAACTCATCAATAATGCTTTGTTTAACCAAGCTTTCCTTTCTCAAGGAGACTCAGGAGCTAATACCTGAAAATTCAGTGGATGCCTGGCCATTCCGAATAATCTGGAAAGTTTCCAAGAAGATTAAGTTTAGAGATGTATTTCTGAGATTGGAAATTCTCAATATCCTTTCTGTTAAGTGACAGTGATTTCCCAGATTGTAGATTTATTTTAAAAATATAATTTTTAGATAATATTTTATACTCTTGAGAATTTTTTCTACACAAATATATGGTAATGTATTATTCTTTACTCCTATGAGAGTAGAGAGAGAGTAGCTTTATTCTTGGATCCATCTCGTCACCATTTCCTACTTCACACTCTGCGGTTTTTAACCTTAGCAACGGCCTTACTACTTTTTCTGGCTCTCATTGCTCCACTGCCCAATTCATCATATATACGCTGCTGCCAGATTAATCTTTAGAAGTACTTCTGTGTTCTCCTTTCTCAAAAAGCTTCTGTGACTCTGCTCTGTCTCCCAAATAAAGTAATTATTCCATCATTCAGAGCCTTTCAGTTCATTTCAGTAAATATAACTGAACACCTGCTGCATGCCAGGCATTGAGCGTGGTGCTTTCTGTGATGTTGTACCTAACTTATTTTCTCAGGCGTTGTGCTCATACGGTCCCTCCACTCTTTTCTGCTCATCCCTCCAATTTCCATAAACCAGAGCCTACCCAGTTTTTCAAGTCAGTTTTTCAGTATCACAGTTATTAAGAAATTACCCCAATTCTCTTCTCTTCTCGCTGTTGCCTCAACAGAAGGTAGTCTTTTTTTTTTTTTTTTTTTTTAAAGCATTCTTTGGAGTGCTTCATTGGTAATTCTCTTACTATGCTTTATACTTTGTGTTATGGTTATGTTTATCCATTATCTCTTATTCACCTGTAGGCCTCTTGATCAGAGAATATATCTAAGTATTCTTTGCGTCTCTCACAGCACCTAGTCTGTTTCCTGGTATAGTAAATATATACTTGAATAATTGGATGCATCTCTTATCAGTAACCTTTATTTTCAGGGTCTTGAATGAAAAGCCCAGTTATATTTGCTGATTTAATTTTATTTTGCTAAACATTGAAAGCTGGATATCATTGTTCAGTTTTTAAAATAACCATGTTGATATTTGTAGTTAGTATAAGTTCAGTAATGGAGAATTACAATTTTGTTTATTTTGCCGTGTGCAATATAGGAGGAGACTTTATTGATGGGTGAATTTTTTGACCATTGTTTTTAAAAACCATTAAATATATAATTTTAAGTAATTGCCATTTTCTTCTTTTTAGTGCATTTGCACAGTATAACTTGGACCAGTTTACTCCAGTAAAAATTGAAGGTTATGAAGATCAGGTATGTTTCATATAAACACAGTAGCTAGCTATTCTTTGTTTTGTTTGTAACCGTTAAGGTATCCTGCAAGAGCTGTGAAGTGGTATGCTTCAAGATAAAAAATTATTCATATTTTAATCATAACCACTTATGGGCAAGTAATTGAAGTTTTACTTTCTTTCGTTGATACCAATAATACTATTAGCAGAAAGTCCCTTTTAGAAATACTCAGATGTAATTCATTTAAGATTACTTTCTTATTTTTTTCTGAGAAGAAAATCCTATATTAATCCAAAGTCTAGAATATGTTAGTAGATTTATATCATAATTTGGTTGCTGTGGAATTCTACAGTTCTTCATGTGAGTAACTTAGCATTTAGTAATTTTTAAATCTCTTCTTTCCAAAATACAAGTTAGATTTGCTAAAGCTAAGAAAAGCCACAAAAGGTCACTAGCATTTTTTTTTTTTTTTTTTTTTTTGGTTTAGAGTTTCTAATAAATAGTGATTATTTGAATGCATTTCATGCTTGCATGAAGGACAGCTTATGTAAAACACTATGAAGAAGAACTGGTAGGTAGAACATAAGCGAAAGTGGTTAAGAAAGAACATAAGAGAAAGTTCTTAGTGGCTAATCATGTCAAAGCTTTTATTCGGCATTACTCATTCTGTAATATGTAGTCATAGCTACGGGGACAAGCAAAGACTAGGCTAGAAGGTGACTTGTAACTGAAGGGAAATTTTAAGCTTATTTATAGATACGTGTGTGTATATACAAAGCTATGTAGAGTGTCATTGTATTAATATGCAAAATTTATTTTATCTCTGGGAAGATTTGGGGTTGTTTTGCTTTTTCTTTACTACTATAAATAATGCTATATTAAACATCTTTGTACCTCTTATATTAACAATTATTTTTGGGCATAAATTGCTGTAAGAAAATTTGCTGTGTCTTTTAAAAATGTTAGATAGCCTCCAAAGTCACTTTATGAACCTGGCATAATTTTAATATTAAATATTTAAAACTAAAAAGATAAAAAAGGTAAACAGTATACTAACTTCACATGGACTATAGATTTTAAAACTTTAAGTAAGATACTAACGAATAGGATTTAGAAATATATCCAAAGAATAATATATCAAAACTAAATAGAATTTTTACAGAAATGCAAAAATGGTTCCATATAAGACAGATTGGTCTTACATATTAATAAATCAAAAAGAAAAATCTTATGATGTATCAATAGACGGTGAAAAGGGATTTGAGAAATTCAGTAGCCATTTTCTCATTAAAAACAAAAATTCTAGTAAAATAGGGAATTGAAGAAAACCTCTTAAATATGAAAGACTTTAACCAAAGTTAATAGTAAATGTCATAAACTAAAACACTGAAACAATTTTAGTTAAAATGTGAATTAGCTAGGTATGCCTGCTTATCAGCATTATCATTTATCATAAATGGAGATGTAGCAAGTAAGACAAAAACTTGAAAACTTGTAAAATTTGGAAAATAAAAGAAAACTTCTTTGTGACATGATTTATATATTTAGGAACACCAAGAGACACTAGTAATATCACTTCCAACCAAAAAAAAAAAGCTATCAGAACTAATAAAAGAATTTGGGGAGAAGTCTGAATTTAAGGTAAGGATACAAAACTCATTAGTTGTCCTTTAAAATAATGGTAAAAATTATAGGAATAAGCTTCATCAAAAAAAGGCATAGGATTATGAAGAAAATAGTGATGGTCTTCTCAAGCAACAAAAGCAAAAACTAACACATGGGATCTAATTAAAGAACTTCTGCACAGCAAAGGATACTGTCAACAGAGTAAACAGACAACCTACAGAATGGGAGACAAATTTTGCAAATTATGCCTCTGACAAAGGTTTAAATCCAGCATCTATAAAGAACTTACATTTAAAAGATAAAAACAACCCCATTAAAAAGTGGGCAAAGGATATGAACAGACACTTTTCCAAAGCAGACATACTTGAGGCCAAACAAGCGTATGAAAAAAAAAAGATCACCATCACTGATAATTAGAAAAATGCAAGTCAGAACCACAATGAGATACCATTTCAAACCAGTCAGAATGGCTGTTATTAGAAAGTCAAAAAATAACAGATGCTGGTGAGGTTACGAAGCAAAAGGAATGCGTATACACTGTTGGTGGGAGTGTATATTCAACTATTGTGGAAGACAGTGTGGCAATTCCTCAGAGACCTAAAACAGACGTAAAACAGAGTTACCGTTTGACCCAGCAATCCCATTACTGGTTATATACCCAAAGGATTATAAATCATTCTGTTATAAAGAAACATGCTCGCATATGTTCATTGCAGCACTATTCACAATAGCGAAGACATGGAATCTAAATATCAGTGATGATAGACTAGGTGAAGAAAATGTGGCATATATACACCATAGACTACTGTGCAGCCATGAAAAAGAACAAGCTTTATGTCCTTTGCAAGAATATGGATGGAGCTGAAGGCCATTATTATTCTTAGCAGACTAACACAGTATCTTAGCAGAAAATCAAATATCACATGTTCTCACTTATTAGTGGGAGATAATGATGAGAACACATGACACATAGAGGGGAACAAAACACTGGGGCCTGTCAGAGGGTGGAGGGTGGGAGGAGGGAGAGGATCAGGAAAAATAACAAATGGGTACTAGGCTTTATACCTGGGTGATGAAATAATCTGTGCAACACGCACATGACACAAGTTTACCTGTGTAATAAACCTGCACATGTACCCCTGAACTTTAAAAAAGAAAATGTGATAGTCTTGAAACACATAAAACAGGATCTGACCAATGGAAAGGTGTTCTAAATTCCATTCTTAGATAAAAAATTAAATTATTTTAAAAGTAATATATGAATTTGATGAAATTTGAATTAGAATCCTGATCGGTTTTTTTTTAATTGGTCAACATTTTCGTAAAGTTTATGTGGAAAAAAAACACGTGCTTGAAATAACCAAGAAATACATATATATATACACACACACATATATATATGAAAAAACCATTAAGCACAGTGAGGGAGAATTGCCTTACCAGATAGTACAAGTTGTTTTACAGCCAATGTTACGTCAATGTGGTGGTGTATAGAGTAGACAAAAAATCAGTAGAGCAGCATAGAGAACCAGAATTTAGCCTCAGAATATACGAGAAATTTTATACAGATATTGGCATAACTGGTTTCTATCAAGAAGAAAATTAAGTTGGACCTCTGTCACATACAGTATACAGAAATAGATTTCAGGTGGTTTAAAAATGTGAAAAATGACTAAAATTTTAGAAGAAAATCTGAGTCTACATGTGCAATACAGGGCTAGGGAGACCATCTTAAATAATACTGGATACCCAGGAAGTATAAAAGATGGACATTTTACTATATATTAATGTTTTTAACTGTAGAATGAAACTTATCTTAAAGAACTCTTATAAATTGATAAGAAAAAGACCCCAGATAAAAATATTTTAATATATTTGCTCACAGAAAAGCAAATGACCCACAAATGTGAAAAGCCATACTCAGTAGTCAGTGGAATTAAAATGATATATTTTCTACCCATCAGACTAAAAAAACCAGCTATAATGCCTATCATTGGTGGTAATATGGATGGAAACATGCTCTCATACATGTATAGAAATTTGGATTGTCACAGGAGTATATATTAAAAATTATAATACCTGCTGTCCCTACCACCACTGCTTGGGAATTTATTCAATAGAAATAAAAGTATCCAATGGAAATAGAAACATCCATATGTTAAAATATATGTACAGCAGTACTCATTTCACCTTTTTTGTTGTTATTGTTGAGTCAGGGTCCTACTCTGTCACCCAGGCTGGAGTGCAGTGACACAATCACAGCTCGTTGCAGCCTCAATTTCCTGGGCTGAGTAGCTGGGACTATGGGCGCATGCCACCACGACTGACTAATTTAAAAAATTTTTTTGTAGAGATGAGGTCTTACTGTGTTGTCTGGGCTGGTCTCAACCTCCTGAGCTGAAGCCATCCTGCCCCCTCAGCCTACCAAAGCACTAGGATTACAGGCATGAGCTACTGTGCCCAGTCTTATTTCACCATTTTTAATGTGTTCCTCCTTTCCCCCAAAAAGGAAACAGCCCAGAAATAAAGAGATGGCACATCAGTAGTGGATTGGCAGACTAAATTATGTTATAATCACATCATGGGACATTATGCAGCCATTTAAAAGAATGGTGAGAAATATATCAGTTGACTTTGAGGGATTTCCATAGGATATTTATGTTGAAAGAAGCCAGATGCAGAGAAGAGTGTGTGTTTGTGTGTGTGTGTATACGTAGACACACACATTTTCATCGCATTCTTATAAAATAATGACCAATCGCTTCTCGGCCTTTTGGCTAAGATCAAGTGCAGTAAAATAATGACCAAAAAATTCTGTGTATGTGCAAATATAGACATGTGTATATCTTTATCTGTAAGATTTTATGACTATGAAAAAATTTAGAAAGGTGTATCCTGTGTTGTTAGCATGATATACATCAGAGGGATGGATAAGTCCCGAGATAGCTAAGGAGTCAAAAGACTGGAAGAATTGCAAGGGAAGGAAAAGGGGAAATGTTTTAAATAAAGCACAGAATATCAGATAGTACATTATGCACTGTGGATGTATAATTTAAATTTATGTAAATGATTATGTTTTTAAATATTTGGAAATCAATTAAAATCAGTTGTCAACGTGGTTTTTAAGAAGCAAGAAGCAGATACTTCAGAGTAAGTAAGACTGTGGGCCCAGAGGCGAGGTGGGGAATACACCGAAGAGGATTTGCACCAGACCAAAACCATTCAGGTAACCAACCTGATTGGAGGTTCTCACAAGTTCTGTAGGAACTAGAGTCTGATATCAGACATTGTAACCTGTTAGAGTTCTCAAAGCAGAAAACCCACCAAACCCACTTGAACAGTGTTTTTAGAGGTTGCATTTTTTTTCACCAGTAGTTAGAAGTTATATTGGGAGAAAATCTGATCTGCACTGGATGAGAGTAACCTCATTGTCTGGTTAGTCGACTCGTTTGAAGTATTAATAGTCATACCATATGATTAAAATATATGCCTGGAATAGGATTGTTTTATAGTTTTAAGGAAGAAGCTTAAATGAGTGTAATTATGATGTATTAGTACTGAAATGCTGCTTTTTTCCTTTTTTTTTTTTTCTAAATTCATTCCATCATCAAAGGTATTGATAACAGAACATGGTGACTTGGGAAATGGAAAGTTTTTGGATCCAAAGAACAGAATCTGTTTTAAATTTGATCACTTAAGGAAGGAGGCAACTGATCCAAGACCCTGTGAAGTAGAAAATGCGGTTGAATCGTGGAGAACTTCAGTAGAAACTGCTCTGAGAGCTTACGTAAAAGAACATTACCCGAATGGAGTCTGCACTGTAAGTCATCAATAGCAGCTTTGTGTGTGTGTTTTGTGTAAATGAGAGTCTTTAGTGTCTCCTAAAATTTACAGTAACTTACAGAATTGACATTGTATAATTTGTCATTTTTTCCCTTAAATATTTCTAAGAATGTTTACTATTTTTTCAAGAAATTCTGGATAATAAATAGATACATTAGGATGGCTTAAAATAGAGAAATGGTTGTACCTTGATTTAAATCCATGCAGAAATTCTAATACGTTGATTAAGGGAGCATGATATGGTGAGATTCTGTTATCTTATGTTCATGACTCATCTCAGTTTAGATCAAATTTATTTTTATTAAGTTACAGAAATCTGAGAACAAATAAAATTACTTGGAAGTAAAATTACATGTTTATGTATTTTATAGTTACATTTCTTGTGTTTTTTTGTGTGGTTGTTTCATAGGTTCAGCCTGTTTTTATATTTTCAAGAAATCCATGGCTGGGCACAGTGGCTCACGCCTGTAATCCCAGAACTTTGGGAGAGGCCAAGGCAGGTGGATCACCTGAGGTCAGGAGTTCGAGACCAGCCTGGCCAACATGGTGAAACTGTCTCTACTTTAAAAAAATACGATTAGCTGGGCTTGGTCGCACGTGCCTGTAGTCCCAGCTACTCGGGAGGCTGAGGCAGGAGAATTGCTTGAACCCAGGAGGCAGAGGTTGCAGTGAGCCGAGATCATGCCACTCCACTCCAGCCCGGGCGACAGAGTGAGACTCTGTCTCAAAAAAAAAAAAAGAAAAAGAAAAAGGAAATACAAAATATGGTAGTAGGAATACATTTCTTTTTAAAAATTTCATAATATTGTTTGTATCCTGACAGGCTTTTTTAGCACCCGCAGTTTGTGCTTCAGTGACCTTTTCCATTGCCAAAGTGATCTTTTGAAATGCAAATCAGGTTATCAAAATTCCCTGCTTGAAATCCTTCAGAGATTTCCCATTGCACTTAGAGTCCAGGCTTTTGAAGGTGGCTTAAAGGCCCTGTGGATGGCATGGCCTCTGCTTACCCCACCAACCTAACTCTACCGTATATCCCAGTTTATACCTGCTTTCTCAACGTAATTATTAATATCACCAGTAGCATACCCCATTTCTTTCTTGGAAGTTTCTTGGTTAGGACAAAAATTCATGTGCTCTGCTTAAGTATCTAGCTCTCTAATTATTTGAGAAATATTGCAACATAACTTCAAATATCTATTACTTGAATTGTAACTTGTTCATCAGAATTATTTTGGAGAAATAACGAGAGTAAGGGAGTAGAGTCCTCATTTGTTCTAGAGGATTGAAAGGCAGAAATTAATTATTACTTTTAAAGCAGTAGGCAAGACGTGCAATAACATTGTGATACATCACAGACATTCTCTTAACAACCTTTCTCACTTACAAGTAAGTTAATTTATTCCAATACTTTTAAATGACTAGAGAAGCAGCAGCTCCTAAGATTGTGAAGTGAACAAAGGTGATAACCACAAGCTAGGTCCAGTTTTCACTTGCATGGAAAAAGCTAGATTAGCATCTGTATATTTAAAATAAATTATCTACTTATGAAAGTAGATTATCTAGAATGTGAATATTTCAGAGTACAATTAATTTTAATAAATTTTATTTAGTGTCCCCTTTTGTGGTCCACTAATAATTTGATTAGGCATAAATATTTGAGAACATGTTTTTCTAGCTACTATATTGGAATGATGGCCTACTTTGTATTTTATGTGTTCTTGTCAAAGTACTGTGCAATTTGCAGTATTTTATAGATTTTTAAAGTTGGACATTCCGTGACCCTAAATTTATTCTTATGCTTATTTTCTTTGCCAATAAGGTGTATGGCAAAAAAATAGATGGACAGCAAACCATTATTGCATGCATAGAAAGCCATCAGTTCCAAGCAAAAAACTTCTGGTAAGTTAAAATCTTGGGTATTGGGGAGTTTTGGCATTGTTTTAAGTCTTTGTAGTTCTCGCTTTAGTGATTTGGGCAACACCTTGTTTGTTTATGATTAGGAACAATCTAGACATGATACAAAATTTTAGCCTTTTGATATAAGGAAGGTAAATTTGCTCAACAGCCTAATCATTAAAGGTAGTGGTAAATCCATCGACATTCAGTGAAAAGAGAATGGGACTAGCAAACAGCATCCTGAGGGAGCATGTGTGCCTGCAAGAACACCAGTTGGCAGTCCATATGCTCATTCTGTGAAGGGGCTGTTCCTGAATGAAACTAATGTGGAGGAGAACAGAGGTAATTATAAAGCAAAAAATGATGCTGCTTTTGTGAACTTTGTGGCTCTGAAGTAGAGGATTGCTTTGTACTTGGTTAGCCAATGTGAAGAAGTAATGACATGTTTTATACAATGAGGCAGATTACAATCATGCCTTGTAATTTTGTGTACAAATCATTCCCTTATTCCTTAGAAACATCAAGCCCTCAGGAGCATTGATTGACCCTACTGATCTTGGACCTTTGACAAGTTGTTGGTCCTTTTTATTCTTAGACAAGACTATTTCTGAGCACCTGTTATAAACTTCTGAGATTCTTTAAGACCTTACAAGTCCATAATTGAATGAAATCTTTACATTTATCCCTGTTTTACATGCTGAGGTCACCAGAATAAGTATGGTCATAATATTTACCTTTTAGTATATTAGGCTTTGACTCACTAGCCAAGTTGGTCGGTGGTGCTATTAAAGGTAAAGTAACAGGTAACCCCTTTGGGCCAGTTGGGTTCATGGCCCAAGGTTGCTCCACTACTTAGCCATCTCAGAAATAAATGCAAGGTTGCAAGGTTAACCAAGAATATTTGGAGGAATGCAGATCCATCGTCACTGAAGGAAAACCAATGCCATAAGTAAACATATGCCTTAATGACTAGCCGCAGTTCCCTAAAGGTTCTGGCATATAGCGTTACTTTTATGGACTTAATATAAGTGTGGTTTCTCTATGTTGGGTCTAAAATCTTGTAGCATTAATCTACTGGAATCCTGAAGCAATCAATATTTATAAAATTATTACTAATTGATGTTATGTATGCCAGGAAATACATAATAAAATCAATCTTGTTGAGATGGAACTACTATTAGAAGAAAATTCTTTTTACTAAGGTTTTCTTTATAATACATTGGAGATGTTATAATAAGTTTACTAATTCGTTTTGAAATCTAATTCCTTTCAGCTTTAACATATATAAAATGGAGAAAATGTCTGTCCTTGAGTTTTATTTTCTTTTTAGAGACAGAGTCTTGGTGTGTTGCCCAGGCTGGCCTCAAATTCCTGGGCTCAAGTGATCCTCCTGCCTCAGCCTCTCAAGTAGCTGGAACTACAGGTTCACACCGTGCCCGACTTGTCATTGAGTTTTCTATTCTCACTATTTCACTTTACAAGGGTAATTTTTCCTAAACCATCACTATGAGCATTGTATCACTTAAGTTAATGGCTTTCACTTTCTAGAAAAAAAATGTATTTTATATGCTTTGATATGATTTTTCCAAAGTGATAATATCATGGCACAATAGTCTCAGTAAAATCTAAATAGTTAATACAAAGCACTGTACTTCAAGCCAGGCATCTATAATCCCAGCACTTTTGGAGACCAAGGCAGGAGGATGGCCAAAGGCCAGGAGTTCAAGAAACCTGGGCAACATAGTACAACCCCATCTCTAGAAAAAAAAAAATTAGCCAGGCATGGTGGTGCATGCCTGTAGTCCTAGCTACTTGGGAGGCTGAGGCAAGAGGATATCTTGAGCCCAAGAGTTCAAGCCTGAGTGAGCTGTAATCACGCCACAGCACTTCAGTCTGGGTGACAAAGCAAGACCCTGTCTCTAGAAGAAGAAAAAAAAAGAAATATACTTCAGTTCATCTAAAATATAGGTAGAGTAAAAATCAGAAGCAACTAGTCTTAGATGTTTCTTAGGTTTCAGTAGATACCTTCTCTTCTTAGTCTTTACCATTTCTCCAGGGTCTAGCAGTATTAGGGGCTTAATGTAAATATTTGTTGAGTGAATACATACTTTTAATTAAAGAGTTAATATAAGAGAGGGGCAGAATAGAATTAAAGGCTAGGACATATTGGCCATTTACTCCACTAATGAAAGAGTTCTATCTACTCAGTGTCATTTACTGTTACTGTAGTAATTAATGCCTTTGGAAGAATCTTTTGAAATAGTTCTCAAATTGGTAACACTACTTGGTTTGGAATTTTTTTTTTTTTTTTTGCTTTTTATAATCAATGGTTATATAAATGTATATTGTCCTAGTCAGTATTGTATATGCTAAGGACTCACTAGTTGACTTGGCACTAATACCTCAATAAAAGGAATATTTCTTTTGGAATCATGAAACAAAAGTTATTTTTTCAACCTCAATAAAAGGAATACTTATTTTGGAATCATGAAACAAAAGTTATTTTTCCAACCAAGCTTCTTTGAAAAATCTTGAATGAGTCACTCAAATCAAGACATGTTTTAATTATCTGTTATTTTGTAAAACATATACATTGTTCTAATAATAATTTCCAAATATTCAGTGTAACTGTAAGTATGAGAATACAGGTTGAATATCTCTTATCCAAAATGTTTGGGACCAGAAGTCTTTTGGATTTCAAATTTTTAAATATTTACATCATACTTACCGGTTTAACACCCCTAATTCAAAAATTCAAAATTCAAAATGCACTATTAATCGTTTCCTTTGAGCATCGTGTCAGTGCTCAAAAAGTTGCAGGTTTTGAAGCATTTCAGATTTTTGAATTAGGAAGACTCAACTTGTACTATCATTCTATAGACTTTATGATTGGGTAGACTGCATGAATATTGAACCCAGAAATCATTGTCTAGCAAAAGCCAGTATAGTGATTCATTACCCTGTGACTATTATATACTGTTCAAAAAAGCTAACGTATCAGAATTTCCTTAGCTTGCAAAGAGCAAACAGAGACAAAAAGAAAAGTTACCATGAAAAGTTTGTCAGCAAAATAGAGTATCAAAAGCTATACTACTCATCCAGAATTTTGTTCAAAAAGAAAGATAAAATTCACTGGTAGACAAAAAGTAATAACATACCAGTTTGTAATTTCTCAGTTTCAAACCATGAGTATGTATTTGCATACCAAAAATCATTTCAGGAGCAGAGAAATGCCTTTTATATGGCGACTTAAACATAAAATTGGAATATTTTTAAAAACCTCATGTTAATAACTATAGTCCTTTATTTCCAGTTATCAAAACCTCCTTAAGAGTGTTGTATAACATTTACTAGCCATTCTTTTTAAATTATATGGTACTTTGTATCATTCAGTAGATGTTAAACTACACTGAGTGTATTTATAAAATCCCCTGATAATCTAAACATTTATTCCATTTATTTTGGAAATATAAGTGATACAATTGAAGAAGTAGCTTAAAATTTTTCTCCACAGTAGCTTATGACTTAGTTTTGTATTGGTTTTTGTTTTGTTTTGTTTTTTTAAGGCTAGTCAAGTGGAGACGGAACAAAGAAACCTGTAACTAATTGTGATCAATTAGTGGCAAACAGCACTGCACACACACCAGCCTGAATTGTATTTTAAGCCTTAGCTTTAGAATTCTGGCATTAAATCCATTATGTAAGTTCTTTCTTATCAGTAGGGTGAAGATTAAATTAAATATGTATCATAACTGGACTTAAGCTTTTGATTCTTTTTGACTGTTTTGGTGATTGAAAATTTAATGTCCAGTGTTCATCCCCCACACTGTAGCATGAAATATAATCTGAAACTTAAAATTGATTCAAATTATTTTCCCTACCTTATTTACAGCTGCTGTTTTTATTTTTAAGGAATGGTCGTTGGAGGTCAGAATGGAAGTTTACAATCACTCCTTCAACCACTCAGGTGGTTGGCATCTTGAAAATTCAGGTATGAAATAAAAAGAATTTGTTTACTGATCTTTAAGAAGATTCTGAACAGAGAAACAACTAATTCCTAAGTTTACATTTTCATAGTACATTTTATATAGTTCTTTTTCAGGTCTTTGTTTTGGGGTAATGGGAAAAACAATAGTGCTGTTTTAAATATTTTAAATAACCTGGCAGTTCATTCCCTAGTCGTCAAAAATCTGCAAGGATAGCTAACAGATTATAAAACACAGCTAAAATTAGATGCTGCCATTTGGTCTGCTCTTCAGATACAATTTGTTCATCTTCTGAGTTTGAGTTGTGTACTTCTCTCCTCTGAATTGGGTAGAGTGTGGTGAAGTATAATATTAATATATGCATGTGTGTAGTTGTATAACTATATTATATGCATGTATTAACATGTGTATGTATTGGCCGGGCACGGTGGCTCATGCCTGTAATCCCAACACTTTGGGAGGCCAAGGCAGGCGGATCACAAGGTCAGGAGATCGAGACCATCCTGGCTAACACAGTGAAACCCCACCTCTACTAAAAATACAAAAAATTAGCCAGGTGTGGTGACACGTGCCTGTAATCCCAGCTACTTGGGAGGCTGAGGCAGGAGAATTGCTTGAATCCGGGAGGCAGAGGTTGCAGTGAGCCGAGACTGCGCCACTGCACTCCAGCCTGGGCAACAGAGTGAGACTCCATCTCAAAAAAAAAAAAGCATGCATGATTGTTGGACGATTTAGTTAATATGGCTAAAAGGGTTAGAACAGAGACAGACACCGAGTACTCGATGAATGGTAGTCATTATTGTCAGCATTATTATTCCTTCACTTAGGCCTCGGTGGCGCTTACCTGGATAATTACAGCAATTTCTAAAATAGTGCCTCTTGTAGGACCAAAGCTTATTGAGAGCAAGGATTGTCTGGTTTACGGTACAATCTTCAGCATTTAGCATATGATTGTTGTTTTGTTGAATTGCTGGACTCTTTGGCATTCACACTGCCATCAAAAAGATAATTTTTTAAATTTAAATGTGGATATGTTACTTGACTATGTAAGACCATTTAGTGGTACACTGTTATCTACCAGATAGTCCAGACATATTTGTATGACATACAGGCCCGGAGTTGACTGGTTTGCTACCTGTATATATTTCTCCAGCTATTGCTCTCCCCAACTTCATATACCTCTAGTCCTCTCTGAAATATGCTGAAGTCCTTTTTTAACCCACAGAAAGAATCTGGAGTACTGCTAACATACTTTATACATACCTTTGCCATGTTGTGCTGAAATATGAGATCAGGGACTGTGTCTTTCTAAAACCCGTATACCCTCAGAACCTTACGTAGTAGCAGTATATTTATTGCACTCACTCAATGTTTGTTGAGTAAATTCATGTCTGAGTTTGTGGAATTAAGTGGTTGGTGGAAATACACAAAAGAGGAGCAGGGTTGGGAGGGAATATTGTGAGCTCAGATTTGGACATCTTGGTGTTAGGTACCAGTAGAATGAATGATTGTGAGGCAAAAATGTCCAACAGTCAGGTCAATAGAAGGCTTGCCTGAATAACTACAGGGGTGTCTCTAACTAGTCTCCTCACTCGGCTGAGGGAAGGGAGAGTTTTGCTAGAGTTCACAAGTTCTGGAGCTCAGCAGAGAAGTCTAGACTAGAGCTGAAATATGTAATCCATCTGCATTGATATGCTTGTTGAAGCAATGAGGAGCTTGATGATTCCTGTAATGTGGTTTCTGTAATTTCTTTTTCTAATAGGTTCATTATTATGAAGATGGTAATGTTCAGCTAGTGAGTCATAAAGATATACAAGATTCCCTAACAGTGTCTGTAAGTAATTAATTCCACAATAAAATTTAACCTAATACTTCTTTAAAAGCAGAACAGTTTTGGAATGAACATTTTAAGTAATATTTCTGCTTCAGATTAAAGTGTTTTCTGATAGATTAAAGATAAGTAATTGCAAACCTGTACCTAACTTTTTTGCAGCTTTATTGAGATACAGTTTGTATACCATTCAGTTCACTCATTTAAAGTATAAGCTTCAAATTTTTTTTTTTTACTAAAGGGTTGGACAGCAGTCACCACTAATTTCAGAACATTTTCATGCTCCTTAAAAGAAACCCTGTACCATTAGCAATCATTCTCTATTCTACCCAGCCCTTCCCCCAGAACCCTCCCAGCCTCAGGCAGTGGCTAATCTACTTTCTGGCTCTGTGGATTTGCTTGTGCTGGACATTTTATATAAATGTAATCATAATATATAGTCTTTTATGACTGGCTTTTTTCATTTAACATGTTCAACATTCATCCTTTTGGAGCATGTATTAGTACTTTTTTCCTTTTTATTGCCAAATACTACTGTGTAGTGTAGACATACCGCATTTTATCAATTCTTCAGTTAATGGACATTTCTGTTTTCTACTTGCTGCTGTGAACATTTATGTACTATTTTTTGTGTAGATATTTTAATTTCTTTTTGGTATAGACATAGGAGTGGAATTGCTGGGTCATTTGGTAACTATGTTTAACCTTTTGAAGAACTGCCAGACTGTTTTCCATTTTATAGTTTCACCAGCAGTGTATAAGAGTTTCAATTTTTCTGTATCTTTTTCCAAAATATGTCCTTTTGATGATAACCATCCTAGTCAGTTTGAAGTAGTATCTTATTGTGGTTTTTATTTACATTTTCTTGATGCTTATGATTTTGAGCATCTTTTCATGTGCTTTGATCATTTGTATATCTTTCGGGGGGATATACCTATTCAGATCCTTTGCTCATTTCCTAATTGATTATTCACATTTGTATTATTGAGTTGTAATTGTTCGTATATTCTGGATGTCCAGTGTATCACATATATGACTTCAGATATTTTCATCCTTCTGTGTGTTGTCTTTTCACTTTCTTGATGATATTGTTTGCAAAACAGAAGATTTTGGTTTTGATTTTTTTCTTTTGTCATTTGAGATTTGAAATATTAATAGAAACCATTGCCTACCCAAGGTCATGAAGATCTACTCCAGTGTTTTCTTCTAAAAGTGTTATATAGTTTTAGCTCTTACATTTAGGTCTATGATCTTCTACCTAACTTTTAAACTGTATTGTATCTTTTCATTGTGTAGCTATTTGGATCATGATTTAATGAAGTTTTTTTTTTAAGTTCATCTTTCAAATTTAAGAGTTTTTGAACTTGGTTTTATTTCTCCACAGAATTCTTTCACACATTCTTTCCCTTGCATATGCAACTGTTTCCTTGTTGATTTTTTTTTTTTTCTTTTTTTCTTTTTTTTTTTGAGACAAGACCTGGCTCTGTCACCCAGGCTGGCATGATCTCAGCTCACTGCAACTTGTGCCACCAGGGCTCAAGCCATTCTCCCATCTGAGACTCCTGAGTAGCTGGGACTACAGGCACGTGCCACTACACTCAGCTGTTTTTTTTTTTTTTTTTTTTTGGTAGACATGGGGTTTCACCATGTTGCCCAGCTAGTCTTGAACTCCTGGACTCATGCAGTTTACCCCCCTTGGCCTCCAAAAGTTTGGCTTTTGGTTTTCTTACCCCATGGATATTGACAGTATAACATTAACAGTGACATTTTCTCATTTGTTTGTGTCATATACCTAAAAGTATCTGTGTATTATAAACATCCACTGTTTATATACAATTTACAAATATTAAAGAAAACTTTATTTTTAACTCAAGAAAGCATTTAACTTTAAGAAACATGTATAAATGTGTTAAGCCAGATGCTACCTAAGAAGATAAGCTATATATTTACATATACATATATATATATGTGTGTGTATTTTTTTGAGACAAGGTGTCACTCTGTTGCCCAGGCTGGAGTGCAGTGGTGTGAATACAGTTCACTGCAGCCTCGACGTCCTGGGCTCAAGCGATCCTCCTGCCTCAGCCTCTCTAGTAGCTGGGACTACAGGCATGTGCCACCATGCCCAGCTAATTTATTTTTTGTAGAGATGGGGTCTCACCATATTGCCCAGGCTGGTCTCAAACCCTGGCCACAAGCAACCCTTCTGCCTTGGCCTCCCAAAGTGCTGGAATTACAGGCATGAGCCACCACACCCAGCCCCTGAAGCTATCTTTTAAAAAACTTTTTATTAGCACTTAGGTGATTTCTGCTCTGACCTAATTGGTACTGTCCTTGCAAAATTTGCCAGTGAAAAAAACTTACTAATGTCTGATTTTCCACAAGATGTTCTACTCCATATAGTTATATATCATATGTAATTAGTGCATTCAATATTATTCACATAAGGGTATGGTGCCATCTTGTTTGGGGGAGTTTGACATTGAACAAAGATGCCTCCTGGCTGGGTGCGGTGGCTCACGTCTGTTATCCTATCACTTTGGGAAGCTGAGGTCAGTGGATCACTTGAGGTCAGGAGTGTGAGACCAGCCTGGCCAATACGGCAAAACCTCATCTCTACTAAAAATACAAAAACCCTGTCTCTACTAAAGATAACAAAAATTAGACGGGTATGGTGGCACATGCCTATAGTCCCAGCTATTTGGGTGGCTGAGGCACGAAAATTGCTTGAACTTGGGAGGTGGAGATTATAGTGAGCCGAGATCACACCCCTGCACTCCAGCCTGTGCTACAGGCTGAGACCCTGTCTCAAAAAAAAAGAAAACAAAAAAACAGATACTTCCTAAGAGAAATTTGTCCACAAAATTACAGAGTGTGGCGTTTTGAGAGATGGTCATAGTAATTAAACTTGACTAATATGCCAGCTTGAGCTCATTTTTTCTAGGAATGACCATTTTTACTCTATCTTAGGAGGTTTTCATTGTTTTATATTTTTACACCATATATATAAAGTATAAGGTATTAGAGAATTTTACATTAACACTGTTTTATTTTTTAAATCTAGATTCTGTTAACTTTACTATTAGGAAAAAGCAAACAAACCCATCTATTGGCATGTTAAAAGAAATTTCCAGAAAAATACGTTCTTCCTGATTAGTGATTTTTTTTTTTTTTTTTGGTATCACTGTTCTGTTACATAATGTTCAGTAAATATTTAACAATATTTAGATAAAGAGTCATAAATTAGAAATCTTTACCAAACTTCTTACCCATAAAGGTTGTCTATTGGAATGCATGTCCAGTGTTTAAAATTGAACTTTTCATCAATGTGTATATCATTGAGATTTCACTTCCCTTAACCAGCTAAACATTGAGACAGGCTTATTCTGTAGACTTTTAAAATAATTTTACCTATTTCCCCCTTAGACTTACAATAATTGATCTTACAATATTTGTTCTTTGTCATAATTTCCTTCTATGTTATTTATTGTAACATTACATTAACCATACATATATTTTAAAGTAATAGTGGTTTAGTTTTAAATTACAATTTTTATTTTGTTGTTTTTTTTTTTATTCAGAATGAAGTGCAAACAGCAAAAGAATTTATAAAGATTGTAGAAGCTGCAGAAAATGAATACCAGGTATGATTTTTAAAATACTATATAAGCTACACTCACGTATGAATTAATGGCACTGAAATTTGAATTTCAGCCAAAGGCTGAATTTTTCCATTGCATCAGTTAGAGTCTTTTTGTTGTGTGTCTATTTTTAACACAAGGGCAGACTTATTAAAGTGTAGGCAAAAACAGTGGCAAGTAAATTGAATTCCATTAATATTTTGTATTTTAAAAATACTAAGACTAGGCCGAACACAGTGGCTCATGCCTATAATCCCAACACTTTGCGATGTTGAGGCAGGTGGATCACAAGGTCAAGAGATCGAGACCATCCTGGCCAACATGGTGAAACCCCGTCTGTATACAAAAATCAGCTGAGCGTGGTGGCATGTGCCTGTAGTGGCAGGTTCTACTCAGGAGGCTGAGGCAGGAGAATCACTGGAACCCGGGAGGCAGAGGTTGCAGTGAGCCGAGATCATGCCACTGCACTCTAGCCTGGCAACAGAGCGAGACTCCGTCTCAAAAAAAAAAGACTAGGTTTTAGCCAACTGTAATTTCTGAGTGCAGATTGAGTATCGCTGATCTGAGTTGCGTGGGACCAAAAGTGTTTTAGATTTCAGATTTTTTTTGGATTTTGGAATATTTATTATATGTTTACCACTCAAGCTTCCGTAATCTGAAAATTAGAAATCTGCATCAATGCTCCAGTGAGCATTGCCTTTGAGCGTCATGTTGATGCTCAAAAAGTTTCAAGTTTTGAAAACTTCGGATTTTTCAGTTAGGGGTGCTCAATCTGTATCAGTCAAAATATGCCAGACTTTAAGTGGCTATTTTTTTTCTGGTTGGAAATTTTAATTCAGGCTGTCTTACCATTTGGATTATGTGCAATCTGCTTAGATCACATTTCATTTTGTGCTTTACTTTTTATGTTATTTATCAGCTTCTAAACTACACTCTTGAATTTAAGCATTTAATTTGTGAATTGGACAAGTTTCTACTCCTTAAAAATAATAATCCATAAATTGTTCTGACATACTAAAATAAATTCAAAACGAGGACACAAATATTAAATCTAATTTATAATTTTCATTAAGTTTAATTATTCAAAATTATTATAGGCTTTTTCTTCTAGCTGCCTTTAAACAACTTTTAAAACAATGTTGGGATTTTTTTGACTGTTTAAAAACAGTGAAATGGGCTGCTTAAATAAAACTTACTCTGAAAACATCTATATGCTTTATAAATTGTTCTGTTCTTTTGCTTTACTTTAAACTTCTAACTATTGTTTTTCATAGACTGCCATCAGTGAGAATTATCAGACAATGTCGGACACTACTTTCAAAGCCTTACGTCGACAGTTGCCAGTTACACGCACTAAGATTGATTGGAACAAGATCCTTAGCTACAAGATTGGCAAAGAGATGCAGAATGCATAAGATGAACATTGCATGACCGGATCATTTTAGTGTCTTTGCGTTAAAAAATTATTGCAAAAGTATTCTGAACTGTCAAGCTGCCCAGTCAGATGGGCTGTTGCCATTTAAAATCACTGTAATTAATTAGTTTGATTAGAGCACAAAGCTTAGCTAATCAACCATTATTTTTCATTTTGTTTGTTCTAAGAGGATTGAAATTCAGTTTAGTTTAAATGTCTTTCTGTTAGGCCTTTCTTTCTTAACAATGAAGAAGAGATGATTCTTCTAGTTTATGGTTAAAAGTTTTTGAAGTGTGTCAAAAATATTTTACTAACTGTAACCCTAAAATTGTTGTCTTTTGGTTTATGAAGTGGGTAATTTTTGATATTTCCCCAGTTCTTTTTAATGGGGTCAATAATGGACATTCTAGTTTAAGGTGGTTGATGGATTTAGCCATATATGCTGCTAAAGAAATTGTCTACCTTTTCTTCCTCACCTGTTCCATTTATGTAAGGTTGAGATTAGAGGGAAAGCATTTTCTATATCAATTGTGTTTAAACCTTTCAAGGTTATTTAGCTAGCTTAGTGTTGAACTAAATTTTTTTTAAACAAGGCAAGGTCTAATGCTGTTTTGAGATTCTGAAATTAAATGAAAATACTTATTTCAGAAATGCATTTAATGCTTTTTTTTCTTGTGACAGTTACGCAAATCAGCTTGAATTCCATATGTCCCTGAGTTATTTTTATCATAAAGCCACAAATGTATTATAACGAGGCAAATTGTAATATATATAATCCTTAACTCATAACCATGTCTCGGTTTTTTTTTTTTTTTCTTGGATTGAAAAGTACTGAAATTCAATGTGACATTAAAATGCAAATTTTCCTATTTATTTGAGTAGAAAATCACTTACCAGTGAGCATATATATTTTAAAATACTTTCTTTGGATATTGTAATTCTTAACTGGTTATAAATTAGAAAAGCTGGGATTACATATGGTGTGTGGTTACAGTCTAAATTTTTTCATCCTCCTGTGCATCATAAGCATGTTTGTAATATTTTAAAAAATAGTTCTACTGATGCTACAGGAATTTCAAGCCTGTGGCGAATGTTAGTATTTACCATAGGGAGTGAAGTGGAGTTATGGTTTCATTCAATAGAGTATTGCTTATTATACTTGAGTGGAATCCTTTCCTCACGTACTCCTACAGACGTCTGGGCCTGGAAAATTTTTTTTTTTTTTTTTTTTTTTTTAGAAAAACACCACTTTTATTATGTACAATAAAATATTTCATTAGCTTGAATTGTATAGATTTTTAAAAATTCAATGAAAGCATGTTGTTTAATTTCTTTTTAAAATCACTGTTGGGCTTTGAAAGCATTGAGAATATAATATGAAAATATGACATTTTGGCTAAATCATCTTTTCTTTTAGTTTTAAAACACAAGTTTTGACACATTGGGATTCCTAAAGAAAATGAATTGGTAACATTAATTGTCTGTTCCTTTTTAAAATATATACATTTGAAAGTTTGATGATGGTGACCTAAATACTAGATCTAATTGACAAACTTAGTTCTATCAGGCCATCATGAGTTTCTGTCCCATGAAAGTCATCAGTTTCCTGTCTGTTCTAGTCTGGAATGCATTACTGAAAATATATGCAACTGTTTGTAAGGTGATTTGCTTGTGAGATGGAAGATTTATCAAAAATAATTTAGAACAGTCTGAAATAATGATTGCACAGAATAGACTAGTCTTTTATTGTGTAAGAATGGCAGCTGGGCGTGGTGGCTCACGCCTGTAATCCCAGCACGCTGGGAGGCTGAGTCAGGCGGATCACGAGGTCAGGAGCTCGAGACCACAGTGAAACCCCGTCTCCACTAAAAATACAAAAATTAACCAGGCGCAGTGGTGGGCGTCTGTAGTCCCAGCTAACTTGGGAGGCTGAGGCAGGAGAATGGCTTGAACCCGGGAGGCGGAGCTTGCTGTGAGCTGAGATTGTGCCACTGCACTCCAGCCTGGACAACAGAGTGAGACTCTGTCTCAAAAAAAAAAAATGTGGTATTTATTGGGCCGGGTGCGGTGGCTCACGCCTGTAATCCCAGCACTTTGGGAGGCCAGGGCAGGTGGATCACGAGGTCAGGAGTTCGAGACCAGCCTGACCAACATGCTGAACCCCTGTCTCTACTAAAAACAACAACAAAAAACATTAGCCGGTTATGGTGGTGCGCACCTGTAATCCCAGCTACTCAGGAGGCTGAGACAGGAGAATCATTTTAACCTGGGAGGTGGAGGTTGCAGTGAGCAGAGATCGAGCCACTGCACTCCAACCTGGGTGACACAGGGAGACCCCATCTCAAAATAATAAAAGAATGGCATTTATTAAAGTGAAAGAAGAATGGAAACCCAGAGTATCCTATAGCTCAGGGATGTAATTTTAGTAGGAGCCATTGTGGCTGCTTTGCTGAGTAGGTTGAAGTGTGGTGGCAAAGGTACAATCAGGGAGAACAGCTAGGAGACGACTGCAGTTATCTAATTGAGAGCATGCTGGCTTGGACTGAGGCGGTTGCTGTAGACGTGGTATAAAGCAGTGAGGTCTAGATACATCCTAAAGGTAAAATCAGCAAGACTTGGGGAGAGTTTGGTCATGGAGTGTGAGATAAAGAGAACCATCAAGGATGTTTGGGGCTAGAGATTGAGGAAGATTCTTGTAGGAGGAGGTTGGTTTTGGGAAGGAGGCTGGTCAGGAGTTCAGTTTTCTATTCAAAGGAGAAATATCTCACGTACCAGTTAGATACAGGAGACAGGAACTAGAGGAAAGCTCTGGGCTAGAATAATGGGAAAGTGAATGAACCTGGGAACAATTTTATAGGCAGACAGGATGAAGGACCTCAAGGTTAGTGATAATGAATTTAAAGTAAATGAGACCAATAATGAGCATGGCTGTATGTTTTTCTTCAAACGTGTAAAGCTGTATGGGTGCAGGCATGGAGTAAATGAAATAAATTTCACCAAGGCTGTGGTTTTGCCCAGAGTGAATGACCACATGAATAGGGTCAAGGTATAATGATGGTCTGTGGAATTTCAGCTGGGTAAGCAGGGAAGTGAGGGCTTGAAACAGGAGGGATAGTGAAAATGTGGTACAACCAATGGATTATAGGTATGTTAAAGTAGGGGAACTATAAAGAATGACCTAGAAATGTAAGAAGTGGGCTGGGTGCGGTGGCTCATGCCTGTAATCCCAGCACTTTGAAAAGCCGAGGCAGGTGGATCATGAGGTCAAGAAATCGAGACCATCCTGGCAATTATGGTGAAACCCCGTCTCTGCAGTGAGCCGAGATCGCGCCACTCGCTACCGGCTGCCGACAGAGTGAGACTCTGTCTCAAAACAAAAAGTGGTGGGCTGGGCACAGTGGCTCACGCCTATAATCCCAGCACTTTGGGAGGCCACGGCAGGTGGATCACTTAAGGTCAGGAGTTCAAGACCAGTCTGGTCAATATAGTGAAACCCCGTCTGTATTAAAAATACAAATATTAGCCGGGCATGGTGGCACATGCCTGTAGTCCCAGCTACTCAGGAGGCTGAGGCAGGAGAATCTTTGAACCCAGGAGGTGGCGGTTACAATGAGCTGAGATTGCGACACTGCACTTCAGCCTGGGTGACAGAGTGAGAGTCCATCTCAAAACGAAAAAAGAAATGTAAGAAGTGGTGAATAGAGAATGGTATGCTTAACTAAAATTGAGATTTTGAGTAGTAGTAATGACAAATATGACCAAGGGAGTGACTGGCTGAGGGGAGAGAGGAGAGGAGTTAAGCAACTGTGCCACCCAGGGTTGAAAAGGTCACCTCTGTGACATTAAAATCAAGAATTCTGATAGAAGTAAGAGTTCTGGCATGAGTGGTGCTTTTCCAGACTACATTTGGTTATATGATTACATTTTAATAAGTTAATAAGTTATATAAATATACAGATATTCATGTGGCTTTTCCTCATTTGGGATTTTGGAAACTAAAATAGTAGTAAAACCATTAAAAGAAAGATGTCCTGGAAGTTCTCGTTCATTGCAAATGTTCTTGAAATGTGAAATTCTTGAGAAAAAGTAATCAAGGACAACTGTTGACAGTTGTATGACATTTGGGTAGCCCTTTCTATAGTTGAAGTCATTTTGACTTTTAGTAACCACACTGAAACCTTTGGAATCATGAAAGACCCTTTCAAAAGATCTTCCATACTGATCATCAGTTTGCACCTTTGCCATCTATGGGGTATGAAATAGAAAGGCACATTTAGCCAGGAGTTAACACAGGTGTTTTGTAATGCGTGCATTATGAAACATCCCCAAAAAGATGTGTATTTCTGTTCACTTCTCTAAAGCGCAATATATAAAAGAATCATAGTGTACTTGCTAGTCTTAAAGTGTAGGTTTTGGGCCAGGAACAGTGACTTATGCCTGTAATCCCAGCACTTTGGGAGGCTGAGGCTGGTGGATCACCTGAGGTTAGGAGTTCGAGACCAGCCTGACCAACATGGTGAAACCCCATCTCTACTAAAAAAATACAAAATTAGCCGGGTGTGGTAGTACACGCCTGTATTCCCAGCTACTTATGAGGCTGAGACAGAATTGCTTGGGCCCAGGAGGCAGAAGTTGCAGTGAGCCAAGATCACGCCGTTTCTCTCCAAAGAGTGAAACTCCGTCTCTGAATGAATGAAAGAATGATTGAATAAATGAATAGTGTAGATTTGGGGGCTTGAAACTGAGAACTTCTTAAAAGCAGACACTGTAGAGGCATGTCCAAATTTGACATTCTGAGTATTATGCAAAAGCTTTATTGTAAGTTTGGCCAGTAGTGCTAGCTTTTGGAGAATATGTAAAATAGTCACAGATTAAGATTAAAATAGCCAATTAAACCTTTAAGGTCTAGTTGGCATTAGAAATTAATGTCAGGTCATGCACATTTAAGCAGATGTATTCAGAGAACTGTTCTAGGCATTGTGGAGTTCAGAAAATATAAAACCGTTTATAAAGAAATCTACAAACTAGTCATGGAACAACAGTGTTTTCCAACCTTTGTCACATCCCAACATATATAGAAAATATTTGTGGCCGGGCATGGTAGCTCACACCTCTAATCCCAGCACTTCAGGAGGCCGAGGCAGGTGGACTCCTTTCAGTCTACGAGTTCAACATCAGCCTAGGCCACATGGCGAAACTCTGTCTCTACTAAAAATACGAAGGTGTGGCACACGCCTGTAGTCCCGGCTACTCAAGAGCTGAGCCAGGAAGATCACCTGAACTTGGGGAGGCTGAGGCTGCAGTCAGCTGTGATCACGCCACTGCACTCTAATCTGGGTGACAGAGTAAGAACCTGGCTCAAAATATATAAATAAATAAGGCACACTGCAGGAAATGGACAAGGCTGCCTGCCAGTTGTTGTAAGGGTTAAGATCAGTATCTTGGCACACCTTAAACCCGTTTAGGAAGATGTGCCATGGACAACACAGGTTGTTTTTAAGATAAACTTCAAACCTTACCTAAGATAACTTTTAAAGAGATGTCAAGCCAAGGGAGGTTTTCTGGAAAGGATGAGTTTTAAACTGCTTTGGCAAGTATGCATGCCACTGGTAAGCAGGAAATCCTCTTGTATCTCAAGGAAGCATTAATATGCAGGTAATAGGTTTCTGCTAAAGAAATGTCATGGATCAGAATGTCACCCAGTTCAAAACTAAATCTGACTTTTTAAAACAGCACAGTACAAAATGAAATTATAACACAGTAAAGTTAAAAATTAGTGTTCTTATAAACTGTAGTATGGCCAATAAGATATTTTATCTCTAGTTTTTGTATAACTAGTACACAAAAAGTGTACTAGTTAACATCAGTTTCCATTTTTGCAGTGTGACTGTATCAGAAAACAGATTTTTTTCCCACAAACTCGCTAGAAAACACATCACAGGCCGGGCGCAGTGGCTCACGCCTGTAATTCCAGCACTTTGGGAGGCTGAGGCAGGTGCATCACGAGGTCAAGAGTTCGAGGCCATCCTGGCCAACATGGTGAAACCCCGTCTCTACTAAAAATACAAAAATTAGCTGGGCATGGTGGTGCGTACCTGTAGTCCCAGCTACTCAGGAGGCTGAGGCAAGAGAATTGCTTGAACCCGGCAGGCAGAGGTTGCAGTGAGCCAAGATCATGCCACTGCCCTCCAGCATGGGCGACAGAGCAAGACTCTGTCTCAAAAAAAAAAAAAAAAACACATCACGAATACCAAATCAGCCACTGACTCTCATAACGTGAGCTGTGGGACAATCTGCAGTTAAAGCACTCTAATTAATAGAAGACTGTTAAGGAAGCCCAGTTGGCATATCTTAGAAGATTGATGACTTCTGGGAAATTTTGTGAAATGCCCAGCTCTTTAACCAAATAAATTTTCAAGGAATTTTTTTACTGCAAGGATATCCCTAAAGTCTTGCTGACTAAACAGTGCAAAGTGTCACCTTCCTTTGGGCTGCTAACTTGCTAGCCTCTCAGCGTCTGAATACCTCATCTGGATCTCTTCCATCCCAGACTTTGACCTGAAAATGAAGGCTTGCCTCCTATTTCCCAAAAGAATACTAAACAGAAATAGCCGGGAGCAATAACTCTCTTAAGTATAAATTAAGGACCTAGGGAAGACTTTAGTTCTCTGAGAAAGGAGAACAAAATATAGGAGATCAGTGTTCCAGGACACTGAAAGCATCTGCAGTGAGGAAAAGGCAAGGTAAAGAAAAGCCTGCCCACATGCACTCATTTGCCCCTACTTTGGGGCTTTACAGAGGAGAAAGAGAAATTTTTAAGGAAATAAATTTCATTCCAGAGACTTGAAAAGGCAAAACCATAAGTCAACCTAAATATCCACCCACAGCAAATGAGTACAGATACTGTGGTTTGTTAACACTGGGAGAGCATATAACTTTTAAAAACTTGTGAATCAGAGGTTGTATTAACATACTATAAAAATTCCTGTTGAGAGAAAAAAGGAAGTTGCAAAAAAGTATACTAAAGTTGAAAAATACATAAAACAATACAAATGTTTTATTTTATATGTAGTGAGTGTATAAACATACAACGGATTAAAACACCAAATCAGGCCAGACGTGTGGCTCACGCCTGTAATCCAGGCATTTTGAAAGGCCCAGGCGTTCCAAGATCAGCCTGGACAATATATCAAGATCCCATTTCTAGAAAAATGTTTAAATTAGCTGGGCATAGTGATGTGTGCGTATGGTCCAAGTTACTCAGGAGGTTGAGGCAAGAGGATCACTTGAGCCCAGGAGTTCAAATTACAGTGAGTTTTGATCATGCCACTGCACTCCACCCTAGGTAGCCAAGTCAGACCCTATCTCTCAAAAAAATTGGGATATTATATCTGTGAGGAGAAACATAAGGGAATAGGATTAGGGAACAGTATAAAGGAATTGTAACTTTTTAAAAATTGGATAATAGGTATATAGGTGTTCATTACAACGATCTCAAATTTTAAATGTCTGTTTTGTTATTTTAAAAATTATACAACTTATGCTGACATATAACTCTACATAAGAGGAAATACAAAGATTGACTCAGGCAAAAGTAGAAAAATGACAGGTCATAACCATAGGATGAATTGAATAGAAAGTTTACTAATACCCCTTTATAAAGTCATCAGACTTATTGTTTTACAGAGAATTTTATCCAACTTAACACATACATATAATTTTCTATGTTACAGAAATTATTTTAGTTGGTAGCAAAAGATAGACATCTAATTTATGAGAATGATTTGTAAGCTTAAATAAGAATAGCACCAAAACCAGAAAACTGATTAAACTTCCCTGTACAGTCAAAAGTAAAATTCCTTAATACATTCATAAAGAATCCTACATTATGATCAAGTATGGTTTATTACTGGAATTCAATGATTGTTCCCTGTTAGGAAATCTAGTACTGTAGCCTCCTACATTAGCATATTAAGAGAAGAAAAGCACATATAGTGCTCTGAGAAAATAACATTAAACCATTTGATAAAGTTTAGTCCCTAATCCTGATTTTAAGGGCAGCCTCTCAAATCAGTGGGGCAACAGATGAATGATGCAGAGACAACAGAGTAGCCAACTGGGGGAGAAAAGTTGGATCTATACGTCATAACTTAAACCAAGTTAAAATTGGACCAAAGGCCGGGCGCGGTGGCTCAAGCCTGTAATCTCAGCACTTTGGGAGGCCGAGGCGGGCGGATCACGAGGTCAGGAGATCGAGACCATCCTGGCTAACACTGTGAAACCCCGTCTCTACTAAAAAATACAAAAAACTAGCCGGGCGAGGTGGCGGGCGCCTGTAGTCCCAGCTACTCAGGAGGCTGAGGCAGGAGAATGGCGTGAACCCGGGAGGCGGAGCTTGCAGTGAGCTGAGATCCGGACACTGCACTCCAGCCTGGGCGACAGAGCGAGACTCCGTCTCAAAAAAAAAAAAAAAAAAAAAAAAATTGGACCAAAGATTTAATGATATAAAATAATATTAGCCAGGCGCAGTGGCTCACGCCTGTAATCCCAGCACTTTGGGAGGCTGAGGCAGGCAGATCACTTGAGGTCAGGAGTTCGAGACCACCCTGGGCAACAGGGTGAAACCCTGTCTCTACCAAAAGTACAAAAATTAGCCGGGTTTGGTGGCGGGTTCCTGTAATCCCGGCTACGGAGGTTGCAGTCAGCTGAGATTGTGCCACCGCACTCCAGCCTGGGTGACAGAGCGAGCCTCCATCTCAAAAAAACAAAAAAGATATTATAAATGTTCTTTAAGAAATGATATTTTGGCCGGGCGCGGTGGCTCAAGCCTGTAATCCCAGCACTTTGGGAGGCCGAGACGGGCGGATCACGAGGTCAGGAGATCGAGACCATCCTGGCTAACACAGTGAAACCCCGTCTCTACTAAAAATAAAAAATAAAAAATAAAAACTAGCCGGGCGAGGTGGCGGGCGCCTGTAGTGTCCCAGCTACTCAGGAGGCTGAGGCAGGAGAATGGCGTAAACCCGGGAGGCGGAGCTTGCAGTGAGCTGAGATCCGGCCACTGCACTCCAGTCCGGGCGACAGAGCGAGACTCCGCCTCAAAAAAAAAAAAAAAAAGAAATGATATTTTTAAAGTAATAGCAATATCAGAATAATTTTAGAAAAAACCCTTAGAATCCATTCAATAAAAATGTATTTGGCTGGGTGCAGTGGCTCAGCCTGTAATCCCAGCATTTTGGAAAGCCAAGGTGAGTAGATACTTGAGTCCAGGAGTCCAAGACCAGCCTGGCCAACATGGTGAAACCCTGTCTTTACTAAAAAATACAAAAATTAGTCGGGTATGGTGGTAAGTGCCTGTAATCCCAGCTACTTGGGAGACTGAGGCAGAAGAATCATGTGAACCCGGGAGGCGGAGGTTGCAGTGAGCCAAGATGGTGCCACTGCACTCCAGCATGGACAACAGAGTGAGACTCCATCTCAAGAAAAAAAAAAAAAAAAATGTACTTGACTTCATAAAAATTAGGATTTTCTACATGGCTTAAAATGCTCTAAACAAAGTCAGAAGACATCATTCACATGGGAAAACATTTGCAACTTACTTAACAGATGGATACCTTTTCAAAAATCTAATGCGTACCTACAGCACAATAACATAAGAGTCCAGGAGAAAATTGAAAAGCACAGGCCAGGCATGGTAGCTTACACCTGTAATCCCAGCACTTTGGGAGACTGAGGTGGGAGGATCACTTGAGCCCAGGAGTTCACAGTCAGCCTGGGCAACACTGTGAAACTCTCTGTCTCTACAAAAAAAAAAAGAAGAAAGAAAATTGAAAAGCAGTGCCTATGGCACCTGAACCCCTGACATTATGGAGAGCCTTACAAAACTTCAACTTCCTCACTGGACCTTTATTGAGAAATAACCCTATTTAAGCCACTGCTGTTTGGAATTTGTTTTATTTCTTATCACCCCTGCCACCCCTGCATCTCACCCTATACAGCATTTAGTACCAGAAACAGGATCCTACAAGTATCAAAATCTGAAGTGTGGCATTGGTTAAGGGCAATGTAAGTCAACAGGGGTTCTGCTGGCATCTGAGTCCACTACAATGTGCAAGACTGTTCTCCTGTACCCCTAGACACTAAATGCCAGTGACACCTCCTAATCCTTGTGACAGTCAAAACTAATGCCCTAGAGGAAGGGAATATTATGCCAGTGACTAGGGGGATTTAGTAGGGCCTAGATATTGCAGGCCGGAAAGCTGGTGACCCTTGTTAGGCCGTGATAAAACATTGAAATTATTGCCTTGAGTAAGTAGATTGGCATGACAATAGGCAAGATGGCAGGGAAGACTCGGAATGGAAGAAAGGAGTTAGCAGCCGTACTGAACTCCTCCTCTCTTGTCTGGGTTATTTGAGGAGACATTTGAGCCCAGCAGAACTTCTTGCAACTTCAAATCTTGCAAGGATTGCCCTTCTGGGTGCAGCGGCTCACACCTGTAATCCCAGCACTTTGGGAGGCCGAGGCAGGCAGATTACTGAGGTCAGGAGTTTAAGACCAGCCTGACAAACATGGCGAAACTCCATCTCTACTAAAAACACAAAAAAATTAGCCAGGCGTGGTGGCGCGCACCCGTAATCCCATCTACTCAGGAGGCTGAGGGAGGAGAATTGCTTGAACCGGGAGGTGGAGGTTAAGTGAGCAGTTAGTTACACTCCAGCCTGGGCAACAGAGCGAGACTCCATCTCAAAAAAATAAAAAAAAAAATGTTCCCAAGTCCGCTGAACCAGACTGTCAAGATCCTTCTTTCTCTCGCTTGTAATTTGTGGACTGTAGGTCCAAAGTGATAACATTAACCAGGACAAGGTTATAAGGCAGAGATGAGAATAAGTATCTTGCCCTTCCCCCAAGCCCGTTGTCTTAGAAAATATATTCGTTTTCTATTGCTGTATAACAAGTGGTCACAAAGTTAGGTCTTAAAACAATCCAACCTTATTATCTCACAGTTCTCACGGGTTCGGGCACATGTCAGCTGGGTCCTCTGTTCATAGTTCCATGAGGCTGAAATCAAGGTGATGTCTGAGGCTGCAATCTCATCTGAGGCTTGGATTCCTCTTCCAAGCTTAGGTGGTTGTTGGCAGTTCCTTGTGAGTTGAATTTTGGAATAGAGCAATTATGTACATTGTTGGCCAAGCTACAATATTTTTGAGAGAAAGGAGAGCTCTTAATTATTACATTGAAATAACAGATGTAAATAGGAACTATTCCGGACACACTGCTATGTGTGGTCACAATCAACAACAGGGAACTCTGAAAGCTATGCAACCCCAGTTGGAGCCAGGAAAGATAATAGACAATAAAGAACTTTCCTGGGAATGATGGACAAGGAGTTTTCCCCAGAGAGCACAATCAGGGGCTACCTCATGAACTAAGCAATAAAACCACTACCAGAGTAGGGAGACCTTGTTTCATTTCTGAATTGCAATTGTTCTGTTCCTACGTTGTATATTAAGAGTGTTGGGGTACTTAGCATCTTCTAATTTACAGTTTGCTGGATGACGAGACACGTGTTTTTGGTGATGAGAATTGTGTATTCACCCTGCTATCTTGGACTTGGAGCTAACTGTAGTGAGGGATGGGTCCTTGGGGAGGAGGTAAATATACTACTCTGTGTGTAATAAGAAGAATGTGTTCACATGAATCAAAGGGGGTAATCTGTGGTGGAAATTGGTAGTTGCCCCTTCAATATTTATTTTTAGTTATGTGACTAAGTTCTGGCTAATGGGATAAATGAAAGTGTTGTAGGGCAACTCCTGGGATTTGCCCTCAGGGTCAGAACCTGTGTACTCCCCTGTTATTCTCTCTTCCTCCATCCTGCTCTTTGAAACTCTGATGCCACTGTCTTGAGCCATCAGGTGTAGGCACAAATGGAACTGAACACTCTTCCTCACACTTTGCAACACAATACCGGCTCAAATCATGTACCTGGCTTTTTACCTGAGAAACTTCTATCTTATTTAAGTCTCTGCTATTGTGTTTGTTGTCATCTGCAGCTTAACCTAGTCTTAAAACTTAGATCCTCAGCCAGAAGAGGTGGCTCATGCCTGTAATCCCAGTACTTTGGGAGGCCGAGGTGGGCGGATCATGAGATCAGGAGTTCGAGACCAGCCTGGCCTGGCCAGCATAGTGAAACCACATCTCTACTAAAAATACAAAAAAATTAGCCAGGCATGGTGGCAGGCGCCTGTAATCCCAGCTACTTGGGAGGCTGAGGCAAGGAGAATTGCTTGAACCTAGGAGTGAGCTTGAACCTGGGAGGTTGCAGTGAGCCGAGATTGCACCACTGCACTCCAGCCCAGGCGACAGTGCGAGACGCCGCCTCAAAAAAAAAAAAAAAAAAAATCATATGGGCTTGAAGATCTGGTCAAACCAAATAGTGAACATTTTGGAACTAATAATCTTGAGTTACAGAAAAACATTCCTATAAAGTCAACAAAACTCAGAAGTCATAAAGGAAAAGATTGACAGATTTTTTCCTCCCACAGAATATGTTAAATATTCTACAGAAGAATATTCATGGGAGAGCCCCTTAGAAATGGTTGCAAACTTTTATTTTCTCTCCATCTGCTCGCACTCTCTCTCTCTCTGGAATCTCGCTTTGTTGCCAGGTTGGAGTGCAGTGGCACAATCATAGCTCACTGCAGCCTCAAATTCCTGGGCTCAAGTGATCCTCCTGCCTCAGCCTCCTGAGTAGCTAGGACTACAGACTCGCGCCATCACACCCGGCTGTTTTTATTTTTCGTAGAAACGGGGTCTCGCCATGTTGCCCAGGCTGGTCTCAAACCCCTGGGTTCAAGCAATCCTCCCGCCCTGGCCTCCCAAAGTGCTGGGATTACAGGTGTGAGCCGTTGCACCAGGCCTGCCTTTTGTCTTTTAATTTTGTGTTTGGCATCTTTCGTGTTCAGAGATGTTATCACTATGTGTCTCACTTAGTGTTTAAAAATTCTGCTTGAAAGGGAAAATGGTTTGTGTTTCTGAGCATGTATTTGAGTGGGATGAGATCCTGTTTCTGTAAGTAACGACAGGAATGGACAAGACTGCAGTTTCCAAGAGGTGCCAGCAGGGGGCACTGTTTCCATTTCTAGCTAATCGCAGTACAGGTAGATGCCGCGCGGAGAAACGAGGCCAGGATATCCTGTGTCCCATCCCTTGGAGCATCTCTGGGCTCAGAGTTCGGCTGTTACTCAGCAGAAGGGCACTGCTGGTCTGGAAAAGAAACTTTAGGATGTGGAAATAGTGATAAGTTAGGGTATTCATTGCCCACTAACACCTGTAGAAAAGTTTGACTATGTTCAAGCCAAGAACACAAGGATTCTTGACTGTCTTTGAAGTTAGGGACTCATCTTAAATGTGAAGCGAGCTATGATCTCTTTTCTCAGAAAAGTGCATTCGTGTCTGCACATTGCCATTTTTATCTCTGTCTTCTCTCACAACACGCACTCTTCATACAATTAGAGTTCATGGCCCCTATAATCCAGTATCTCTTGACCTGAATAATGTTCACAGATTTCACAGAAAAAAATGTTGCAGACCTCCACTGTTGAATTATTTTCAACACAATTCGTCTTTTAACAAACTTTCCTGCAACTCTTCCCGGTTGCAGACTCTATTCTAGGTACTTGGTAAACACGGCAGTGAATTAGTAAAAAGGGCCTTAGTCACTAGACGAGAGAGAGAGAGACACTACATAAGTCAACAAGAACAAAAAATGCCAGCTAGTGAAAAAGGCATAAAGAAAATAGGGGAAAGGCTTCTGTAAAGAGATGGGGCATGAAAACCAAGATGAGAAGAAAGCAGTAGTCAGAAAACGTGGGGGACAGTATTGTCCGCAAGGAACCAGCTTCTGCAAAGGCCGAGGCGGCAGTGGGCTTGGCTGAATCAGCCAGAGTCCTTGGCATTTCTCTCAATTCCTTTCTTTCTTTCACTAACCACATTCAATTGACAGCAAGTTCTGTCCATTTTACTTCCAAAATACATCTCAAGTAAGTCCACTTCTCTCTTTTCTTAGTGCTATCACCCTAATACAAACTGCCTAGACTATGGGAATAATCTAACTTTTTTGTTCGTTTGTTTTTGCTCGGCATCTACTCTCATTTCCCTGCAGTCCATTTCCTATCCAGCCACAGAGGAGTGATTTTTATTTTTATTTTATTATTTTGTTTCTTTTTCTTTTTTTTTTTTTTTTCAGGCGGAATCTTGCTCTGTCACCCAGGCTGGAGTGCAGTGGCGCGATCTCAGCTCACTGCAACCTCCGCCTCACGAGTTCAAGCGAGTCTCCTGCCTCAGCCTCCAGAGTAGCTGGGACTACCTCCACGCACCACCACGCCCGGCTAATTTTTACAAAATGGAGATGAGATTTTGCCATGTCAGCCAGGCTGGTCTCAAACTCCTGGCCTGAAGTGATCCACCCACCTCAGCCTCCCAAAGTGCTGGGATTACAGGCCTGAGCCACCGCTCTGGCCTAGAAGTATCTTTTTATAATGCAAGTCCTGTCCTTTTCCTTTCCTGCTTAAAACCCCTCACATCCCTTGCTAATGAGGTCTCTAAATGGCCTTCTCAGGGTAAAGGTAGAAAGAATGGCAGATAAAACAAGAGAGCTGGCTGTTGTGGAGGGTCCTGCCCCTTCCCCCTTACTCTTGTACACTCAGTCACACTTTCGGCAACAGTCACCTACTGACAGTGGCTTAAACCAGGGTCTGCAATCTATGTATGGCCCATGGGCCAAATTCACAAAGATTCTCACCTTGACCAAACTCTCTAGTTAGACTTTTTTGAGCTCTTTTTCTTTTCTTTCTTTCTTTCTTTCTCTTTCTTTTTCTTTCTTTCTTTCTTTCTTTCTTTCTTTCTTTCTTTCTTTCTTTCTTTCTTCTTTTTTTCCTTCTTTCCTTCTTTCTTTCTTTCCTTCTTTCTTTCCTTCTCTTTCTTTCTTTCTTTTTTTTTCTTTGAGACTGTTGCTTAGGCATGAATGCAGTGGCACCATCTCAGCTCACTGCAGCCTCCACCTGCTGGGTTCAAGCGATTCTTCTGCGTCAGTCTCTCGAACAGCTGGGATTACAGGCATGCACAATTGCACCCAGCTAAGTTTTGTACTTTAGTAGAGATGGGGTTTCACCATGTTGGCCAGACTTGTCTCAAACTTGGTGATCCACCTGCCTTGACCCCACAGAGTGCTGGGATTACAGGTGTGAGCCACTCCACCCGGCCTGAGCTCTTTTTCAACTAGCCTTCAACCTTTGGCCTCCCACGTTTATCTCTGTATTGTCCAATTTTAGCAAGAATTCTGGCAAGTCTGTTTAGCCAGAATCCTTTACCTCTGATGTTTCCTCTTACTAATTTTTCCATCTGACCCGCATCCTGCTCCTTGGCTAAAAGTTTCCACTTGTCTTTGTTGTATTCAAAGTTGAGCTCAATGTCTCTGCCGCACCGCAAAACCCCATTTCAGTGGCCCCTACAACTATCCCAATGGTAAATCTATCTTACCTTCTTTAACAAGTGTCGTGAATGACTTTTAACAAAATCCAGCCTATTGCCTGTTTTCATATAGCTGGAAAGCTAAGAAGGATTTTTACATCACTAAATGGTTGAAGAAATAAAAAGATGAATAACACCTAATAAAGTGCATTAAAGTATGCCATTCACTACTCTAAAATTTTGCACTTGTTAGATCTTTTTATCATTATAATTCTGTGAAGTAGGTATTATTACTTATTTTATAGACGAACTTTGAAACTGATGCTCCAAAAATTGACTGGGCACGGTGGCTCATGCCTGTAATCCTAGCACTTTGGGAGGCTGACGTGGGTGGATTACCTGAGCTCAGGAGTTCAAGGCCTGCCTGGCAAACATAGTGAAACTCCATCTCTACTAAAAATACAAAAAATTAGCCAGGCGTGGTGGGGCACGCCTGTAATCCCAGCTAGTCGAGAGGCTGAGGCATGAGAATTGCTTGAACCCAGGAGGCAGACATTGCAGTGAGCTGAGATGGCGCCATTGCACTGCAGCCTGGGTGACAAGCAAGATTTTGTCTCCAAAAAAAGAAAAGTGAAGTAGTTCAGCTGGAATTCAAACTCAATGAGCCTTAGTTTCAAGCCTATTGTCCCCACATGAAAAGGTATCCAGCACTATGAAGACAGGTAGGTAAGTGGCAAAGGAGAGATGTGGGCAGCAGACGGTGGTGAGTTCCCAGGAAGGAAGATCACTGTGTCTCGGAGAAGCAAGGGAAAGCTGTGTAGGCAAATGAGGCCATGTTTCCACCATGATTCGAGGGAGCACTAGCCCCAGTGAAGTGAGTGTTCTCTATCTCTCCCCACTGTCTCAGTTGTAAGCCTGTATTGTACTTGGCTCACTGCAGCCTCGACCTCCCAGGATCAAATGATTCTCCCACCTCAGCCTCCCGAGTAGCTGGGACTACAGGTGTGTGCCACCACGCCTGTTTAATTTTTGTGTTTTTTGTAGAGACAGGGTTTCGCCATGTTGCCCAGCCTGGTCTTAAACTCCTGTACTCAAGCAATCTGCCCACCTCAGTCTCCGAGAGTGTTGGGAATATATGCATGAGCCCCTGTGCCTGGCCAGAGCCTGGGCTTTGAGCAACTGCATGAGCCCTGGACTCTGAGCTGTTTGTTCTGTCAGGAAAAAGAAACCTGTTTGATTAAACCACTATTATTTAGGTTTTCTGTTACATCAGCTGAACACAATCTTAAGAAATACAAACTTCAATCTCCTGTTCCTAAAATGGTGTCACCATAGAAGGCTCTCGATAGTCATGTGTAGAACGAATGAATGAAATGCAAAGGCAGCACTAAAACTTAGTGACAGTAGACAGTTGAAGATGGTAACAAGATGCAGCGCCACAGAACTACACGATCCCAGAGAGTCCTCCGCACTGCAGTCTGCACTCATGGAGCATGAATGAACAGAATGTGGACACTGCCCCAGGAATTCTGCCATATCGGGCACCCTCTCCACCATCCCAAATGCATATGTGTCCGTTTTTCATGATTATCACCTAAACAAAAATAAACACATTTGGAAAGTTCTTGTAAAAACTCTTAGAAAACTCACAGATACCCAAGGATATCCCACTGTGAGATATAATGTCCAGAAGGGCAATGTTGTCCTGGGATTTGAAATCACTAAGAAGTGCTCACAGAACTCATGGATGGTGGGTGTTTCCTTTGAACACAGTTTATTGGTAGCCATGGGCACTATTTGCCACCACCTAGTTGTGTGACTTTAAGAGACAGAAAAATAAAATCTACTAAATGTTCAGCATTCCAAGTTTGAAGCCGGCACAGTTCAGTGTCCAGAGTGAAATTTCACATTCTTCTTTCAACCATAAGGTACCTACCAATTAGCACAACCTACCCATTTGCTCATAAAGCCCCATTCATCCGCAGCATAACATAAAGCTGCTTTTGATGGGGAAACAGCAAAGTTTCAGCCTTTAGAATTAATGCCACTTCTAAACATAGACTTGAGAACGTACATTTTTATTAACTACCCATTTAAAACAACTCTTTCCATCCCCACACAGCACCACAGAACTACATGGTCCCAGAAACCCCTTCACAAGAGGGTCTCATCTATACAAGAAATAGATTGGTATACAAGTCACTCAGCAAATTAAACTATTTACCTTATGCACTTAAGATAAAGCTATTTTCTCTTAAGGAAGGATTTTCTTCGAAAACAATGAAGGTGGTCAGGCGCAGTGGCTCATGCCTGTAATCCCAACACTGTGGAAAGCCGAGGTGGGTGAATCACCTCAGGTCAGGAGTTCGAGACCAGCATGACCAATATGGTGAAACCCCGTCTCTACTAAAAATACAAAAATTAGCCAGGCGTGGTGGCGGGCACCTGTAGTTCCAGCTACTCAGGAGGCTGAGATAGGAGAATTGCTTGAACCCGGGAGGCAGAGGTTGCAGTGAACCGAGATCATGCCACTGCACTCCAGCCTGGGCAACAGAGCGAGATTCTGTCTCAAAAAAGGAAAAGAAAATGAAGTTGTGTGGAAAGAGCCTGACTGTATCATGATTACTGTTTATTGTCTCCCTTCCCTCCCACTTTCCTGCCACCAACATGTCCTAAGTTGTTAGCTCTACAGCAGCAGGGGTCTTTGTTTCATTCACCAAAGTAGCTTCCGCACCTAGAACTTTGACCAGTGCTCGACAAATCCTTCTTGATGAATGAACTGGACCAGAAGGCAGCATAATTGCATAGCGTAGAGCAAGTAGCCTATCAAAGATTTTTGTTGGAAATGTAAGAATAGATTATTTCGCCCACAAAACAAGAATACTTCTTAATATAGGTTATGAAATATATAGAATTATTCCTGGAAACATTTTCACAAAACCATCATCCTGTAAGGCTCACTTTCACCCATGCTTACTCCTCTGCTGGATTACCTTTTACTTCATGCTTCTCTTTCCTCTACTGTATCCATCTTCTCTGTAAGTCCAAATTCCTCCCATACCACAAAGACTGGTCCAAGGGCTATCCCCTTCATATACGCTTTCTGCACATTAATTTCTCTCTCTCTTTGAATCCTTATGATAATTTTTATTTTTCTTAAGACTCATCCCACTATTTTGGGGATATCTTATTGGTAAATACCATTGACCCACACATCTGAAACAGCAACAAAATAGACAAAAAACATATGAAACAACAATTTTCAAGACACTTGGACATGAGGCAATAAAGGACGGTGGTTCCTGAGGGTTGGGAAACAAATGAGGTGAGCCCTCCTGAGAGAGCGTCCAGGTCCCAGTGAGAGAAGGGAAGACTGGGATAGCTCAATAGAAACGCTGAACTGGAGAGACATTGCACGGAATCTGCGGAGACCAAGACAGAGCTCACAGGAAAGAGTTTGGGATCATTTATTATGGCAGCCTTAGATAACTAATATGGAGAGGGTGCAGTTTGACCAGTAAAACTTGTTTCTGTGAAGAGTTACTCCTCAGAGGGAATTTTCTTCAACTCTTTCTTAGCCAATGTAAAAACAAAGACCTTGAAAATAAAATGTAATGTCCACAGAAGACAGTGTGTCATTTTGGTGATGCAGAGTTAAGTGTTCCGCAGTGTAGAAGGATTTCAGTTTGCAGATTTTTTATTTTATTTTATTTTTTTAAGACAGGGTCTTCCTTTGTCCCCCAGGCTGTAGTTCAGTGGCATGATCATGGCTGACTGCCACCTCACCTCCTGGGCTCCAGGGATCCTCCCACCTCAGTCTCCCAAGTAACTGGGACCACAGGAATGTGCCGCCACACCTGGCTAATGTTTTTTATTTTTTATTTGTAGAGATGGGGGTCTCATTATGTGCCCCAACTGGTCTTGAACTCCTCAGCTCAAGTGAGCCTCCCACCTCAGATTCCCAAAGTGCTGACATGGGCTACTGCACCCACCCTGAATTTTTTAAATGGATTGATTGAATATGATGGTTGTTCCCTGAGAATTAAGGTCGTTTTTTTTCCCCTCTTCTTCCTTTTTTTTTTTTTCCTTTTAGAGATGAGGTCTTGCTCTGTTGCCCAGGCTGGTCTTGAACTCCTAGCCTAAAGCGATCGTTCTATCTCAGCCTCCCAAACTGTTGGGGTTATAGGCGTGAACCACCATGCCCGGCCAAGTCTTTTTTTTATTATGATTTATGATGAACACACAATAGAAACTTTTTCCTTTTATCAATTCCACAGTCGATTCTCCCGGTTGTTTCCAAAATGTCCAATATGTAGCTCTGAATAAATGAATACAAATGTCCTGTAGCGAAACCACAGGACACAACTCATAATACATGTGACACAGTCATTTGTCATCTGGGCTGTAATTTGAGGCTGTGGTTAAAATTTTATACAATCGGGATGAGTGAACCTTTCTAAGAATTGCTTAGAGCAATTGGGTAGCATATATCAAGGAACTTCAACATGTTCTTAACCTTGAGTCCACTTCTGCATATCTACCACAATAAAATCACCCTAAATTTAAAAAGAAAAAGTTACAAACGCAACAATATTCATCATGGAATTGCTGAAAATAGCAAAATATTAGTAATGACAGTTGTGGAATGGCTTAAAAATACTATGACATAGGACGGGCGTAGTGGCTCACACCTGTAATCCCAGCACTTTGGGAGGCCAAGGCGGGCAGATTACGAGGTCAGGAGATCGAGACCATCCTGGCTAACATTGTGAAACCTGTCTCTACTAAAAATACAAAAACAAAACTAGCCGGGGGTGGTGGCAGACGCTTGTATTCCCAGCTACTGGGGAGGCTAAGGCGGGAGAATGGCGTGAACCCAGGAGGTGGAGCTTGCAGTGAGCCGAGATCATGCCACTGCACTCCAGCCTGGGCAACAGAGTGAGATTCTGTCTCAAAAAAAATAAAATAGGCCTGGCGCAGTGGCTCAAACCTGTAATCCCAGCACTTTGAGAGGCCGAGACGGGCAGATCACGAGGTCAGGAGATCGAGACCATCCTGGCTAACACGATGAAACCCCATCTCTACTAAAAAAATACAAAAAAACTAGCCGGGCGAGGTGGTGGGCGCCTGTAGTTCCAGCTACTCGGGAGGCTGAGGCAGGAGAATGTCGTAAACCTGGGAGGCGGAGCTTGCAGTGAGCTGAGATCTGGCCACTGCACTCCAGCCTGGGCCACAGAGCCAGACTCCGTCTCAAAAAAAAAAAAAAAAAGTAATAATAATAATAATAATAATAAAATAAAATAAAAAATAAAAATACTATGACATAAGGAATATCATGCAATCATCAAATATCATGTTTAAGAAGACTATATACTACCATGGAAAATAATCTTCTAATGATAATATGTAAGAGCAGCCTGTGGCTGGGAACGGTGGCTCACACCTATAATCCCAGCACTTTGGGAAACTGAGGTGGGCGGATCACCTGAGGTCTGGAGTTTGAGACTGGCCAACATGGTGAAACCCAATCTCTACTAAAAATACAACTAATTAACCAAGCGTGGTGGTACGTGCCTGTAGTCCCAGCTACTCAGGAGGCTGAAGCAGGAGAACTGCATGAACCCAAGTGGCAGAGGTTGAAGTTAGCTGAGATCACGCTACTGTACTCCAGTCTAGGCAACAGAGCCAGAGTCTGTCTCAAAAAAAAAAAAAAAAAAAAAAAAGAGAAAGAAAAGAAAGAGCAGCCTGCAAAATCAAACTTAAAGATTGAATAAAATAATGTTAAAACTATGCTGGAAAAATAATAAAACACTCACTAACAGTAGATACTTAGGGTCATTGTTCTTCATTATATGTATATAATGTTTTCTACTTTCCAAATGTTATTGTGATTATTTTGACTCCAGATATGAACAGGCCAAAGCCAATTGTTCATGGGTAATCACTGGCTTTTTAAATTTTTGGTTGGTATCAATAGCTATAAATACAACTTGACCCTTGAACACCCCAGGCTTAAACTGTGCAGATCCACTTATACGTGGATTTTCTTCTGCCTCTGCCACCCCTGAGACAGGAAGACCAAGCTCTCTCTTCCTCCTCCTCAGCCTGCTCAGTGTGAAGACAAGAGGTTGAAGACTTATGATGATCCTCCTTCACTTAAGGAATGGTAAATCTATTTTCTCTTCCTTATGATTTTCTTAATAACATTTTTATTTTCTTTAGCTTAACTTATTTTGAGAATATAGTATATAATACATATACAAAATATATGTTAATCAACTGTGTTTGTTATTGGCAAAGCTTTCAGTCACGAGTAGGCTGTTAGTAGTTACGTTTTGGGGCAGTATGTACAAAGGTTATACATACCAACCTGTGCAAGATGGTGAGACCCTGTCTCTACCAAAAAAAAAAAAAAAATTAGCTGGGCATGGTGGTATGTTTCAGTGGTCCCAGCTACTCAGGAGGCTGAGGTGGGAGGATTGCTTGATCCCAGGAGTTCAAGGATATAGTGAGCTAGGATTATGCCACTGCAGTCCAGCCTGGGTGACAGACAGACGCTGTGTCTATTAAAAGAAAAAAAAAGTCATACATGGATTTTTGACTGTGTGGAGGTTGGTGCTCCTAAGGTCAACTACAGTTACACGGAACTGAGAGAGCTATAGGCTTTTCCCCCTCTCCTTCCTCTACAGCTTGAACATCCTTGCTACCAGGTAACATGTTAAAATGAACGGAAGCCTCAGACCAAATTCTGACATGTGCTCAGGCACTTGTTAGAAACAGATCCTGAAAGTGTTTGTATAACTTGTCCTGTAAGCTGGATGAATTCCCCACTTTCGGAAATTGTAGGTGCTTTGCCACCTTGGCGTGAAAGAAGCTGCGTGAACGAATCAGGACTCAGTTATCCATACAGTTGGCAGGAGGAAATTGGAAAATTTCCAATTATCAACTAGTCTCAGGAATGTTTAGGAATCATGCTTTTTGTACTATCCTCCTGCCCACCTCCTTTTTTTTCTTTTTGGTACACTGGACAGGGTATCTTTAAAGTATTTTAGCCAATCTTGTATCTTGACTTCCACTAATATTATAAATGAAAACTCATTTTTTTTAACTTTTTTTTTTTGAGACGGAGTCTCACTCTGTCGCCCAGGCTGGAGTGCAGTGGCTGGATCCCAGCTCACTGCAAGCTCCGCCTCCCGGGTTTACGCCATTCTCCTGCCTCAGCCTCCCGAGTAGCTGGGACTACAGGCGCCCACCACCTCGCCCAGCTAATTTTTTGTATTTTTAGTAGAGACGGGGTTTCACCGTGTTAGCCAGGATAGTCTCGATCTCCTGACCTCGTGATCCGCCCGTCTCGGCCTCCCAAAGTGCTGGGATTACAGGCTTGAGCCAGAAAACTCATTTTTAATACTCTTGCTCTGCCTAGCAGAGGAAAAGGTAAACCCTCTCTGGTAGAAGATATCATCATCTGTAGACTCTACCATTTTTCAAGTAAACAATGTTCAGCATTCATTCAAAAATTCTTAGAAATATCAGGCTGGGCACCGTGGCTCACATCTGTAATCCCAGCACTTTGGGAGGCTGAGGCGGGTGGATTACCTGAGGTCAGGAGTCCGAGAGCAGCCTGGCCAACATAGTGAAACTCCGTCTTTACTAAAAATACAAAAATTAGCTGGGCATGGTGGCGGATGCCTGTAATCCCAGCTACTCAGGAGGCTGAGGCAGGAGAATCTGGCAGGCGGACTTTGCAGTGAGCCGAGATGGTGCCACTGCACTCCAGCCTGGGTGACAGAGCGAGACTCTGTCTCAAAACAAACAAAAAAAAGTTCTTAGAAATATCAAAAATTAGCTGGGCATGGTGGCGAATGCCTGTAATCCCAGCTACTCGGGAGGCTGAGAGAGGAGAATCGTTTGAACCTGGGAGGCGGAGGTTGTGGTGAGCCGAGATCATGCCATTGCACTCCAGCCTGGGCAACAGGAGTGAAACTTCGTCTCAAAAAAAAATAAAAATAAAAAAAATAAAAAAAATTAAAAAAAAGCCAAGAGAGGGGAAAAACCCAAATAAACAATAGCAATAGGTCCACAGGTGATCGAGATGTTGAAGTTAACAGATAATGTGGTTTAAAGTAACTATGATTAATAAAAATAAATAAATAGGCAAGGTGCGGTGGCTCACGCCTGTAATCCCAGCACTTTGGGAGGCCCAGGCAGGTGGATCACGAGGTCAGGAGATCAAGACCATCCTGGCTAACACTGTGAAACCCCGTCTCTACTAAAAATACAAAAATTAGCTGGGTGTGATGGTGCTCTCCTGTAATCTCAGCTACTCCAGATGCTGAGGCAGGAGAATCACTTGAACCTGGGAGGCGGAGATTGCAATAAGCCGAGATCCCACCACTGCACTCCAGCCTGGCAACATAGTAAGACTCTGTCTCAAAAAAATAAAAATAAATAAATAAATAAATAAATAAATAAATAAAAAGGGATAGCAGATAAAAAGATGGAGAATTTCCTACCCTTTAAAGAACTGAAATCTAAAAAAGAATGAAGTTGAAATTCTGAAGCCAATGTACATTACCATTATAACAGTATTACATTTTTAGAAAGTTCTTGCTGAGGTGAGCTGAGACAACATACGTGTACTTTTGTGGGGTAACAATCTTGCTACTCCTTAGCTAGGAGCTAAGGAGGCTCCTAAATGCCTACAGCCACTGTGGAGGTTCAGACCCAAGCAGTCGCATACTGATGAACTGAAGCCATTGCAAGGAAGCTGTGAGGGTTACATGACATCCTCAGAGTGCATAGATGAGCCAGCAAAATGAGGTCTGCTTCCAAACTTGGGATTTAGCTACCATAGGCAGCAATGTTGTTACGTAATTTAAGGGAACTTGGCAATAAATGAAATAACAGTTAATCTATAATTTCTCCAAATCACTGATCCTTAAAGTAGGGTTCAGGTAGACCAGAGTATGTAGATATTCTCCTAGGTTTTAGGGAGGAAATGCTAAAACTTATGTTTATGTTTAACTCATATTTGAAATGCCTTTATATTTATTTTACACCATGTACTTTGAAATGCCTTTATATTTATTTTACACCATGTATGTTGGTATTGTAGAATATATTAACTTACAAATAAATAGATATACATCTTTTGGAAGTAAGTTTAAAGTTTTTTTTAATTGCTGGCCAAAGTTTGGAGACTTTTTTCTTTCTTTTTTTTTTTTTTTTTTGAGGCGGAGTCTCGCTCTGTCCTCCTGGCTGGAGTGCAGTGGCCGGATCTCAGCTCACTGCAAGCTCCGCCTCCCGGGTTCACGCCATTCTCCTGCCTCAGCCTCCCGAGTAGCTGGGACTACAGGCGCCGGCCACCTCGCCCGGCTAGTTTTTTTGTATTTTTTAGTAGAGACGGGGTTTCACCGTGTTAGCCAGGATGGTCTCGATCTCCTGACCTCGTGATCCGCCCGCCTCGGCCTCCCAAAGTATTTCCCATAAATTTTTATTAAATCTTTGATTATTGTTATTATTTGTTTTATAGTGCATTAGTAACAATAAAACAGATGAATAAGTAGAGAATTAGTAATAAAATAAACATCAAGTTATAGTTTTTTTCTAAAGCTTGTCTGCTTTTTTTTTATAGATACGTGCTCCTAAAATAGTTTTTTCAAAGTTATTTCCCATACATTTTTATTAAACCTTTGCTTATTGCTATTATTTGTTTTCTAGTATGTTAGTAACAATAAAACAGATGAATAAGTAGATAATTAGTAATAAAAGAAACATCAAGGTATAGTTTTTTTAATAGCTTGTCTGCTTTTTTTTTTTTACAGATACATGCTCTTGTGATTTTTTTATTGCAGATGTGTAATATATTTATTATATTTATTCTTACCTTTTTTGATGGAATTACATTTATCAGGTAAAGGTTTGGTAAGGTCACTCTGACCCCCAAGATATGCTGATGCCTGGAAAAACTTGTGAAGATTATTTTATTTTATGGCTCTGTTATCTGGTATCTGTTAATAGCACTTGGAAGAATAACAAATTATTTATGCACAAACAAACTGATAGTTGTAAAAGCAGATTCTGAGAGTAGATAAGGGAAGGAAGTAAAGGCCTGAGACAGCTAAAGAAGTGAGAAAGTCCATTAAAAGGTACAGAAAATAAACTTCCTCCTACCTCCCAATTTTGCCGGAGGCAGACCCTGCAACTGAGAGTCTTAAGAGTTGGAAGAAAACTCAGCAGTCATTTAGCCCCACTGTGACTGAAGGGATTCTGAAAACATGGGACTTACAGTATTAAAGCCGGGAAAGGCCCAGCAAGCCAGGATGAGTTGGTCATGCCTCCTAACTTCTGCAAGAATAGCTTTTGACATGATCACATATGCTATTATTGTTCCCAATTTACAGATGAGGTTGGGTGGTCAGCCAAGCCTCTGTTAGAATATTCTCAGTGATGGAAAACTAGATAGCGTAGATAGTGGTTCTACTAGATGCTTCTGCCTCAAAATGAACTATTTTTACCTCTCATTTACATGCATTGGTCCTTTTTATATGAAAATCACATAGGACTTCTATTTGGTAAGTCTAGAAAATCAACTTGCTGAGAGGTCCAAAAAATAAATAAATAAATAAATAAATCAAACAACAATCATACCCCTTCTTCCCTCCAACTCAAGTATATTTGTTTCCCATCCAAGTACTAACCAGGCCTGACCCTGTTGAGTTTCCAAGATCAGATAAGATTGGGTGTGTTCAGGGTGATATGGCCATAGACTTCATATTCATTTCAATTTAGCCCAGCACACAGTACTTGTGCTAGGCCCAGGAAGGGATCTGAAAAAGAGCATGGACAAATGAACAAATCTAGAAAGACTATTTGATAAATGTGTCTAAATGTGGTAGCCCAAAATAGTGCCTCTTTGGGAATGAAAGTTTAATATGCAATGCATATAAGAAATAGAGGTATGGATAACTAAATCCAGACTGTAGCAAGCTATTTGCTATAGTCTGCTGTAATTTGTCCATCAGTCATACTTGACAAGTTAATTCAAATTGGCTTGATTATGTGGACATCTTCAGCTCAAAGGGTAAATGACAAATTGTTTCAAAGAGACAAAATTGTACTGTAAAAATAGTATTACAACGATAGTTTTGAAGATCGGACATGGTGGCTTTCACCTGTAATCCCAGCACTTTGGGAGGCTGAGGTGGGTGGATCCCTTGAGCCCAGGAGTTCAAGACCAGTCTGGGCAACATAGCGAAACCCTCTCTCCACTAAAAATATGAAAAATTACCCAGGCATGATGGCATGCACCTGTGGTCCCAGCTACGTGGGAGGTTGAGGTGAGAGAATCACTGGCACCTGGGAAGTCAAGGCGGCAGTGAGCCATGATCGCGGCACTGTACTCCAGCCTCGGTGATAGGAGTGAGATTCTGTCTCAATAAAGAAAAAAAAAGATAATATTGAGGGGGAGGAAGGAAAAACTCAAGGGAAGCCACAGCTACCATTACAATTATAATCCATATTCACTATCATTACTAACAAGGATATAAAACCAATTATGGTTAAATGTGCTTAAGGTGCTAAATTTAGCAGGTGTGCAATGACATTGCAATGTAGGATAAAACAGAAACCTGGAGTGATTTTTGCAATGCAAAGTAAAGAAGAGAGACTACAATTAATATTAAAAATACAATTAATTTAGGTTGGAGTGGGCAATCGCTTTACTTAGTATTAGCCTGAAATGTACTTTAAGATAAAAATAATCTGACTCTTCTTTCTTTCCTTTTTTTGGATTAGGTTTCTGCAGAGGCCAAATATACCAGATGACTGTGAAATGTTCACTTTAATTTGCATGCCTAAGTATAGTCTTGGGTATTAGAAATGAGAAAAAATGAAATGTAACTGATCAAGTGTAAGGGAATATATCCTGATTAAGAGAATAGAATCAATTTTCGGAAATCTAGGAGTAAATGCTCTGTGTCAATAGAAACAAATTTAAGCTTACATCATCATGGCCAGCAGATTTTGAAAATTTCTACTGATAATTCTATAACATAAGTTTAACCTGCTTTCTGACTTTTTTAATGCAAAAGGTTGTTTAATTGACTTGTCTAAATCTGTCAGGTATTTTGGAGGTTCATATGCATGAACTTGAAATTAAAAGCCAAAACCAGAAAACAGCATGCTATGCACATGGGAAGTAAATAGATAGCATATAATGTATGAATTTGGCTTGGAAGCATTTAAAGTGATGGTTATCACTAGTGCCAGGTATTTTTGATATCATGTAATTTTTCAAAGTGATATCTAGATGTGGCTCTTGTTCCTGAAATCTTAGCCAGTTATGGACCAAAAAATGCAGTTTTTAAATAAAGCAATAAAATTGGCATAGTTTTTCTTGTTTTTTTTTTTTTTTTTTTTTTTTTGAGATGGAGTTTCGCTCTGTCCCCAGGCTGGAGTGCAGTGGCGCAATCTCGGGGCTCACTGCAACCTTTGCCTCCCAGGTTCACGCTATTCTCCTGCCTCAGTCTCCCAAGTAGCTGGGACTACAGGCGCCTGCCACCATGCCCGGCTAATTTTTTGTATTTGTAGTAGAGACGGGGTTTCACAGTGTTAGCCAGGTTGGTCTTGAACTCCTGACCTCATGATCTGCCCGCCTCAACCTCTCAAAGTGTTGGGATTACAGGCGTGAGCCACTGCAACCAGCTGATATTTTACATGTACAGAATATTTTAGACAATGGATTTTATTTTGATTAAAAGTGCTATAGTTATAAAAAATAAGAATAAAACCTCTTGGGTTTGAGTGTCAAGAAATTAAAAAATGCATACCATTACATTTCCACACTATTTAAAGTGCAACTGACAAACTGCCCCATCTTAGAGTATCTTCCCAAGAGTAAAGAGGGTGAGTACCAGAGTAAAGAATAAATAGAGTAATTAAAGGAAGTGGGTAATATTGTTACTTTTCATGATTAGTTAGCCTAAGAAGCAAGAGACCTGGCCGAACTTTAAAAGGTTCCTTAAAATAAATTTCTGGTCTTTTTGTTGAACGCATCTGTGGATCTCTCTGTTGTCGCTAAGATTTTTTTTTTTTTTTTTAAAATCTCATCCATCTTCCTCTGGTCTTGTCTCCTGATTGTATTTTAGCAGTGTAGAGGAGACGCTATGTTCACTTCTCTACTTCTTTCCAAAGAAATTTTCTTTTTTCTTTTTCTTTGAAAATAAGAAAACATCTTTCATTGGCTGGGGCAGGTTTTTAGGGTGGAGATAGCATTAGGTTGTTTTCAGATTTTTTATATTATTATTATTATTTTGGAGACAGAGTCTCGCTCTGTCACCCAGACTGGAGTGCAGTGGCATGATCTTGGCTCACTGCAACCTCCGCCTCTGGATTTAAGTGATTCTCCTGCCTCAGCCTCTGGAGTTGCTGGGCTTACAAGCATGTGCCATCATGCCTGACTAATTTTTGTATTTTTAGTAGAGACAGGGTTTCACCATGTTGGCCAGGGTGGTCTCCTATTCTTGACTTCAGGTGATCCATCTGCCTTAGCCACCCAAAGTGCTGGGATTACAGGAGTGAGCCACCACGCCCCACCTGATTGTTTTATTTTGTATTCTTGCTATTAGAATTATTCCATATATCAACACAGCTGGTCTTATTACAGTAATTTTGACATTTTAAACAAATCAGTGATGCTAAGGAACATCACTGAATGTTGACATGTCTGTGAAAGCCTTTATATAGAAACTAAGATATCTTTGTTAGGAATGGGGAAACAAAAGGTAAATGTGATAATAATGTATCATAATGTCTGAACTTAGTCATTGTGAATCTCTGTCAGGTTAGGATGTATGTGCAGTATATGTTAATTATGGAAATGCATTCTGCCTTATACATGCAGAATTATATCTTAGAGAACTTCTCCCCAAGCTTTTTGCTAACCAAATCATCTTTTCAACTATATACAGGTAGTTGAAATTCCATCTCTTCAATATTTTATGAGAGAGTGCGTTGACTTGAAGAAGTTAGAAATGGCAAATTCCCTTCCAAACCTGGTTTTCTGCTCTTACTATATCTCTAAACTAAACACATTGGATTTGCACTTATTCGGGTCTAGGTAAGTCACTAAATAAGGATATCCAGTTTTGTAGGATGTTATTCATGACTATAGGATATTGACCAATTCAAAAACCCAACCAGTAAACGTGGATGAGATTTTTAAAATAAAAACCAACCAGTCAGAACAGTTATTTCTTGTGTTTAAATTTCAGATGAACTCTGAAAATTGTTTACAAAAGTAGATTCTTAAATGTGTAACAAACTATAAAACTAAAGACTATGACAGCCAATATAAGCATATATCCCTTCCAAATATCACAAACAAGAAACAAAAATAAATACTTTTAAAGAAATTTTAAAGTTCTTCGCTGATATACTGGTTTCTTATTCAGCTCAGATATTTTATCAGACTAAGATATATACTTTAACCAAATATATAAACCAATTTAAGAGGAATTTAGGAGCATATTGCTTTTGACATAGTTATTATAAGTTAATGGCCATTTCACTACTATTATCCATTCCAAAGGTGGATACACCTTTAGAAACAAACTTTCTTTTTTTTTTTTTTGAGACGGAGTCTTGCTCTGTCACCCAGGCTGGAGTGCAGTGTCGCGATCTCGGCTGGCTGCAACCTCCGCCTGTCAGGTTCAAGCAGTTCTCCTGCCTCAGCCTCCTGAGTAGCTGGGACTACAAGGCGCGTGCCACCACACCCGGCTAATTTTTTGTATTTTTAGTAGAGACGGGGTTTCACCGTGTGAGCCAGGATGGTCTTGATCTCTTGACCTCGTGATCCGTCCGCCTTGGCCTCCCAAAGTGCTGGGATTATAGGTGTGAACCACCACGCCCCCGGCCAGAAACAAACTTTCAAGGAAGCTCATCACGTGGTGGTGGCCAAATCTTAACTCTTGCCCCTGAGTTAAATCTTAGCCTTCTTTGTGTCTGTGTTTGTAAAATGTAAGATTTGGAATTTTCTTTTCATGTAACTGATTTTTCATTCCTTTATACAACACTCAATATTCATGAGCATGTACTATGTGCCAAACACAGCACAATTTGTACTAGATTAAAATTCAGAGGACTAAAATTAACCACAACAATAACAAATTACTTAACATTAAAGGCCTCCATTTAATAACAGAGAGGAAAGATATGGACAAGGTGTTCTACTCAGCATTTTTGGTATGCAAATCACTCAATCTTCACAACCACCATATGTAAAAGGTATAAGTGTAACCCATTGTACAGATGAAGTAATGTAATAACTTGCCAAAGAGCACTCAGTTAGTGAAAGGCAGGATCAGAAATACGGTCCAGCACTGTCTACTCTAAACCTGGTTTTTAATGACCTTCTTGGTGCTGCATCTCACAGGGAAGAGACAGTGAGCTCAATGGAGGGAGCTGGTGTCACCAAGGAGGTGGTATTTCAAGTGGTTCTCTAAATACCCTGTTATCAGGCAGTTGAAGCAGGAAAGAATGTTGGTCAGGGAAGTGGAGCACAGAGAAGTGTATTATAGGCAGGTTGTGTGGAGCAGGTCCAAAAGTGTGACAGAGAATAGTAAGTTTGCCAAAATGCTGGTGCTGTGAAGGTAGGCAGAAGTGCCCTTGCAGAAGGCCTGGATGCCATCTAAATTTCATCCTTTCGTTAGACACTGGGATAAAAGTAGGAGTGCAGTAGGGGTGGGGCCTTAAATAATTTTAAGCAAGGAGCGAGTTATCGGATTTGTGCTTTAAAAGGTAACTGGTAGAGAAGTGTGGAAAGTGGACGGAAAGAGGCAGTGGTGGTGCTGGCCGTGGTGCAACTAGAGGCAGGGAGCCCAATGCCTTGTTCTCCATGAATGATAATCAGGCTATCACCAAAGGCTGAGAGAAGTGGCGGTCTGAGTCTTAATGCACAGTTGAATGTAGAGAGGAAAGGAGGTACATGATGCTCAGATTTCTGAATTAGGGAACTGGAAGGATGGTGCCCATTCCTTGATGGAACTCTAAAAGGAACAGGTGAGGGTGAAGAGGTAATGCATTCCATTCTGCATGTGATGAGCTTGGTGACTGTGTGCCATTCCATTGGGAGATTGTCATGAAGTAGTTAGGCATATCTGGGGTGTCATTATTTCATTAACAGTCCCACTCAAGAACCCCCCCCTTTATCTTTGCTCTGCCTTTTTTTTTTTTTTTTGAGGTAGAGTCTCACTGCCACACCCAGGCTGGAGTGCAATGGTGTGATATCGACTCACTGCAACCTCTGCCTCCTAGGTTCAAGCGGTTCTCCTACCCCAGCCACCCAAGCAGCTGGGACTACAGGTGTGTGCCACCACGCCTGGCTGATTTTTGTATTTTTAGTAGAGACAGGGTTTCAGCATATTGGCCAGGCTGGTCTCAAACTCCTGACCTCAAGTGATCCCCCTGCCTTGGCCTCCCAAAGTGCTGGGATTACAGGCATAAGTCATCGCGCCAGGCCTGCCCTGCCTGTTTTATCAGTCACCAAGACCTGTCACTTCTGCCTCCCCTCCCTCTCTCTCCCTCCCTCCCTCCCTTCCTTCCTTCCTTGTTTCCTTTTCTTCCTTCCTTCTCTCCTTCCTTCCCTTTATTTTTTTTCTCTCTGCTTGTCTCTCTCTTCCCTTCTTCCCCTTCTCCCCCCTCTCTCCCTCTTTCCCTCCCTCCCTCTCCCCCTCTTTCTCTCTCTCTTCCTTCCTTTTTCTTTCTCTCTCTTTCTTTCTTTATCCTTCCTTTCTTTCTCTCCCCTTCCCTTCCCCTTTTCCTTTTCTTTCTTCCTTTCTTTCCTTTTTCTTTCTTTCTCTCTTTCTTTTCTTCTTTCTTTCTCTCTCTCTTTCTTTCTTTTCTTTCTTTCTGTATCCTTCCTTTCTTTCTCTCCCCTTCCCTTCCCCGTTTCCTTCCTTCCTTCCTCCCTCCCTGCCTGCCTTCCTTCCTCTCTCTTTCGACAAGGTCTCACCCTGGAGTGACTGGCACAATCACAGCTCACTAAAGCCTCAACCTCTCAGGCTCTAGTGATCCTCCAACCTCAGCCTCCTGAGTAGCTGGTACTACAGGTGCACACTACCACACCCAGCTAGTTAAAAAAATTTTTTTGTACAGACAAGATCTCTCTATGTTGCCTGTGCTGTTCTCAAACTCCTAAAGTGATTCTCCCACCTCGGCCTCTCAAAGTTTTGGGATTACAGGCATGAGTCATCTACTTCCTTAATGTTTCTTAAATCTCCACTTAAATAAATCTTTGAGTTGGTCATTTGGATTGGTGTGTGCAATGCCCCGCCCCATAGCTATGAACACCTTAGTGTTTCTACTAGACCCTTCAAAATCAGGCTCAGGCCTGTATCTTTAGCTTTGTCTCTAGCCACCCCACTCTGCAGAGACTGCACTCCAGCTATACTGAAGCAGCCACAGTTTGCAAGAGATTATGCTTACTTCTGTTTTGAAGCACAAAGACATGTGTACAGTCCCCACCACATGCCAGGATGCACACCAGGAGAGACAATGATGAGTAATATAGGGCTGACTTCCCAGGAGCGCCTAGTAGAGAATTAGAAGATTGTGACTCAGCAGAGTCATACTCATGTCCATTCATTGAGGTTCATTGACAGCAAAAAGCTAGGCCTCTGGATGTTCATTTAAATTAAGTAGTCAATATCCTAATTTAGTGACTCGCAGAGGATCTGGTGGGTTATTTAATCATCACATAAAATAGGTGGTTAATTCACTCATGTTGAGGCAGGAGAACAGGGTCTGGAGGCAGGGAAACTAAGGACTTCCTTGAACTAAATTGAAAGGAAAACCCTAACTTTCCACGCCTAAGTAACAAAAGGACCAGAGGCTACCTTTGACCTTTTCAGCCTAGCAGATGGGAAATTGGCTGTCTGCAACAGATCAGACTGATTGCGGGTCCAGTCTTCGTTTGCAACTTTGTAACTTCACTCCAGCCTCTGAATGGTTGTTGTCCACAACTAATCAAACTGTGGGCGGCCGGGCGCGGTGGCTCAAGCCTGTAATCCCAGCACTTTGGGAGGCCGAGACGGGCGGATCACGAGGTCAGGAGATCAAGACCACCCTGGCTAACACGGTGAAACCCCGTCTCTACTAAAAAAAATACAGGCCGGGCGCGGTGGCTCAAGCCTGTAATCCCAGCACTTTGGGAGGCCGAGACGGGCGGATCACGAGGTCAGGAGATCGAGACCATCCTGGCGAACACAGTGAAACCCCGTCTCTACTAAAAATACAAAAAACTAGCCGGGCGAGGTGGCGGGCGCCTGTAGTCCCAGCTTCTCGGGAGGCTGAGGCAGGAGAATGGCGTAAACCCGGGAGGCGGAGCTTGCAGTGAGCTGAGATCCGGCCACTGCACTCCAGCCTGGGCGACAGAGCGAGACTCCGTCTCAACAAAAAAAAAAAAAAACAGAAAAACTAGCCGGGCGAGGTGGCGGGCGCCTGTAGTCCCAGCTACTCGGGAGGCTGAGGCAGGAGAATGGCGTAAACCCGGGAGGCGGAGCTTGCAGTGAGCTGAGATCCGGCCACTGCACTCCAGCCTGGGCGACAGAGCGAAACTCCGTCTCAACAAACAAACAAACAAACAAACAAACAAAAAAAAACAAACTGTGGGCAAGTCTTCGTTTGCATAGAAGTATAACTTTGTAACTTCATCCCAACCTCTGATTGGTTGCTTTTTGCAACCAATCACATGTTTGCACAGGAGTGTTACCTTTATATCTTCTTTTCAGCCTCTGGTTGGCTGCTTTCTGCAACCAATCAGACTGATTGCGGGCCACCACTTCATTTACCTGAGGTGAGCATGAAGTTGCCAATGGGAAACTTCTTGGGGGTATTTGGACCCAAGAGGATTCTGTATCTGGGCCCTTGAGCCGCTCCTCCGCCCGCTCCCCCGCCCGCTGCCGTAATGTGGAGTGTACTATCCTTTTCAATAAATCCCTGCTTTCGTTCTTTTGTTGCTTCGCTGGGATTTTGTTCAATTCTTTGTTCAAAACGCCGAGAACCTGGACAACTTGCAGTCACGATCCTCTACTGGTGACAATATCGTTTTATTTTACTGAGATTCCATGTATCAGTGTTAGACACAAAAATCATTTGGTCATGTGCTGCCATAAATTACTACAAAGAAAGTCTATGTGTGCCAATTTCACTTATCCTGGCCTGGATCTCACCGTAGTAGATAAAATGTGAGGAAGAAACAGTAGCAGAGAGAGGCTGGAATTAGTAAAAATTTAAGAGTAATTCCATCCATTATGTATGCCATAATAGGCCCTATATGTGAAAAGTTAAAGGAGCTTATTTAATTATGGAGGAAACTATTATACAAGCAAGCAAAAACAATTTATAATAAAATATTCTTTGTGCTCAGAATTTTAAAAATAGCTGTAGACTGGAAAACCTGCAATTGCCTCGTTACCATCGAATACATAGAAAGTCAAATCACTTATGGACAGAAACAGACTTGAAAATTTCAGCTGAGAAAACATTTTATAATAAAATAAACATTTTTTTCAGCACAGACAAAACAAAACAAAAACATCTTTAAAATGGACTTTTTGTTAAAGGTAGCCGTTTCACAGTCAAAATTACCCCAGAGAACTGTTTATGTTAAAAACAGGCTGAGAATAGTTTGACCTCTGATCACCAAAAAACCTAGAGGATAAACATTCATCTTGTCAAGATATCTCTGGAAAATCGCTGCGCTGCTTCAAAGAGACAGAACAAAGGTAAATAGCATCTGCCACCCAAATCTTGCTGAATAGAGTGATTTATCTTCAGGCCTGCTAGCCGGCGACAGGAGCGCACCTCCTCCCTTCTCCTAGCTGTCCCGGGTTTATTCATTCCCTGAGCCTGAATCCTGATAAGGGAGCAGAGTGTAGGGTTTAAGACCTCGGGCCCCAGAATACACCACTACAATTGAATTTTGGTTCCACCTTAAGGTAAACTACGCAGCTGCTGCGAGCCTCAGTTTCCCTACCTATAGAAAGAGGATCGTAGTGGGGATTGTTGCAGGGGTTAAATGAGATTGTACGGAGCGTGGAGCAGTGCCTGGCGTGTGATAAACGTTCAACTTATGCGGGTTGTAACTGCCTGAGGAGTTTCCTTCGACGCGCCACTTGGCCTTGTCTTTCTAAATATTAGCATAATAAATATAAATGGACCCAGAACGCGAGGGGGCAGGGGCCACGTGATCGCTCCACGAAAGCCACTTGTTAGCAATAAGGCTGGAGAAGGAAAAGCCGACGCGCCCGCGGTCCGCGCAATTTCCCGCCGCTCCCGCGTCCCCGGCGGCGGGCGGGCTCCGGGGGCGCCCGGGCCGCGGCGGCGGCGGCGGCGGCGGCGCGAGCTGCGCCTCCGGGCCGGTGAATCATCCCGGCAGACACCGAGAGCCGCGGCAGCAGAGAGCAGCGCTGAAACATGGCTGAAGCGGCCACGGGCTTTCTGGAGCAGCTCAAGTCCTGCATAGTTTGGTCTTGGACGTATCTGTGGACCGTGTGGTTCTTCATCGTGCTATTCCTGGTCTACATCCTGCGGGTGCCTTTGAAAATCAACGACAATTTGAGCACAGGTAAGGCCGGGGAGCCGGGCCCGCGGCGCCCGCCCCTCCCCCGCCCCGGAAAGTTAGTGTAACTCGCGCGGGGCCGCGGTCGGCTGGGCGCGCGGTCGGCTGGGCGCGCGCTCGGGGACGCGCCAGGGCCCGCGCACCGGACTCCCGCGGCCACCCGCCAGCGACGCGGCGGCTTAGGCGGCGGGGCCGGGCGGCTGGCGGCCTTTACGGCCCCGCGGAGGAAGCGCTGCGACGCGCACAGACCGCAAGGCGGGCCCGGCTGGCAGCCGCCCTGCTGCGTCGCTGGTGGTTGGGAGACGAAGAAGGACGGATGTAGCGGGCGAGGGAGTTCCCGGGATACCCCCTCGGGTGTCTGCGCCGGAACTCCGAGGGTTCCCCGGAGTTAGACCGAGTCCTTCCTCACGCCCTCCCGGCTGTGGGTGCCGAGCGACCGAAGTGTAGTCGGGGAGGCGCCCTCCCGGCCGGCCGCGGAGGCCCGAGGGCGGCTGCCGTTGGGTGCTCGGCGGCGAAGCCCCCCGACCCAGCCGGGCTGTCCGGGCGGCGCCCTCCGTGGCCCGGAGTTGCGCCTCGCCGGGCGTGGGGCTCTCTCTGGTTGGGTAGTGGGGAGGGGGGTTCCTGAAGGCACTCTTGGCAGTGTATGGATGACGTGTCAGGTCACCAAATGGATTGTCGAAGGGACCGGAGGGAAGAGGGGAAAGCTGGAATTTCTGAGGGTTTCTGTTGCAGTTTTCAGTGATCTTTGCTCGTCTCCTTTCCCTGTAAAGCTACATAGGCTAAGCAAGTGCCGCGTGCCTCCCATCCTTGGTCGGTGGTAAATGCAGGAGGTAATTAGAACAGGATCTTAACAAACTTGGAGCCAGCCCACTGAGTCGTTAAAAAAAACACCCGCAAAGAAAGCACACGAGCCCTAACACTACAGAGAGTTCCGAAACACAAAGTATATTTTGAGCTAAGGGTTACAATCCTTGAAATCTGGAAATTTCAAGGTAGAGTGTTTTTGTTTTTGTTTTAAATTTCGATTTCACAATACTGGGAAATTCTTACAGTCCTGAATGTAGATACATATGTACACATATATATTTTCCGTTGTTAAACTCCATACTCTGGGAGTGCCGGTCTGGAAACGCATTTTCCTCAGGTGTTTAGCTGCATTGAAACGCTTTTTAAAACGCTTGAGATAATGTACTCATTTTGTTAGGAAACTTGTACCTTTCGGATACTAACTTAAGTATTTTGATTACTAACTTGAACTCATGTTCGTATTTACATTTGTTTTGTAATATCCCTCGGGATAGTGTCCCTGGGAGGCGGATAGGATTCAGCACTCTAGAATTGTCTCACTATTTGAATAGGTGCTGCTCAGCCCTTTGGAATCTGTCATCGGAAGGACCATGGCTTTCTGGCTTTTCATCTTTTTGGATGGCTGCTTGTCACAATATTGTCTTCTTTGCTTTAGACAAATATTTCTCCAGGATACCGTCTGGTCCCAAAGTTCTATACCTTTAAGAAGTTGTTTGAATATATGTTGTAAAGGAATTATGTATTTGTTGGTAACAGTCTCAGTCTGTTTTGTGCCGCTGTAACAATACCACAGATTGGGTAATTTTTTTTTTTTTTTTTTTTTTTTTGTTGAGACGGAGTCTCGCTCTGTCGCCCAGGCTGGAGTGCAGTGGCCGGATCTCAGCTCACTGCAAGCTCCGCCTCCCGAGTTTACGCCATTCTCTCGCCTCAGCCTCCCGAGTAGCTGGGACTACAGGCGCCGCCATCTCGCCGGCTAATTTTTTGTATTTTTTTAGTAGAGACGGGGTTTCACCGTGTTCGCCAGGATGGTCTCGATCTCCTGACCTCGTGATCCGCCCGTCTCGGCCTCCCAAAGTGCTGGGATTACAGGCTTGAGCCACCGCGCCCGGCCTAGATTGGGTAATTTTTAAAGAATAGATTTTATTTCTTGTAGTTCAGGAGTCAGGGAAGTCTGAGATCAAGGGACTGGCATCCGGGGAGGTCCTTCTTGCTGTCATCCCTTGGTGGAAGGTGAAAGGGCAAGAGAACATGAGAAAACAAGAGGGGGCCCAATTTCACTTTTATAACAAACCTACTCCTTCAATAACAAAATTAATTCATTCTTGAAGGCAGAGCCCTCATGACCTTGTTACCACTCACAGGTCCCACTTTTCAACACTTTTGCACTTCGGATTAAGTTTCAAACACACCAGTTTTAAAAATATTAGTGTTTCTCCTTATTACACACTTAAAATTTTATTTCATAATATGCATTTGTATATCACATTTTCATCAGTTGGGTTAAATAATTATGCATGTATATATGTGTAAGTGTCACATCCGGTGCTCTGTGCAGATCAGGCAAGAAGCAAAATACCTACTGGGAAAATGTGTACTTGTTAAGGAAGGGCATTGTTAGGTCTTCTCCTAGCAATTTAAATCTAGCATTTCTCAGAGATGTGTTTGTTAATTTGTGTAGGGACAGTTCTAAGAGATAGAGAAAATATGAAGATGAACGTGCCATCCAGGCTGTACCTTGCTGGATACATGATAGAAGACCTGGTGATGCTGGACTTTTCAGTTTGGTTTCATGCTCATTTCAGTCATAAAGGAAGATAAAAGGGGAAGCACACAGGGAGCACTCACCTCTTTGCTGTTTTTATGAGAATGTAACAGGATCTGGGGTGGGAGGAGGACTTTGGCATTAATTTTGAGACATGAAATTACAGCAACAAACCACCCCAGAACAGTTTAGGTTTTTCAGAAGACAATTGCAGACATTAGAGGCCTGTTTTCTTCCCTTTTAAGTAACAGTGAGAAGTTATAGTAGGAAAACTGCCAAAAGGTTGTTGTCAACTTAATTCCCTCCTTTCCTTGCCAATTCCCCTCCCCTTTGGGAAAAAGTTTCTGTACTGAAGTTATTGGCAAGGAAGGCCTAGGGAGAAAGAAGTCATTAGCCAGCACCCCTGAGAGGGGAGGCAGGAGCTAGCCTGGTCTAACTTGTCCTTGCAGGGAGGTCTAAAAGAGTTCTAATGGGACTAATTTGGCTGTTCTTCAGCCCTGTGGTGCTTACTCTTCCGGTGATGAAGGCAAGTGTGTTCCTGGAGAGGTTACTGAATCCGGAGCTGCTTTTAGGGAGTTGCAGATGGTGCAGGCCTCCCTCCCTCCTCAAGGAAGCCGAAGACACCATCACAATCAGGCAGCCAGGAGCCAGGGCTTCCAAAGGCCCAACTGTGCACTTGTAGGGGTAAGGAATCTGGTAAAAGTATTCTGGAGTCGTCCTTGGATATCTACTCAGTATCTTCTCAGTATCTTGACCATCTGTGATAATTTTAATCCTCATTTGATCATATTTTATGGTAAATGAGCTTAACTCTATTTTTTTTTTTTATTTAGATTCCTCCTAATGTACTATAACAGGTGCTATAAGAAAGATGAACGAGTTTGTAACACCCAGGGTAAATAAAGTTTGCAACAAGAATACAACTTGGCATATGCAAGATGGGGCTGGGCAAGACTGTGAGAGCTTCCCTTGAATTGAGCGTGAGAGGATGAGGAGAATTCCATGATTGAGGACTCGGAGGTGGACCTCCCAAACAAAGGCACAAAGCTGTGAAAGTGCAGGTCAGATTCAGAGAACTGTGAATCATGTGGAATTTAATTTAAAATAATAAAAGAAAAGGACTTTGATGAACATACTGTTTCTGGCTCTTATATCGTGTAGTTTTCCAAGTAAAAATGGTTTGAATGCTATTTTTGAGGTATACTACTTCCCTACTCCCACCAGCTTGGCTTGTGTGATCTTGGTTGCATTGAGCCAGTGCCATTTAGGGTAGGGATATAGTTCAAAGAATTCCACAGTATTCTCTTAGACCATACAGAGAAACATTCACATAGGCAACCACATCTTGTAATGAAAATGAAATTTAAAAAAGAAAGGAGAGAAATGAACATAATAAGAATAGTACATAATGGTTAGCTTTGATAATAGTTTTTTTTTTTGTTTGTTTGTTTTTTAAGAGAGTCTTAGTATGTTACCTAGGTTGGGCTTGAACTCCTGGGCTTAAGGGATCCTCCCACCTCAGCCTCCCTGATAGCTAGTATTACAGGTGTGTGCCACCATGCCCAGCTGCTGATAACTGATTTTTGAGGCTCTGCTCTTGATTTGGATACAAGAGTATTAAAATAGTTTTATGATTTACTGAAAATAGAATGAACTTTTAACAAGGTTTTTAAAAGACCCCAAATAATATTACTTGTCAGTTTTCAAGTGAATTAATATCATAAAGCAATACTTTTCCAAAGGGCAGAAAATTAATTGTAGATTGGAGCGGTCATGCAGGATATTATTAAAATAGGTGAGTCTTAAAAAATAGCACCATAACTTACTTTAAACAGTGATGTTGATGGCACTTTCTCATCTACCTTATGTTATAAAGGTTTTTGCTGCTGAATTTAAACACCTTTTCCTAAAATGGACAACTTTGCCATTTTTGCAAAAAGCATCATAAGTGATTTTCCAATTCTTTTTCTATTTGCTGAAAAGCAAGTTTTCAAATCTCTTTGAAATCCGTTTTCATTCTTTTTGGAAACCAAATGTAATAGCCTGACCTAGGCTTAAAGTTATTTATTTACTTATGTTTGAGACAAGGTTTCACTCTGTCACCCAGGCTGGAGTGCAGTGGTGCAATCACAGCTCACTGCAGCCTCAACTTCCAGGGTCAAGCAATCCTGTCTCAGCCTGCCACCTCACTCTTAGTAGCTGAGACTACAGGTGCACACCACAATGCATGGCTAATTTTTTTTTTTTGTAGAGACAGGGTCCCCTATGTTCTTGAACTCTCATGTTGAGAATGTTTGCTCTAAATTTACTTAACATTTAGATTTTAATTTAATTAAAACTTACATAAAATTGGATTTTCCTTCTAGAAGGTCTGGTTGCAGTTTACATAGGTCTTTTGCCCCTGTTGTGCCTGTTGTCTAAAATGTTCTTCCCTATCTGTAAATCCCACCAGTCCGTCAAGGACCAGCTGGCATGCTGCCTTCTGATCCTTTCAGCTGCAGAAAAGACAGGCTTACTTTGGAGACACTGCGAGTTTGGTTCCAGGCCACCGCAATAAAGTGAGTCCCATGAAATTTTTGGTTTCCTAGTGCATATAAAAGTTATAGTTACACTATATTGTATTCTATTAAGAGTGCAGTAGCATTATATCTAAAAGACCAATGTTTATATCTTAATTTAAAAATACTTTCTTGCTTAAAAAAAAAAAAAGTGCTATCTGAGCCTCAGGAAGTCATAATCTTTTTGCTGGTAGAGAGTCTTGATGTTTATGGCTGCTGACTGATCAGGGTGGTGGTTGCTAAAGGTTGGGGTAGCTGTGGCAGTTTCTTCAAATAAGACAGCCATCAAGTTTGCCGCATGGATTGGCTTTCCTTTCCAGAGACAGATTTCTTTGTATCATGTGATGCCGTTTGATAGCATTTTACCCACGATAGAACTTCTTTCAGAATTGGAGTCAATTTTGCCACCCTGCCACTGCTTCATCAACGAAGTTTATGTAATATTCTAAATCCTTTGTTGTCATTTCAGCAATGTTCACAGCATCTTCACCGGGAGTAGATTCCATCTCAACACACTTTCTTTGCTCATCAAAAGAAACAACTCTTTATCTGTTCAAGTTTTAACAACGAATTCCAACAATTCAGTCACATCTTAAAGCTTCAGTTCTAATTCTAGATATTTTGCTGTTTATGCCATATCTGCAGTTACTTTACCTTACATGAATTATGGTATATGTGTGTAATATATGTGGGTCAGTGTTTGTGTATATATGCATCTTTTTTGTGTGTGTATTATCACTTCTTCTAGATTCTATAGTTCTCATCTTCCAGTGTAATTCCTTGTACAGAGTAGATCCTTATTCACTGGATGAATGAATATCCAAGTTATGGTGTATTTAGTGAGCTGGGATTGGAACAGTACAATTGATCAAATGCATTGCTGAGTATATGCCCCATCTAAGTTTGTAGCTTTAGATTGTGGTCAGAGACTGTTACAAAATCTTCTGTGTTCTATGATGGGTCATATGCATCTAAAGCATGGTGGTTCAGTTTATGAATATAAAAGGGCAATTTTTTGATTAATGTCAGCTTTGAGTTTAGAATGTATCCCAGACATCTTAGTTGCCCTTAATTATTTTTGGAGATATTTTTCTCAGCCATTAATAAAGCAATCCGAATGATGCATGTTTCTCTGGCCTTGAGTTTTTGTATATGTAAAATAATGGTTTTACATTCATTAAGTTTCCTTCTAGCTCTGGGATTCTGTGTCTTATGATGAATTAATCGAGTGCAAAGCATATTATCAAGAAAATACACGGACTTGGCCGGGCGCGGTGGCTCAAGCCTGTAATCCCAGCACTTTGGGAGGCCGAGACGGGCGGATCACAAGGTCAGGAGATCGAGACCATCCTGGCTAACACGGTGAAACCCCGTCTCTACTAAAAATACAAAAACTAGCCGGGCGAGATGGCGGGCGCCTGTAGTCCCAGCTACTGGGGAGGCTGAGGCAGGAGAATGGCGTAAACCCGGGAGGCGGAGCTTGCAGTGAGCTGAGATCTGGCCACTGCACTCCAGTCCCGGCGACAGAGCGAGACTCCGCCTCAAAAAAAAAAAAAAAAAAAAAAAAAAAAAAAAAAAAAAAAAAGAAAATACATGGACTTAATGAGTATACATGTTTTTTACAGTTTGGACTCTTAATTCTTAGTGAATACAAGTCCAGATTTCATATGACTTTCTGCAGTGGCTTCCATTGCACTGAAAATACAATCTAAGTATATTACCTTCATTTACAAAGTCTGATGCTATGACTCTTACCCCTCAAATCTGAACTTCCACCTCTCTTTTTCTACATCACCACCCTCCAAATATGCTGGGATTCTTTTTTTTTTTTTTTAAGACAGAATCTCGCTGTGTCACCCAGGCTGGAGTGCAGGGATGAGATCTCAGCTGACTGCAACCGCCACCTCCCGGGTTCAGGTGATTCTAATGTCTCACCCTCCCAAGTAACTGGGATTACAGGTGCATGCCATCATGCCCAGCTAATTTTTGTATTTTTTGTAGAGACAGGGTTCACCATCTTATCCAGACTGGTCTCAAACTTCTGGCCTCTGGTGATCTGCCCCCTCGGCCTCCCAAAGTACTGGAATTGTAGGCGTGAGCCACTGCAAACACATAAAGTTGTGCTGAAGTATTTCTAATCACTTTGAGTTACAATTCTGTCTGTTAAGTTTCATTTTGCCTGCCGATATTATTCTGAAAAATTTCCCAACCAAGTCTTTCTTGTACTACTATATCATTGCTCACAGACAATTTTTTTCCACATTGGTAGAACCCTGAACTCCATTCATACAGATAATAGGAGGTACTTGTACATTTGTTTAAGTTCCTTATTGATGCTGGATATTAGACCTTTGTCAGATGCGTAGTTTCCAAAAATTGTCTCCGTTCTGTAGGTTTTCTGTTCACTCTGTTGATAGTTTCTGTTGCTGCGCAGAGGCTCTTTAATTTAGATTTTATTTGTCAATTTTTGCTTTTATTGCAGTTGCTTTTGGTGTCTTCGTAATGAAATCCTTACCCGTTCCTATGTCCTGAATGGTATTGTATAGGTTGTCTTTCAGGGTTTTTATAGTTTTTGGTTTTACACTTAAGTCTCTAATCCATCTTGAGTTAACTTGTATATGGTGTAAAGAAGGGGTCCACGTTCAATCTTTTGCATATGGCTAGTTGTATATCCCAGCACCATTTATTGAATAGGCAATCCTTCTCCCATTGCTTGTTTTGTCAGATTTGTCAAAGATCAGATAGTTGTAGGTGTGCAGCATTATTTCTGGGTTCTTTATTCTATTCCATTGGTCTATGTGTCTGGTTTTGTACCAGTATCATGCTGTTCTGGTTACTGTAGCCCTGTAGAATAGTTTGAAGATGAGTAGCAAGTAGCATGATGCCTCCAGCTTTGTTCTTTTGCTTAGGATTGTCTTGACGGTTTGGGCTCTTTTTTGGTTCCATATGAATTTTGAAACAGTTTTTTCTAGTTCTGTGATGAATGTCAATGGTAGTTTAATAGGAATATCATTGAATCTGTAAATTGCTTTGGACAGTATGGGCATTTTAATGATATTGACTCTTCCTATCCATGAGCATGGAATGTTTTTCCATTTGCTTGTGTCATCTCTGATCTCTTTGAGCAGTGTTTTGTAGTTCTTCATGTAGTGATCTTTCACCTCCATGGTTAGCTGTATTCCTACGTTTTTGTGTATGTATGTGGCGGCGGGGGGGCAATTGTGAATATGTTTGCATTCTTGATTGGCTCTTGGTCTGACTGTTGTTGATGTGTAGGAATGTTAGTGATTTTTGCACATTGATTTTATATCCTGAGACTTTGCTAAAGTTGTTTATTAGCTTAAGGAGCTTTTGGGCTGAGACTATGGAATTTTCTTTCTTTCTTTTTAATTTTACTTTAAGTTCTGGGATGCAAGTGTAGAATGTGTAGGTTTGTTACGTAGGTGTACGTGTGTCATGGTGGTTTGCTGCACCTGTCAACCTGTCATCTAGGCTTTAACCCCTGCATGCATTAGCTGTTTGTCCTGATGCTCTCCCTCCCCTCACCCCCCACCCCCTGACTGCTCCTGGTGTGTGTTGTTCCTCTACCTGTGTTCATGTGTTCTCATTGTTCAACTCCCACTTATGAGTGAGAACATGCAGTGTTTGGTTTTCTGTTCCTGTGTTAGTTTGCTGAGGATGGTGGCTTACAGCTTCATCCATGTCCCTGCAAAGGAGATGATCTCATTCCTTTTTTTATGGCTGCATAGTATTCCATGGTGTATGTGTACCACATTTTCTTTATCCAGTCTATCATTGATGGACATTTGAGTTGGTTCCATGTCTTCGCTATTGTAAATAGTGCTGCAATAAACATACATGTAAGTGTGTCTTTATAGTAGAATGACTTATATTATTTGGGTATACACCTAGTAATAATGGGATTGCTGGGTTAAATGGTATTATTTCTGGTTCTAGATCCTTGAGGAATTGCCACAGTGTCTTCCACAAAGGTTGAACTAATTTACATCCCACCAACAGTGCAAAGGCATTCCTATTTCTCCACAGCCTCATCAGCATCTGTGGTTTCCTGACTTTTTAATAATCACCATTCTGACTGGCGTGAGATGGTATCTCATTGTGGTTTTGATTTGCATTTCTGTAGTGATCAGTGATGGTGAGCATTTTTCTATGTTCATTGGCCACATAAATGTCTTCTTTTGAGAAGTGTCTCTTCATATCCTTTGCCTACTTTTTTTTTTTTTTTTGAGACGAAGTCTCGCTCTGTCGCCCAGGCTGGAGTGCAGTGGCCGGATCTCAGCTCACTGCAAGCTCCGCCTCCCAGGTTTACGCCATTCTCCTGCCTCAGCCTTCCTGAGTAGCTGGGACTACAGGCGCCCGCTACCTCGCCCGGCTAGTTTTTTGTATTTTTTAGTAGAGACGGGGTTTCACTGTGTTAGCCAGGATGGTCTCGATCTCCTGACCTCGTGATCCGCCCGTCTCGGCCTCCCAAAGTGCTGGGACTACAGGCTTGAGCCACTGCGCCCGGCCCTTTGCCTACTTTTTAATGGGGCTGTTTGATTTTTTTCTTGTAAATTTGTTTAAGTTCCTTGTAGATTCTGGATATTAGACTTTGTCAAATGGGTAGATTGCAAAAATTTTCTCCCATTCTGTAGTTTGCCTGTTCATTCCAATGATAGTTTCTTTTACTGTGCAGAAGCTCTTTAATTAGGTGACTCTAGGGTTTTGTAGATATAGGATCACGTCGTCTGCAAACAGGGATAATTGGCTTCCTCTCTTCCTATTTGGAAGCCTGGGCGTTCTATGAATATTTGTGTGGTTGAGATAGTTACTGAGTTTTGCCTTCCAGCTTGATGATAGACTTGGTCCCTTTACTAGAATGCAATCTTCATATGAGATTGTAAAATGAATAAGAAAGTGCTTTGTAGACTGTAAAATACTATTTAAATCCAAGGCATTGTAGTAGGTTTTTTCCTCAGAAGGCTATATTCTATATTCTATAGGCTTGGCTCTCACAGTGAAATGACAGGTTAAACTATATAATATAATCTTTTTTATCCTTGAATATTCTTTCTAAAACTGCACCAAGCAAGATAATGGGTTATTGGGTTGTTTGAAACCACACTACTGAGTGTTTGTTGTAAATGTGGAATAATATCTCTCAACATCACTATTGTATTTGAGATGTTGTTGTAAATATATCTATAAAGGGCTTTGTATTTTCCAGAAGAGAGAACTTGTAATGAAACTCATTTTTCTTGTTACAGTGGAGCAAGACAGTTGCTGATGTGTTACTATTACCCATCATTTAAAAGTAGCAGGCATTCCTGTACTACCTACTGTGCTAAAATAAGGAACTGACAGGCCCAGTTAGTTAGCTGTAGCAGTATCTTATGTTGCTGTGGCTGTGGTGTCACCGTTTAATTGCAGTTACCAAATTTCTCAACAAAGTAAGGCAACATTTATCTGAGAAAGTATTTTTTTTCCTTCTGAATTTTAGCAAACTGAAAGTGTACTAGTTACACTTATACTCAGTGGAGAACCCTAACTTTGGTTCTGTTTTTTTTTTTTTTTTTTGAGACGGAGTCTCACTCTGTCTCCCAACCTGGAGTGCAGTGGTGCGATCTTGGCTCACTGTAACCTCCGCCTCCCGGGTTCAAGCGATTTTTCTGCCTCAGCCTCCTAAGTAGCTGGGACTACAGGTGTGCGCCACCACACCTGGCTAATTTTTGTATTTTTAGTAGAGACGGGGTTTCACCATATTGGCCAGGCTGGTCTCAAACTCCTGACCTCATGATCTGCCCGCCTCGGCCTCCTAAAGTGCTGGGACTTTGGTTCTTAAGTTGACCTCCACATCTAATAAAAGATTGTGTTTAAATATCAGTCTTTCAGAAATTTTAAGCAAGGTTGTAGAGCGTAAAAGGACCTTAAAGGAATCTCTCAGGTCAGTGAGGAAGGACTATTTGTTTTATTATTTTAAAAAATTAACATTTAAAAACCACAAACAGTAGAAACACTCTGAGGTATAAAATTGTCTTAAAAAAGGAAGTAGTTTTGACACGTAAGTAGCTCATATCTGGAGTTATTGTGTGACCTAGATTTAGAGTTTTGTCTTGTTTTGGTCTGTTGTTAATACCATTCTGAAGTATTATTTTATTAGTGATAGGTAATAGTAGAATGCTAACAGTTCTTCTCTCTGTTAAGCTTTTCCAGTTTCTGGACTCTGTCTTGGGAATGAGAATGAAATTTACTTCCCTACAAATTGGGTCTTTTCATTTATTTGATAGACCCTGTTTATTGAACATTCCTAATAGTGCTAATAAAATAATACTCTTGTGGTGTTTTGCAATTTATTACACCTGCTCCACTCAATTGATTCTCTTTCTGTGACATGTGTTTAGATTTGTAGAGTGCTACATAATAAGAACTAGTGTGATCTAGTTTGCACTTTTCCCTGGGTCTTGGGTTGGGGAGCGTGTGTATTATGTTGTTTGTGTAGAATTCCTATCCTCTATCATTCATATCTTTTATTTAAAGCAAAATAAAACAAATTATACTTTTCTCAGTTCAGGCTCAGAGTTGGCATCGTTTAGAGAGGAATTTTTGTCTTAGCTTATTTATGTTGCAGAAATATAATATTTGACTGTTCTCATAAGACTTTTTAAGAAAGTATTTTAAATTGTACCCTTACATTTGAGAGATGAAGCATGAGAGGCTAAACTACAATTCTGAAATATTAGAAATTTGCTGTCCAATCGTTCTTTCCCCAAACTGGAAACTGTATATGCATTATCATTCACTAAAACTCTGAAATGGAATCTTAAAAATCTTATAGCAAATCTAATCAATTAAAGTTATTATCCTAAGAGAAACTTTTTCTTTCTTTTACATTATTTGAATAAACAAATTCTGTTTTTGGAGGGAAAGCACAGAAGTGATGGCAATATAACATCAATTAAGTTAGAGCAAAGATATGCAGACTTAGTTTAGGCTATAAAAGTATTCCATGGACACAGGGAGGGGAACATCACACACTGGAGCCTGTCAGGGGATTGGGGGCAAGGGGAGGGAGAGCGTTAGGACAAATACCTAATGCATGTGAGGCTTAAAACCTAGATGACATATTGATGGGTGCAGCAAACCACCAGGACACATGTATGCCTGTGTAACAAACCTGCACTTTCTGCACATGTATCCCAGAATTTAAAGTATAATAAAAAATTTTTTTAAAAGCATTCCTGGCCGGGCGCGGTGGCTCAAGCCTGTAATCCCAGCACTTTGGGAGGCCGAGACGGGCGGATCACGAGGTCAGGAGATCGAGACCATCCTGGCTAACATGGTGAAACCCCGTCTCTACTAAAAATACAAAAAACTAGCCGGGCGAGGTGGCGGGCGCCTGTAGTCCCAGCTACTCGGGAGGCTGAGGCAGGAGAATGGCGTGAACCCGGGAGGCGGAGCTTGCAGTGAGCCGAGATTGCGCCACTGCACTCCAGTCTGGGCGACAGAGCGAGACTCTGCCTCAAAAAAAAAAAAAAAAAAAAAAAAAGCATTCCTATAAATGTTTTGTACACTGTTTTTTTTCATTGCTTATCTATAGAAAATAATGTAACAATTCTGGTAGCTTTTAAAGGACTGTTAAAGGAACTATGATTCTTGAATGAATGTTTTCAGTTTTACCCATGAGAATAAATGTGATGAAGAAAAGTAATAAGATATTTGGAAAAGATAAGACAAACAGTATGTTACTGTTGGGGCTAAAGAGGACCTAAATTCAACGTTTGCATGAAATATCGTCAGCTGCTAAGATAAAATAAAGATTTATCATTGTTCAGTCCAAAGAGAAAACTTAAATGATATTTATAAGTGTAGTGATGAGCAGGTTGGATCTAGCTCGGGAAATGTAGTTGTGTAGTGTCACAAGCAAGAGATTTTCCCCTATCATGTCTTGAACGTGGTTCATTGGTTCATGCCCACCTAGCCATTTGTTCATACCCAGCTCACTTTCTAGAAATAAACATGACCTAGAAATAAAATATAAGGTCCATTTTAACATGTTTTCTTCTGTTTGTAACACCTGCAAAAACAAAAAATACAAAAATATGTAGACATTAAGACAGTATCTTTTTTAGTGGATTACACTTATTTATTGCAGTCATTTATTTCCATAATATATGTTGGCTTTTTTTTTTTTTTTAAAGATAGGAGTCTTACTCTGTCGCCAGGGCTGCAGTGCAGTGGCATGATCTTGGCTCACTGCAACCTTTGCCTCCCAGGTTGAAGTGATTCTCAGGCCTCAGCCTCCTGAATAGTTGGGATTACGGGCACCCACCATCACACCCGGCTAATTTTTGTCTTTTTAGTAGAGACGAGGTTTCACTATGTTGGCCAGGCTGATCTTGAACTCCTGACCTCAGGTGATCTGTCTACCTTGTCCTCCCAAAGTGCTGGGATTACAGGCGTGAGCCACTGCGCCCAGCCCATAATATATGTTGCATTTCATTAAAAACATGGTGTTCATAAGTGAATGCTATTGATCCTTGGCTTCATGGAAATCTCTTTTTAGTGTTGACTACTCACCCGGAAGATTAAAACGTGGCAGCTAGACAGGCAATGTCAGTCCTTTCAAATCAATTTACTTACTGGAGATTTTAAGTAGTTTAAGCAGAGCATACCCTCCTAGGCAGGAAGCCCAGCTGTGTTTGTGAAATGACATTATTTTCACCTTGCATTTAATTGCAAGCAGCTCCCTTCTAGTCCTGGAACATTGCTTTCACCCTTCTTAGAGGCACTGGAGAACAAGTAACTATTGCTTCTTGCAGCACAATGTTGTATGCCTGTGATTCTCTGTCCTAGTTTACTTACCACAGAATGTAGCAAATTATCCAAAATAGGATGTAAAATTTGCAAATCTATAAAAAATTAATGTATCACTTGTTACTTTCAGAAATAAAATGGAGGTTAGGAAATCAACCCCTTGATGTATGTTACACAAAATATCAAATGATTCACTTTGCTATTTGTGGGTTTCTATTATTCCTATCCCCCCCCCCCCCCCCGGCTAATTACAAAGTAACTCATATAAACCTGGGTTTCTCAAGCAATGTTCTCCTGGATGTGTAGGACAAAGGATATATTGGTATGAATAGGTAGTAATTCTGAGCCTGTTCTGGAAGACCCCATTCCTCTGCATAGTTCACTAGGGCTCACATACCCGCAGTGGTGGCCATTAATGACCACTTCTGCCTGTGAGTGCTCCAGTTGCACTACTCTCACTTCTGGTTCCTGGTGCTTAGGACCACTGTCCCCTCTCCCTGTCTTACCAGTTCCTATTGTTGTGGACATTAAGGAGTGAATTTGGTCAGGCAGCCTGTGCAAGTCAGCGTCCCAGAGGCAGGTCTACAGCTCTGTCGGGTCCAGTCCCAGTGGACCTTTCTGCTCATTGTGTCCAGCCTTTCCATTCTTGAATTACTGACCTGCAATAAGAAATGATGACGCCCTTACCACATTCTACCAAAAAGGTCAGCAGTCATTTATCAGTTCTGTGATCTTAAAACTAGTTACTTTGTTTATAACTGAGCATAATAATGGTGAGTACCTCATAGGACTCTTGGGAGGATTAAATGAGATACTATGAAAAAAGCCTTAACCAGTGCCGGCACTTTCTAGTGCTCAATACATTTTAGATATTTAGTTGTAGTTACTGTTGTGGCTCCTACTATAATATCGACTTTGTTTGGTGATTCTTGGTGTCTCACTCAATCAGCTTTTTCTCTTAAGTCAGTTTCTAGACTGATAGTTCTTTTTAAATGCATCTGTTCTTCGTTTTCTTAGTGACATGTATGTCCTCTGTATGTTTTCTGTTTCCATTCAGTTTTGGGGTGAAATATGATAGCAGCATGAGGAGCTCCACTCCTGGTGTAAGCGAATAAGCTTATATTATCTGTTTCTTAACTTTACTCCTTAACTCTTTGTATTCTGTTACCTGCTTTCATAATTTTTCTGGAACTTCTTAAACCTCATTGGTAATTTCAAAGCCAAATTTCATTCATCATTTCTCAGATTTTGTTCTTACTGTTATGTTGCACTACAGAAAAGGACTTAAATTTTTTTTTCTAATATTCACTTTTTTGTTTTGTTTTACAAATTCTCCCCTCCCCTCTTCCTTCCTCCCCTCCCCTCCCCTCCCCTCCCCTCCCCTCCCCTCCCCTTCCCTTCCCTCCCTTCCCTTCCCTTCCCTTCCTCCTCCCCTCCCCTCCCCTCCCCTCCCCTCCCCTTCCCTTCCCTTCCCTTCCCTTCCCTTCCCTTCCTCCTCCCCTCCCCTCCCCTCCCCTCCCCTCCCCTTCCCTTCCCTTCCCTTCCTCCTCCTTCCTCCTTCTTCTTTTTGCTTCTTCTTGAGACAGGGTCTTACTATGTTGCCTGTGCTGGACTCGAACTCCTGGGCTCGAGCAATCCTTCTGCCTCAGCCTTCTGAGTAGTTAGACTACAGGTGTGCACCAGCATGCCTGGCTTAGAAAAGGACTTTATGTTGAACCTCTTTTCTCTTACAATCAAATAATAAATTCATTGAGTCATACTATTAGCAAGTCACAGTGCTTAGTGCGGGGGTAGAGGAATGGAATGATGACCAAGACATGGTGCCTGTCTTCAGTATCTTGAGATATTGAGCACTCAGGGAAAGAAAAACAGGCACAAAACTAACTCTAATCCAAAGTAAAATGTGTAGAGCACAAAGGAGAAGTAAATACCAAAACAAGGGGATGAGAGAAAGCTTTCAAATCATAGTGGTAGTTACTGGAATAATTGTAGGAATTCCCAGGCTGCTTGGAGAATGTGAGAATGGGCATCTGCTTGGTCCCTTCAGAAAACTGCCAGTGTGACAGATGGGAGGGTGAAAAAGAGAAAAGCTAGAATCTGTTGGGGTTAAATTGGAGTTCATTTTGAAGGATTAAAAATAATTGAAATTCTGATATATTTTACCTGTATAAAAAGGGACAGGGAATAATATGAGAAAGAGTAATAGTGGGGTGACCCATCATCCATATTTAATGTTTGTTAACATTTTGCCACAACTGCTCATACTGCTTTCTCTCTCTTTTTCAAATAAACTATTTTTTAGAACCTTTTAGATGCGGCAGTTTTTCAGACTTTCCTTGTTTTTGATAACCTTTACAATTTTGAGGAGTATCGTATCTCTCTACAATCCTTTTGGATGTGGCAGTTTCTCAGCCTTTCCTTGTTTTTGATAATCTTAACAGTTTTGAGGAGTACCGGTCAATAACTTTTTAGACTATTGCTTAATTGAGATTTGTTTGATATTCTTCTAATGATTTTCTGGGATTATGAGTTTTTGGGAGGAAGACCACAGAGGTCAAGCAAGTGCCATTTTTGTCACGACATAGTTCAACTTGACTTGTCACTGTTGATATTGACCTTGATCCCCTGGCAGAGATAGTGCTGATCAGGTTTCTTCACTGTAAAGTTACCCTTTACTTCCTCATACTATGCTCTTGGGAAGGAGTTCGCTTTGCACAGGCCACACTTAAGAAATGAAGCTTTATTTCCTCTTATGGAAATAAATGAGGACCATCTAAATGAGAACAAGTAAAGGCTATCTATTCAAAGCCTCCCATAACAAAGGAGTCAGCCATCATCACTTGTGTTTGGCAGTTAGAGGAGTAGGAAAGCTTTATTGTAGAAAAAAGGCAAAGCGGCTGGGCGTGGTGGCTCACGCCTATAATCCCAGCACTTTGGGAGGTTGAGGCGGGCGGATCACCTGAGGTCAGGAATTCGAGACCAGCCATGACCAACATGTGTCTACTAAAAACACAAAATTAGCCGGGTATGTGGTGCATATCTGTAATCCTAGCTATCTGGGAGGCTGAGGCAGGAGAATCATTTGAACCTGGAAGGTGGAGGTTGCGGTGAGCTGAGATCATGCCATTGCACTCCAGCCTGGGCAACAAGAGCAAAACTTCATCTCAAAAAACAAAACAAAACAGAAAACAATAAAAAAAGGAAAGGTATATTGTAGAAGAAAGGGAAAGTTCCAGATAGGCCCTGTTTGGAGACTGCTGACATGGAAAGGGTGGGACATCCTGTATTATTGATTAGTGGTATATATTTTGCTTTCTCCAGCAAGTCTTAACTTAAAAGTTGGTACAGAAATTAGGGAAGCTGTTAGTTACTTGTCAAGTCCTGACTGTTGGGCTAATTGTTATATAAGTTTTGTGCTTAGTCAGTTTAGGCTCCTCTGACAAACCATAGGGTTCGGTGGCTTCAACAACAAACATTCATTACTTACAGTTCTGGAGGCTGGGAAGTGCAAGATTAAGGGGCTGGAAGATCCTGTGTCTGGAGGTCTTGCTTCCTGGTTTGCAGATGGCCTTCTCCTTGTGTCCTCACATGGAAGAGAGCAGAGAGAGGAAGCAAGCTTTCTCGTGTGTCTTCTTATAAGGGAACTAATCTCATTTATAGAGCACTCCATCATCATGACCTAATTACCTCCCCAAAACCCCACCTCCAGGTGCCATCACATTGGGGATTAGGCTTCAATGTATGAATTTTGGGGTGACACAAATATTCAGTCCATAGCATTGTGGTTTGGCTTTCTGGACTGGTTGTTGCAGGTTGTGAGTCAGAGTTCTATTTTTATATACGGTCTGGTCATTACCTATTTGTGTATTCACTCTTTCACCCACCTCAAAGGTAGTGTTCTATATCAATTATTTTGAATTCTTCTGCATGGGAGATTTGTCTCTTCTTTCCCATCTATTTATTTTTTATTTTTTGGAGGGACTAGTTCTTTATTTCAAAAAGACATTTGTCAATATTCAGTATCAAAACAGTTGCACTATTCATTTCTATTTCTCCCAGTTGGACCCAAAGAGACCACATCAAAGGAGAGTACATTTTAAGCCAGTAAGCAGCAGGACGTACATCTAACAGACCACCTAGAAACCTTACCAGGAAATGGGGAAACAAGCTTTAAAAGATCACTAAACTGCCAGCCCACGGACTGTAGAGGCTGTCACAGCCAGATGGGATGGCCAGGGTGCCACAAACCCAAAGAAGCAAAGTTTCAAAATAATATAAAATTTAAAGTTTTGTACATAAGCTGTTCAAGATTTCTCCAGCACTGACTGATACAAAGCACAATGAGACAGCACTTCTAGAGACAGCAGCTTCAAACCCAGAGAAGGGTAATGAGATGAGCTTCACATGGCTACATCAGTGGCAAAAACAATCTTTCTTTCAAGGAGGCAGGAAAGCAATTAAGTGGTCACCGCAACGTAAGGGTCACGTGATCTATTCTGTAAGCAGTTGGGAGGGGTAGAGATGGGACAAAAATTTGGTCTCAGAGGTCTTACCATCTTAATTTGGTCACTTCTAATGAAAAAAAGAAAAAAGAAGTAATATTGTCCAAAGGTATCTTAAAGTGAGAACTTGAACAGCAAGCACACTTTTTTGTTGTTGTTGTTGTTGTCATTTGACTAACTCCTTCTGGAATCACCTTTCTGGTTTAGCTGGTACTTTGTACAGAGCGATGAGGTTTCCCCTAGTGGAGTCTTTCCCTGGGCTCTGTTTGGCTCTCAGTAAGGCAGGCCTATACCTTTTCCTCTCCTCTATGGAGAGTGCAATATGCAGTAAGCTGAAAAGTCACCTTCCAAAAGTGAGAGAGGGCTGAGGTTGCTGCTTCAGGGCTGTGGAATTATTTGTAATGTTTAAAAATGGTTGCTACAAAACAACAAAAACAGTAATTACAAAATGTGTACATCACCACATGCTTTTTAAAGACATTATGCATTGTGCTCACATTCCCTCAAATGTTGTTTCCAAAGGTGCTCAGCCTCTAGCCCAGCTGGAATCTCCGGAATCGGTAGAGACAGTTTGGCAAAAAAGACACAGGGGAGGAGCAGGAGGCCAAAGGGGCAGCCTTGCAGTTAAAGATCAGCCCTCAGTTAAAGGTCAGCTTCAGGCAGGCTGGCCTCAGAAAGAGTCAGCGTCAGAGGGAGGAGCAGCAGCAGGGTGGGACTGGGGCATTCTACATCTCATTCAGTCAAGCAGAGTCTGGTCCAGCATCTTTTGTGTACAGAGGTGCTCTTCTTTGGTGCATTTCAGTTTATCTTCCAAGTCATCAATTGTCTCTTCCAGCTTGGCTACCGATCTCTCAGCAAACCCAGCACAGGTCTCTGCCTCCTTGAGTTTATCAGTAAGAATCTTGATCTCTTTCTCATACTTGTCTTCTTTTTGAGAGTACGTTTCTTCAGCAGCACTCAGACACTTCAGATTCTGGTCCCTCCGTCTGATATGCTCATCCATCTCTCGGCAGCGGGACTCTGCCAGCTCAGCTTGTTCCTCTGTGTGTTTCAAGTGTCTTTCAATGATCACCAACTTATGAGCCACCTTTTTATACTTCCTATCTGCCTCTTTTGCAATGTGCTTAGCTTCTTTAAGTTGGATTTCCTGGAGTTCCATCTTTTCTTCATTTTTTAAGGCCGGTTTTCAATAACCTTCATACCTCTCTCACTCTTATCAGCAGCTTTTTCCGCTTCTTCCAGCTTCTGCAGGGCAGTGGCCAGGTGCTCCTGAGCATGGTCCAGCTTCTCATCAACGAGCTGGATCCTGCAGTTCAAGGAGGCCACCTCAGCCTCAGCCTGTTCCAGCCCGCCTTTCCCCCTCAACTTCTCACTGGAGGCGCTCGGCTCGTTCCTCTGCATCATCTGCCTGCTGCTGCAGAACCTGGATATTGCCCTTAACTGCCTCAATAGTGGTGATCCCAGCCATGGTGCCCACTCAGCTACTGCTCACGCTCTGGTTCCTGCCTCCTCTGCTTGGTGTTGCAGCCTCCTCTCCCTCCCCCATTTATTTATTCACTTATTCATTCATTTGTTTATATCAGTATGGACTCATGGATATTTATTTTATACAGGTTATAATCCAATACTGCTTTATTTCATTGGTCAGATTTTTCCAGTTTTGGCTCATTGAGAGCTCTGCTGGTTGGCTTCTGTGTTTCTTTGACATGCTCCCATGATAGTGGGTTTTTCTTTTGAGGATTTCCTTACTTTCTAGCACTACAAGATGTTCTAGGCTCATCTTGTTTATTTCTCGTCCCACCTCTCTCTCTCTTTCTTTATTGATTGACTGATTAATTGAGACAAGTTCTTGCACTATCACCCAGGCTGGAGTGCAGTGGCACAATCATGGCTTATTGTAGCCTTGACCTCCCAGGCTCAAGCAATCCTTCCATCTCAACCTCCCGAGTAGCTGGGACCACAGGTGTGTGCCACCATGTCAGACTACTTTTTAATTTTTTGTAGAGCTGGGATCTCCCCATGTTGCCCAGGCTGATCTCAAACTCCTGGGCTCAAGCGATGCTACTCCCTTGGCCTCCCAAAGTGCTGGGATTACAGGTGTGAGCACTGCTCCTCGCCTCTCTGCTTTTAAAAATAAACTATTACCCGACAGGTAAAGCTACTCCTACATCCCTTTCCCCTCATTTTTTCTTTGTTGGTAACCATTGTCCTGAAGTTGGTATTGTTCCCGTGTATTTAATGTATTCATCAACAATATATAGTTATTTTGTGAGTTTTAAAAATGTACATGGTGGACGACTGCCCATACCCTTCTGCAGCTTGTTTCTATTATCAAACATTATGTTTATGAGCTCTTCCCATGTTGTAGATATAGTTAATTTAGGTGTTATATAGTATTTCATTGCATGAGTATACCATGGCATATCACTTTTACCATAAGTAGATAAATTAACTCTACATGGACCTCTTTACACATGTATTTGATTTATCAAGGGACAGTGTTATCAATAGTAATGGATCAACTAGGGAAAGTCTGGAAATTTGTGGGGGACATTTTATTTTTTAAATTTTTACGTATTTATTTTTTCTTCAGGAAATGCCAGCAGGAGGGATATTTTCAATTATTGATTGGGAGAGCCTTACTGACATTGAGAGAGGGTGAGGACAAAGGATGTGTGATGACCTGTGATGTGTGTGTCTGCCTTTCTCCCATATGATTTTTAAATATCCCCCTCAGGTCTTCTTGTACTTAAAAATTCTTTGTATGATGATCTGACTCTAGAACCTCCATTTTGCATGTACAACCAAAGTATTTTTGGCATGGTTTTAGTGTATGCTTTTTTTTTTTTTTAATTGAAACTACCATGCACATTGAGGGAAGAGTTTACTTGGTTCAGAACTTTTACCAAGTTCTGAATAAAATAACACACTTGTATCATCCTGCATTTGTAGGTTTTGCATTCATGATGACAGTGTATATAGGGGTGCAAATGTCTATTTGCTTCATTAAATCCTCTACCAAAGTCATGAAAAATTTTGCATTTTTAATATAATTATATTATTCTAAATAGGACCAGGACTAAGGTGAGGCAAGTGAGGTTGCTTAGGTGCAAAATTTGAGGAGATACAGATGCAAGTGTCCTGCAAGTGCAGGTTGAGCACTTTCCCTACTTTGCCTCCTTAAATTTTGCACGCTAAACACCTTGCTTGCCTCATCTCCATTCTGCCCTGATTATAAGTAATATTTTATGTATTTTTTTCATATTTTAGTTAGGCTGTTGCATTAGTCCATTTTCATACTGCTATGAAGAAATACCCGAGACTGGGTAATTTATAAAGAAAAAGAGGTTTCATGCACTCACAGTTCCACATGGCTGAGGAGGCTTCATAGTCATGGCAGAAAGCGGAGGAGCAAAGTCATGTCTTACATGGTGGCAGGCAAGAGAAGGTGTGCAGGGGAACTGCCCCTTTGTAAAACCATCAGATCTCGTGAAACTTACTCATTACCACAATAGCACGGGAAAAACCCACCCCCATGATTCAATTACCTCCCACCAAGTCCCTCCCATGACACGTGAGGATTATGGGAGCTATAATAAAAGATGAGATTTGGATGGGGACACAGTCAAACCATATCAGATATTATGGGGGTTTTTTGAAAACAATTTTTTTTTTTTTAAGATGGAGTCTTACTTTGTCTCCCAGGTTGGAGTGCAGTGGCATGATCTTGGCTCACTGCAGCCTCCACCTCCCGGGTTCAAGTGATTCTCCTTCCTCCCGAGTAGCTGGGATTACAGGTGCCTGGCTCCACACCTGGCTAATTTTTGTATTTTTAGTAGAGACAGGGTTTCATCATGTTGGCCAGGTTGGTCTTGAACTCCTGACCTCAAGTGATTTGCCCGCCTTGGCCTTCTAAAGTGCTGGGATTACAGGCATGAGCCACCATGCCCAGCCTTCTTTTTTTTTTTTTTTTTTTAATTTATGTGTGTTAGGTAGGTTATCTATTATGTTTGTTATAGAATAGAAAAAGAGTGTTTCAAATAATTTCCTTTAAAAGGAAATATTAGATCTGATTGGTCTGAGAACCACTGCTTTAGGACACAAACTTGGAAGTGCCCTTTGTTGGACCATATGAGCATCTTCAACTTTATTGGGTGTTGCCAGATTCCTTTACAGAATGGTTGTCTCAGTCAGAGATTGCTGTAGTGATGCTACATTAAAAGAAAGAAGGCCGGGCACGGCGGCTCACGCCTGTAATCCCAGCACTTTGGGAGGCCGAGGTGGGCAGATCACCTGAGGTCAGGAGCTTGAGACCAGCGTGGCCAACATGGTGAAACCCCTTCTCTACTAAAACATACAAAAAAATTTAGCTGGGCGTGGTGGTGGGAGCCTGCAATCTCAGCTGCTTGGGAGGCAGAGGGAGAGAATCGCCTGAACCCAGGAGGCGGAGGTTGCAGTGAGCTGAGATCACACAGCTGCATTCCAGCATGGGTGACAGAGCAAGACTCTCTCTCCAACAATAACAACAACAACAACAGCAACAAACCCCAAAAGACCCCAAGTTCAAAACTCAGTGGCTTAATATAGTAAGGATTTATTTTTCCCTGTCAACCTGTGAGTAGGTTGCAACAAAAATTAGCTGGGCAGGATTCTGGACTTCAGGCTCTGGGCTCCAGTCTGCAGGTCAGATTGAGGTTGAGTTCAGGTCTACTCCAGGTCTCTCATTCTCTTGGACTAACAGCTACCTAGGGCATGTTGTTCTCATGGAAAGTGGCAGAAGTAAAAGAAGCCAAGTGGAAATATGTGAAACCTCATGTGGGCCATGCATAGAACTGACTCACTGTCGTTTTTGCTAACATTTCATGGACTTTAGCTTGTCACAAGCCTAACATCCATGAGGTAGGGCAATATATTCTGTTTATTCTAGTGAATGGTACTGCAAAGTTATGTGGCAACGATGTGGATTAGAATTCTAATACAGGGAGGGTGTGAAGAATTATGAATAATGATTCAGTTTACCACATGGTTGTACCATTATATACCTCACCAGTAATAGATGCAAACTCCTGTTTCTCATCTTCACTAGTCTTGATGTTACCCAACTTCACATTCGTGCTAGTTTGAGTGTTAAATGACGTTGTTATTTTAATTTTTGTTTCCAATTATATAGGTCTTTTAAAATACTATCTATTCATTTTAAAAGATTAGTTTTAGCCTCCACTCTAAAGTTCGTTAGAATAAGGAGGTTTTTGTGATGAAAATAAAAATTTGGAATCTGAGATTATGATAGTTATAATTAATTACTCGCTTTGGCTACCAACTAATTTGTTTTTCCTTTGCTTATGTAATGTCAGATATTCTGAGGACCATTAAAATGTCTAGACTGTGTTCTCCAAGAGCCCTGTTCTAATGTTCTGATTCTGTGTACGTGATGCATTCGTAATTTTATTTCCATGTAGTGATCTAATTTTATTGACCCCACTAAGTAAGTAAGGTGTAGGCATTATATTGCAAACTACTCTTGCAAAAGTGTGACTGTACTGCAAAAATGCAGATGTTGTGGGTTTCAATAAGTGGATTTCTGGTACGTTTCTCTGGGAAGAATGCTTCCTGTTTATTGGGACTCCTCTGATGTGGAGGCAGGTCTTGCTGGAGAGCTGCATTCAGGTGAGAGAGGGGTGGGAAGGAAGAAAGGCACCCATAGAGCTTCTGCCTTGTAACTATAATCTCATTTGTGCTGGGATCAGACAGATCAGTCCAAGAGTGGTAGTATTTTTTTATTTTTATTTTTTTGAGATGGAGTCTCGCTCTGTTGCCCAGACTGGAGTGCAGTGGCTCAATCTCAGCTCACTGCAAGCTCTGCCTCCTGGGTTCATGCCATTCTCCCACCTCAGCCTCCTGAGCAGCTGGAATTACGGGGGCCCATCACACACCCGGCAAATTTTTTGTATTTTTAGTAGAGATGGGGTTTCACTGTGTTAGCCAGGATGGTCTCGATCTCCTGACCTCAGGATCTGCCTGCCTCGGCCTCCCAAAGTGCTGGGATTACAGGTGTGAGCCACCGCACCTGGCCTATTTTTAAAATATATTTGTTTATTTTGAGACAAAGTCTCGCTCTTTTGCCAGGCTGGAGTGCAATGGCACCATCTCAGCTCATTGTAACCTCTACCTCTCAGGTTAAAGCGATTCTCCTGCCTCAGCCTCCCAAGTAGCTGGGACTCCAGGCACGTGCCACCATGCACAGCTAATTTTTTTGTATTTTTAGTAGAGACAGGATTTCATCATGGTGGCCAGGATTGTCTCGATCTCTTGACCTCATGATTTGTCCGGCCTTGGCCTCCCAAAGTGTTGGGATTACAGGCGTGAACCACCGCGCCTGGCTGAGTGGTGGTATTTTTAAAGAAGCACAGGCCGGCCGGGTGCGGTGGCTCAAGCCTGTAATCCCAGCACTTTGGGAGGCCGAGACGGGTGGATCACGAGGTCAGGAGATCGAGACCATCCTGGCTAACATGGTGAAACCCCGTCTCTACTAAAAAAATACAAAAAAATTAGCCGGGCGAGGTGGCGGGCGCCTGTAGTCCCAGCTACTCGGGAGGCTGAGGCGAGAGAATGGCATAAACCCGGGAGGCGGAGCTTGCAGTGAGCTGAGATCCGGCCACTGCACTCCAGCCTGGGCGACAGAGCGAGACTCCGTCTCAAAAAAAAAAAAAAAAAAAAAGAAGCACAGGCCATACCTGCAAAAACAATAAAAGTTGAAAAGGAATTTCTTTCTATACTGTTATTTCTTAAAGGAGATACAATTAATAACCCCAGTAACATTTCCAGAGCCCTCCTTTGGCTTCTACCTCTCATTTCTCACTTCTCTCCTCAGTTCTTTCTCCTGTGGCTGGTCAGCAGAGCTTTTACCATTCTCACTCTCATCTGCTCAGCTGAGCTTAGCTGAATCATTCCATGGGCCAGCCTCATATCCTTTGGTAAAACATGGAGACTTATGTGACATTTTCAGAGAAGAACCATAGTTGAGGAAGGCCAGGCCAGTGTAGGTGGAACAATGTCTCTCTTACCAGATAAGAAAGAAGTTGCTTCCTGACCTGCAGGTGTAAAGTTTTCTGATGTCCCCCGATTTCCTTTTCCCAGGAGTCACCAGCTTCCACAGGATTTGGTGAGGATGTATCCCACTTCTGACATCTTAGAATCCAGCATCTTGATGGACAACAGAGATCAAAGATAGTATGAACCAATTACATTCTAGAAAATGCTGTTGACTAGAACTTTGTTTAGGGATAGTGGGAAAAATTAAATGCTTCAATATATATTATGGAGATTATTATGACTGACAAAGATAGGGCACTGTATTCAAATGATGGTCCTAGCAGGAAACAGATCATACATTCTATCTGTCTATCTATCTATCTATCTATCTAGCTGTCTGTCTGTCTATCTGTTGATCGATCCATCGATCGATCGACAGTCTGATTCTGTTGCCCAGGCTGGAGTGCAGTGGCATGATCTTGGCTCACTGCAAACTTACAGCTCCCAGGTTCAAGCGATTCTCGTGCCTCGGCCTCTGAGTAGCTGAGACTAAAGGCGTACACCACCAGGTCCGACTAATTTTTATATTTTTAGTAGAGACAGAGTTTTGCTATGTTGCCTAGGCTGGTCTCAAACTCCTGAGCTCAGGTGATCCGCCTGCCTTGGCCTCCCAAAGTGCTAAGATTACAGGCGTGAGCCACTTGGCCTGGCCCAAATCATGCATTCAAATTGGCAACTGAAGATAATTAATAAAAGGCTATTTACAAAGGTATTGGCAGGATAATAATAAAGAATGTTTCATTGGTAACAAAGGATAGCACAGTACCCTGGAGCAAGCTGCAGAAGGGAGCCATGACCATTCTTGGGCACAGCTCTAAAACCTGGGGAGGCAGCCGTGTGGAAAGGTTGTGGCCTTCAGTGGAGAGACACGGTCAGTCTGTGCACTGGGAGCCTGGGGAAAATGCTATGTGCCTATTGATCCCTATTGATCCCCTATTGGAGTCTTTCATTGGCTGAACCCAACCAGAAGCCTAGGGCAAGCAGCAGGGAAAGTGGAAGGGGAGGGACAAATGGAAAATAACTAGCAGAAGACATTTTCTCTGACTCATTGAAATATTTTTTTGTTTCACTGTCTTTTTCCTAACAAGAGGCATTTCTCAAGATTCCATTTACAGGAGTCTTCTTATGCTGTATCTTTCAGTAAGCTTGTGTAAATGAAAGAGAGATCTTTCTCCTTTCTGTCCTCTCTCAACTTCCAGGTTTTCTTTTTTTTTTTTTTTTTTTGAGACGGAGTCTTGCTCTGCCACCCAGGCTGGAGTGCAGTGGCCGGATCTCAGCTCACTGCAAGCTCCGCCTCCCGGGTTTACGCCATTCTCCTGCCTCAGCCTCCCGAGTAGCTGGGACTACAGGCGCCCGCCTCGTCGCCCGGCTAGTTTTTTGTATTTTTAAGTAGTTTTCATTTTCAATTGCCTGTTGTATATTTTCAGTGAGGCATAGATTACTACTCCATCTCTTCCTTCTAACAGAGTGCAATTTCTCTTCAAGGCTCTTAATAGTCTTCATCTGGTCTTTCCTTTATATATGTTAAGTTCCTAAATCCCATTAACTTTGTATTGCCTTAATCTCTCCTTGCTTCCTACTTCTGCCATTATTTCAACACTTATAATCTTATTACAGTAATCTCCCAACTGGTCTTCCTGCCTCTAATCTCTCCTAATCTATCCTATATACTGGGATGTTGCTTGCAAATTCTTTAATGTCTTTCTGTTGCCTAGCAAATAAAATAAAGACCCCTAAACCTAATATCCTAGGCCTTGTGCCGTGAGGCCACTGCATGTTTCTGGCTTGATACTAACTGCTTTCCTTCATACACCATGCTCCATTCAAAGTATGCTTTATAAAATGTAACTTTATCATATTTATCATGCTCATATTCCTTTTTTCTTTTCTTTTGTTTTGTTTTGTTTTTGAGACAGAGTCTCACTCTGTTGCATGGGCTCGAGTGCAGTGCTGTGATCTCGGCTCACTGCAACCTCCGCCTCCCGGATTCAAGCAATTCTTCTGCCTCAGCCTCCTGAGTAACTGGGATTACAGGCGCCCATCACAACGCCTAGCTAATTTTTGCATTTTTAGTAGCGACGAGGTTTCGCCATGTTGGCCAGGCTCGTCTTCAATTCCTGGCCTCAAATGATATGCCTGGCTCACCTCCCAAAGTGCTGGGATTACAGCTGTGAGCCACTGCGCCCAGCACTCATATTCATGATCACCTTAAAAAATTCTTCACTTTTGTTGTCATGGAGGCCAGATGAGTCATCTGCAAGTTAGACACCTATAGTTTATCTGAGTCTGAACACTTCCAAATACCCCACATTCGAAATGTCCCACATAACCAATATACCCCATTGGCTCCTTAGTCTCCTTGTCCTGTGGTTCCTCCACAGGATTTCACTTTTCCCTCCAGAGTTTTACTTGATGCTTGATGGTGCATCCTGGCTTGAAAGCCCCTGAACTTTGACATGCTCTGGGTCTTTTCCCCTCAGTGCATGTTTGTCTACAAGCTGAGCTCTTCCAGCTGCTGTCGTCACAAGAAACACCTGGCAGTCTATATGGAGGCGTCTCTAGCATTCCTCACCCACCTTTAATTTAAAATCATTATTTTAAAATAATTTCAAATTTGTAGAAAAGTTGAAAGTACATTACAGTTTTTTCTTCTAGAACCATTAGATGCTGATGTGGGACTTTATCACTCTGAAATACTTCAGTGTATATTTCATACAAACAAAGGTGTTCTTCAAAATAACCATAGTATACTCATCAAAATAAGAAATTAATGAGATTTATTAATCAGAAATTGGTACAGTGACACCATCTAATTCTCTCGATTCTATGCGTTTCGTCAATTATTACAATAATGTGCTTTACAGCAAAATAATTCAGTTCACAATCATGCCTTCCATTTAGTTGCCATGTCTCTCCAGACTCCCTTTTTTTGCAAAAGTTCCTAAATTTTTCCTTGACTTTGATGACCTTGACCTTGATAGTTTTGATGAATACATTCTAGTTATTTTGCAGCATACCATTCAATTTGAATCTGTTCAGTAGTTTTTTTGTTTTTTCTTTAGACAATCTTGCTCTGTCACCCAGGCTGGAGTGCAGTGGTGCGATCATGGCTCACTGCAGCCTGGACCTCCCAGGCTCAAGTGATCCTCCCCCTCAGCCTCCCAAATAGCTGGGTCCACAGGTGCATGCCACCACACCCAGCTAATTTTTGTGTAAGTTTTGCAGAGATGGGTTCTCACTGTTTTGCCCAGGCTGGTCTCAAACTCCTGGGATTTAGTGATGCTCCCACCTCGGCCTCCCAAAATGCCAGGATTATACTTATGAACCACTGCACCTGGCCTCAATGGTTCCTCATGATTGAATTCAGGTTATGTAGGTATCCTTGGCTGTGATGATGCTATGTTTTTCTCATAGAATCCTATCAGGTGGCAAATGATTTTTTCTGGGTCCCGTTATTGATTATTCTCATTGTGATTACTTGATTGATGATGTCTCTGAGGATTCTCTATTATAAAGTTATTCTATTCTCTTTTGTAGATAACAAGTATTTTTGGAGAGACACTTTGAAACTGTAAATTCTTTATCAGATGCTTAATGTACAGTCATGTGTTGCTTAATGACAATCCCTCCTTTCTGGAATACCTCCTGAAGGACCTGCTTGAGGCTGTTTTACAGTGAACTAAGTAGGAGTATGCTCTAAAATAATGACAAAACTGTAGTGAATTCATAAACCAGGAATAGAGTCATTTATTACCATTTTCAAGTATAATGTACTATACATAATTATATGTGCTATGCTTTATTTAATTGGCAGCGCAGTAGGTTACATTACAAAAGTGAGTAATTATTTGTGCTACAGTGTTACAATGGCTGCAAAATCATTAGGTGATAGGAATCTTTCAGTTCCATTTTAATCTTTTGTTATATAATCTTGGCAGTACGTTACAAAGTGAGTAATAAGTTGTGCTACAATGTTACAATGGTTGCGACATCATTAGGTGATAGGAACCTTTCAGTTTCGTTTTCATCTTTTGATATATAATCTTGTACTGTTGTTTAATGTGGTCTGTCATTGACAGATATGTTGTTATGTGATGCATGACTGTATTCATTTACTGCTGCTGCTTCTTCCTTCTTTCTTCTTCCTCCGCCTTCTTCTTTTTTTTCTTCTTTCTTTCTCCTCCTCCCCCTTCTTCTTCCTTTGTTTTTTGAGATAGAGTTTTGCTCTTGTTGCCCAGGCTGGAGTGCAATGGTACAATCTTGACTCACTGCAACCTCCGCCTCCCAGGTTCAAGTGATTCTTCTGCCTCAGCCTCCCAAGTAGCTAGATTACAGGCATGCACCATCACGCCTGGCTAATTTTGTATTTTTAGTAGGGATGGGGTTTCTCCATGTTGGTCAGGCTGGTCTCGAACTCCCGACCTCAGGTGATCCACCTGCCTCGGCCTCCCCATTTACTTCTTTAAACCAGTGTGGAATCCTGTTTTTCTGTTGTATTCACTGGGATATAGCCTATTTTTACTATTGTTATTTCAATACTCAAATTGTCCTAGATTTGGCCCATGGAAACCCATTCAGGCTAACTTCTGTATGCTTTTGACATGTCCCTGTTATTCTTTGAGGACTTGATTACTTTCTAAGATGTCCCAGTCTCATCTTGTAGTTTTCCTCTTCCAGTCTTGGAATCAGCAGTTTCTCTGAGGATACCTTTTTCCTTTTAGTGGAGAAAACTATTTAGAAGCCAAGATCTGGGCACAAGGTATGCTTGTTGCCATTGAGGAGTTGTTGTTCCCAGTCCTGTCAGGGGAGAGTAAGGGAATATATGTATATATACATATATAGATCTATGCACTTTTACACATATATGTTTTTTGTTTGTTTGTTTTTTAGACGGAGTTTCACTCTTGTTGCCCAGACTGGAGTACAATGGCTCAGTCTCAGCTCACTGCAACCTCCACCTCCCAGGTTCAAGCGATTCTACTGCCTGAGCCTCCTAAGTAGCTGGGATTACAGGCACATGCCACCATGCCTGGCTAATTTTGTGTTTTGGGTAGAGATGGGGTTTCACCATATTGGCCAAGCTGGTCTTGAACTCCTGACCTCAGGTGATCTGCCCACCTTGTCCTCCCAAAGTGCTGAGATTACAGACATGAACCACCGCGCCCAGCCACATGTATTGTTTTTATATCTAGTTCTTACCTATCTATCTTGAAATTATAAGTTCATATTGATATCTCAGATCCTCATCTAATGTGTCCAGTTTCCTTCTTTTCATATTTGTTTATCTCCCAAAAATCAGAAATGTAGGTCCCATTACCCTTAATATATTTACCTATTTGCTTAACCCATCTGTATGCAACCAGTATCTCTTAATATCCCCTCTCACCTCATTCTGGCTCTGATATCACATGCTTGGGCTTTGAAACCACATGCTAAGCATCCTTCTCAGAGGCCTTGCTCAGTTGTTTGGGCTCCAGCACCCAATATCCTCTACATCCAACCCCCTTCCCTAGGGGATGCCTCCTATACACACTGGGCTCTTGACACCACGTGCAGCCTGCCCCCTGCTCTTATACCCTCCTTTCTCTGCTTGGGCCGTGACACCCTAAGCAGGGCTGCCCGATGCATCGATACTCTCCTCACCTTGCTGAGTCTCAGTGCTGCCGCCAACCCCCACTGTCTTCACCCAAGCATAGATACCTACCTCGCTTGGCCCCACCTATGCCTTTAGAACTATGTAGGAAGGAGAAGAGAAAGAAGAGGTGGGCCCACTTTTTGATTGATTCTTCTCCCACCCCTTTCTCTTTCTTGCTACCTTAAAGAAACTCCAAATAACGTATTACTCAGTTACTATATACTTAAAGTTTTTGGTCTCATTCTTGGTTCCAAAGTCATGTCCTCTTTCATTACGCTAAGCTCTCATCTATTTGTCATATTCTTCGGTTCTTAAGGTGGAATCGATCAAATTATGTGAAGATGTAAGGCCTTGAAGAAACCTTGCAAACCTTGCCACAAAGAGCATGTCTGTTGGAAAGCAGCAGTTTGAATGCAAGCTCCAGTTTGCACATATTTATGTCAGCTCTGTGTGTGTGTGTGTATGTGTCTGTCTGTCTGTCTGAGAAAGAAGAGAAACTTTTGAAATTGGGCTGAATAATTTATAAAGGACTCTCTTGTTGTGATAGTCTTTAAACATCCCCAGATTCGGCCTGTCAATCTGAGACTTCTCAGCCTCCATAACTATAAGAAATAAATTCCTTTTCTTTATAAATTACCTAGTTTCAGGTATTTTGTTATGAGCAACAAAAAAATAGACTAATACAGGCTCTGTTTTCTTTTAAGATGGCAGGAGTCGGGTTAATCCCAGAGTCTGTGGGATTATCTATTATACAACAGCGCATCTCTCTTTTCCATGTTGGGGTCAGTTACGTGTGCCCTAAACTAAGTGCTCAGTGAATTTGTGTGCACTTCTCCTATTGTATTACTTAATTTTTTCCCCCAAGGACCCAGTAATAGTTAGATGCGGAGGTGACTCTATCACTTAATGTCTGTATGACTTAGGATACATTATTTAATATGTGAGGGTCAGTTTTCTCATTTGTACAGTGGGGATTTTAATAACTTTCTTACCCTGTTGCTATGAGGATTAAATGAGATACAACATATGTAAATATGCCCAACACATGTGCAGAGTCAGTGCTCAATATAGGCATTAACTTCCCTCTACTGCAGGTTTAAGATTCATGCAAGGATGTTAGAACAGCTCAATCTGGACTGTTCTCATGACCATTCAGATTTAATATTTACCCTAAAACTGGCATTATCCTTGATTTAGTCATGATGTGATCATTAAATTTGTTAATAAAATTGAGTCCTGAATAAGAACTGCCTGTGATTTGGATTTTGGCAGATAATTTAGGTAGCTGTACCATCAATGGTAACTGTTTATCCAGAGTAATTCTTTTTACCACTAGATGGTGCTTGTCCATATATTTGTGAGACTCTCCTATATAAAGTTACATAATTTGGGGTAAAACACATCTTGTTGACCTTTGAGAATTGTATAGTGATATTGATACTCATGTTCACCTTGTTGATGAGATGTTTTTAAGGGTAAAATTTAGGGAAGGATTTGATGAGAATTTAAAAGTTTGGATCACTTTGTTTACCCATATAATTCCCAACTCCTAAGTTTAAGATATTTACTAAAAAAAGGATGAGATGGGGAGAATTAATGTGGGTAATATGGTATTCGTATTTTTGAAATGTGTGCGAAATTGGACCTACGCTAGTTCATGAATTTGTTAGAAGTATCAAGATAATTAAGCAATTTGTAGGCCCACATAATTTCCACTTGATTTTTCATATGAACAGAAAAGCTTAGCAGACATTTCACACTCCAAAGTACTAGTAGTGGATAGTAAACATCGCGTACAACTCAGAGTACGCATTATTTGAAGTTTGGTGACATCAAAAAATATAAAGCAATTTTTGTTTTGCTTTCTGAACAAATTCAAAGAGCAAATTCAACATGCCTCACGTGGGGATACAGAGATGAGGTATGGTCCCTTCTTTCATGAAGTTAGGAATAATTAATTTTGTTTGACTGGGGTTAGCTGGTATAATAGAGGTTGTGTGGGATCAGAGGAAAAGGTGATCAGAATTTGTGTTACACAACTATTTTAGATGAACTGCAAGGAAATCCCTGCTAGAGATTTCCTACTCTGTGCTTTCCACAAATAGCTGACATAACCAGTTTGGAAATAAATACTTTGGTGATTTATTTTATTTTACTTTATTTCCTTGTGAGACAGAGTCTCACTCTGTTGCTGAGGCTGGAGTGCAGTAGCATGATCTTGGCTCACTGCAACCTCTGCCTCTCAGGTTCAAGCGATTCTTATGTCTCAGCCTCCCAAGTAGCTGGGATTACAGGCATATACCACCATGTCTGGCTAATTTTTGTATTTGTAGTACAGATGGGGTTTTGCCATGTTGGCCAGGCTGGTCTCAAACTCCTAACCTCCAGCGATCTACCCACCTTGGCCTCCCAAAGTGCTGGGACTCCAGCCGTGAGCTACCACGCCCAGCGTGATAATTTTAATTTTCAAAATTTCTCAACACTAAGAGCAGTTCTGGGTTGTGTGAGTAGTCTATTTTAGTTGAAAGTGGGATGATTCTGCTGTTTCATTCTAACTGTAAGTGGGAAGGAGGGGAGGAGACGGGCTGGTGGTGAATTGAGAGTTGAGGGGTACTGAAGCAGAGTCAATGAGTTGAGAGGTGGTGTCATGTAGGGTAAAGGGTTTTATTTGTAAGCAATGGAAACTGACTCTAAAGGAAAAGTGAAAAATTTTCAGAATCTAATAGAAAGTTAAAGGATTCAGTTTCAGAAAGGACAAAATCAAGAGCATTTTCAGGGATTTAGGTAGCAGGAAATAACAAATCATTTTCTCAGGATGCCACTGTAAGAATAAATGAATTCTGGCTGCTTCAGTTTCTTTCTTTTATTATGTAAAAACATTACTGATAAATACTATATTCTTTGGAGATAGCATAAGTACCAATCCCAGCTGACATCAGATGAAATGGGGAAGGCTAGTGTGAGGGAAAAGAGGAGCAGGTTTTCATGGAAAGACTAGTTTTGGATGTCAGTAGAACAGTTTTAAATATTCAAATTGAGATATTGGGTAGGTAGTTGGATATATGAGTCTGGAGGTAGAGAAAGAGATTTTGGATAGGTGGTATTTAAAGTCATTGGATTAGATATGGTTACTAAAGAAGTGAGTATACATGAGAGTCCTTAAATTGTATGGTGAGGCTTTCCAACCCAAAGAGAATGGGAGGAAGAAGAACTGGCAAAGGAGACTGAGAAGGATGATTAAGAACTGCTGCTGCTGCACCTTTAAGTGAGAATTCATGTGTGTATTCAAATTCTCTGAGCCCTTTCATATAGTTTGCCTATCCACATTCTTAATCTCCAATCTTTGAGCTAGAAATCCTTCAGTCCAGCTTTTTCAGCAGGACATTAGCCATTGCTCAGGAATTTATATAGATTCTGATCCTATGGCTTTTCTTCTGGCAGACAAAGTAAGAAGATGTGTTATTTGAAGACTCTCTCCCTTCTTCATTATTCTCAGTTACCCCAAAGTAGGGCTATCAGTAGTAAATGAGTACTATCATGCCATATAGAGCCATCAAAATGGGCTGGGTGTTTTTCATCTTTAAGTATCTAACAGGGTTCTGGGTGAGTCCCCATGAACTGGTATATGTTTGGGGCACAGGAGTAGACTTACTGGGTGTGTACATCCTATTATGCAACCTCCTGGGCCTTTGGGCCTGCTATGGCATCATTGGCTTGGCTGTTCAAGGCTGCAGCAAGAAAACTGCTCCTCTTTTGATGTTCTTTGCCTAGTCCCAGATTCTTGTCACTAAAAATTGGCTTCTGATTTGGTTCCTGACTCTGCATCACACCCTGAACTTCAGACATATTGATTTTCCGTGAGATTGCGCTCGGCACCAATCCCTTCACTTATATTGGCCACATTTCTACAGAATAATTTCTGACCTTATTATTGGCTCAGATACCTCAAATGAAACCTGTTACCAGGGTGTTCTCTTGTTCACATCTGGCATCAGTCTCTCTTTGGTACCAGACATCACCCACTGTGAAACCTTTTTTCTCCTTTTGACACAGAGTCTCACTCTGTCGCCCAGGCTGGAGTGCAATGGGGCAATCTTGGCTCTCTGCAACCTCTGCCTCCCAGGTTCAAGCAATTCTCCCGCCTCAGCCTCCCGAGTAGCTGGGATTACAGAGGCCTACCACCACGCCTGACTACTAATTTTTATATTTTTGGTAGAGACAGGGTTTTGCCATGTTGGCCAGGCTGGTCTCAAACACCTGACCTCAAGTGATCCATCTGCATTGGCCTTCCAATGTGCTGGAATTACAGGCATGAGCCACTGCGTCCAGCCCACCTTTTCTTATTTTCCAAAAATTTTCAATTTTCTAGCTAGTCCTAATATAATGAATCATTTTTCTCCTTTGCTAGTTCAGAAGTACTGGCTGAACTAGTTAAATTAACCCCTATTATGACTTGTAAAAATCCAAACTGCTTGAAACATTTATATAATTCTATAGGAGGCCTCCTGTTTTCCTGTATCAGCCCATATCTCAGCTATGTTAATTTCTTTGATGAACTTGGTGGTCAGGGTGTTTATGTGGATCTCTTTGGGGTAATGTTGGTAGAAAATTAGGTTGTGAGTTTATCCACTTTTGTAAAATGGAATGTTTATTGATATTTTAAAAATAGCACTGAGGGATATTTTCTCTTCTGCTTTCTTTCGTTAAACTGGTTCACTTGAAACCAATATTTTAGCTATCTGCTGCATTTAGTTTTTACTGTATTTTTCAGAGTCCTTTAACATTGTTATATACAGATTTCATAGTCAAATTTATTTTTAAAGTTTATTATAAAACTAATTCGTCTTTGCAGACCAATGTATTTTAATAATATTATGATCACTAGAGGGCACTCTTTAAAAGATAAAGCAGATTTTTTTCATTTCTCGATTTTTGAAATCTGTATGATCATAGCTATTGAAACGAAGGTAGTGATTAAAATGATTGTTGTGTTCTGATTAAATATGAGAAACATAAATCATAATCTATAAAGGATACCGAAAATACTTTAAATAATCAACCAAATACAGGAATGCAGATGTTGTTACTTGAATTGACTATCCAACTTGTCTCAGGCTGAACTTCCAAAATGTACACTTTTAACATGACACACTTGGGCACTAATGCTGTGAAACATACATATATTTTTAAAATTCAGCAAATAGCAAATACCTACTGAGGGTTTATGATGGTCTAGGCTCCCTAGAGGACACAAAAATGATTTAGATATAACCCTTGTCCACAGCGAATGTATGATCTAGCATAGTGGTATCCAGTAGAAATATGATATTCAAGCCACACATGAGCCACATATGAAATTTCACATCTTCTAGAAGATACATTAACAAAGAGAAACAGATGAAATTATTTTTAATAATATCTTTTATATAGCTCCATATATTCAAGATACTATCATTTCAAAGTGTATTAAATATAAAAATGATTAATGAGATATTTACAGGTTGTTTTTGGTATTAAGAGTCTGAAATCCAATGTGTACTTTCCATTTCTAGCACACCTTCCCTTGCATTGGCCACATTTCAAGTGCTCAGTATCCACATGTAGCTCGTGGCTATCCTTTTGGACAGTGCAGCTCTGGGGCCCTGCACAGCTGTGGAGCTCAGCATTTTCACTAGGCTGCATCCTGGAGATTTAGGTAATAACCTCTCAATCTTTGTTGAGGTATCACTTATATACCAAGAAATTCATCCATTGTAGTGTGCAATTCTGTTACCTGTTCTCTTTTAAACAGCATCTGTTCTTATTCCAAGGATGTAACATCTTGTCTCGCTGAGCTTTTTTTTTTTTTTTAAAGTGTTTTGTTGGTTGTTTTTGTCAGTATTTTGTTAGAAATTTTCCTCAAATGAGGCTGTAATCTCAGCACTTTGGGAGGCTGAGGTAGGAGGATCGCTTGAGGTCAGGAGTTTGAGACCAGCCTGGGCAACATAGTGAGACCCCCATCTCTAAAAAAAAAAAATTTTTTTTTTTTTTTTATTTATTTTATTTTTTTATTTTTATTTATTTATTTTTTTTTATTATACTTTAAGTTCTAGGGTACATGTGCATAACGTTTATACCATGTATAACTCCCCAATGCAATCCTCCCTCCTCCCCCCTCCCCTGATAGGCCCCAGTGTGTGATGTTCCCCTTCCCGAGTCCAAGTGATCTCATTGTTCAGTTCCCACCTATGAGTGAGAACATGCGGTGTTTGGTTTTCTCTTCTTGTGATAGTTTGCTAAGAATGATGGTTTCCAGCTGCATCCATGTCCCTACAAAGGACGCAAACTCATCCTTTTTGATGGCTGCATAGTATTCCATGGTGTATATGTGCCACATTTTCTTAATCCAGTCTGTCACTGATGGACATTTGGGTTGATTCCAAGTCTTTGCTATTGTGAATAGTGCCGCAATAAACATACGTGTGCATGTGTCTTTGTAGTAGAGTAATTTATAATCCTTTGGGTATATACCCAGTAGTGGGATGGCTGGGTCATATGGTACATCTAGTTCTAGATCCTTGAGGAATCGCCATACTGTTTTCCATAATGGTTGAACTAGTTTACAATCCCACCAACAGTGTAAAAGTGTTCCTATTTCTCCACATCCTCTCCAACATCTATTGTTTCCTGACTTCTTAATGATTGCCATTCTAACTGGTGTGAGATGGTATCTCATTGTGGTTTTGATTTGCATTTCTCTGATGGCGAGTGATGACGAGCATTTTTTCATGTGTCTGTTGGCTGTATGGATGTCTTCTTTTGAGAAATGTCTGTTCATATCCTTTCCCCACTTTTTGATGGGGTTGTTGTTTTTTTCTTGTAAATTGTTTGAGTTCTTTGTAGATTCTGGATATTAGCCCTTTGTCAGATGAGTAGGTTGCAAAAATTTTCTCCCATTCTGTAGGTTGCCTGTTCACTCTGATGGTAGTTTCTTTTGCTGTGCAAAAGCTCTTTAGTTTAATTAGATCCCATTTGTCAATTTTGGCTTTTGCTGCCGTTGCTTTTGGTGTTTTAGACATGAAGTCCTTGCCCATGCCTATGTCCTGAATGGTACTACCTAGATTTTCTTCTAGGGTTTTTATGGTATTAGGTCTAACATTTAAGTCTCTAATCCATCTTGAATTAATTTTCGTATAAGGGGTAAGGAAAGGATCCAGTTTCAGCTTTCTACTTATGGCTAGCCAATTTTCCCAGCACCATTATTAAATAGGGAATCCTTTCCCCATTTCTTGTTTTTGTCAGGTTTGTCAAAGATCAGATGGCTGTAGATGTGTGGTATTATTTCTGAGGACTCTGTTCTGTTCCATTGGTCTATTCTCTGTTGTGGTACCAGTACCATGCTGTTTTGGTTACTGTAGCCTTGTAGTATAGTTTGAAGTCAGGTAGCGTGACGCCTCCAGCTTTGTCCTTTTGACCTAGGATTGTCTTGGCAATGCGGGCTCTTTTTTGGTTCCATATGAACTTTAAAGCCGTTTTTTCCAATTCTGTGAAGAAAGTCATTGGTAGCTTGATGGGGATGGCATTGAATCTATAAATACCTTGGGCAGTATGGCCATTTTCACGATATTGATTCTTCCTATCCATGAGCATGGTATGTTCTTCCATTTGTTTGTGTCCTCTTTGATTTCACTGAGCAGTGGTTTGTAGTTCTCCTTGAAGAGGTCCTTTACATCCCTTGTAAGCTGGATTCCTAGGTATTTTATTCTTTTTGAAGCAATTGTGAATGGAAGTTGATTCCTGATTTGGCTCTCTGCTTGTCTGTTACTGGTGTATAAGAATGCTTGTGATTTTTGCACATTAATTTTGTATCCTGAGACTTTGCTGAAGTTGCTTATCAGCTTAAGGAGATTTTGGGCTGAGACGATGGGGTTTTCTAAATATACAATCATGTCATCTGCAAACAGGGACAATTTGACTTCTTCTTTTCCTAACTGGATACCCTTGATTTCTTTCTCTTGCCTGATTGCCCTAGCCAGAACTTCCAACACTATGTTGAATAGGAGTGGTGAGAGAGGGCATCCCTGTCTTGTGCCAGTTTTCAAAGGGAATTTTTCCAGTTTTTGCCCATTCAGTATGATATTAGCTGTGGGTTTGTCGTAAATAGCTCTTATTATTTTGAGGTACGTTCCCTCAATACCGAATTTATTGAGCGTTTTTAGCATAAAGGGCTGTTGAATTTTGTCAAAAGCCTTTTCTGCATCTATTGAGATAATCATGTGGTTCTTGTCTTTGGTTCTGTTTATATGCTGGATTACGTTTATTGATTTGCGAATGTTGAACCAGCCTTGCATCCCAGGGATGAAGCCCACTTGATCATGGTGGATAAGCTTTTTGATGTGCTGCTGAATCCGGTTTGCCAGTATTTTATTGAGAATTTTTGCATCGATGTTCATCAGGGATATTGGTCTAAAATTCTCTTTTTTTGTTGTGTCTCTGCCAGGCTTTGGTATCAGGATGATGTTGGCCTCATAAAATGAGTTAGGGAGGATTCCCTCTTTTTCTATTGATTGGAATAGTTTCAGAAGGAATGGTACCAGCTCCTCCTTGTACCTCTGGTAGAATTCAGCTGTGAATCCATCTGGTCCTGGACTTTTTTTTGTGGGTAGGCTATTAATTGTTGCCTCAATTTCAGAGCCTGTTATTGGTCTATTCAGGGATTCAACTTCTTCCTGGTTCAGTCTTGGGAGAGTGTAAGTGTCCAGGAAATTATCCATTTCTTCTAGATTTTCTAGTTGATTTGCGTAGAGGCATTTATAGTATTCTCTGATGGTTGTTTGTATTTCTGTGGGGTCGGTGGTGATATCCCCTTTATCATTTTTTATTGCGTCTATTTGATTCCTCTCTCTTTTCTTCTTTATTAGTCTTGCTAGCGGTCTGTCAATTTTGTTGATCTTTTCAAAAAACCAACTCCTGGATTCATTGATTTTTTGGAGGGTTTTTTGTGACTCTATCTCCTTCAGTTCTGCTCTGATCTTAGTTATTTCTTGCCTTCTGCTAGCTTTTGAATGTGTTTGCTCTTGCCTCTCTAGTTCTTTTAATTGTGATGTTAGAGTGTCAATTTTAGATCTTTCCTGCTTTCTCTTGTGGGCATTTAGTGCTATAAATTTCCCTCTACACACTGCTTTAAATGTGTCCCAGAGATTCTGGTATGTTGTATCTTTGTTCTCATTGGTTTCAAAGAACATCTTTATTTCTGCTTTCATTTCGTTATGTACCCAGTAGTCATTCAGGAGCAGGTTGTTCAGTTTCCATGTAGTTGAGTGGTTTTGATTGAGTTTCTTAGTCCTGAGTTCTAGTTTGATTGCACTGTGGTCTGAGAGACAGTTTGTTATAATTTCTGTTCTTTTACATTTGCTGAGGAGTGCTTTACTTCCAATTATGTGGTCAATTTTGGAATAAGTGCGATGTGGTGCTGAGAAGAATGTATATTCTGTTGATTTGGGGTGGAGAGTTCTATAGATGTCTATTAGGTCCGCTTGGTGCAGAGATGAGTTCAATTCCTGGATATCCTTGTTAACTTTCTGTCTCGTTGATCTGTCTAATGTTGACAGTGGAGTGTTGAAGTCTCCCATTATTATTGTATGGGAGTCTAAGTCTCTTTGTAAGTCTCTAAGGACTTGCTTTATGAATCTGGGTGCTCCTGTATTGGTGCATATATATTTAGGAGAGTTAGCTCTTCCTGTTGAATTGATCCCTTTACCATTATGTAATGGCCTTCTTTGTCTCTTTTGATCTTTGATGGTTTAAAGTCTGTTTTATCAGAGACTAGGATTGCAACCCCTGCTTTTTTTTGTTCTCCATTTGCTTGGTAGATCTTCCTCCATCCCTTTATTTTGAGCCTATGTATGTCTCTGCATGTGAGATGGGTCTCCTGAATACAGCAGACTGATGGGTCTTGACTCTTTATCCAGTTTGCCAGTCTGTGTCTTTTAATTGGAGCATTTAGTCCATTTACATTTAAGGTTAATATTGTTATGTGTGAACTTGATCCTGTCATTATGATATTAACTGGTTATTTTGCTCGTTAGTTGATGCAGTTTCTTCCTAGCCTCGATGGTCTTTACATTTTGGCATGTTTTTGCAATGGCTGGTACCGGTTGTTCCTTTCCATGTTTAGGGCTTCCTTCAGGGTCTCTTGTAAGGCAGGCCTGGTGGTGACAAAATCTCTAAGCATTTGCTTATCTGTAAAGGATTTTATTTCTCCTTCACTGATGAAACTTAGTTTGGCTGGATATGAAATTCTGGGTTGAAAATTCTTTTCTTTAAGAACGTTGAATATTGGCCCCCACTCTCTTCTGGCTTGTAGAGTTTCTGCCGAGAGATCTGCTGTTAGTCTGATGGGCTTCCCTTTGTGGGTAACCCGACCTTTCTCTCTGGCTGCCCTTAAGATTTTTTCCTTCATTTCAACTTTGGTGAATCTGGCAATTATGTGTCTTGGAGTTGCTCTTCTGGAGGAGTATCTTTGTGGCGTTCTCTGTATTTCCTGAATTTGAATGTTGGCCTGCCCTACTAGGTTGGGGAAGTTCTCCTGGATGATATCCTGAAGAGTGTTTTCCAACTTGGTTCCATTTTCCCCCTCACTTTCAGGCACCCCAATCAGACGTAGATTTGGTCTTTTTACATAATCCCATACTTCTTGCAGGCTTTGTTCATTTCTTTTTCTTCTTTTTTCTTTTGGTTTCTCTTCTCGCTTCATTTCATTCATTTGATCCTCAATCGCTGATACTCTTTCTTCCAGTTGATCGAGTCGGTTACTGAAGCTTGTGCATTTGTCACGTATTTCTCGTGTCATGGTTTTCATCTCTGTCATTTCGTTTATGATCTTCTCTGCATTAATTAGTCTAGCTGTCAATTCTTCCACTCTTTTTTCAAGATTTTTAGTTTCTTTGCGCTGGGTACGTAATTCCTCCTTTAGCTCTGAGAAGTTTGATGGGCTGAAGCCTTCTTCTCTCATCTCGTCAAAGTCATTCTCTGACCAGCTTTGATCCGTTGCTGGCGATGGGCTGCGCTCCTTTGCAGGGGGAGATGCGCTCTTATTTTTTGAATTTCCAGCTTTTCTGCCCTGCTTCTTCCCCATCTTTGTGGTTTTATCTGTCTCTGGTCTTTGATGATGGTGACGTACTGATGGGGTTTTGGTGTAGGTGTCCTTCCTGTTTGATAGTTTTCCATCTGACAGTCAGAAGGACTGTCTGTTGGTCTGTTGGAGATTGCTTGAGGTCCACTCCAGACCCTGTTTGCCTGGGTATCAGCAGCAGAGGTTGCCGAAGATAGAATATTGCTGAACAGCGAGTGTACCTGTCTGATTCTTCCTTTGGAAGTTTCCTCTCAGGGATGACTCCACCCTGTGAGGTGTGGGGTGTCAGACTGCCCCTAGTGGGGGATGTCTCCCAGCTAGGCTACTCAGGGGTCAGGGACCCACCTGAGCAGGCAGTCTGTCCGTTCTCGGATCTCAACCTCCGCGTTGGGAGATCCACGGCTCTCCCCAAAGCTGTCAGACAGAGTCGTTCGCCTCTGCACCGGCCCCCGCTGCTTTCCCTATTGGACCTCAGCTGTGGGCTGTCCCCAGAGGTGGAGTCTACAGAGACAGGCAGGTTTCCTTGAGCTGCTGTGAGCTCCACCCAGTTCGAGCTTCCCAGCGGCTTTGTTTACCTACTTAAGCCTCAGCAATGGCGGGCGCCCCTCCCCCAGCCTCGCTGCTACCTTGCGGATAGATTGCGGCAGACTGCTGTGTTAGCAGTGAGGGAGGCTCCGTGGGCGTGGGACCCTCCCGGCCAGGTGTGGGATATATTCTCCTGGTGTGCCTGTTTCCTTAAAGCGCAGTATTGGGGTGGGAGTTACCCGATTTTCCAGGTGTTATGTGTCTCAGTTCCCCTGGCTAGGAAAACGGATTTCCTTCCCCCTTGCGCTTCCAGGTGAGGCGATGCCTCGCCCTGCTTCAGCTCACGCTGGTCAGGCTGCAGCAGCTGACCAGCACCAATTGTCTGGCACTCCCTAGAGAGATGACCCCAGTACCTCAGTTGAAAATGCAGAAATCACCGGTCTTCTGTGTCACTCGCGCTGGGAATTGGAGACTGGAGCTGTTCCTATTCGGCCATCTTGCTCCGCCCCCCAAATTTTTTTTTTAAATTAGCTGGGCATGGTGACATGTACCTGTAGTCCTAGCTGCTCAGGAGGCTGAGGTGGGAGGATCATTTGAACCCAGGAGTTCAAGGTTACAGTGAAGTTTGACTGTGCCAGTGCACTCTAGCCTAGGTGACAGAGTGATACCCTTTCTTCAAGAAAAAAATTTTTTTTTCCTTTTGTCTGGTGATCCTTGATTGACAGAAAACCGTGTGTGTGTGTGTGTGTGTGTGTTGTGTGTGTGTGTGTGTGTTATGTGGCATAGATTGGTGATTAACCATTTTTGTTGTTGTTTGTTTGTTTTTGAGATGGAGTCTTGCTCTGTTGCTCAGGCTGGAGTGCAGTGGCACGATCTCGGCTCACTGCAACTTCCGCCTCCTGGGTTCAAGTGATTCTCCTGCCTCAGCCTCCTGAGTAACTGGGACTACAGATGCCCGGCACCACACCCGGCTAATTTTTTGTATTTTTAGTAGAGGCGGGGTTTCACCATGTTACCCAGGATGGTCTCGATCTCCTGACCTCGTGATCTACCCGCCTCGGCCTCCCAAAGTGCTGGGATTACAGGCGTGAGCCACCATGCCCAGCCGGTGATGAACCTTTGATTTCTCTGTAGAGTGAGTGAGTAAGTGAATGAGTAAACATGAGTAATTTCTCTTTCAGCTTTCCTCTTTATCCTGTTCGGACCATTTTTTTCTATTTTGGGTAAACTCATTCTTTTTACTTTTGCTCAGCAGACTAGCTCTGCTTGTGCCTAGGAATCAGTCCCCTTCCTCTAAGGGGTTAGTGTTATTTTGTTTTGTTCTATTGTATGCACAGAGGGGAAACAACATTTTAAAAAATGTTGGAATGGTCTAGGTTGTTATAATTCCACTGAAAAAAAATAAAAGGTAGAAGATAGGTGGATTACTTTCGCTTTGTGATATAAATTGCTGTACACAAGCATAGGTTGAACTATCTATTCTGTGTACTTTCCTTTAGAAAGCTGCATACCCACACTCTTCAGGTTTCTAATTAAATGTCACCTTCTAAGTTCAGCCTTCCATGACCCTTTAAAATTGTAAATCCCCTTCCATACTCATCTATATACCCTGGCACTGACTGTTCCCTTTTCTTGCTTTATTATTATTATTATTTTTTTAGTTGCACTTACCATCATCTGACACAGTATATACTTTACTAATGTGTTTCTCTCCCCAAAATGAGAATGGAAAATTTAAGAAGTAGACTTTAAAATTATCAAGAAACAGAGCATTACCAGTACTGAGAGGCCTTCCATATGCCCCTTCCTATCACTAACCCTGACCTAAACCCCTCCTCAAAGGTTTGTTGGTTCTTGTTGCATTGGTTTGCATAGTTCTCCATTGTATGTTCACATTTTATTTATCTATTACACTTTTTATGTATATTTGATTGGTTGCCAGTTGGACCTATTATGAATAGTTAGTATTTTGTTTTGAAAAAGCCTGAAAGGTTCCTAGGCTACTATTTTATCCACGCTGACATACGGCTCCTTTGAGGCATTAAGTACGGCTCTCTGCTTGAATTTGGGGAGGTGGAAATGTTATCCAGCCATGTACTAGTCCGTTTTCATGCCGCTGATAAAGATATACCCAAGACTTGGAAGAAAAAGAGGTTTAATTGGACTTATAGTTCCTCATGGCAGGGGAGGCCTCAGAATCATGGGGCATTTCTTACGTGGTGGCGGCAAGAGAAAATGAGGAAGATGCAAAAATGGAAACCCCTAATAGAACCATTGTATCTCGTGAGACTTGTTCACTACCATGAGAACAGTATGGGGGAAATGGCCCCCATGATTCAAATTACCACCCACCGGCTCCCTCCCACAACACATAGGAATTATGGGAGTACAGTTCAAGATGAGATTTGGGTGGGGACACAGAGCCAAACCATATCATTTCACCTCTGGTCCTTCCAAATTTCATGTCCTCACATTTCAAAACCAATCATGCCTTCCCAACAGTCCCCCAAAGTCTTAACTCATTTCAGTGTTAACCCAAAAGTCCACAGTCCAAAGTCACATCTGAGACAAGGTAAGTCCCTTCTGCCTATGAACGTGTAAAGTCAAAAGCAAGCAAGTTACTTCCTAGTATGGGTATTGGGTAAGTACAGCCATTCCAGTGGGAGAAATTGGCCAAAACACAGTGGTTACAGGGCCCAGGCAAGTCTGAAATTTAGCAGGGCAGTCAAACTTTAAAGCTTGAAAATGATCTCCTTTGACTCCAGGTCTCACATCCAGGTCACACTGATGCAAGAGGGTGGTTCCCATGGCCTTGGGCAGCTCTCCCTCCATGGCTTTCTTTGCAGGGTACTGCCTCTCTCCTGCTGCTTTCATGGGCTGGCGTTGAGTGTCTGTGGCTTTTCCAGGCACACGATGCAAGCTGTAGGTGGATCTACTATTCTGGGGTCTGGAGAACAGTGGCCCTCTTTTCACAGCTCCACTAGGCAGTGCACCAGTAGGGACTCTATGTTAGGGCTCTGACCCTACATTTCCCTTCTGCACTGCCCTAGCAGAAGTTCTCCATGAGAGCCCTGCACGTGCAGTGAACTTCTGCCTGGGCATCCAGGCATCTCCATACATCTTCTGAAATCTAGGTGGAGTTTCCCAAACCCCAGGTCTTGACTTCTGTGCACCCACAGGCTCAACACCATGTGGAAGCTTCCAAGGCTTGGGCTTGCATCCTCTGAAGCCATGGCCTGAGATTTTTGTTGGCCCCTTTCAGCCACGGCTGGAACAGCTGGGACGCAGGGCACCAAGTCCTTAGACTGCACACAGCATGGGGCCCTGCCCATGAAACCATTATTTCCTCCCAGACCTCCAGGTCTGTGATGAGAGAGGCTGCCACAAAGGTCTCTCACATGTCCTGGAGACATTTTCCCCATTGTCTTGGAGATTAACATTCGGCTCCTTGTTACTTATGCAAATGTCTGCAGTTGGCTTGAATTTCTCCTCAGAAAATGGGATTTTCTATTGCATTGTCAGGTTGCAAATTTTCTGAAGTTTTATGCTCTGCTTCCCTTTTAAAACAATGCTTTTAACAGCACCCAAGTCACCCTTGAATGCTTTGCTGCTTAGAAATTTCTTCCGCTAGATACCCTAAATCATCTCCCTCAAGTTCAAAGTTCCACAGATCTCTCAGGCAGGGGCAAAGTGCCACCAGTCTCTTTGGTAAAACATAATAAAAGTAGCCTTTGCTCTAGTTCCCAAGTTCCTCATTTCCATCCAGACGACCTCAGTCTGGACTTTATTGTCCATATTGCTCTCAGCATTTTGGGCAAAGCCATTCAACAAGTCTCTAGGAAGTTCCAAACTTTCCCACATTTTCCTGTCTTTTTCTGAACCTTCCAGACTGTTTCAGCCTCTGCCCGTTACCCAGTTCCGAAGTTGCTTCCACAATTTCAGATATCTTTTCAGCAACACTCCACTCTACTGGTAACAATTTACTGTGTCAGTTTGTTTTCACACTGCTGATAAAGATATAACCTGAGACTGGGAAGAAAAAGAGGTTTAATTGGACTTACAATTCCACATGGCTGGGGAGGCCTCAGAATCATGGCGGGAAGGAAAGGGCACTTCTTACGTGGCGGCGGCAGAAAGAGAAAATGAGGAAGATGCAAAAATGGAAACCCCGATAGAACCATCGTATCTCGTGAGACTTGTTCACTACCATGAGAACAGTATGGGGGAAATGGCCCCCATGATTCCATTTACCTCCCACCGGCTCCCTCCCACAACACGTGGGAATTATAGGAGTACAGTTCAAGATGAGATTTGGGTGGGGACACAGAGCCAAACCATATCAAGCCATATTTGCATTCTCTGTTCTCCTTGAGAACGGAAATCTTGACTTAATCATCTTGGAAACTTTAGTGTTTGGCATGGGCCAATAGCATAATAATCTAAAGACCATTTCTGAGGGATCACATCAGCTTTTATTCTCAGAGTAGATACCAGAGCTAGGGGTATCTACTTATTTAGAAAGATCAGGGATGAAATTGAGACTCACCATGTAGAAACTTCAAAACCAGCGGTAAGAGGGGTTCTAAATACATTGAAGACAGAAATGTGGCTAAGGAATCAGTAGTGTACTTTGATTGTATTGTATAAGGTATTTTCAGATAGAAAAGCAGGTAGCAGAAATACTAAAATAATTTTTTGCCTTAGTGTAAAGTAGATAATGAGAGGTAGATGCCTAATTTCTTAATTTTCTTTTTTAAATTATGCTAAAATATATATAGTGACATTTACCATTTTGACTATTTTAAAAGTATACAGTTCTGTGGCATTAAGTACATTCACATTGTTATGCAGTCGTCACCACTGTTCATCTCTAGAACTTTTTCACCTTTTTCACCTAATGAAACTCTGTAAACTCCTCATTCCACCTTCCTGCTAACCCTTGGTGATCACCATTCTACTTTCTGTCTCTGTGAATCTGGCTACAGTAGGAGCCTAATTTAAGAGGAATCATGTAATATTTATCCTTTCACGACTAACTTATTTCACTTAGTATAATGTCTTCAAGATTCTAAAATTTTCTATTGAAGCAAATAGACTGGAGGATGATTTGGGGTTGATTAATAAATAAAAAATACTTCACTGTCTGAGATTCAAAGACATCTTTCCAAAAGTATCAAGGACACTTAAAGGCATAATTAATTATTTGCCAAAATATATAATGTTTAACATTTTTATGCACAATAAATAACAGAATCATTGACTAAGGAAACAACTATAACTCTTTGGTGAAAGAAAGCCTGATTTTTATGATAGAATCTACTAGATGTGTCTGGGAGGGTATATTTACCTCCAAACAGCGATAAACCAATGGACAAAATGTTTTTAGATTAAAAGAAAATCTTTAGTGATATTTTTATACTCAAGACTATTAAAAATGCATTCGTTAACCATTAGAGGGATACTTTGACATTGGAGGAGTTCTCTCTTAGAGACCATAATAAAATAGAGAAGTAAATATTTAGTTGTGGAACATGAAGTGCTAACAGTGGTTTTTTCTGTTGGGAAATTGATGCTGGGAATATGTGTAATTTAAAATAAATGACTAGAGATTACATGATGTACCAATCCTGTTCTGTTTACTCATTCATACTTACTTTTCACTCTTTTTTACCATCTCCTTCTATCCTGGGAGGTAATCAGGATGGACTTTTGCAGTCAGATGTCTTGCATACCTCTGTTTTCTGGTTGGGTTTAGCCCATTGGAGGAAGCCTAGTAGGAGATTGGGAGACTTAAGAAGAGTGACTTCTCTGGCTGTGCTCCTCCACCAAAGCCTGTACCCTTTCTACATCTTTATTAAATTCTCCTCAAAATCTTCGGAGTATGGTATCTGCTTTCTGCTATGACCTAAGTAATACACATAACCAAATCTAATAAATAGTTGGAAGAGAGGAAAGAATCACCAACCCAAGAGATCTGGATGTTAGACTTGTCTTTGCGGTTATTTGTAAGAGACAAAATAATCTCTGTGCCTTTGCCCTTTGACAAATGAGGAATAGTAACCATCCCCATCCTAGGGTGGTTTTGTGGTAATGTACATATATACATATCTAAGTTTACCTGAAAGCTTTTTAAAACAGACTACCACCAATGAAAGGCATTATTATTACACTCATCACCAGTGTGAAATGCCAAGTGAGGAGAATAAACCCTTCCTGGTGAGGTGATATGATGGGCTAGAGGTAACATAAAAGCCATAAATGGCCAGGGCTGGCACTTATTGGGAGCCCATGGGAAGCAGTCCTGAGTAACAAGGAAGCTGTTTTAGAGAATGGGTTGAATGATGCTGCAGACTGTAATGTCTGGTTTCTTTTAGTTTGACTGTGCTTTCCCCTTCCTCTTTCCTGCTATTCAGCTCCTGATATGGATCATAACTTTGAGTATGTCCAGGAGTTGCAAACTCAGATGCCTACAGTAGGTGTGAGTTATTTGTTCCAGTCAGTTGTTTCTGTGAGGCAATGTGGGTCACATCTTCTAACTTTTCAAGGAAAGTTGAAAATGTCAATTTTTATGTGAAGTTTCCCAATTTACAAATGTTAGCAACTAATTAAAATTGTAAAAATTGTGTTTGGGCTGAAAAGACACACATTTGAGCTAGATATGACCTGTGGGCTGCCAACTTTTGATCTCTGCTATATGGCCATCTTGGATTTCCTAGTGACTTTATAGGATTAGACTAGAGTTCCTACCCCTTCTTACCTCCATAACATACTGATGTGTCTTCCACTTTTTGGTTTCTGGTGTTAACTCTGCAGATTCCCAGTTTTGTTTTTTCTTTTGAGACGAAGTCTTGCTCTGTTGCCCAGCCTGGAGTTCAGTGGCGCAGTCTCGGCTCACTGCAACCTCCCCCTCCTGGGTTCAAGTGATTCTCCTGCCTCAGCCTCCCGAGTAGCTGGGACTGCAGGCACATGCCACAATGCTTGGCTCTTTTTTTTTGTATTTTTAGTAGAGATAGAGTTTCGCTGTGTTAGCCAGGATGGTCTCTATCTTCTGACCTCGTGATACACCCCCCTTGGCCTCCCAAAGTGCTGGGATTACAGGCGTGAGTCACCATGCCCGGCCAATTCCCAGTTCTTTATGTTTAACACTTGTCATATCCAAATGTGTGGGAATGCACTCTGGGAAACACTGTCTAGGAAATTGAACTAATACCTCTGCCAATTCTTATAGAAGCTGATCTGCTGATACATGATATGAACTTCTTAGTGCTGCTTCACCATATCAGGCTTGCTTAGGTGGCTACAGTCTCTTCTTAACCAGGCAGTATAGAAATCTGTTACGTTCCCTCTTCCAGTCCGTTAGTTGTCATTTTCTGAATAGGTGCATTCTTCTTTATTAATCTGCAGAGACTAGAAAGTTACCTGGTTTGATTTAAATATTTTAGTGTTTTCTCATGGTGCAAATGAATAACTCCCTTTTGCCAAAGAAGGTGATAAAAGTGCCTAGATGACATTTGCATACTATTTACACTTTCTAGTATACAACTGAATTGACATATATAGCTGGTGTTTTTCAAATTTGTGTCCATAACATATTAGTTCTGGAGACATGAAGGTCTTCTATAAGAAAATGATTTGATAGCTGGTAGGAGAAATATTCCATACCCTATGACCCTCTAGAAGGGTCATAAGGCAGATTTGCTTGGAAAAGAATGAGGAGTCCTGTAGTAAGGAAACAGTTAACTTTGTTTAATCCAGAAACTGAGTCATTCATTTATATGCCAACTATTTATTGAGCATTTACTATGTGCCAGAGACTTTGCTTTTCTTCCAGGACATATTTTCTTCATGGAACTTATGTTCTGGTGAGAAAAACTGATAACGGAGAACTAAGCGAATATGTAAATTCCTTATACATCATGAGTAAATAGTGGGAAGAAACTAAACAGGGAGATGTGATAGAGAATAACGGGCATATATTGAACATAAGTGGTCAGGAAAGGCCTCTCTAAGGAGGTAACTGAGACTTAACGAATGAGAACAAGCTATCTTTCTGAACTATCAGGGGAAGAATGTTTCAGGCAAAAGGAACAGCAAGGGCAAAAGTAACATTAGCAAAATATTTTGTGTCCCTACTATGTGCTAGGCATTTTGCCTGATAATCTTTTATCAGTTCATTTTTCAGTTGAGAATCTTGGCTTACCATGCAACTGGCCTAACGTCTTAGAGCATGTCAACTTGTGGTGGAACGTGGATGGAACTCAGACATGCTCATGCTATACTGCCTTCCAAATTGCTTTAGATTGAAATATCCTCCCTTCTTTCTTTTTTTCAATAGTAGGCCTCCTAATAAGCTTAGGTACATGAAATTGGAGAAATCTGGTATACAAGGAATTATAACAGAATTAGAATTACTACCATCATCTTAGAATTTCAAATAGTAGAGAGATAGAGAAATACTTTTACAGCTTTATTAAATACTTTTTCAGGAACTTATATTCTAAGCATCTTAGATACTTGGAGTTCAGCCTTCAGGGCCCCTTCTTGGGCACAATTCCAAGGTTTAGTAAGTGTGCAAATAACAAACCCTATGAGGAAAAGTGTCCAGAACAGAAGAGAAAATGGAACAGCTCTGAATTTGAGAGGAGCAAATAGACATCATACCTCTGTGGCCATGCAGAGCATTTTAGAAGGTGATATCTAGAAGAGAAAGAAAGGATAGACGTGTTCTTAGCATCATTTCACTTATCAACATTATCTTTTAGGACACTTTGTTTAGAAGATACTGTAAGAGAACTGATCCATCCTGTAGATACTAAATAACTTGTTCCAAGATTGACATTTCTGTTTTTAATTTTGCTTGTGCCTAGAATTTTCTTTCAAAGCCAAATGTCAAAAAGAGTCTGGACATGAACTGTGCACTGTGTAAGTACTTTCTGTTACTGCCACTGAAGAATTCTATCTTTGCTGCAAACTACCCTCAAGATGGCAATGAGGTGGTGTCAGGTCATATGCTTAGGAAGCTTTTAGAGCAGCGTTGTCCAATAGAACTTTCTACAATAATGGAAATGTCCTGTAATAAAGTGTCTGTTGAGCTCATGTGGCTAGTGTGACTGGGGAAGTGAATTTTTAATTTTAATTAATTTAAATTTAAATAGCCCTTTATAGGTAGTGGCTACCATATTGAATAGCACAGGCTTTGAGATAACTTTAATACCTTTACAAGGGGAGAAACAAGTGACCAAAAAGCAAAGTGATTTTTGAGACGTTGAAGCAGCTTGTTCAAGAACCTTTTTAGAGGTTAGGCCTATATCCCACATCATCTTTATTTGCATCTCCAGTTACTTCTGTAGTCTATAAAAGTAATTGCATTATTAGGAGAAGCTTTTCAGAGCTTTGTGTGACTTAAGATCTCAGGGAAATACATTTGAAGGTTGGGAGGCAGTACTGCCATGTGGAAATGTGGATATGGGCTTTGTGTTGTCACCATGACTTGTTAGTGCTACTGGCCATAATACCTGGGAGGCCGGGGATATTGACTGTAATATTATCCTGCCCAAAATACCAATAACACCCTCATTGAGAAGTATTATTGGATCTTTTTGATGGTAAGAGTTATGTTAAAATTTAAAAATTCCAGAACTCAAAGAATTATTTCTTCTCTAAAAAACCCAGACATCTGGTAGACATTCTCTGCAGCTTCTGGATGTTTTTCTATATTGCAGTCTATGGCATTGTGAATCTAAGATGCCTTTTCAGCACCAGACAATTAGTAGAACATTTTAATGTTGCTGTTGGATAACACTGAAGAAGCTATTGACATTTGTTTTGAGCAGCAGCAGTGAAACTGGCACCTTATCTCATGTGCACAAAAATCCATGTGGATGATTTAAAAACTGCTGTGCTGCAAATGAAGGGAAGAAAGCAGGAGGTCTAATCATCGTCAACTGAAACCTCACCTAAGTAGTATTCGCCTGTCTCCACTTTAAAAGACAAATTAAACTACTTGTAGTATTATGTAGAAGAATGTATGTATTTGTATAATATATTTCCAAATTTAAAGTCTACCTTTTGCCTGAAAGAACATAGAAAAGAAAACTACCAATACTAAGTACAGTTGAGAGGTTTTCCTGCTGTTTTCTGTTACAGTCCCTGGAGCTCAGGTGTCCATTTTCATGGGAAGGAACCTTTTCACTTGATAAATGAGCTGGAAAACGGGAGTTTATGTCTGAGTTGCAGAAAGGACTAGTAGTTAGTAAGATGATAAAATTGCAGGATCAGGCAGTGATACTTTCAGAAGCAATCACTGCAGACTGTCAACAGAGCCTACAAACCTTTGAGGTTATTCCTTGGCCAACCTTGGAAGAAGGTATATCTTATATAATTGTCATTGTAACCAGAGAACACTTTTGATACAGTTTAGTGCTCTTATCCTTTTTTTTGTGATTATGGGTGATAGATTGATAATTGCATTAATATCAGGACAGGAGGTATATTTAAAAAAAAAAAAGTGGCCGATTTTTCTTATTCTTCCCTCCAGTACCATAATAATAGCAGGATCCTTATGTTGTTCAACAAATATAATCTGATGTCTATTTTGTCTAAAGACAAAATATAATAAAAGTATAATAAAAGTACATGGGAGGCCGGGCGCGGTGGCTCAAGCCTGTAATCCCAGCACTTTGGGAGGCCGAGACGGGCGGATCACGAGGTCAGGAGATCGAGACCATCCTGGCGAACACGGTGAAACCCCGTCTCTACTAAAAATACAAAAACTAGCCGGGCGAGGTGGCGGGCGCCTGTAGTCCCAGCTACTTGGGAGGCTGAGGCAGGAGAATGGCGTAAGCCCGGGAGGCGGAGCTTGCAGTGAGCTGAGATCTGGCCACTGCACTCCAGTCCGGGCGACAGAGCGAGACTCCTCCTCCTCAAAAAAAAAAAAAAAAAAAAAAAAAAAAAAAAAGTACATGGGAAAGTACATGGACAAGACGTTACGTTTTATGAATGTACTTTCTTATTAAAATATTTTATTGGCCAGGCATGGTGGCTCACGCCTGTAATCCCAGCACTTTGGGAGTCCGAGGCAGATGGATCAGGAGGTCAAGGGATCAAGACTATCCTGGCCAACATGGTCTCTACTAAAAATACAAAAAAATTTAGCTGGGTGTGGTGATGCGTGCCTGTAATCCCAGCTACTCGAGAGGCTGAGGCAGGAGAATTTCTTGAACGTGGGAGGCGAAGGTTGCAGTGAGCTGAGGTCACACCACTACATTCCAGCCTGGATGACAGAGTGAGACTCTGTCTCCAAAAAAATAAATAAAATAAAATGCTTTATTTATTTATTTTATATGTTTTTTAGAGACAGGTCTCTTGGTACTGTCCAGGTTGGTCTTGATCTCCTAGGCTTAAGTAATCCTCCTACCTCAGCCTCTTGAGTAGTGGGGACTATGAGAACGCAACACCATACCCAGCCTTATGAATATACACTCTTAAACACTAAAGTTTGTCTAAGTAATTTTAGCTGGAGATGAACTAAGATCTATTATTTTCGAATTTCAAGGTTCTAATACAATATTATTGTTTTTACACAGCATTTGCTGTGCTTACAAGCTTCATTAATTATCTTCAGTTAATAGCATGATATATTTTCAATGCAATCTGTTTCAAATTGATCAGGTATACAGAATTTCTGGTAACCTCCTAAGGATTGCAGTTGAGAGTGTGTATGTGTATATGTGTTTGTGTGTTAAAGGCAGAATCTCTTCATTATGAACCATTGAAGAAATTATGCAAATTAATAACAACAAAATCTGCTTATGATTTTATATGCTTAAAACAACATAAAATTAAATGCATCTACTGATTTTTTTTTTCTTTTTTTGAGATGGACTTTCATTCCTGTTGCCCAGGCTGGAGTGCAAGGGCCAATCTCTGCTCACTGCAAACTCTGCCTCCCAGGTTCAAGCAATTCTCCTGCTTCAGCCTACTGAGTAGCTGGGATTACAGGCACCCACCACCATACCCGGCTAAGTTTTTGCATTTTTAGTAGAGGCAGGGTTTCACCATGTTGGCCAGGATGGTCTCCAACTCCTAACCTCAGGTGATCCATCCGCCTCGGTCTCCCAAAGTGCTGGGATTGCAGGCATGAGCCACCACGCCAGGCCTGAATTAGTTTTTTAGAATGTGTGTTTTTTTTTTTTTTTTTGAGGCAAGGTTTTACTCTGTCGCCCAGGCTAGAGTGCAGTGTCATGAGCCCCACCCGGGCCCAAGTGATCTTTCCACCTCAGCCTCCCAAGTAGCTAAGACTATTAAGTGTGCGCCACCACACCTGGCTAATTTGTTTTTTTTGTTTTTGAGACATAGTCTCACTTTGTCACCCAGGCCGGAGTGCAGTGGCACGATCTTCGCACACTGCAACCTCTGCCTCCTGGGTTCAAGCAGTTCTCCTGTCTCAGCTTCCTGAGTAGCTGGGACTACAGGTGGGCACCACCACACCTGGCTAATTTTTGTATTTTTAGTAAAGATGGGGTTTCACCATGTTGAACAGACTGGTCTTGAACTCCTGACTTCAGGTGATCCACCTCCCTTGGCCTCCCAAAGTGCTGGGATTACAAACGTGAGCCACCGCGCCTGGCCATGCCTGGCTAATTTTTGTATATCTTTGGGAGAGATGGGCCTTTTGCCATATTGCCCAGGCTGGTCTTGACCTCCTGGGCTCAAGTGATCCTCCTGCCTCAGCCTCCCAAAGTGCTGGCATTAGAGTGTGAGCCACCATAGCTGACGAATGTGTATCTTTTCCCTATGGTGTGCTGAAGGCACATTTAAGAGAATGTTTCATAGGAAGGGGTTTTGAGTTGTTCAAAGGACAACTTTTGAATGAGTTGTCTGAAGGCTGCAATTGTTGCTGATTTGATTCATGTCACATGGAGGGTGTCTTTGCAGAGTGAGTACAGTCTGTTCAGAGTTCTGTCCTTCGTTTTTCATTGTCTCTGCAACTCTGAGTTCAGAATTTCTCAAAATGAGAATGAGACTGCCATTGTCTATTGTCTACCTTTTAAATTGAAAAGAATAAATTTTATGGTATCCCATTAAAAATCCTATTTAAGTTTCTTCTTTTTTGGAAAGTTTTTTTTACATTGATATGGATGAATGCCAATTAGTATGGATAACATATTTTTGACAGAAAAATATGTTGACTTGATCCAGATGGAAAATGATTGTCTTTTGGATATATAACAGTAAAATTGTTAAATTATGGAGAAGAAACCCCATGTTCCAAAAATGATTTCTTGAACATTGATAATCAGAGATGTAAGCTGATAGCTACAGAGTTCTTTGACCTTGCTTTCGTGTTATCCACTTGGCTCAGTATTGTACCATTTCATCATGGGCAAGTCTCTGGAGAGAAACCATGAAATGTCCAGCTTGTTTAATCTCGTAACAATTCAGAAATATGCTGTATATGTTGAAAAGAAATGAGGCGGGTGGATCATCTGTGGTCAGGAGTTCGAGACCAGCCTGGTTAACATGGCGAAATCCCGTCTCTACTGAAAATACAAAAATTAGGTGTGGTGGCAGATGCCTGTAGACCCAGCTGCTTGGGAGACTGAGACAGGAGAATTGCTTGAACGCGGGAGGCAGAGGTTGCAGTGAGCCTAGATCATGCCACTGTACTCCAGCCTGGATGACAGAGCAAACCCTGTCTCCAAATAAATAAATAAATAAATAACATAAAAATAAAAATAAAATGACTATGAACTCTCATTTTTCTCTTGTAATACTTTAGAGATAAATGCTTTAGAATAATTTTAAAAGAGTACCTAATTTCTAAAAATATAGGTTACAGAAATGAAGACAAAGGTAACTTATCTTCCATGGAATATTTTGGATAGAACAAAACATTTATGATGCTTGAATCTGTGTTTGTATGAAGAAGATTTGATTCAACTGGAATTAGGAGTACTTTAGGTAAATAGTGTGGGAACTTAGCATGTTTTATGTTTTCGTTTTCTTGGCTATTTTAAAAATATGGCTATGTTTAAATATATTGCTACTGCATAATGCCTAGAAGTCCACTGGCCTCTACATTTTGTTCCTTATGATGTCATCTGTTCTCAATGCACTACTTTTTTTTTTTTTTTAAAGAAACATATACACATTCCTAGAATCTTTTACATTCCCAATGAAATGCCAAGACAGGTCTGTCAAATCTAATTTTACAGAAGTGGAATGTATTTGTCAATATTTTATAATACGGACAAAAATAACTTAAAATTTTTTCTTTTATTTATCACTTCTTGTGACTTATGGGAACAAATATTTGATGTTAACAAGTCACATTATGTAAGTTTAAAATCTAATATTAACATTGTACAGAGCAGGAAAATCTAAAGGCTGTTGTTCCTAAGGCTAGCCCCAGTTGCAGTCCACTTCACTTACAGCCATCTCCTGTGATGGTAAGCCACAAATGTCCCCTGTTTTCCTCTCTGCCTTCATATTGGTTATTACTAATGTAAAAATATTTCCAATTTTTACAAATAGTTATGTGTGTCAGGTTTTAATGAAATGCTAAAGGATGTTACTAATAGACCCCAAGAGATTCAGTTTCTTCTTCGCCTGTCACACTTCCTGCTCAAGTGCTGATGGACTGTGGAAACAATGACTACCATGGAGCACGGTTTGAAGATGTAGTATGCTGAATTCCCAGACATAAGCTTAAAAATAAATTCTGCTCATGAAAAGTATGCAGGGCGTGTTTCTGCTTAAAAGAATGTCCTGGGAAAAAGTCTAAATTGAATTCAGAAGCTAGAGTACCATATAAAAGAGTGGCCAAGTTATAGGAGGTATTTATTTTTTATCTCTAATTAGGCATTTTAACATTCAAAAAGCTAATGCATTTTGTTTGTTAGACATAAATAAATATGCAGATCATAAAAAGAAATGTTTCAGAGACATTTAAGAGTCAACAATAGTAATTAAATTAATAGTAATACATACTGCTTGCTCCTGACACTTTACCATTGACAGGGTGCTTTCACCAGTATCTCACATGAACCTCATAGCAACTCATAGCTCATGTCTGTGAAAACTGAGGCAGAGAGTTGCCTAAAGAAGGCTCCAAAGTGGATTTTGCTTTAATTCCATTACTTTTTCCACCTGATACCTTTTTCATGGTTGATTTATAGTAGAGTCAGTGTGCCTTTTGAAAGAAGTGTCCATATCTTATTGGAAATAGTAAAGCTTTCAAAAGAGAGCAGTTGTTATGAATCTGTCATCCTCTTACTTCCATCTTTAAAGTTTCAACAGTTCACTCTTTCCTTCTTACCATCCTTGTGTTTTCAGAATGCTATCACCAGGCAGTCGCAGTGTAACATGACTGCCTATTCTGAATGGTTTGTACCCTTTCTTAGACTTCAGGAGTTGCTTTCTACTCAAGCTAGTTCAATTGTTAACTCAACAAGCATTGCTAGGCATTAGATTTAACAGCACAATGTTTATTCTTTCTTTATATTTTTATGTCTTTTTATTCACAATTAAAATTTGTATAAGTTTTGCATAATTGCCATTTAAAGTTAATTTTTTCAACAAATGTAAGAACAGAAATATACCTAATTCTTACCAAACTTTTATAATTATTTTAGCCAGTTATTCTGACCCTAGCCATATAGAGGCACACCTTGTTTTGGTGTACCTTGCTTTATTCTGCCTTGCAGATACTGCACTCCTTATAAATTGAAGGTTTGTGGCAACCCTGCATTGAGCGTCTGTCGCGCCATTTTTCCAATGGCACATGTTCACTTCATGTCTCTGACTCACATTTTGGTAATTCTTGCAATATTTCAAACATTTTTATTATTATATCTGTTATGGTGAGCTGTGATCAGTGATCTTTGATATTACTATTGTAGTTATTTTGGGGTGCCACAAACCACATCCGTATAAGACGGAGAACGTAATTGATAAGTGTGTGTGTTCTGGCTGCTCCATTGACCTACCCTTCTCTGGTTTCTCTCCCTCTCTTTCGGCCTTCCTGTTCCCTGAGACACAATATTGAAATTAGGCCAATTAATAACCCTATAGTGACTTGTAAGTGTTCAAGTGAAAGGAAGAGTCATATGCCTCTCACTTTAAATCAAAAGCTAGAAATGATTAAGCTTAATGACGAAGGCATGTTGAAAGCTGACATAAGCCAGAAGCTAGGCCTCTTGTGCCAGTTAGCCAAGATATGAATGCGAGGGGAAAATTCTTGAAGGAAATGTAAAGTGCTACTCCAATGAACACACAAATGATAACAGAATGAAACAGCTTTATTGCTTATATGGAGAAAGTTAGAGTGGTCTGATAGAAAGTCAAACCAGCCATAACATTCCCTTAAGCTGAAGCCTAATTTAGAGCAAAGACCTAACTCTCTTTAATTTCTTCAGTTCTCTGAAGACTGAGAGAGGTGAGGAAGCTGCAGAGGAACACTTTGAAGCTAGCAGAGGTTGGTTTATTTGGTTTAATGAAAGAAGCCATCTGCATACCATAAAAGTGCAAGGTAAAGTACAAGTGTTAATGTAGAAGCTGCAGCAAATTATCAAGAAGGTCTAGCTGAGATACTTGATGAAGGTGGCTACACTTAACAACAGATTTTCAGTGTAGATGAAACAGTGTTATATTGGAGGAAGATGCCGTCTGGGCCTTTCATAGCTGGAGAGAAGTCAATGCCTGTCTTCAAAGCTTAACAGGACAGGCTGACTGTCTTCTTAGGAGCTCGTGCTCACATTGACATGCAACCAATCTTCAGAATTCTTTTCATTTTATGAAACTGAAGTTCTATACCCATTAAACAACTCCCCATTTTCTTCTTCCTCCTGCCTCTGGCAGTCACCATTCTACTTTCTGTCTCTGTGAATTTGAAGTCTGTGGTTGCACAGGCACAAATGTCTGTCTCTAGAAACATTTTCTAACTAATACACTTCACTACATTTCCTCTTAGAATCACCTGTATCTGTGTTAAAACTGTAAGAATCTGTGTCAAAATTGTAAGAATGTAGCAGTTGTCTTGATTATAAATATATTTTCAATAGCCTTTCAAAAAACCAGAGACAAAAGAGCAGAGTGGAAATTACCTGCTTCTTACCTGAAGGCTAATGACAAAAAAAGTCATCCGTGTGCACTTTAATAGAAATATGCCGAAACCCTTAATGAGGTAGGTATCATGATCAGCGTAGCTCATTACAGAATTATTGTATTTTAGAGCTAGAAAAAAAACACAGAAATAATTTTAACTTCTTCATTTCATAAATGAAGCGATACTGTTGTAAAATGTCTAACCAAATTAATTAACTGTGCAGTTAGGATTGCAGTCTGTTTCTTGTTTCTCAAGAATTCCCTTTCAGCAATTGTTGGTGAACAGGGTCAGATTTTCTCATACAAACTAGTTATTACTTGTGTTCTACACTATGAGTGTGTATTATAGAAAGTTTTCCTGGCTTATAATATAATTGAAGAGACTTGGAAATCTTAGCCTACGATTTCCATTTTTATAAATCTTCAAGGACTAGAGATGTATGTGAATTGGAGGTATGTGGTTTTCCTTATCTGGGAAAGTAGTTGACGATTTCTCAGAAATTGAGCATTTATCACCAGTTCTAATGTGATAGGGAATGAGGTATTCATAGTATCATCAGAAATGAAAGGAATTGGGATGAAACTTTTCTTGAATTTCTGACCCTGATGCAGTCAGGCAGTTGTTGATGAATTCCGTTTTCTTCTTGAGTATTGTCAATGGCAGAGACCTAATTGAAGAATAGAGCTCTTGCAGGGAAAGGTCAAATCAACCGCAGTAAATATTGTTGAACAGGGTTGGCAAACTGTAGCCCATGGGCTGCCTGTTCCTGTGAGACTTATAAGCTAACATTTTTTTTTTAAGCATTTTTAAATCGCTGAAAAAGTTTCAAAAGAATTTGTCATGATATGTGAACATTAGAAGGAATTTAATTTCAAAGTTTATAAATAAAGTTTTATTGGAATATGGCTACACTAATTTGTTTATTGTTTATGGCTGTTTTTGCACTAAAACAGTAGAGTAGTTGTGACAGAGACCAGATGGTACCACAAAATCTAAACTGTTTACTATTTGGCCCTTTATAAAAAGAATTTGCCAGCTCCTGCTAGAAAACATTGAGAATGATTTGTTTTGGAGTACCATGGAAATTTGTGATCTTCTTTGCTTACCTAGAACTGCAGCTGTATACTACAGCTAAGAAATTCCTTAAAGAATTTCTCCACTGTTTTTTGTTTTGTTTTGTTTTTGCCTCTGGGACAACCCACACTAGTCCATTCATGACTATTTTTTATGACTTTCTTTGCTTATTTTCCAGTGGTTCCTTTTGCCAATCATGTGAACAGACCAAAACCACACAGGAAGGTCTGTGGTTTGCCTAAAGAAGCTTTGCTACAGAGGGATATGTCTGACTTGGGTGCCTCCCTGTTTGTTGGACAAACCTATAGTTTGATTCTGATCATTACACTAAAGCTTTGATTCAAATGTGTATAAAATGACCATCACTGTCAGGATGTAAAATGAATAAGCATATTTATTGTTGGATTCGTATTTGTAGGAAGAAAATCTTAATATTTCTTATTTTTATCAGGCATTTTAGTAACTTTAGTACTGTTTCTCATAACTCCTAATTATACATCAAGATTAATTGCTATATTTTTTTTTATTGGTTAACCTTAAACACGCAAACCCAATGTCCTTTTTTATTGTCATCTTCTGGTAGAATTAAAACATCAGTGATTAGGAGACCAAACAGCACGTCTTATAAAACTTATTTACCTCCTTTTTCCAGCTGTGATTACTTGATTTTAGTTCACTTGAAGCCCCTGTAAGAAGGGAGTCACGCTACAACCGTGTAAGAGATCTGTGCTTTGCAGCCACTGAGAACCAGGGATCCTGCCACCATTGCCACTATCCTTTTAAAGCATAACAGCAAACAGGTGTTGTGTATCCAGAAAGAGCCCTTACCTGAAGGTTTGGAGTTTGGTTAAGCAGGTCTTTTATTATGTTTTACTCATGCCTTTGGTCATAATTATGCTTTTGTGCCCAATGAGGATGATCTGTGAAGGTAGTTGACGATTTCTCAGAACCATTGCCTTGGTTCAGCTAGTAACTAATTTGGTTAGTGCCATGGAGAATCTGGAGCACTGGTCTGGGTCATGATATTGAGTTGAGCAGCTGGATTCCCTCCTCATTTCACAGGGTAGTTCTTTTATCTGGTTAGTGCTAGATGCTCATCTGTCTTAGTTTACTTAAATTTTGAGGTCTTGGGAGTAGAGCCCAGTAATGGGAGGAGCTGGGCATACTCTCTAGGAACCTTCTGCATCCAGAGAATCCTTTTTTTCAATGGAATATTCTCACATTTTGGGATAGGCCATGAGGTAGACTTGGTGCTCAGTAAGCAAAGCCAGTGAGGATGACAAAACATGAAAAGGAAATGCTGATGCAGATGCAGGCTGGAGTGGGTGGTAAGAAGCCTGGGAGAGCAGCAAGATGAGATATCTTAGATAATGTTTGTTCTGACTTAGTAATAAGGGGAAGTTGGGATGTGACATAACCTTAAGGCATTTTGACTTAGCTCTCACATGTTGGTGAGAATTGAGACTAGAGGGAAAACCCCCTATTTTCATTTCTGAAATGCAGAAAAGTAGAGTGAACATTTGTAATCCAACCCTGGTGTTTTAAAACATGTGTAATAACAAAGTCAGTTATTATATAAGTTGGAAATGTGATGTAAGATATTATGATAAAGTGGTGATTTTCTGATTTAAGAGGGAAAAGTGAAGTGGGAGCCATGCTCATTCTCCTCCTCTGAGGAGGGTAGAGGACTGTGGACTCACGTGGCAGACACTAGTCCAGGGAGGAAAGCCGTGAAAGAGAAAGAGAGGAGAGCTGTGTCTCAGCCCCTGAGCTGCCATCTATGGAAAGCTTCACACTCTGTGTCCAGCTGTCTCAATCAAGTCCTGGAAGAAGGGTCTCCTTCAGAAGCTTTATTGCTGGCACCCAGGCCACATTGTCATAAGAGGTGTGACACACCAGGCCATGAACCATGAACCCTCTAGTAGGCAGGTCCCCCAACAGTTTAAGTATGTTTGTGTGTGTGTGTGTGTGTGTGTGTGTGTGTATTTGTCTACTTATCACCAGGCTGAGTTATTGGGGGTCTGTCTAGAAAGGAACAGTGTCCCTGTAAACAGGAGGAGGATCCCCAGAACATCAGCATCCAGCATAAACACGCTGGGTCAGGACAACACATCCTGGCTCCTTTGAGGAGGGGCTGTTCCCAAGGCCCTGGCAGGATAGAAGAGGGGATGGTGGGGGCTAGAAAAGGAGTAGGTATCAGCAGGAGTTACTTGAGTTTTCTCATCTGGCTGTGATTGGTTTAGAGTCCAAGATTATTAAAGTTGGACTAGATCTTAGGGATTTTCCAGTTCAACTTCCTCATTTTACCAGTGAAGGAACAGATACATACAGGGGTTCTAGAATTTATCTTTGATCAGAGAGGTAATGAGTGGCAGTGTTGGCTAGATTCCAAGTCTCTTGATTCAGTAATGATTCTTTCTCCAACCTGGATCATGAAGGGTTAGATTGTAGTAGGACTCTGGGATGGGATTCAGAGGTGCAGAGTGCAGTAAGTACAACCCACTGCTGTCTCAGGAAGTTGTGGTTAGGATAGTGGTCCCTAGAACAGGTGACCCAAGAAGAACTTCTTACTTAGGTGAATGTTACACGTTTTGGAGAGGACTATGATCTGATTGTTTGGGAAGGGGGCATCTAGGCATATCAGCAAGTCTCACTTGCTGAGAGTGAGATGGAGATCGAGAAAATTCTTCAAGAGGTAGGTGGAGGGATCTAGCTGAAGGCTCTCCTGTTGAGCTTTGAAGTTACAGTCAGTGTTTATAGTCCAGGCAAATAATATCTACTGTGACATTTGGAGAACCGAAAAGTAGAGTGGGATTTAGTGGTTACTGAGTGTGCCTTGGTAGGACAGGTCCTTTTATGCTTGCAGCTTTCTGCGCTTGAGTTCTTATTTCTGCTTTACTGGCAAATGCCACTCTCATTTTAAGCTATCACAATGACTAAACATCATCCCTTTCATTCTGATTCTCTGTTTAATTTTTTCATATGTTGGAATTGAACATAGAATATAAAAAGAATTTTTATGAATTCGAAACTGAAATGTTTGGCCCACTGTAGATTTGGTTTTATTGGAAAGAATCAACCTAGTATTTTGAAGTGATTTTTTTTTCTTTTTTGGCTTCCATATATATGATCACCTACTGTACACAGGCAGTATTGTATACTGGTTAAGCACAAGGATTCTGAGCTAGAGGCTACTTCCAGTTGAATCCTGGCTCTGATCTTTGAAAAGTTATTTATCCTCCATGCCTCAGTTCTTCATCTATAAAATGGGGATAATACCTCCCAGGGTCATTTTAAGGGTTAAATAGGTTAATACATGAATTAGAACAATGCCTGGTGCACACAAAGTGCTATTTACATATTAGCTGTTAATACATTCCAAGCATTGATCTAGGCCTTTTGTCAATTTATGAGTAAACCAAGGCTCAGAGAGGTTTAAAAACCTGCTTAAGATAATCTATCTAATAAGCTGCTAAGGTGTGAGTTAAATCTTCTCTGACTAAACTTGGCTTTTCTGTCTGTTAAGCCTGGCTCTTAACCCCTCTGCTGGATTTCTGAGGTATGGCAAATCACTTAACTCTAAGTAGGTTGTAAGTTTTATATTTATCTACTCATCTGTCCATCGGTCTTATACTTTCTAATTTAGATATTTCATTATGTTCTCATTCTGTTAATAAAATTCATTTCCTTGAAATATCTGTCTCTTAAGAATTATAAAATATACAGCATAAAAATAAAATGTCTTAAAATAGTGGTACTCAAATAATTAGATAAGTACTTTAAAAATGCATGCTAACTACTAAATTGTGAAAAAAATAAAGTGTTATTTCATGTGATACTCGGTAATGGCAATCAGTGTTTCCACACACTTGTAAGTTTTGTGTAAATGTAGGTAGTTATTATCAGGTATTTTGAGTTTACTATTTTAAAACAATCATGACATTAATGTTCTAACCATTTGTACATCTTAATTACCAGGAAGAAATTCTATCAAATTGTTACAACTTGTGGAAAGCTTCCCAGTCTGTACCCTAGGTTAAGATAAAGAGAATTAAGGCCCAAGAAATGAGATAGGCTCATTTAGCAACAGTGACAGGTGAGGTTGATGAGAATTAACAGCTTCTGACTGTAGCAGATTGGTGGCATAATAGGCTCTGCTTATGGTAAGGAAGCACTGATTAGACGACTGAGTGAAATGGTACTTTCTTATTTATTTTATAAAATTACTGGAGATGGCTGGGCGAGGTGGCTCACGCCTGTAATCCCAACACTTTGAGAGACTGAGGCGCGGATGGTAGGTTAGGAGTTCCAGATCAGCCTAGCCAATGTGGCGAAACCCCGTCTCTACTAAAAATACAAAAATTAGCTGGGTGTGGTGGTGCACACCTGTAGTCCCAGCTACTCTATTCACGAGGCTGAGGCAGGAGAATTGCTTGAACCCGGGAGGTGGAGGTTGCAGTGAGCCAAGATTGTGCCACTGCACTCCAGCCTGGGCGACAGAGTTGAGACTCCATCTCAAAAATAAATAAAAATAAGTAAATAAGTAAAAATTATTGGAGAGACTGTTAATTGATAATAGTAATCCTAGAATTTGTAGAATTTATGTTACAGACTTTTGATATTATATTGAAAATTCAAAATCACATTTTATAGCATTGTCAACTTTATAATTTTTTATGGAGAAACCTGTTCAGTGGAAAGGAAAGTAACAAAAGCAAAATCAAACACCCCACAACTCCAGCAAAACCATCCTAAACAATTAGTACCCCATCTTCTTCAAAGTGGTTGCAATTTGGTGGTAGTGGAGGGTGGGGGTTGGTATTTGATACAACTCTAAATTGGAAATTGTCCAACCATTCAGGTTGCTTAAAAAAAAAAGATTAAAAAATGTAAAAATTTATGTTTTGTCTTTTGGCAAGGTAAAGAATTGTATCAAGATGAAGTAGCCATTGTTAAATTTTATTTAAAGTGTTAGCTAGGATATACTCAAGATTGAAACAATTGGCAATGGAGGAAAAGATGGCTCAGGGTATGTGGCAATGTGACATTAAAGATTACATCAGATAGAGTGTGTCTCAATAATGACCATATGTCCTTTCCAGCTGATGTCTATTTTAGGACTTGGATAAATGAGTTGGAAGTCTTAGATATGCTATAAAGGATTGTTCTTGCATCACCTTTATTAGGTTTGTTTTCCAATTAGTCAAATGTATTTCAAATGGACAAATGGATAAAATGTGCATATGTACTATCAAATGAATGGATGTAATGACAAAATTGTGACAAACATTGGGACACTGATTCCTTTCAGGTTATGTGGCTTCATATTGAGTACTAGGCTTCATTGAGTACTAGGAAGAAATATGAATATCTTGTGTCCTTTTCACTTACAGGAATAAAATAATTTATTTTTTCTCAAATACAGTTTTAACCTAAAACCAAAATTTAGTTTTAACCTAATAATTAATACAGGAGTGAAATGGGAGTAAATAACAGTTATTTTCTGAGAGACATTTTTTAAAAATTTTATTTTATTATTATACTTTAAGTTCTAGGGTACATGTGCATAACGTGCAGGTTTGTTACATATGTATACTTGTGCCATGTTGGTGTGCACATTTCTAAGGAAGACTTTAAAAGACCAGGCAAAGGAGAGCAGAGCCCAGCCGTTGCCGCTTGAGAGAGATAAGCAGAAGTGTGGGTGTGCTTAATGTCACATGGCAGGAGGCTTCCCCACAACGGTTCGTCAGTCCAGGGAGCTGTTTCATTTTCTGCCTGACAGAGTTGTACTTGGAAAATACTCAATTTCCTGCTTACTGCTTCATTATGGATTATACAGGTAAAATTAAATGTTAAATTTTTTCAGTTATGTAGAATTACTTTAATATTTTGAATTTATATTTTAAAAATTACATTGATTGTGTGAGTACTTTAAAAAATATTGTGCATCAGTTTATTCCTGAGTATTGTATGAATTTGTTTTATCCAAATTGTGATTAATTTAGGATAAGAGCTTAAGGGAATTTCTGAGACATACCTTTGTTGTTTCTTCCATTTCAGTTGGATCATACTTAAATGGACTTAAAATAAACTCCAACCCATAATTAACCCACATTTCTTAGACCAGAGGATTTAAAGTACAAACATCTGAGTTCAGATTATTTCACACAGGGAATAAAATATATACACAGTGTACAGAGTTTCTGTTATTGTGGTGGTGGTTTTGTGCTTGTGTATGGCTCTATTAGATGATCTTAATGTAATGAAGTGAACTGGCGGATTTCAGTTTTTCTCCTAAATTTTCTGAGTATAAATGTGCCCAGATTTTTCTGACCTTTTCTGACCTTTCTAACCTTTTCCTTTTTTAAATTACATAGCCTTGTTTCTCACTTTCTAGTTTCACTGAATGGTAAATTGGTACATGTTTAGAAATAAGGTTAGATTAACCATGGGTAGTGGTTGCTTGATGAGTAAGTGGGCGGTTCCCTTCTGGTACGGTAAAAGTGTGGGTGGGAGGTGAAGTAGTGATCAGGTAAGGACATGAGTCTTTGCCCAAAATTTGTGTAACGATTTAAGAATTATATTACCCTAAATTTTAACTTTTGGGTAATGGTGACATTGTTTGCTGACAGATTGCTTTTAAACTAAAGAACGAAGAATTGGAAGATTTTTTTTCTAGGGCAGAGAGAGGCCACTTTTCATACCCAGTGTAATACAAATTCCTGTTTGCATCCAGATTGAACTGTACATACACAGTATCTATAAATTATACCTGTAGGTGGATCTTTGGCAAGACAGTTAATTACAGTGTGCAAGTAAAAGTTTTGTGAAATTGATCACTTAAAATATAGCTTTTAGGAGCTTGCTATTTAAAGGACTTCTGTGGTAGATACTTTTTGAAGATAAAACATTTTAAAGCAATTAATTGCACCAAAAGATTTGTTTTATAAATCTTTAGTATTCTCTTTTAGGGCTTCTCTAAAGCAAGTATACCTGTATCTGTGTCTTGTGTGTGCATTTTGATTTTCTTTTCCTTGTTAGATTAGCATTCTAGAATTTGTGTTCCAGGGCTCTGAAGTAAAATGCACCTACCTTTTTAGAAGGTTCACTTTATGTGTGGTACTACATTGAAGCAGGAAGGAACACATTTTAGCCATATGCAAAGAAATCAAATTTGTAAAATCCTACCACAGAGCTTTACTATGAGTATGCTTTTAGTTATAAATTTGTTCCTCTTCCCACAAAGAACACCATCACTGATGAATTCTTTCGTTTTCTATAGTTTGTATATTGCCATTAAAACATTTCTTTGTTGTTCTTAAGTAATACTCTGTATATGTATAATTGATAGTTTAAGACATACAGCTTTAACATTCTAAATAGACATCAAGAGAATACTAAGAAACTAAGAACTTTAGTGTGAACAAAGGTGGCTTTAAAGAAATTCACAGATATGACACTTTCAAATTTAGTTGTGTGTACTGTAGAGAAAAAATTATGGTTTAAGTTCTCACCACATTAATAAATACATTAATTAAATTACCTGTCTGATGTGGTGGGAAGCTCTTTTGAATGTTGTCTTTCATAGTGATTTTTATAAACATTTACACATTTATTGCAAAGATAGCTATATTTAGTCTATTAAACTTTGAAGAGAACAACTCATGTTTTCAGTTCATGGCAGAGTGATTTTTTTTTTTGTATTAGAAAAGAATTTATTTTGCTTTCAGCACAATCACTTTTGTACTAACGGCATCATCATAACACTGAAGGGGGTATCTTTCAAAACTGATATTTGATGATTCAAGAATAGATTTATTATTAAAAAATTTTAAAGGGCCCAAAAACACTTCTATTCAAGGCCTTTGCATGAAACACTCTTCCTTCCATGTGGTTTTCATGCTAACCATGTGGTTTTTTCAGGTCTTGTTGAAATGTCACCTTTCTAGAGTGGCCTTTCCTAACAGGCCACCTAAAATAACCTTCTCATTCAATTACTCCTTATCCTGTAATTCCTCTTTATCTTTGTTCATCACACATGCTATCACTTGACATGTCACGTGTTTCTCTGTCTCACTCACTAAGATATAAGCTTCATAGGGGAGGGACTTTGTTCATGGCTGATGCCTAGAGTGTAGAACAGTAAGCTCCCAGAAAACAGTTGTTGAGTGAATGCACGATAGGCTTTCCTTTAAAAGTGACTATTGACTGACTTTAAGATTTTCGCTATAATTGTTCTTTGTCAATAGCATTCTCATTTAATGATTATTATTTTGACCACTAAACTATTTTGAATGTTATCCTTCCTTTCATTGCTAACTTTATCTAGAAATTAACAGCACTGTCTTTACTGTGAAGGAAGAACAAGGTTGCAGGCAGGGATATTCAGACAGAGTGGATAAGCCAAAGATCACTTTGGGTTTGGATTGTATTATATGCGTTTCTTTTTGGAGAGGGAAGGATAGTGAGGGACATCAGATCAGTTTTATTCATCCTTCATTTTTCTTCATTAGGTTTTCTTTAGGCAACACATTTAACTTTGTGTTCCTTCTCTGAGGTGACTAGAGAAGAGGACTGGAATGAACTAAACTTTTGGAATCATTTTGGTTAAAGATGGATCTTCAGCAATGTGGATCCAAACCTTCTAAAGTGTTTAGAAATGCCTCGGGCCTCCACGTAACAGAAATCTTCATAGGAGTCAGAGGGTGTGATTTGTGTCCGGTTTTCCTGGCAAGTGAGATGCCTAATGTTTTTAGCATACTGATCCTGTTACAGTTGTCTAAAAAGTAGACTTAAAACAATTACAGCCTTTAACTCTTAGAAGCCTGGGCCAAGAAGTAAATATAGGCCCTCAGAAAAATGCATTTTCATACACATATATATACACCCTCCCTTGTATGAACCAACAAAAGGAGCAACATAAATGAGTCGGCAAAGCAGTTATTAAATGTAGACTATGGCCTCTGTTTGAAAATATCTCTAACCCAGGTGCCATTTTCTCATTCTCTTTTCCCTCTTGCCTTTCTGATGGCCACATCCATCTACAATTTGAGTGACTATTTATGTGACAACATCTCATATGCAATTTAAAATTGACCTTACGTAAGACATCTGTCTTTAAGGTTCCACCCTTTTGAACTGTATTACCCTTTCCCACTTCCTACAGTTACCTTTCAACACCATTATTGATATTCCCTCTTGGTTGTTGACATGACTATTTTTGAAGGTATACATTTTTATTAATTCCTGCAATTTTCTGTGATTTTTTTTTTTCTTCTCTGATGACCTTTCACTTTTAAGGATTTTTTTCCTTCACATTTTGAGTTGGTTTCTGTTTTCCCTTCATTTCAGTTAAATCCTTAAATATAATTTTGCCAATTATTTATTCATTGTTCAAGAGGCATTATCGTAGTGCAGTTAAGAGCATTGGATCCAGACTCCTGAGTCTGAAGCCCAGTATATCATTCACTACCTGTGTGACCTTGACAAAGTAATCAACCATCTGTCAAATGTGGATAAAAGTGGTATCTACCTTGTAGGGTTATTATGAAGATTATACATGTAAAGGACCCAGGATAGTGCCTGGCACATAGTAAACACTCAGTATTAGCTAATTGTTATTCTTTCCTGCAACAGATGATTTGTTCTTTATCTAATGTAGCATCATCAAATGTTGTTCTTAATGGCTCAGCATTTTTAGTAAGCTAAAGATCAAGTTACCTTGAATAAACGGTGGTACATTCATGCAATGGAATCTTATGCAGTCATTAAAAGGATGAGGTAGATCCTACATATACTGACCAGAAAAAGTACTAATGATATTTTTAGATATTAAAGTAATATGTGGTTCCACTTTCATAGCAGAATATATTTAAAAACTGTATTGAGATGAAGACATGTCTTTGTGAACACAAGAAATTTATTGGAAAAGGTATATACCTTGGATGAATGGGTGGAGAGGAGACTTGAACTATTGAACTTTCTACTATATATGATTTTAAAAGTGTGGGATTATGGGGTTACGTATATATGTATATATATTTATTTTTTGTGCATTTCAGTATTTTAAAAACATAAGAAAACTTTTTTTTTTGGCTTGTATTGGATAGCTAATGAAAGTTCATATGGTTCTAGTACTTTTTCTTTAAAAACAGATTTATAAGAATATGGTAAAGAAGGAAGATATTTTTTTGTTCCAGTGAGTCAAGAGAAAAAATATTTTCAATTATTTCTTTGTGTGGGTAGATCAAAAAGAAATGTGTTGGTCACAAATGCTTACTCATACAGAGGTACACACAGGTGTGTGCACACAGCCTTAAAATGACTGAGTTGCTCTGGAAAATGACAGAAATTCATGTAAGTCACGATGAAGAAATAGGAAAAATACATGTATGTAAATATATTCCTAGAGCAGCGTTTTTCACATTTGAATAATAGTTGCAAAATAGCTAGTAATGGAATTGCCTACATTTGAGTACTCACTGTGTGCCAAGCAGTGTTCTAAGTACTTAAGATTACTATTTTACTGTTACATTTGTATGTATTTATGTGCCTAGAATATATGTGTAATAGTATACATATTTTCACATACTTGTGATTGAGTATACAATCCTTGATCTGTCAATCTACCATAAGCTTCGAGAAAATAACAATGAACTCTTCTGTAATTACTTCTAAAGGCAGATAATTTTTCTCACTTCTGATATTCTTAATTCCCTTGAAAAGTTCTTTCTATATGCTGTGTAAAACCAAGAAGCCTGATATGCATGATGTCTTTGTGGTTAATTGCTCTAAAGCCAATATTTAAATTTCTTTGAGTCCTCTTTTACTGCCTGGTGTCTTGGGATGAAGAGCTGCGCAGGAGGGGAATATATACGTGGCTCTCGGTCTTGTGCATTTTGTGACAAAGGAATTCCCCTTTCAATCACGCTGCTCTCCTGGAGCCCCTGGAGCCTCTGGCTTAAGCGGCGCAGTCAGTCTGTGCAGTGTCCCTGACGTCATCTAGCGTATGCATAAGCCCTGCTATTGTCTTACTGCTACAGCAGGACTGGGGATTGCAGTATCCGCTGTTGCTGCTGCTCCCAGTCCTGCCTCTGCTGCTACCTAGTCCAGCCTCACTGCATCCCAGAAGAGCCACGTCGGCCTTCATTTGCCTAGTGGATTTTCAAAAGCAGCTCTTCGGTTTTTGGTGCTGTTAAGAGACCTTGCATTTCAATCACACGGGAGAAAACTGAAGCTCGTAAGAGGAGAATCTGGCAGCTGGACACAGCTTGGACTGCATTGTCTGGCTTCATGACCCCTGCTGTGTAGCCGGCTCATCTCTTCACTCTCACATGTACACTCTCCTCGCTTTTCTTTCTTTTTTTCCCCCCTTTTCTTTCTTCTTCTAATTTTTAAAAAGCAGCCTCTGGAGCCAGCCATGTTTGGCACTGAATCTTCATGTAAGTAAATGGATCCCACTTCTCTGCTATTTAGAAATCTGCTTGCTGTCATGGTTTCATTGGCTTAGAGTTCATATCACTTCGCCTTAGGTCATTAACAACCTTTGTATTTTGGCTCTAATTACAAAGGAATTGGTCTCAGGGAAGGAACCCCCCTTAACTGGGTTATTCATCCTTAAGGCCAGAGATGTCAATGTGTCAAAACCAGGCCTCTTAAGAGGGAGATAGGAAGACCAGAATCCATACAGCCACCTTAGAATGTGTTAATTGATGGGATCAGGCCTGTCACTGATCTATTGTTGCAGGCTCCATAATGGTGCTTAAACCTTAAAATAGATACTGGGAGGATCTGAGATGATAGTGTTTATTAGAAAGGAAAGAAAGGCTTACATTTTTCATCTAAAGAGATAAATAGTGTCATTATATACTCTTCTTCCATATTTTTACAAAAACATATAGAGATTATATGTAGATTCAAAATGAATAAGAAATAGCTTTATTTTTAAGGATGGATTTTTTTTTTTTTTCCCCCACAGTGGCTTCAATTTTGATATGCTGGCTAGCATCACAGCCCAGCAGGATCATATCTTTTTAAAAACTTATACAATGAAATTGCTTTTGTGCAGAGAAGGCCCTGCACTGTGGGCTAGGCAGGACAGCAGTTGTAGATGGCTACAATTGATATTTTAAAAATTATAACCAACCTATGTGAGGAATATTTAATGTTGGGCATAGAAATATAACATCAATTCAATTGTACAGGCTCTGCAGAATATTTTGTCATCGTCTATTAGCAGAGATGACAGTTAAGAATTTCTAAAAGAGATAAGAATTTCTAAAGAGACTTTCAACCTGCTGGCTAGAGCATTAAATATTGACAAGGCACTATCTTTGCCAGGGAGAAGGGGTTTAGGGCAGGAATTTAGGAAACCGATTTCTTATGAACTTGTAGTTTGACCTTTGTTTTCTTATCACAGGTGATCAGTGTGACTATTTGTGCATAGCTGATTATTGCAGAATAGTAGTGTTTCAAGAGAGCTAATAGTCCTCAGTTCTTTTGTTTCTTAATTGGCTTTTTAAAAGGGTTACTTTTGTTTCACTGTAGAAGCTTCTCATCTCAGACTACCACATTGCTTAATCAAAGTCATGTTAGAATAATAGTGACACGTAATATCCCATTCAGCCTGTGATAGTATTATTCCCTAATAATGTAGGCATATTTTTTTTAATTCGCTTAATGGTACATTTACAATTGGTTATCTAAGAAATAGAAATAGATCACAAAGTGTCAAAGACCGTCCGGTTTCATTTCAGTCATGGAATTTTGTTTATGTGGGAGCCTAGGTATGGGCAGAAATATTTATATACTAAAGGAAAATTAGACCTGTTACTTGGTTTAGCCAAAAATGGAAGTTAAAACTCAGTGCAGAAGTCTTTGGTTCTTGGACTAGGGACTCTAACATTGTCTGCTCAGTGTTACCAAGCAGACACATAGCCTTTCCCCATCACCAAACCTGATCTTTTGATAATATCACCTATGTGCCGTATGGTATGTGTGAAAGCTGCTGGTTGCTTGTGGTCTCCATAGCTACCAGATTACTGAAGAGAATAAAATATCGTTCAGAAGACAGAATACTATCATGCAGGTTTTTAGCATTTTTTGTCTTTTGTGAGTGTTAAGCTCTGTTTCTTGCTTATAATTTGAGGACCATAGATAGATTCATACTGTCAGTGGATATTGTGTTGAAAATGAATTGCCTTCTTTGGCACGTGTATACCTATGTAACAAACCTGCACGTTCTGCACATGTAGAACTTAAAGTATAATAATAAAAAGAAGAAGATACCCTAAGTCTGCATTCAGTGTTAGGACAAGTGTATTTTCTTTGTGTTCTGAGACATAGCTTTCTAGGCCTTTGATTTCAACCTTTTGGAGGCTATGTTTTAGGTTTGAAACCATATTTAGCATATTCAGGAAAATAGTCACATTTGAAATTCCAATTAGTTCAAAAGGGATCTCCCAAACCATCTAGGGTATTCTTACTAAGTTATCATAAGAAATACTTGTTTAACTATCTATTCTGTATACAGTGCTGTGGTAGATCCTGGAAAGAGTTAATTTTTTTCTAACTTATTCTGATTTTCATGATTCTTATCCTTGATTATGGTTGCAGTGCCTTGCTTATATAGGATGCTTTTACTTTTTAAATTGAGGTATGATTTACATGCAGTAAAATGCTTAAGTCTAAGTGTGCAGCTCAGTGAATTTTTGCCCATGTTTATACCCGTAGAATGCTACTCAGATCAAAATACAGAACATTTCCATTTCCCCTGGAAGTTCTCTTGTGGTCTTTCCCAGTCAATGTTATTTCCCCTCTTCATGAAAAGGTAACCACTATTCTGACTTCTGATGCCATAGATTCATGTTGTAAGTGCCTCTTTTAAACTTTCTTTATCTCCCCCTTGCTCTTTGCCATAAGAGAAGGAAATGTCTTCATTTTCAAATATTGTATTGATTAAGTTGATTTTATGTTTCAGATCTTTGAGTGCAGGAATTTGCAGTAGCCTGGATGTCACATTATAACGCATTCTGTCTTACTGAAATAATATTGTTTTAAATACTTGCACCCTCCCTAACCAAAAAAACAGACACACAAAAAAGCCTTTAAAAATACCAAAAAATTTGTGTTGAAGAGTAAACCCTAGTTCTTCAAAGTTAAAGACTTACACAACTATGACAATAGAATTAATAAATGTTTTATGCCTGATACTGCTTTAGTTCAATATCTCCAAAGACACTAGTCTCATCTCTTTGACTTAGTGAATCTGAATCTCCCACGGTTGTGTAGATTGGTCACAGTCAATCTATTCTGGGCTCACTTTGAAATGGGTGTTCTATAGTATGTGTAGACTGATCATCACAAAGCAGGAAGTATAGCTTCTGTAACTCCGTTTATTACCATCTTGATGTATTTCGCTGAGCTTTTCCTTTACTAAAATTTCCCATGTCTAACAATGGGAATAGTATGTCTCCTCTTTAACTGCTTTGAAGAAATACAATCTTAGTTTCTGTGGTCAGAATAATTTAGGTGTAAGAAGAAAGTACTATCAAGTTTTGTTGAGGAGGGTGATAATTAAAATGTATATTTAGGGTTCTTGATTTAATTTTATACATATATATATATAGTGTGTGTGTGTGTGTGTGTGTGTGTGTGTGTGTGACGAAGTCTCATTCTGTTGCTTTGTTGCCCAGGCTGGAGTGCAGTGGCACATTCTTGGCTCACTGCAACCTCCACCTCCTGGGTTCAAGCGATTTTCCTGCCTCAGCCTCCTGAGTAGCTGGGACTACAGGCATGTGCCACTATGCCCGGCTAATTTTTGTATTTTTGTTTAGTAGAGATGCGGTTTCATCATGTTGGCCAGGCTGGTCCCGAACCCTTGACCGCAAGTGATCCGCCCATCTCAGCCTCCCAAAATGCTGGGATTACAGGCGTGAGCCACTGCACCTGGCCGATTTAATGATATATTTTAAAATAAATTTATTATTTTCTCTTAAAATTTTATAAGAGGAGAAAATATTTTTAGGGAGAGAGGGAGAAAAAGTTTCATCCTTTCTTTTTGTGGAGTAAATGGTTTTGAGGAAAACTGATTTTGCACTGCTGACATTTGGTTACATCCTCCTTGATAAAGCCAGTTATTCTTCAAAGAGTGGGTACTTTAAGTATGATGAATTATTTAATTAGCATTTATTGGGCTCAGTCCTCCTCTTGTCTCCCCTCCCATGTTTTGCTTTTTCAGTTCTCAAGGGTACCACTTAAGATGTACTGTGGTGGGAATTGTGCCCTGGTCTAACACATTAATGCATCTTCCAAAGCACCTACCTTATTAGTCCAGTGAAGAGAGCAACACCTTACCTCCTGAGAAACAGAGTGCCCCTGGAGCAAATAGCATTATTTTATCCTCTTCCAAAATTTTTTGTATAGTTATAATAATTAAAAAGACCATCTGTGGATGGAGAAAATAAATCACCAAAGAAACAACAAAGCTTTAATAGGATCCCCCCACCTGAGCTTCGTGGAGATGAGAAACTAGTGGATGGGTGTGTCAGGGGGGTCAGGAGTCCTTTTTAGCTCTGGTGTGGCTGGTCCACACATATTCCCTGCCATTCCTTGGATATCTACATCACCTGGGGTAGGCAGCCAGATGTTGGACAGGATTTGGGATACAGTTTGATACCCCATGTGATTTGTCTTTGATGGGCACCAAAAGTTCAGTTGTTGCTTTTTGTTTTCATTACTGATGAGTGCATTAAGTTGAAAATGACAGCTTCTCAGTTTTAATAGGGAGTGTGGTACCATGTTACCAAGAACTAGATAATTTTCTCAAATTTTGAGCCATTGTGTGAGAGGTAGTCAAATGAATAATACTCTAGCAATATTAAATCACCAAGATACTGTAGTTCAACAGACATCTCTTTGATAAAGAAACAAGTGAGTTGTACTCTTTTATGTGCATCTCAGGCCATTCTTGGTAACTGGTCACATGTGAGATTAAACTTGGGCCTATTGTTTTGGTGTGTAATTTCTGTGAATTGGCTGAGATTTGAATAGTAACTATGGTCATTCAAAAATGGCTGTTCACATCTGGACCATTTTTCAAAATAAACATCTAATTATTATTAAATCATTATGTCAGAGACTGCTGTTTTTGCTGTTAGTATGTTTGGCATTTTAGTAGTCTGTTTGGTTTTCCTTTTTATTATTTATCATATGAAACTAGGTAATTTAGGAACATGAACCATTTTCCTTTCCCACAACATTAATCTGGTTATTAGATTTAGCTACCTCGGATTTTAGATGCTTTCATCTTAAAACAAAAATAGAAATACTTAAGTATATGCACAAAAACCCACCTCTAAGTCTGCACTTAGAGCATTGAATGTAATAGAAAAATATTGCATGACATTAGATAAGTAGAAAACCACAGACTGCTGAAGTCACAAACATGGAAAAATAATTGTAGATTTTAGGCATTATATTGGAACATAGTCATACAGGAGCTTGAAAAAGTAAAGCTCATATAATGTATTTGATTCATCTTACTGTATCATTTTTTTCTTTTTTTCTGAGAATACACATTCTGATGTGAAATTTCCTTTTGAGTTCCTTGGCTGTTAGTAGTTGACATTGTATTTTTAGTATCAAGATAATATTTTAAAGTAAATAAGGAAATTTTTTTCTTCTGGATATTTATATACTTTACCAGTACAGAAATGGAATAAAAATATGCAATGGTTATTTTTAAATCCTCAGATTTCTTATTTTCACTTCAGTATTGGTCTATTTGTTAGCCTGTAGTTTGTTCAGAAAAAAATTACATGTGAGTCTTCAGTGATTTGTTGTTTTCATTGTCACAATGGACCAGATTCATATCCTGTATAAACTGTGGGGAGTCTATGGGGAAAATTACCATATATGGAAACTTTCCCCATAGCATCCCCATGGAGTTACACAGGATGTGAATAGGATTCATTGTTGTTATGGATTCTGAGCTGGAAAAGTCACTGATCATGTGTATTTTTTTAAGCATTAATAATAGTCACTGCATTAATTTATGTTCATATACTGTTAAATTTTCAATGTGAGACTATATGGACACTATAAATTGAATAGTCATTTATAGACTGTTAATTGTATAGTCATTTTTTTGTTCCTTTTTTTGAAGAGTATTGATATCCTTCCATTTTTTCCTAGTCAGTATAAAGCACGAGTTAACACACTTATTAATGTTTTTAACAAGAAAATGCACAAATGCTATATTATTTAAATGGTCCCATTTACCATGCTAGAATAGTAAATAGTAAGATTTTCAATGTATTTTATTTGTATTAGTAATTAATTCAGATACGAACAAAAAAACAAATACGCAATTTAATGCATGTTTAGAAATGGCAGCAACCACATGCCAGATGCAGCAACTAATTGCAGAGACTTTGACTTTCACTTGCCTGGATTCATACCATGGCTCTACCATGTGCTACCAGCGTTTAACCATCTACTGTCTAAGCTTACGGTGTGACTTATCCAATGAACTCTCTGTTTTAGGGGAATTGGCCTTTGGGGTCCTGGATATCTGCCAGGGTAGGGCTTATCAAGGGACATTTGTGGAGAGAGAGTTCAGCAGTGGAAAATACTAACTGAAGATAGATGTCACTTAAGGCTGAGTGAAGACTAGAAGTTCCATCATGGGAATATTTTAAGGGATCCAATAGGAGGTTTGAGGGGAGGAGACTGTATGAAACTGATGAAATGAAATGGGTCAGGGTTGGCAAATGCCAGATGCCCAGTGGCAAGCATCATTGATTGGTCATCGCTCTCTTGCAGGATTAGCTTCAGCCACTAAAGGTTGGAATGTTGTCCACTCAGAAGACTTCATCAGTGCAAGTGTTTTCCATGTTAGTATGAGTAATAGACACATAAATATTTAAATAAACATACAAATACTTACCAAATTAAGAATAAAGGGGCGGGCATGCTGGCTCACGCCTGTAATCCCAGCACTTTGGGAGGCTAAGGCAGGTGGATGACAAGGTCAGGAGTTTGAGGCCAGCCTGGCCAATGTGGTGAAACCCTGCCTCTACTGAAAATACAAAAATTAGCTGGGCATGGTGGCACACGCCTGTAGTCCCAGCTACTCAGGAGGCTGAGGAAGGAGAATTGCTTGAACCCAGGAGGCAGAGGTTGTGGTGAGCTGAGATCACGCCACTGCTCTCCAGCCTGGGCAACAGAGTGAGACTCCGTCTCAAAAAAATAATAATAATAATTAAAAAATAAAGGTAAGAATCTTAAGTGTTCCAGAAATATCTCTTTAGATTTTGGGCTGGACATGGTGGCCCACGCCTGTAATCTCAGCACTTTGGGAGGCCGAGGCAGGAGGATTGCTTGAGCCCAGGAGTTGAAGACAAGCCTGGGTAACAAAGTGAGACCCTGTCTCTAAAATGAATGAATGATATGAAATAAACACACCAGTCTGTGTCACATTATGGTTCTCAGTAATGTCAGTGTGTTAATGATTCAGACCCACCACTGGGCTCTTCTGAATGAAATATTTATCAGTTGACGACAAATCCCCGGAGTGTAGCAGGGTACCTAGCATATATCAAGTGCTCATGTTCTTTAAAATTTGAATCTGCTGTGGATTAAGGTAATATCATTGAAAATATGATGCGTGGGCTTGTAGGGTGTTAATATTGAGTTTAATAAAATTTTCCAGGCTAAGGAGTTTATCACATATAATGGGTACATGTCAGAAACATGCCAGTAATCAGCCCTTGTCATCCTTCAGAGCAGGAACAAATGACACAAACAGAATAATAGCTTATTACTAAGCCCAAATTTGTCAGTGGGTAAACTACCATATACTGATAATTTGCCATATACTGATAAGTTGACTACGTCTTATCTAAGTTGGCTCACCATTCTTAAAGGTTAAGTAAAAATAATGAGTTACTCATAATCATCAGTTTATGTACAGCATGAAAATTGAGAATTGTTTGCTTGCAATACTGATATAATTTCAGGAACTAGAAAAACTATTTTACATTTTTTTGTGAGCATTTCAGACTGTTAAGATTGAGGCTTTTTGGCATATTTTGGGCAGTAGCAAGCCCGACTGGAATGCATATAGATTAGGAAATCACAGTGACTCCACTGAAGTATTCTTTACTACTTCCTCTACCTCTGGCTTCTTCTAGAACACCTAGTTTTCAGGGGAAGGCTTTGGTAGGGTCTGGCCTGGTGATACACATGGATGATCCAAGCCTGGACTTGTATCAGAAGTCTGAATTTCTCATCTGAAACTTTCCTAGTCTTGTGTTGGTATAATGATGTTTCAGTTACCTATTGCTACACAACAAACTCCCTCAAAACATACTGGTTTAAAACAATTATGTATTATTATCTTTCACAGTTTTGTGGGTTAACTGGACTCCATTGGTGGTTCTCATGAAGGGTCTCATGCAGTTAGATTTCTGTCAGTGCTGTAGTCATCTAAAGGCTCACCTGAAGTGGATCTCCAGGATAGCTCTGGCATATGCCATCAGTTGAGGTTAGCTGTTGGCTTAGGGCTCAGCTGTGGTTATGGGCAGGAATGCCTATACAGTTGACCCTGGAACAACTTAGGGGTTAGAGGCTCTGATCCCTGCACAATTGAAAATCCACATGACTTTTTACCACTAAAAACGTAACTACTAATAGCCTACTCTTGACTGTAAATAATTATAGCATGGATAATTAACACATATTTTGTATGTTAAATGTATAGCTATAAATATATATGCTGCATGTATAAACGTTCATGTATATTTCTTTATGTGGACATATGTTTTCATTTCTCTTAGGTAAATACCTAGGCATGTCATTGTTGAGAAACTGCCAAACCATTTTCCATTCCCACTAGCAATGGATGGGAGTTCACTTGCTTCACATTCTTGCCAACATTTAGTATTGTCAGCCTTTTTAATTTTTGCTAATTTCATGGGTGTGTAGTGGTATATTGTGATTTTAGTTTGCATGTCTTTCATTCTTATCATATTGAACATTTTTTCGTGTTCTTTTTGGCTGTTTGTATATCTTCTTTGGTTAAGTGTCTGTTCAAATCCTTTGCCTGCTTTAAAAATGAGGTTGTCTTCTTATTATCGAGTTTTGAAGGTTCTTCATATATTTTGATACAAATCCTTTGTCAGGTGTATGTATTGACAATATTCTTATAGTCTGCAGCTTTCCTTTTTGTTTTCTTAATAATGTTAAGTTTTTAATTTTGAAGTCTAGTTTATCAATATCTTCTGTCCTATGTAAAAATATTTTGCCTATGTTATTGTCATGAATATTTTTCTCCTGTATTTTCTTCCAGGTGTTTTGCTTCTTTGTGTGCTATGATCCATCTTTAGTACATTTTTGTTTGTAGTATGAGGTAATGATAAATGTTCATTTTTTTTTAGTGAAATGAATATTCACTTGTTCCAGCACCGTTTCTTGAGAAGACTGTCATTTCTCCATTGAATTGGCAACTTTATCAGAAGTCAGTTCACCCTATATTTCTATTCTATTTTATCCTAGGGATCTGTATATTTATCCTTAGGCCAATACCATAATTGTGATACTGTATAGCTTTATGATCAGGTAGTGTAGGCCCTCCAAGTCTGTTCTTTTTCAAAATTCTTTTGGCTAGACTTGATCCTTTCATATCTTCATGCATTTTTAAATTTGCTTGTCAATTTCTACAAAAATACCTGGGATTTTGATTGGAGTATATTTAATCTATAAAGTAACTTGGGGAGTTTTAACATTTTAACAATATTAAGTTTTGCAATTCATGAACATGATATATTTGTCCTTTAATTTAGGTCTTTAATTTCTCTCCGCAATGGTGAAACTAGTTATGAAATTAAAAGAATAGTCAGGATATTTTTCACTGATAGAAGAACACTTATTTGGAATGGAGTAACTTATATTACTCACTGAATATATGTTTGTAGGGAACATATAGTAAATGTAAAAGTGGTGGTATTAGTAAAGCATCATTAATTTGGAGGAATTATTTGCACTTGTAAAAATCTTAAATAACCTGGAAAGTGAGATTTCACTAAACAAATGTTGTATGAAGGTCTTTTGATGGTATGTTTTAACAAATAGATTAGAATTGTTTATACATACAGGCAAAAAACAACCCCATTAAGAAGTGGGCAAAGGACACGAACAGACACTTTTTGAAAGCAGACATATATGCAACCAACAAGCATATTAAAAAATGGCCAACAACACTACTCATTAGAGAAATGCAAATTAAAGCCAAAATGACATACCATCTCATACCAGTCAGAATAGCCATTATTAAAAAGTCAAAGAATAACAGATGCTGGTGAGGTTGCAGAGAAAAGGGAACGCTTACACTGCTAATGGAAATGTAAATTAGTTCAGCCATGGTGGAAAGCAATGTGGCAGCTCCTCATAGTACCAAAAACAGGATTAGCATTCAACCCAGCAACCCCACTACTGGATATATACTCAAAGGAATACAAGTTGTTCTACCATAAAAACACATGTATGCGTATGTTCACTACAGTACTATTCATGTTATCAAAGACATGGAATCAACCTAAATGTGCATCAGAGGTAGACTGGATAAAGAAAATGTGGTACATATGCACCATGAAATACTATACAGCCATAAAAAAGAATAAGATCATGTCCTTTTCAGCAACATGGATGGAACTGGAGGCCATTATCCTTAGCAAACTAACACAGGAAAAGAAAACCAAATACTTCATGTTGTCACTTTTAAGTGGGAGCTAAATAATGAGAACACATGGACAGAAAGAGGGTAATAACAAACACTGGGGCCTACTTGAAGGAGGAGGGTGGGAGAAGGGAGAGGTTCAGAAAAAAAAAAACCGTTGGGTACTATGCTTAGTACCGAGGTGACAAAATAATCTGTACATTACGTGACTCATAAACCCCGAGTCACGAGTTTACCTGTATAACAAAACTGCACATGTACCCCTGAACCTAAAATAAATGTGTGTGTGTGTATATATATGTGTGTATACATATATATATATATTTTTTTGGCAATGGAGTCTCGCTTTTTCACCCAGGCTGGAGTGCAGTGGTGTGATTTCAGCTCACTGCAACTTCTGCTTCCCAGGTTCAAGCAATTCTCCTGCCTTAGCCTTCTGAGTAGCTGGGATTACAGGCACATGCCACCATGTGTGGCTAATTTTTGTATTTTTAGTAGAGATGAGGTTTCGCCATGTTGACCAGGCTGGTCTCGAATTCCTGACCTCAAGTGATCTGCCCTCCTTGGCCTCCCAAAGTGCTGGGATTACACGAATGAGCCACCGCGCCTGGCCTAGTTAAAATATTTTTAAAAATAAAAAAAGAATGGTTTTGTACTTAGAACATTTAAAAATTATGTTTTATGTAAATGCTATTTTTATGGCCCTTAGAACATTTGTTCTTCCTCTTGTTTGTCATATCTTGGGAAATCACTTTATTATATTTACATATGTTTTACTCCAGTTCTTGCCAAATATTCACATTTCTTTAATTAAAAAGGTCTGGATTGATGAGTTTTTATATTCAAAAACAGGATCCTCCATTTTTATTAAGCTGGTTCTGTAGTCCTGTTGGGTTATTGACCTTTTTGAGGCTCTAATAAATCTATGGATCCTTATGATCAAGAGATCTGAAACCAAACCTTTCTCTAAAAATAGATTCAGGATGACATTTGTCACCTTTAAAAATTAAATTGAATTTAAATTTATTTTTTAAGAACTTTTTCTATTTGGCATTACTTGCAGTGATTTTCTAAGTCCTTAAACTTGATAGAGATTGAATTGACCTGAAACAGCGTATTATGTATATGCATAATAAATATGAATCTATAAACATATTTCATCCCCAAAACAATTAATATTGCATTCATCTACCTTTGTTTTAGGCAGTGTATAAAGCAGTAATCCTCTAATAATCTCTAGGTAATTAGTGTAGTCTCCTGAAAGCTGCAAGGGTGTATACTTAGTGGCTTATAGATTAATCTGTGCTGACTTTCTCACCCTTTTTCTAAGTTAGTTCCAGGCAGGCCTACTCTGTTAGTTATTTTTATTGTAAATATATAGCACAGTGCTTAAGAACCTGGGCTTTGGTTCAGGAAGATAAGGGGGTCTAATTTTACTATGTTGCTTTGGGCATCTTATCTCTCAGCTTCAGTTTGTTCATCTGTAAGATGGGGATAATATTAACTTCATGGGATTGGTGTAATGCTTAATTGAAATAAGTAAAATGGCAAGCCTTTAATGGCACATGATAAGCAGCTGATATGTTAATTATTTTTGAAGCTTTCCATACCAGGAACACATTACATAGCAGCATCAACATGCTGTGTATATATATATGATATAAAATAAAGTATAGGCCAGAATAGAAAATGGCAACACTGAATGTACAAATGGCAAAGAAAGAAAAAACTGTTTTAAATGGAAAAACTTATTAAGTTTGGTTCCTGTCGTCTGGCAGTTTCCATTCTAAGGGGATAAGATGAATGAAATTATAATTCATGCATATCTGCTTTATATTGATTTGTGTTACTGTTTGTATACATGCTTTGTTTTTTTGTTTTGTTTTGTTTTTTGGAGATAGAGCCTTGCTCTGTTGCCTAGTCTGGAGTGCAGTAGTGTGATCTGGGCTCACTGCAACCTCTGCCTCCTGGGTTCAAGTAATTCTCCTGCCTCAGCCTCCCAAATAGCTGGGATTACGGGTGCCCGCCACCACGCCTGGCTAATTTTTGTATTTTTAGTAGGGACTGAGTTTTACTGTGTTGGCCAGGCTGGTCTCGAACTTCTGACCTCAGTTGATCCACCTGCCTCAGTCTCCCAAAGTGCTGGGATTACAGGCGTGAGCCACTGTGCCCAGCCTCATCCTGCATTTTTTAATGTTCTATTGTACTTTATAATGGAGGGAGTGTCTCTTCTGGTTTACATGCTCTGGAGTCAGTAAATAGACTGAAATCCTCATTCTGTTGGCTGCATGACCTTCAGTAGATTAACTTCTCTGGCTTCAGTTTCTTACCCTGTAAAGTAGGCTTACAAATAGTACTGTGTCATGGGGCTGCTGTGAGGTGGTTTTTGTTGTTGTTTTTGCTTTTTTTGTTTAGAGACAGGGCCTCACTCTACACCCAGGCTTGAGAGCAGTGACACAATCATAGCTCATTGCAGCCTCAACCTCTGGGCTCTTGGCGATCCTCCTACCTCCCTCAGCCTCCCAAGTAGGTAGGACCACAGGTGCATACTACTATGCCCTGCTAATATTTTATTTTTTGTAGAGGCGATCTTGCTCTGTTGCCCAGGCTGGTCTTGAACTCCTGGGCTCAAGCAATCCTCCTGCCTCGGCCTCCTAAAGTGCTGAGATTACAGGTGTGAGCCACTGTGCCTGGCCTGTTGTGAGTTTTAAATGCCTTAAAATACTTATCACCTAGTAAAGGCTCAATGAATGCTACCTACTGTTATTAGGTATTGTTATATTAGTCATTTATGTTATTGCCTTATCCTTCCAATTGCATTCAATATGCCCATTTAAACATTTGCTGTATGAAAGTCTATGATGTATGAGGCGTGAAAAGTTATGTAAAGACAGAACATCAGTGGTTCTGGGTTTTATGCTCACCTCACCTAATACTTAGTCTCATCTCTCAGAGTGTCTTGCTTATTCAACACAATAAGGTCAATAACCTTTTCTTTATTCATGAAAATGTCTGAAATGTGAATGGAATTTATACTTTTGTAATGGCATCATATTTTAACTTAAACTTAATATTTAAGGAGACTCTAAATACTAATAATCCTCATTGGTTTATCTAATTTAAATGTCTGTAGCTTTGTTAGAATTTTTTTAAGTCATGCATATAAGTTCTTTTTTTAAAAAGCTTTATGATATTTTGGTATAGATGTCATAGCGTGCTTTGCATTGTTTAATCTCCATTTAGATGGATTAAGTGGCATTTTCTTCACTGAGGAATTTGATAAACCCTTTTTGACTTTTTATTGGGATGGACAGAGTTATCACTATATAAGAAGGGAAATAATACACCTAAGAGTTTACTTTCTGGTTTGTTTCTTTTAGGATTTATACTAACATGCATCCAAGATGTTTTGTTTAGTTGTGTAAGGGAGATCAGGAAACAGCATTGCTACCCTCCAGTACTTATGCTTAGAATGAAAAACTTTTACTGTGGTGTTGCAACATGAATAATTTTCCTTCAGACTTTCATGAGGCCAAGACCATGTTTACATTTGATTCCAAGCAGAGGACTGGCAAGCTGGGCAGTTTTTTTTTTTTTTAAAGATATAAAATACCTATGTCCCTGAGTGCTTGAGTCTTCATATGCTCTGGAATTACCAGCTGCACACCTGACTATAGTCTGTTTGTTTTTAATATTAAATTGACCTTTTCCAGCCTCTCTTGTTGAGGAAGTGGAGTCTGAGTAACACCAGCTGTGTGTGTGGTGTCAGGCGGGAACAATAATTCAGGGATGCAGAATATGGCTCGCCTTTGTTTCCTGAAATTGTGCATTGATTTCTTTTGTCAGTAGACTTTCAAATGAATGGAAGAAACATTTTCTATTTTTAATTTTTTTGAGGGGTGGCAGACTTCTTTCAAAAGCAAATAATTCATCTGCAAATTCAAATTCTATTTGGTACATCGAATTTCTCTTAAAGTAAAACATACATATGTAGTAGAATTTTTAACTGAGTCAATTTCATAGCTGTCAGAACCTTTCTCATCACAGCAATTTGATTAAAGTTTTTTTAAAGGCTTTTTCATTTTTAATAAGGAAAATATCTCTATTGTAACCACTGCTGCCAGCAGGAGGACATTAGTTTTCATGAATATTTTTAGAATTTTCTCCACCTCACATTTTTAGGTAGATAAAACTGAATTAGGTTTATAGAGTTAATTTCTCCTTTTCTTTGGCATTGAATGTACTCTAATTTGTAGCTTAAAAATTAGAGTTAGTCTTTTTTTTTCCTGAGTGAATACAATTTTTTTGTAGAATAGATGGTTCTTAAAGAATACATTAGTTCAGGATCTAATATGAATCAATAATTTTTTGCTGATAGTATGAACAACCAGATGATTGGGAATTCTTGAGAATTATACAAGAAGTTTATAGCTTTATTACTATTTCACAAATGATTCTGGAGGTTTCTTAGGATATTAGCATTATAAGCCTGAGGTAACTGGTTTTTCTTTTTCTGACCTGGGTGCATTTGTGGAGTCTGAGGCTGACAAATGAAATAGTTACTTGCTGCTTAATAAATTTCCCTGAGAATTGTTTGGTACTATTTGGCAAGCTTACTCCACATTACTAAGATTTGACTTTCTTGAGTTTTATTAGAACTCCTTGCTCCTGAAGCACTAACATTTCTATTTTGTCTTTCATGCAGTTGAGCCACCTCCCTAACGGTGACCAGTCCTCTGCAGGCAATCAGGTCACAGCTACAAGTGATTGGCTGTCAGCCCAAATGATGCAGAATATTTTATCATTTGTAATGTATGTGGCCCTCAAAAACATAATGTCTGGAATAACGGATAACATGACATTTATCATGATCAGTGGAATTGGTTAATCTGGTCAGGAAACGACTGAATATTTTACCCATTTAGCTGACTGGGCTTTGATTTTGTTTATTTGCCTTTGAGAATTGACAATAGGAATAAGCCTGGGTAAACAGCAGTGCTAGGCTCTGCACTTTGTTTTCTATCCAGCCACTGTGCAAATGAGATATGATAATTTAAGGTCCCTTTTGGGAGAACCATGTTAAAAGGAGAAAGGAAGCAGGGACCGGGGCATTTAGGTGGCAGTTGTCTTTCACTGGGGTAGCCATATATCATATTCCCATGGTATGATATATCATATACATGTGGTGTGATGTGATAACATATACTTTTGGATTTGGCTGCCCACTTGGTATTATGAGATATTTGCATAACAATAAATGCCCTGCATTTGGTAGAAAGCCCCAGTTGCCTGAATCTCTCAACCTAAACTCAGTTTCAGATCCTTTCCTAGGGGTATGAGTAGGTATGATAACAGTTTCAGACTTTTTTTCCTTTCAGCACTTCAGCCTAAAGGCCTCTTACAGAATTCAGCAGGTGCGCTTCATAATAACCTTCCTCCTTCTCTAACACAAGTAAAAAGTCACAGGTTGGACCTAGCATTGTGGCTCTAGGAATGCTGGCCATACAAGTGGAGAAAGCAGCTCTGCCCTGAAGAGCTGCCATGGAAGTTGCATGGGCAGCCGGAACAATTGCCTGAGCCACGTTTTGTGAGGCAGCCTTGCCCCTAAACGTTGGTGTTTTATACTGGTGATTAGGAGAATTTAGCCTTTGGGAGGAAGGTCCTGTGACCTTGTATTCTGTATGAAAATATGTAGCATTACATTTCTGTGTTATGCCCTTAATGCACAGTCCTACCACAAAAGCTTCCCAAGGAGAGACAATTTCAGGGTGATGAGGAAAGGATGTTATAATGCCATTTCAACAAAGAAGGCAGTCAAATGCAATAAATTAGAATGAGGTACAAAACAGACAAGCTAATGGCAAAAGACTGATCCAAAAATGTTGGCCATAGCATCTAACATCACCTCGTAACCTGAGTTACAAACAGACGTTTTCTTTCAGAATCAAGATACGGGAGTGCTGTGATCCTTTCACATTGTCCTATTGGGGCTGGTGGGAATATGTTTTATTCAGTTTTCATGAAACGATTAAAATGATCCATTATATGTTCGGCACATTGTGTTGCACATAATGATTTTTTTTTCTATTGTTCTCGTGTTCCCCAAGGTCTTTTACTGCTAGCCTATGCTTCTGAATGTGTGAGGGATCCAATGAGACTTCTGATTATATGGCGAATAGCATCATCTTGAATTTTGTGAAATTATTTCTGGATAGAATTAAATCTAGTATCTGACATTATGGTTTAGCTAATTGCTTCCCAACCTGTAAGCTCTCTTCTCAATGGCAAATGAATTCTTTGGGAAATAATTTAAATCTGCGGTGAAATAATTGGTCCAGATAATTGTGCTCAGTGTGTGGAGATGTTGATGAGTGATATCTTGATATAACCTGTGTTCTTTAAAGGGGACTGCTTAGGAGAAGGGCCTGGACTTCCTATTGCTATAGCCTTAACTGAAAAATATCTGATGGTAGATGTTTGACACTAAAAAGATAGATCCAATGTGATAACTTTTTAAAGAATAATTTTCTGTAATTTTCCTGGAGTCATCTTCATTACTAAAGATCATTCCCAAGCTAATGGCAAAAACTCCCAGTACACTAAATAACCACAGCAAATGGTAGGGTTTGTGACAGTTCCTATTGCTGGGAAAGGCTTGTTCACTCTTGCTTCCTGCCTTAACCTATGCAGTGCAGTTTTAGTCTACCTTGTTAATACTACTTTTTCTGTGTTGGGTATTGATTAACACCTAGTGATGCTTTCATTTCTTACGGCTAGGGTAAGAGCTATTTTTTAGAACACAATACCATTTTAATCTTTCCAGTGTCTAAAATAATGTTTCTTTAAAACATGTTAGAGTTCATTTTCATTGTAGATGTCTTAAACAATACCAATAAAAAAGGAAGGAAGAAGAAAAAGAAGGGTCTGAGCTATGAAGTCAGACAGATTGGGATTGATTTTGGTTCTGCCCTTGACTGGGCTAGTGATCTTGGGCAATTTTATAATCTTTCAATTGAGGACAGTATTCTGCTGATAAACTTGCTGTAAAGGTAAATGAGATAGTGTATGTAAATATATGCTTAGTACAGTGCTCCCCATACAGTAAGTGTTGAGTGCATAGTCATATAAGTATAAATGTGGGTAAACATGTGTCAAGCACTTGGGAGGCAGTGTATTAGGGGATTTATACTATAGGTAAACATACAGATATATGTAAAGGGGGGAGTGTGTGTATAAAATTAGTAAGTGTTTCTAGTTCTATCTTTAAAGCAGAGTGCCCTGCTCAAGACATGGAAGATTTTATGATTAATAACATACAAATCCTTCTGCTCAATGATATCTTCTGTTAATATGTCTTACAGTTTTTGAGTGATTTGTGTAAAATGATATTATTTTGTATATATTACTTGCAATCTGCCTTTTTTCATTTAATAATATTTAATAAATACTTTACCGTAATACTGAATTTAACAGCCACAGAATACTTTGTTGTAGTTTGAAACATATTTTTTTAGCTAATCCTTTGAGTGGTTACTTAGGTTTTCTTTTTTGCACTTTTTTTCTATAAATAGATGTGGCAAACATTCTTAAGGTTAAATTTTTGCACGTAGCCATGCTTTTGTCCTTAGGATACATTCCTGGAACTAGAATTGGAGGCCAAAAGGCTTGCCAAACTTTAAGATACCTGGTTCCTATTACCAGGTTACGTTGGAAATTTGTACTTCTTTGCTATATATTTTAAAATATTGGCTGGGTATGATGGCTCATGCTTGTAATCCCAGCACTTTGAAAGGCCAAGGCAGGAGGATTGCTTGAGGCCAGGAATTCAAGACCAGCCTGGGCAACATAGGGAAACCGTGTCTCTACCTAAAAATAAAAAAATTAGCTGAACATGGTCTCATGTACCTGTGGTCCCAGCCACTCAGGAGGCTGAGGTGGGAGGATCACTTGAGCCTGAAAGGTCAAGGCTACAGTGAGCCCTGATGGCATCACTGAACTCCAGCCTGGGCGTCAGAGTGAGACCCTGTCTGCAAAAGCGAAAAAGTAAAAAAAAATTATGCAAACTCTGAATTTGTAAGGACATGGAAGAATGCAATAATATCATTTGCTTTCTGCCTATTATGTAGGAAAAATATATGTTTTCATTTTATTTTTAAAAATTTGTGTTTTTTATGTTAAGGTGGCTGAAAACAAATCCCTCCTCCCTACACTGCACCTCAGTACTTCACAGAAGGGTGTGTAGCACCCTTGCTTAGACTGTGATCTTGGTAAGTCTGACTTGAACTCATTCTGGGCCGGTTATCCCACCTCTTCTGTAGAAGTTATCCCACAAACCAGACTGTCTTGCCTGGCCAAGTATCTTGCAAATCTTGGACAGGTGTCCCAAGGGAAATAATCTGTTATGGAAGCTAGAAGAGCCCAAGAAGAGCCATCATGCTTGCACATGAAAACAGTTCATTGTAAGAAATTCAGTCAGGTAGAATTTGGATGTTATTAATCATCATAAAGTCTTCCATTTCTTGAGCAGGGCACTCTGCTTTAAAGACAGAGCTAGAGGCTGGGTGCTGTGGCTCATGCCTGTAATCCCAGCACTTTGGGAGGCGGAGGCAGGCAGATCACGATGTCAGGAGTTCGAGACCAGCCTGGCCAACATGGTGAAACCCCCGTCTACTAAAAATACAAAAGTTAGCCAGGCGTGGTGGTGGACGCCTGTAATCCCAGCTACTCGGGAGGCTAAGGCAGGGGAATCGCTTGAAACTGAAAGGCAGAGGTTGCAGTGAGCCGATATCGCAGCCTCTGCACTCCAGCGTGGGCGAAAGAGCGAAACTACGTCCAAAAGAAAAAGTACTAGAAACATTCACTAAATTATACACACACACACACGCACACACTTTTACAGATACCTGTATATCTACGTATAGTGTGAATCCCCTAATGCGCTGCCTTCCAAGTGCTCAATACATGTTTAGTGGGTCAGTATATATTTGCTGTTCGCATAGTAAATGCCCTCTCTGGGCAGCACATTTCAACTGAGCAGGTTGCTTCATAGTAATTCTTTAGGGGATGGTCATAGGTAAAACTTTTTAAAGATTTATCTAGTGATCCAATTCATTTCTTTACCACTGGGTCTAGTTGTACTTGTTTGTCACTAGGAAGGGCTGATTGGTCCAGTTCCTCTTGGGAGAAACCATTACTGGGAGGACAAGTTGCTGATATATTAGGCTTCCATATTTGCATTTAGAATAATCTATGCAATAATGCCATTGCCAAAAGGGTCCACAGATAACTCTGAATTAATCTATTGTCTTGAAGAATATTCTTTACTAATTTCATTCTGCAGAACTTATTCCGTGGAACTACACACATACACATCCTATCAAACCTTATTATTTACCTTTCTTTTTGCCTCTCTTCCCTATGTCCTTCACTATCTACCCCTTTGCTTTCATTTTCTCTGGATTGAGTAAAAGTTACAATTAGTAGATGGTGCTTTCTAGAATGTTTAAGGATTTCTCTGGGGAAGAGCCCCTTCAGGGCTGTATCAGCCTTGTGGTGTGAGGACCCTGAACATGAACAAGAAAGTCTGAGTAATGGTTGTGCAAGAGTATCAGCTGATTTTCATTTAAGGAGTTTAGAGATGTGTCATCTGGCAATGTAGAATTGAATCTTTACCACATGTTCATTTTTCTACACTGAGAATGAATGTAATTCTAGTAGATGAGCAAGCAGATTGATTGGTTATTCATTGCAAATTCTGCTATACTGGAGTGTTCTGCTTTTCTCTTCCAGTGAAGCCTAGAGATGTTTAGTGCCAAAAAATCATGTTACAGTCACTAAATTAGCCAGAGCTATAAGACAGTGGTATGGATACTTTTAAAGAATTAATATTAGCAAAGAATGAAGGTCTGCAAAGTGGTTGCTACTGGGAGAAATTATTTGATTAATGCTTGGTGCTAACTGGAATGTTTTCTTCTTTTTCATGTTTTCCTATGAATTGTTTCCCATTTACTATATTACTTTTGACATCTATCTTATATATCCATATATAAGATCAGTTTTCACATATAAAAGCCCCTTCTCTCTGCATAGATGTGTTCCTGTTTTCCTAAAATAGCTGTATAGGGTATTTCAATAAGTATATTTTACCTTAAAGAAAAATAAGAAAGCCCCTTTCCCTGAATTGTGTACCCATACCTGTGGTAAACACAGTAATGGTCCCAAAAGATCTCTGTGTCCATGTCCTAATCTCTGGAACCTGTGGATATATTACATTAAATGGCAAAGGGAAATTAGGGTTTAAACCAGGCAGAATTAAGGTTGATAATAGACTGATTTTAAAATATGGACATTATGCTGAATTATCCAGGTAGGCTCAGTATAATCACAAGGGTCCTTAAATGTCGAAGAGGAAGGCAGAAGAAGAGGTCAGAGTAACGCGATATGAGAAGAACTCAACCTGCCTTTGCTGGGTTTGAAGATGGAGAGAGAGGGCCACAAGCCAAGGAATGTGGATGACCTTACATAACCTTTCAGAAATATTCTGCATAATATATACACATATGTATTTTCTCCTCTTTATTTTACACAAACAAGAGTTTACAGTCCACACTTTTATATTGTTGGAGTTTTTTCTTTTTTAATCAAGTGTTTAAAAAAGGTGTAGAGATTATGTTTAGATCAATTACTTTCTTTTTAAAAACAGCTTCTAGTAGTCTTTTGTATGACCATACTACAGTTTATTTAAATAATTCTCTATTGATGGAACTACTAGGCTTTTTTCAGTTTGGGCTATTACAGGTCTTTGTGAATATACACAAATATATTTGCAGCAGAAATTCCCCAAAATAAATTTAAAGGTAAAATTACTAAATTATTCTCCAAAAGAGTCATCCAATTTATACTGTTTTATAGCCTCTTTCTGGGCTAGAGTGTACCTTGATTATTAATTATAATGAAGTGGGAAGTGTAAGATATTAAAAGACAGAGATTAGACGGGGTGTCACTCTGTCTTTATTCCCTGTTAAATATAATTCCAAACACGGTGGCATGATTGCCAGTAGAGTTCTTCAATTTGTCTTTTTCTTTATGGCATTCTTCACTCTTGTAGACATTTTAAATTTTCATGTAGTCAGATTTATAAATTTTTCATTTATGGCTTTTGTTTTGTGACTTGCCTTCTCCAAGATTTTAAAAAAATATATAGACCTCCCGTATTTCTTTCCAGTACTTTTGTGCTTTCCTTTTTTACTTTTGAATCTTTGATCCAGTTAGAGGTTTTTTTCCTTTTTTTAAGGAAAAATTCATGCAATTAAATATTAAAATGAGATTTGACATAATCTCTAGGTCCTTTATGTTAACTATATAATATATTTTAGCACAGCAGTTCCACTCTGTATGTATTCTTTCATCGTGATTGTAATTCATACATAATTTTTTTACTTGAAGTTTTCAATATAATTGCTTAGGAATGGATTAAGTAATGTTTTGAACCTTATTGCAACACATAAAACAATTCACCTTTTTGTTTTAGAACTAATGTAGTAATCCACAAAGGATTAAATAGACATGTAATAATGAGTTTTCATTGAATCATCACAAAACACATGCTATTAATAATCTTTGGAATACCTTGATATTTTCTAGTTCTCTACTTCCTCATGTCTGATTACAGCAATTTGGAGGAGGAAAATGTATTCAGTCTTAGTAATTTTTTATTTTGACTTAAAGCCTCCCAGTGGAGGAATAAAGATGAATTATTTATGCTTTATAGTCTTAGAGTTGTTGTTAGAAATTGGTGTTGATGAAAATAATGACTAATGAAGCAAGCATTGGTATGTGTTGCTGGGACCTTTGAGACTATTCCTTTTCAGTTTTTCCATTGTGGCCTAAGAAAATTCTGTCTGCTATTTGAAGAAGTCATATGTTTGAGACAAATTAAATTTTCAGGTCAAGAAATATTTACTTGATTAAGCATACATTACTTTTGTGATAACTGCCTCATATTCCCAAGTCAACAAGCCTTCTCAGAAGAGGTCAGGGAGTTTCCTGTATTGTTTAATTGACTTTAACCAATGAAAGCTTGTCATGAATGGGATCTAAAGGGAGCCTGACCTCATCTCCCAAGTGAAGAAGTGATTGTCTACACCATCATAAGACAAAGCTATTGCTATTCATTGCATTCCCTCAGATGATTTCATAAATGTTACTTCAACTCCTCAGATTTTATTGTTAGTGCTATTAATTCTTAAGTCCAAACTTGCAAAATAACATCACCACACCCCTGTGAGATAGCAAGTGTTATTTCCATTCTCAGTTGCAGAGATTCTAGTTGAGTATTCATGCCTGTTTTGCCTGAGGATGAAGATGATGATCTGTATTTCTTAACTTTTTAGCCAATTTTCCTTAATTACATTTGCATTTTTTAGGGTCAGAGAGTTTTTGAGGGGACACACTCTTATTAGGGACTACTAAGGCCAGGACTTACTCTGCATCTTGAACCACTCTGCCTCTTGTTAGTTTTCAACTTACATTGTTCTTTCTCAGTACACATCCCTGGGATTGGTTCTTAAACACTTATCTTTTCCCTTTCTTTCTCTCTTAGATGTCTTTTTTCTTTGGCTTCATAAAGATAAGAAAGGGGATTGTTGGCAGTTTTGATTTACATATTTGATGGAATGTTTCATTTTAGTGGCAGGGATTGGCTTGCATGAGGGTATCTCTAACAAAACAAATTTGTTAACATCACTCATTTGCTTAAAAGTCTGATAAAGTCAGCATCATTTGAAAGCTCATCATGTACTAGATACCTTCTAGGTGCTTTGTGTATTCATGTAAATCCCTAAGGTAGGTGTTTTCTTCGAGACAGAGTGCAGTGGCATGAGCTCGGCTCACTGCAACCTCTACCTCCTGGGTTCAAGCGATTCTTGTGCCTCAGCCTCTCAAGTACCTGGGATTACAGGTGTGCACCACCACGTCTAGCTGATTTTTTTAATTTTTTTTTTTTTTTTTTTTTTTGAGACAGAGACTCGTTCTGTTGCCCAGGCTGGAGTGCAGTGGCACGATCTCGGCGGACTGCAAGCTCCACCTCCTGGGTTCATGCCATTCTCCTGCCTCAGCCTCCCAAGTAGCTGGGACTATAGGCACCCGCCACCACGCCTGGCTACTTTTTTTGTATTTTTAGTAGAAACGGGATTTCACCTTGTTAGCTAGGATGGTCTCAATCTCCTGACCTTGTGATCCACCTGCCTCGGCCCCCAAAGTGCTGGGATTACAGGCATGAGCCACCACGCCTGGCCTAAAAATATTTTTAGTAGAGATGGGGTTTCACCATGTTGTCCAGGCTGGTCTCGAATTCTTGACCACAAGTGATCAGCCCACCTTGGCCCCTAAAGTAGAGGTTTTATCATACCATTTAATTCAGGGGAAAAGGAATTCAGAAAAAATTTAAAGATGCTTGTATAAGGTCACACACTGACACTGTTGTCAGTGCCAAGAGTCAAACCCAGGGTCCTGTGACTTCAAAGTTAATGCTTGTTCGTTCATTTAGTCTCACCTCCCTAAACACCATATAGTTGCAGACATCTCCCAAATTTATATCTCTAGTCTAAACCTCTCTGAACTCACACCTGCTCACCCAGTTGCCTAGTCAACATCTTCAGCTGGATGTCCCACAAATACTATATGTGAGATGTTTTCCAAAACTGATTTCTAATGCGTCTCCCCACTACTACTCACCCAGTCATCACCTTCTCAGGTTGTGGCTGCTCCATCCTTCTAGTTATTGAGACCAAATATTTTGAGGTTATCCATGACGCCTTTATTTCTGACACTCCACATGCACTACCAGTAAGTGTTGTTGGCTTTCCCTTCAAATGTATCACCATTGCCTCCACCATTACTACCTTGGTCCAAGACACCATCTTCTGCCTGGATTACTACAGAGGTCTTATTATTGGTGACACTGTCTTCACCTTTGCTTCCCATCAGGCAGAGCTTTTTCTAACTCCAGTCAGACCTTGTCACTCTTCTGCTTAAACCCTCCAGTAGCTTTCCATCACCCTCAGAATTAGAGCCCTAGCAGATCTGGCCATGATACCTCTCTGATGTTACCTTCCATAATAATTCCCTCTTCCTAATCAGCTCTAGTCACATAGGCCTGCCTGCTATCCTTGGATATACCAGGTACACTGCTGCCTTAGGGTCTTTGCGCTTCATGATCCCTCTTTCTGGAATGTTCTTTCTCCATATCTGCATGGCTCATTCCCTTATTTCTTTAAGTCTTTGAGCAAACGGTATATTTCTTTAAGTCTTTGAGCAAACGGTACCTTCTCAATGAGGCCTGCCCTGACCATCCTACTTGCTAGCACTCCTTATCTCTCTTACCCTATTTAATTGGCCTCCATTGCACTTATCACCCTCTAATAGATCATACAATTTACCTATTAATGCATATTATCTATCTTCCCTACCTTCTAGCCAAATGAAAGCTCCACAAGGACAAGGGTTTTTGTCTGCTTAGCCCATTGTATGCCTGGCATTAGGTCAAGACCTGGCACATTGTTGCTGACCAATAAAACCTGTGGAATGAATAAATTTACTCACAAAGTATTAAACTCTGTGCTAAGATTGAGGCATACAGGGACCTCTCTGGCTTTCAAGGTTTTAGTGGATTCTACCTTTTTAGGATTTCTACCTTTCAGTTAAAGGGAAATCAAGTTCTAGAGAGGTTGTAACCCCCAGTGGTGAAAACAACCAGCATGTGTTGAGCAGTTGTTTTATACCAGCTGTTTCATATGGAGCGGTAATGTATTCATTCACACCTTACAACAATCCCATGAGGAATATGTTATCTATCTGTGTTTTGCAGATGAGGAAACTGTGGTTTAGGGAAATTATGTACCTTGCTGAAAACCAGCTTCCCTGTAAGTGGTATAAGGAAGAGTCAGACTCATATCCGCTTGTTGGTGGTGTTTCTTTTCACTCTGTCATGTTGCTTTTCTAACAGCTCCCCCATCACTTGTAGGGTGAGCCCTGTTCCCTTCCTGCAGCATATAAGACCCTTCCCTGTCTGTATTCAGCCTGTCGGGCAAGACTTCGTTTTTCTCTCTCCTCTGGGACACTGCCAACTCCAACTTCTCTATGAAGTCTTGCTTTTCATCTAAAAGACCATATGCTTGCAGTTTCACACCTCTGCAAAGTGTTTTCCCTCTAACTGAAATGCCTTTTCATCCCTTTTCTGCTTGGAGAATCTATGCTTTGTCCTTGGCATTCCAGCTCATGTGTTACTTCCATGAAGCCTTTTTTAGCTTCTCTCAGGGACATAGTGGGTCACTGCATGCTGCTCCTACACAGGACCACCTGTTATTCCTGTACTATGTTCTAGTTAGTCTACCACAAATGGGGCTTTCTTCTATTCTTTGTTTTACCAATGCCTAGGACAGGGCCTAGACTTACCATATACTAAGTAAATGTTTATTTTGGGACGTAATGGTGATTTGTGCAATAATGGGTAATGGAAACACCTAGGGATTTAGAATTTAAACATGGAAGAATGACAGGTATAATCTGATAAAAGTCTAATGACACCTCAGCAATTCTCTGTAGATGAGGCGCTCATTCATATAGTCATGGCTATAAAGTAGTTATTAAGTGCATGGACTTAATGGGTTCAAAACCCAGTCCTTATATTTACTGCAGGTTTAATGTTAAATTATTTACCTCTCTGAGCCTCTTCTTCATCTGTGAAATGGAGGATAATATTGTACTCACCTAACAGTGTTGCCAGGAGGATTTAATGACAGAGCCTGCCACATATTGAACATTAAGTAAATATATATAATTATAGCAAAGTTTTCTAGAGGAGTTAGTATTTGTACTACATGGTCTTGGATCTAAATTGCATTGGATACGTTGAACGAAATACTAAACTAAGGACATCGGTCATTAAAAACCAGGGAAGCCCATGGTTTTTGATGTTCTTATGGGTTCATCCTTCAGAATGATTCCTACACTTGTCTTTTTTCCCTAGGTAAAGCCCCATTTGAAGTTGTAAGTTGAAAATGTTAAACATTTAAGCAAAGAGGATTTAGAAATTGTTATTATGACAGAGGAAACAGTTGGAACCTGGGAATTTTGTGTTTCATCAGAACGACTTAATTACAGGCAGTGACAACTTTGTTGTTTATGAGATGGATTGTTTTACCAAATAGAGCATTTGATTGTAAGAACTGAATCCTGCCCAGAATCTGTCTGGAGGGCCCTGTGATGTGAGTATTCATGTGATAGAATAATATTTAGAGGGTCCTCTAGGGAAATTTTAGAACCATGCAAATGTGCATGTCTAGCTGCAATCCAATTTTACATTAATCTAGTGTCTGGCCGTTTATACTCTGTGCATTGTCAGATAGCTTGCTAGCCTGGCAATAATTAAAGGATTTAGATTAAATAGATGTAATATGAAGTCTGTGACATTTGAGGCTAGGTTAGCTAGCTTAATACCAGGTGTTTAGAGGCTGGGGATGTTTTTCGTGGTTATAAGTCTCCATGCCAAATTTTTATTCTAGAAATTGGCCTGAGAGGGCATGTTGAGAAATTCAATGCAGAAGTAAACAATGACTTCAGAAATCAGCTTGGAAGTCAGGGATTTATTTTCTGTGTCTTGCAGTATTAATATACAGTTGACCCTTGAACAATGCAGGGGTTAGGGACGCTAACGTCTGTGCAGTCAAAAATCTGAATATAACTTTTGGCTCCCACAAAACTTAACTACTAGTAGCCTACTTGACTGGAAGCCCTACTGATAACCTAAATGGTCAATTGACACATAATTTGTATAAGTATTATATACTATATTCTCATAATAAAATAAGGTAGAGAAAAGATGTTATGAAGAGAATCATAAGGAAGAGAAAATATATTTACTGCTCATTAAGTGGAAGTGGATCATTACAAAGGTTTTCTTCTTCTTTTTCACATTGAATCGGCTGAGAAGGAGGAGGAAAAGGAGGGGTTCATCTTGCTGTCTCAGGGGTGGCAGAAATGGAGGAGGTGAAAGGGGAGGCAGGAGAGGCAGGGACATTCTCTATAACTTTACAGAAATACATCGTAATTTCTGTCTGAATTTTTGCTTTGTCATTTATCTAAAAATGTTTGTATATGGTACCAATTTGCAAGTTTCAGCGTCCAGATCATAGAATGGGCTATGTCGTAAAAGAAGCCCAAAGCAATCTTGAATAATCAGAATCTTCTGGTAGATTATCTAATGTCAGTTTGTTTTCTGGCATTTCTATGTCCTCTTCATCATTTGGCATTGGTTTGGAAACACTCATCTTTATCCAGTTGCCTTCTGTTTAATTCCTCTCGTGTGGTGTCTATTAGCTTTTGAATTTCTCCAAGATCCGTATCTTGAAACCCTTTACCCACCCCACCCCACCTGTTCCTTTTTGCCATATCTGCAGTCTCTTTCATGGTTTCCTTGATAGGCTCTGTCGTAAATTCTGGGAAGTCATGCACAACATGTGAACACAGTTTTCTCCAGCAGGAATTTATTGTTTCAGGTTTGATGGCTTTCACTGCTTTTTCTGTAACAGTGATAGCATCTTCAATGGTATAATCCTTCCAGACTTTCATTTATGTTCTCTTTGTTGGGGTTTTCCTCATAGCACTGACAGTCCTTTCCATAGGGTACTGTGTGTAATGAGCCTTAAAGGTCTTTATGATCCCACGATCTAGAGGCCGAATTAGAGACACTGTGTTTGGAGGCAAGTAGACCACTTCATTGTCCTATATCAAAAGAACTTTTAAAAGGCAGTCTTTTATTGACGGTACTTCCTGACTTCAAGAACAGAGCATTGATGGAACCAATGCAGAAAAAGGGTTGTCATTGTCCAGGCCTTCTTGTTGTAAAGTTAAAAAACTGGCAGCTGGTGTTTATCTTTTCCCTTCAAGGCTTGGGCATCAGCAGCTTTATAGGTAAGGGCAGTCTAGGTCATAAACCCAACTGCATTTGCACAGAACAGTAGAATTTGCCTGTCTCTACCTTATCCTGGTGATTCCTTCTCTTCCTTACTAATGTCCTTTGTGGCATTTTTTTCCCCAGAATAGGGCACTTTCGTCTACATTGAAAACCTGTTCAGGTAGGAATCCTTTCTCTTCAATGATTTGCTTAATGACACCTAGGAACTCATCTGCTGCCTCTTGGTTGGCAGAAGCTGCTTCTCTTGTTATCTTGACATTTCTTAAGCCAAACCTCTTTCTAAAATTATCAAACCATCATTTGCTAGCATTAAATTCCCCAACTTTAGATCTTTCATCTTCCTTTTGCTTTAAGTTGTCATGTAACGACTTTACTTTTTCTCAAATCATACTATAGTCCACAGGTATGCCTTTCTTAGAGCAATCCTGCACCCACATAAAAGCTGCATTTTCAATAGGAGATAAAAAGATATTTTGCAAAAAGTGTATGTGTTTTGTGTCTGCTGGCATAGCTGTAGTGACAGCTTCACAAATTTCATTTTCTTTGTTTTACAATGATTCTTACTCCCGATTCACGTATCTCGAAATGGTGGGCAACCACAGCTGGAGACCTCAGTCATGTATCAAACAATTCACCTTTTTTCTGTAATGTCATGACTTTCCTCTGCTTCTTGGGGTCATTTCCAGCATCACTGGTGACACTTCATATAGGTTCCCTGGTATTATTAAAGTTTACAGTGTTGTACTAAATGTGATGAAAAATATGCCAGACCTGGCCGGGCCTGGTGGCTCAATGTCTGTAATCCCTGTGCTTTGGGAGGCCAAGTCAGGCGGATCATGAGGTCAGGAGATTTAGACCATCCTGGCTGACATGGTGAAACCCTGTCTCTACTAAAAATACAAAATATATATATAGCTGGGTGTGGTGGCGGGCACCCGTAGTCCCAGCTACTCAGGAGGCTGAGCCAGGAGAATACCTTGAAGCCAGGAGGTAGAGGTTGCAGCAAGCCGAGATTGTACCACTGCACTCCAGTCTAGGCGATAGAGCGAGACTCCATCTCAAAAAAAATAAATAAATAAAATAAATATGCCAGACGTGTGAGAGAGGACTTATTGCTGTGATGAGCAGTTCACTGGAGAGACAGACTGCTCCCATGGAGATGATTAGTGTCACATGTTGTTTTAAGCCAATCCTCCAAACAAACTCGTCTCAATAGCAACAGAAGTGGCTACAAAATTGTTCCAGTAGCACAGCATGTACTACAGTTAATTTTATACAGCTCTGATTTCATCCTGCATCTTTACAATTGTTTACATTTCTCCTGACTGCAGATGGTGCCATGTATGGTCTGTGTTTGTGTGTGTAGGTTTTGATAAATTTTAACTTTTTATAATAGATTTGTGTATATTTTATTTAGACTACCGTCTCTATATATTTTACGCATTCATGACACATAACCTAACTTAAAAATTTTGAGGCCGGGTGCGGTGGCTCACGCCTGTAATCCCAGCACTTTGGGAGTCCAAGGCGAGTGGATCATGAGGTCAAGAGATCGGGACCACCCTGGCGAACATGGTGAAACCCTATCTCTACTAAAACTATAAAAATTAGCTGGGCGTGATGGTGCACGCCTGTAGTCCCAGCTACTCGGGAGGCTGAGGCAGGAGAGTCACTCGAACCCGGGAGGTTGCAGTGAGCCGAGATCCAGCCACTGCACTCCAGCCTGGTGACAGAGTCTCAAAAAAAAAAAAAAAAAAAAAATTTTCAGGCTATGCGGTTTGAGTTTTTCAAATTTTTGTAAATCTCCAAATTTTTTCCCAATATGTTTATTGCAGACAATTTGTGTATAAACAGACCTACACAGTTCAAATTTGTGATTCAAGAGTCAACTGTACTTGTAGAAATACTACAAATTACAGATGAAACCAAGTATTCTTCATTTCATTAAAACATACTGTGTTTAGATGCTAGAGATACAACAGTGAACAAGATGGAAATGGTTCCTTCTGTCATGGAACTTATAGTTTAATGGATATAGCAGACAACAAACAAATAGGCAACACATATATATTTACCTAATAGGGTGCAGAGATCGAGGCTAATTGTTCTCTTAACACAGACAAGGTGGTCAGAGAAAGCATTTCTGAGGAGTTGAGATTCAAGGTGTAGGCTTCCAGGAAGTCACGCTTGTGAAGGAAGAGCGTTACAGAGAGGAGCTCAGCATGCGCAGAAGCCCTGAGAGGGAAAGAGCTTAACCTTTGCCTGTTCAGAAAGAAACAGAGGCAAGGGCCAGGTCACACAGGGGCTCATATCCATAGTATGGAATCTGGGCTTTATTTTGAATGCATGGGAAGACACTGAAGAGTTTTAAAACTCAACAGGGTCCAATGTTTGTATTATATGGAAAATAGAGCAGGAGTGGAAGCAGGAGACCGCTAGGAAGTCCTTGTGTAAGATGAGAAGTGATGGTGGCCTGGACTAGGATGGTCAAGGTGGAGAGCAAGAGAGGGTTCGTTCAGATTATATTGGATGGTAGAACTGATGGAGCTTGTTGGATTGGGTGTGGGGAGTGAGGGAGATAGAGAAATCAAGGATGAGTCCCACGTTCCTAACTTGAGGAATGGGGTGTATGGGAGTACCATTAGCCGACATAAATTGTCTGAAGGAAATAGAGAAGGACACGCAACAAAGCCCAAAGGAAATTTGAAGGTTGGCAACCCTTAGCAGAGTCTAGCCACCCACATGTTTTTATTCCCATTCTCTTGCTTCTTACCAAAATAAAAGCTTTTCATCTGCTGCAGACTCTTTGAACACAGTGCAGCCTCTGTATCATCAATAATTTATGCAGCGTTCTCAAGTAAAAGCGTTAGTGTCCAAGGCCTTGTGATTCTGATCTGGTTTCCCAGAAATATTTCACAGAGCAGATATGAAAGGGAAGATTTAGAAACAAAATAATCCATCACTTATTGCTGTGGTGCAATGTAAAGGGCCATAATTAAGTTGTCCCCAGCATCATTCTCCTTTTTGTAGGTGTGTATTTCAACTAGAAAGATTATCTTTCCTCCAAGATCTGTTGTACTAGTGCCTGAACCCTATTTATAGGAGACTAAACAGGTTGATTGGTAAGTTTTGCTTTTAGCTGGTATTATTTTTCCCTGTGCACCACCAGAAAGGATTTTGGAGTTATACCTTTGCAACTTTCAGTCTGACACTGTTAGTTAACTTGTATCAGGAAGGTGATTATTCTCATCAGGTATCATTCTTTTAATAATAAATAACTTTTTTGTTATAATAAAATATCTTCGCTGTAGACAAATTGGAAAGTAGAGAATTTGTACACCAACCACTTACAATCTCAGGGCCAAGAAGTAACATTCTCTTCCAGTCTTTAAAAAATCTAGTCAGTGTGATGCTTCATACTTTATGTGCAATTTTATATCCTCATTTTTCTACTTAACATTCTATTATGACTTTTTTGTTTTTTTTTTTTTTTTGAGACAGAGTCTCGCTCTGTCACCCAGGCTAGAGTGCAGTGGCGCAATCTCGGCTCACTGCCAGCTCCGCCTCCCAGATTCATGCCATTCTCCTGCCTCAGCCTCCTGAGTAGCTGGGACTACAGGCGCCCACCACCACGCCCGGCTAATTTTTTGTACTTTTAGTAGAGACAGGGTTTCGCCGTGTTAGCCAGGATGGTCTCGATCTCCTGACCTCATGATCTGCCTGCCTGGGCCTCACAAAGTGCTGGGATTACAGGCGTGAGCCACCGCGCCCGGCCTATTATGACTATTTTCTATATCTTATCAACTATTACTCAAAGACAACATTTTGAATGGCTATATGGTATTCCATTGGATGGAGTACTTAATCATTTTCCTGTTGTTGAGCATTTAGGTTGTTTGTTGTTCTTCGTAGAGAAATTTTAAGTTAAGGAAAAAAAGCCAGTTTTTACAGAACACATTGTTTTAACAAAAGAGACTAAATTTTCTACTCAAGCCAAAATAATTTGTAAAAACCACTGTCTACTCCAGGCAGCTCTAGAAGAATGATCAATCAGGGCATCAGAACAATTGCACTAAAAACCCTAGTCTCCTGGCAAGTCATTTCCGTGCTCTCAACTCTTGCAGTGTTTTTCCATGCTCTGTAAGGTGCCAGAGTTAAACACGAACCACTCTTGCTAAGGAAGTCAGCTCTGTTACTCATGGGGATCTTTGCCCTGGTCCTTTGAAGCTTCTCAGCATTTCCATTTGTTGCTTGTACCTCTGGATCTTGCCTTGCAACAGTGACTAGAACTAGGGAAAGATAGGCACAGCCCTCTTACTACAGCTTTGAGCTGCCAAATTTGTACTGCTTTATCCTCATCCCAGCCCTCCACTATGCCAGTCCCTTGGGTCTCAGCGGGCCACCTCCTTCTGACTACCCTTCAGTCAGCAACTGTTGATTGAGCGCTTTCCAAATTCCAGAAACTGGCTAGATGTTGGGAATACAGTGATCAGATAGATGCAGATGCTCTTTATGATTGGTGGGAAGTAATTATGTGGGAGGGAAGATAGAGAGTTATGTATGGTGTGGGAGAGTGATGTACTAAAAGAGAGGTCTAGACAGTTGTTTTTTTTTTTTTTTTAGATGAGGTCTTGCTTTGTTAACCAGGCTGGAGTGTGGGATCTCTGCTCATTGCAGCCTCCGCCTCCTGGATTCAAGCAATTCTCCTGTCTCAGCCTCCCGAGTAACTGGGATTACAGGCATGCGCCACCAGGCCCAGCCAATTTTTGTATTTTTAGTAGAGATGGAGTTTCACTATTTTGGCCAGGCTAGTCTCAAACTCCTGATCTCAAGTGATTTACCTGCCTCAGCCTCCCAAAGTGCTGGGATTACAGGCGTGAGCCACCGTGCCCGGCTGTCTAGACATTTTTGACCTCAGCTAACTTTCCCACACTCTGAGCACTCTCTACATACTGTATTTTAAAACCTGTGTACACACCCCTTTAGGTGTGATCTGCTTTTGTTAAAACTGTAAAATAAACACAGAAGGACACAGCTAGTGAAGTGGAGGCATTGTTCAGTAAGGTTGTGTCTCTCTAGTGGCCTCCATGCTTGGAATTGTCAAGCTGGTCCTCCAGTGTTGCAACACAAGTCTCTTAAAATCCTTCGGAGATCAGGAACTGCTCCTTCTTACTGCTGTGCCTGTGACATAATGCGTCGCACATGCATCCTGGAGGTGGAGGTGGGTAGAGCTGAGCTGCTAATCTTCTTAGCAGGCGACATTTATTGTTGAGGTTTCCTCTTAAAAGGACCTCATGAACACAAAATATCAGTGAATTTTGCCTTTGTTGGGCTGTTCCTTTATCACACTTTATACTATAAATCTGCTATGCTTGAGGTGTGGGCTTTGGTTTTTGGTTTATTTGGTAATTTGACAAATATGTCTTCATGGGTGAAGAACAGAACAGTTTCACCTGCTAAGTTCTATGTGAGCATTTCCCCAGCACATTGTTTTTGTAAAAACGACCAGTATCTGACAGATGTTTGTTACTGAACTCTCTGCTGGACATGCCAGGAAAATGCAGCAAATACATTTGGATTTCAGTAATACATCCATCTCATGATATTTCTTTATAAAGATGAAGAAATATGGGCTACATACAAGGAAAAGCAGATGAATTAGGAATATTAGGCATTGTGTGTGGTGGTAATGTGGTATAGGGAACCCCAGTCATGCATTCATTGGTTCTAAGTTAACATTTTTCCTCCACTTCTTATTAAATACGTGGCCTTGGACAATTTAATTGAGGTAATCAGAATTATGTATAATAGTGATTAATAGTCACCCAGTAATTGCTCAATTACTAAACAGTAACTCACTATACCAAGGATTCAGTTTGATTGATTCAGTCCTCTGCAACATGTGGGTACTGTTGTTATCTCCCAATTTATTTATTTTTTTCTGCTCCTTAATTTTTTAATTTTATTTTTTGAGATGGAGTCTTGCATTGTTGTCCAGGCTATAGTGCAGTAGCATGATCTCGGCTTACTGCAACCTCCGTCTCCCGAGTTCAAGCCATTCTCCTCCCACAGCCTTCCAAGTAGCTGGGATTACAGGTGTATGACACCACACCTGGCTAATTTTTTGTATTTTTTAGTAGAGACAGGGTTTCGCCTTGTTGGCCAGGCTGTTTTCGAACTCCTGACCTCAGGTAATCCGCCTGCCTTGGCCTCCCAAAGTGCTGGGATTATCCCCCAACTTATATGTGAAGAAACTTAGGTGCAGATAAATTGAGTGAATAATCCCAGATTGCACAGCTTGTCTTTGTTGGACCCAAGATTTGCACTCAGGTCATTATCACAAATAACCTATGCTCCTACCACTACACTCTAACCTTTGTAAGTCCTTATTTGCTCAGTTGGGTAGTGGGAACTTATTTATCTGATAAAATATTAGGTGCTTTTGGTGTTCGTATTTGGGTAAATTACAAGTCTCCCCCTTTCTGGCACTATTCCTTCTTTTTATTGAAACTGGCAATAGGACTTTTTGTTCCGGCTTAATTAACCAGGTGTATTAGTCAGGATTCCCTAGAGAGACAGAACTAATAGGATAGATAGACTTATTTATAAAGGCAAGTTTATTAAGTGTTAACTTACATGATCACAAGGTCCCACAATAGGCTGTCTGCAAGCTTGAGCAAGAACAGCCAGTCTGAGTCTCAAAACTGAAGAACTTGGAGTTCGATATTTGAGGGTGGGAAGCATCCAGCATGGGAGAAAGATGTCAGCTGGGAGGCTAGGCCAGTCTTGTCTTTTCACATTTTTCTGCTTGGTTTATATTCATTGGCAGCTAATTAGATTGTACCCATCAGATTTAAGGGTGGGCCTGCCTTCTCAAGCCCACTGACTCAAATGTTAGTCTCCTTTGGCAACACCCTCACAGACACAACCAGGATCAATACGTTGCATCCTTCGATCCAACCAAGTTGACACTCAGCATTAACAATCACACTAGGTGAGACGGGAGTGCTGTGCCAGGTGATAAACGGGTTTTTGTGCGGTGCTGCTGAGTATATATCTTGCTCAAAGTTGTGAGAGTTACATGAGATTAAAGAAGACAAAATAGGCCAGGTACGGTGGCTCACGCCTGTAACCAGCACTTTGGGAGGCTGAGGCGGGCGTATCACCTGAGGTTGGGAGTTTGAGACCAGCCTGACCAACATGGAGAAACCCCATCTCTACTAAAAAAAATACAAAATTAGCTGGGTGTGGTGGCGCATGCCTGTAATCCCAGCTACTCGGGAGGCTGAGGCAGGAGAATCACTTGAACCTGGGAGGTGGAGGTTGCAGTGAGCCGAGATTGCACCATTGCACTCCAGCCTGGGCAACAAGAGCGAAACTCCATCTCAAAAAAATAAATAAATAAAATAAATAAATAAAAAATAAAAATAAGATAAAATAGGAGAAAGTGTAAAGTAGAAAGGATCTTACACAAGATCCTTACACAAGGATCTTGAACAAATATGGCCAATCTATTGACTTAAAAGCTGAGTAAAATTTTACTACATTGTAATTGTTCATAAAACACAGGATGAATATGAAAATAGGATTTGTAATTCTTAAGTATTTCCCTTTTTTGATAATTGGCTTCCTCTTAAGAATTGTGATGCTCAATTACACTTACAAGAGATTACATTTATAAGAGATTCCTTTACATCAAGGTCATCCTGAGGGAGGATTCTGTCGGTCTACTGAAGGGTCCTAGCTGTGATCCTGCCCATTTCAATATTGTGTCAGTATCTGAGATAAAGTAAAGTGGGTGGTTATCTGTTTGTGGATGATCTAAAGCTGTAGATTTAGTTTTCACTGAGTCTTTATATTTTTTCTCCAATGATTTTGAAAGGTAGACTATTTAAAATGTAATTATTTTAAATTGTGGCCAATTTAAAGATTTTCATATACCTACTTAGAGCTGTTTTTCACTACCTAATTTATGTCATTGTACTTACATATTAAAGTAGAATAACTCCGTTTATTCTTCATATATCTGAAAGTGACTTTCTTTTGCCTGCATCTTTGGTTGATAGCTAACACAGTATAAAACTACAACTAGATGTGAAAATTCGTTAGGTCAAGGACTGCTTATTTTGTTACCTTGTTTTTCACATGGTGCTCAACCTTATGTTTTAGATATAATTGATACTCTTTCCATATTGTTGATTCGTTGTGAATTTTTAAAAATTAAGAACTAAGCCTTAGGAAGTTTTAAGGTACTTGTTTACATGCTGTGAGTTAGGGCTTCTCCTAACAAGAGATTGTATGATTGAGTTATATGCTAACGTGTTTATGCTTGATTAGTTGACTTCAAGTGCTCAAACACAGGAAATAATTGCCCAATTGAAGATGTCTAACATTATTAGATATTAAGCTATATTTCAGACCCATACTAAATCATTCATTTGAATATAGTACAAGAAACTTCTTTATTGGGACTTATTTTTCCTCTTTACAAAATACCCTTGAAAAGAGATAGTGATGTAGTCGAAAGAGTGAGGGAACCTGAGTTCCTTGACTATGTACTATAAGAACATGGGCCTGTCATATTAATTTTCTGGGACTAACAATTTGTACTATAAAGTAAAAGGGTTACAAATCAAAATCCCTTTCTATTTTTTTCAGTTACCACCTGTAAAGTATGGTAGTTATAGTAATCCTATCTGAGTGGGGTGTTTTGCAGAACCTTAGTTGATTCCACTCCTCTGACTTAGGATAATGACTGTTTCTTGTGTGGGGGCCACAGATGCCAGGATTTAGATATGCTATCATTAGAAAGCAAACTAATTTTTCACAGGTTTCTATTTTTTAATTCTTTATCGTTATATTTGCTAGTGGGTGTCAAGAGAATCAGGGATATTGATTAACCTGTGTGAATGAGTAGCTGGAAACACATGTGCTTTGCTTTTTGGAACTCAATTGTTCTTCAGCCAGTCAGGTTATCTACCTAAATGAGGGAATTCAATAACACTTTTTCTTTGTGCATAAGAGTGGTTATTTCTTATGGTGTTTGCATGATGGTATTTTTTATTTTTATTTTCCAGTGAAATATAAACACGATTTTTAAAAGCTTTATCCGTCTTTGGAAATTAATGATCAGTTTGCATAAAAGCACTTGATCTGGAAAACTTCGAATATGTTCTATTTAATACCATCTGCTATATATCTTTTCTATTGGTTGTTATGGAGACTTATTTTTCATGAAGGGACATGGTGCTGCTTTACTTGAAGACTGAATTTGCTTTGATTTCATAGTTCATTATGGTAAAACTAAACACCATAATTCTTAAGAGGAAGCCAATTATCAAAAAAGGGAAATACTTAAGAATTATAAATCCTATTTTCATATCCATCCTGCATTTTATGAGAAATCACAATGTAGAAAAATTTTACTCAGCTTTTAAGTCAATAGATTGGCCATATTTCTTCAGCAACTACTGTGTGATGGTATCAAAGAAATGGCAGATATACTGCACTTCCATGTTTATTGTAGCACTATTCACAATAGCCAAGATTTGGAAGCAACCTAAGTATCCATCAATAGATGAATGGATAAAGAAATTGTGGTAGGTGCCGGGCGCGGTGGCTCAAGCCTGTAATCCCAGCACTTTGGGAGGCTGAGACGGGCGGATCACGAGGTCAGGAGATCGAGACCATCCTGGCTAACATGGTGAAACCCGGTCTCTACCAAAAATACAAAAAAAAAAAAAAAAAACTAGCCGGGCGAGATGGCGGGCGCTTGTAGTCCCAGCTACTCGGGAGGCTGAGGCAGGAGAATGGCATAAACCCGGGAGGCGGAGCTTGCAGTGAGCTGAGATCCGGCCACTGCACTCCAGCCTGGGCGACAGAGCGAGACTCCGTCTCAAAAAAAAAAAAAGAAAATGTGGTACGTATACACAGTGGAGTACGATTCAGCCATAAAAAAAGAATGAGAGCCTGTCATTTGCAACAACATGGATGGAACTGCAGGTCATTATGTTAAGTGAAATAAGCCAGGCACAGAAAGAGAAACTTCGCCTGTTCTCACTCATTTGTAGGAGCTTAAAAATTAAAACAGTTGAACTAATGGAGATAGAGAATAGAAGGATGGTTACCAGAGGTTGGGAAGGTAGTGGTGGGGACATGGGGATGTGGAGATAGTTAATGCGTCCAAAAAAAGAAAAATAGAAAGAGTGGATAGACCTAGTATTTGCCAGCACAATAGGGTGACCATGGTCAGATATAATTTAATTGTACATTTAGAAATAGCTAAAAGAGTATAATTGGATTGTTTGTAACACAAAGGATAAATGCTTGAGGTGATGGATACTTCATGTACCCTGATGCCTGATATTACACATTCATGCCTGTATCAAAACATCTAATGTACCTTATAAATATATATCTACTAGGTACCCACAAAAATTAAAGATAAAAGGAAATAGTAGATCTAATTTCTGCTTTTGAATAGGTTATTATTTAAAAAGAAAATAGTGGTCAAGGCAAGAAATATGTCTTTGCCTGTTTAATATGCTAGAATGGACACAAATAATGGCAAAGTTTCATTCATTCTTGTGTATGTGTGAGAACGTGTTCATGTATGTAATATATATGGAATTTCTGGCATATATATGGATATATTTGAAATTCCTACTAATTTTAGAGGTATAGATCTAAACTTGTTCTGAAGTTGAGAATTATGTCATCCCCCAAAGACTATATTTCATAGAAGTACTGCTTCTGGTCAGAAGTGCTGTGGATCTTAATATTAAATCAAATTCTTGGCCAGGCATGGTGGCTTATGCCTGTACTCCCAGCACTTTGGAAGGCCAAGGTGGCAGAATCACTTGAGCCCAGGAGTTCGAGACCAGCCTTTGCTACATGGTAAGACTTCATCTCTGCAAAAAAAAAAAAAAAAAAAATTAGCTACGTGTGGTGATGTGTACCTGTAGTCCCAGCTACTTGGGAGGCTGAGGTGGGAGGATCACTTGATCTCAGGAAGTTGAGGCTGCAGTGAACCAAGATTGCACCACCCCACTTCAGCCTGGGCAAGAGAGCAAGACCCTGTCTCAAAAAATCAATCAAATTCTTATATACCAACTAATTGTTAGTTTTCTTTTCATATATTCCTGACCTTGGACCTCACACCTCCACCATTTTTAGGATTTGTCTGATTAAGTTTTAAAATTTTGTTCTGGATTTTACATTGTTTGATCAGCATAACCAATTGACACAAGTGCAGTGGGATCTTTCAGTGGGCACCCAGACCTTGGGTGGGGCTAGACACTGGCTGGTCAAAGAATAAGAATCTGTGGGTAATGGAGATCAAAATAGGCCTGAGTGCTACAGAATCAGTTGCAGAATCAGTTGTAACAGGAAATGTGGAGAAGGCAAACAGAGTATCGGGTAACTCATGACTGCAAAACCATAATTATAAAAACATTTCCCTTATACAGACCCTAGTGTTTAACTTCAGTGTTCATTGAAAAGGAACTGGTATGTAAGTGATACTACATCAACATGACACAATCTTATCAAGTCATTACAATAAAACATACGAAGACTAAATGAAATGCTTGACAAATATATTTAAGGTGTAATGTTAAATAGAATAGAACCCACAGTGTGATTTCAAGGATAATAAAATTGTGTGAAAGCTAATAGTCAATAAAGTAATTCTATTAAAATGATAGTTTGCGGGGTTTTTTAAAGAATTAATGTTTTTCATATATATGAATTTTTAAAATCAATCTTTTGATTACCACAAGATAAAATAATGTTTAATATAATATTGCCTGGCCAGGTGTGGTGGCTCACACCTGTAATCCCAGCACTTTGGGAGGCCAAGGCGGATGAATCACCTGAGGTCAGGAGTTCGAGACCAGCCTGGCCAACATGGTGAAACCTGGTCTCTACTAAAAATACAAAAATTAGCTGGGTGTGGTGGTGGGTGCCTGTAATCCCAGCTATTCAGGTTCCTGAGGCAGGACAATCGTTTGAACCTGGGAGGCAGAGGTTGCAGTGAGCCGAGATTGCACCACTGCACTCCAGCCTGGGCGGCAGAGTGAGACTCTGTCTCAAAAAAAAAAAAAAAAACCAAAATATAATATTGCCTTTCCACTAAATAAATGGGAAAACAAATCCAGTTCTGCCCTTTTAAAGACAATTAAAAGGAGTTTTAGGTCCTGCCATTTTCAAGACAATTAAAAAGAGTTTTAGGTCTCTGAGATGTGTGGGCTATAGGGAATCAGAATGTGCATTTGGCTTTTTTTCCTGCAGTCTCAACCACAAAATTCAGCTCTAAGGATTCCTACGCTAAATGGGGAAGCAGGAAGAGCAAGTCTTGAAAGATTCAAGTCCATTGACTCACCCTTCTCACTGGCCAGCCTGCTTAAACTTATTTGAACCTTACTTTCTACACTTTTGGTTGGGGCGGGGGAGGGGTAGTAGGAATAATTTATGATGCTTTTTACAAGTAATTTGACGCAAATTATTTATTATGCAAAATAATTAGATACCCAGAGAACATTTATATAAACCATCTGAATCCCAGGCTCAGTGATAAGAAAAACTTAGATGTAAATGTTCTACTTTTCAGAAGACCAGTCAAAGGCCCTGAATTTTACATCCGTAAAGGCACAAGGGAAGAATATAAATTGAATTAATAATTAAAGGAAGGTCTGAATCCGCAGACATAGCAAAGATGGAGGATTATATATAAAAGGGTAATAGAGAGGGACACTGACATTAAAAGGAAATATATAGCCATTACTGTGCCAGAAAAAGAAAAGGAACAGTATTTATATTGGTTGTCACGTAGAACATTAATATGTAGGATGAAGCTTAAGAATCTAAGCATGTTTTCAGATTATATTTCGGTTTGTCGTGATTCAAAAGGATAACTTGTGTGTGACCAATTTGATGGTATATGAGTCAGGCAGCTCAGGCTGCCATAACAAAACTTCATGGACTGGGTGGCTCAACAGGAGTTTCTTTCTCACAGTTATGAAAGTTGGGAAGTTCAAGATTAAGATGCCAGCTGACTTGGTTCCCTGGTACCAGGTCTTTCTTATTGGTTTGCAGAAGGCCACTTTCTTGCAGTGTCTTCACAGGGTGAGGGGGGAAAGGTGGGAGAGGGAGAGAGGGAGAGGGAGAAGGAAGAGAGGAAGGCAGGAGTCTGTTCTTATGAGGGCACTAATCCCATCATGAGGGTCCCTTGGGCTGCTCCCTCATGATCTCATCTAATTCTAATTGCCTCTCAAAGGCCCCATCTCCAAATACCATCACATTGGGGGCTAAGGCTTCAACGTAAGAATTTTGGATGAACACAGTTCAGTCCATAATAGATGATAATTTTGCCAACAGGTACCCTATCTTATACTTTTTTGGCCCCTAAGCAGGGGGCTCATTCTAATTATAGTACATGTGCTCTCATGGAGATCAGAGTCAGTATTGTTTGATTAAAGGTGATAACTTACTAATCTTTTACTCACTGTGATATGAAATTCAATCATACTTTCGTAGTAGTCTGTGAAATTTATTTCAGTGAGCTGGTCTGTTAGAATGCTAAGCAGCAGTAGCAATACCATTCATGTGTTTATTTTTTTACCTTTTCTTTTTCTAGAACATTATATTTAATACATGTTAAATTTTTCTAAGATACGATAAATTTCTGAGGTCTCCTCAAAAGATATAATCATTAATATAATAGTTTACCAGGAGTAAGTTAAATTAAATTTAGATTCTTCGTAGGAAAACAGTGAATGTTTATGTTCATCTACTCTGTATGTCAAACATTGGATAGAAAAATGATACATCCTGAACTTGGTAGCACTCCTGTGACCAACTCAGTTTATCTATTCTGTGCCAAAATAATGGGTTAGTTCTGCCATTTTAGTTAGAATTATTAGCGCCTTAATCACCCTACATAGTCAGATACAGTGGAGCACAGGATGCTGGAAACTTTCCTTTAGTTTTTTACATCTTTCAAGTAGAAGAAAAGAACATTAAGAAATTCCTTGGTTTTGACCTTTGCAGATGCTCTCATTAATCAATAGTGATATTTTAAAGAATTGATTTTTTTAAGCATGGGGATATTGTCCTATAGACAGAAAAATAATCAAAATCAAAGATAAAACTGGAAATAGAATCTTGTTTGCTTTTTTGTTTCTTTGCTTTTGTTTTTGTATTTCACTGTGTTCTTTTTTGAGGTCCTAGACAGAATTAAATTAGCAATCTAGGTGATAAGAGTTTTTAAATGATATGAGTGATGATTTTATGTGAATTATAAAATATAGTCCCAATTCTTTTTTTGCTTTAAGCCCAGGACAGAGATTAAATGTTTTCACAATAAAGCTTTCGTTTCTGTTCATTTTTGTTTCTTTCAATTGATAGGACATGGAGAAAGATATTTGCATTTATGGTTGTGTACAGTACTTCAGGTCCAGGCACAGTGGCTCACACCTGTAATTCTAGCACTTTGGGAGGCTGAGATGGGCAGATGACTTGAACCCAGGAGTTCAAGACCAGCCTGGGCAACGTGGCGAAAGCCTATCTCTACAAAAAATACAAAAATTAGCTGGGTGTGTGGCATGCACCTGTAGTCCCAGCTACCTGAGAGGTTGAAGTGGGAGGATCATCTGAGTCCGGGAGGGTGAGGCTTTAGTGAGCTGCGATTGTGCCACTGCACTCCAGCCTGGGCAACATAGCAAGACCCGGTCTCAAATAAAATAAAATAAAATAAAATAAAGATAAAATAAGATAAAATTTCCATCTGCTGCTTTCTTAGTTTTATATCTCTTCCTATAGAAGCATAGTTTACTTGCTTCTTTGAAGGAAGCTGAATTTTTAAAAACATACACTAACCTGGAAAATACCTTTGGTACTACATCCTGGGGATGAAATTTAATACCAATATGTGCCATTTATAGCAATTCCCAACAGGCATTACTTATACTAATGTGTATCAGTGTTCTTGTATAAGATTTGAAGCAAAATAATTTTCAGAACATTAAATTTCTATTTAGGGAAATAATTAGATTTCCTCATATTTCTTCGGTAATTAAACAATAGCTATGACAACATAATATAGCATTTATTTAAAGGCATTTTCTATTTTATTACCTTTGGTTTTTTAAATACGATATGTTATTCAACAAGAAAAAACTACTGCCTTTTTCTATTTAAGATAAACATTAAAATTTATGGGACAATATACATGGGAAAAGTTTTTTTCTCTTACATTATCCTTCTTAACATATTGCAAATAAACATATATTCTTTTGCTTTTCTTTTAGTTAATGCTTTCTTAACTAAAAAATTTAATAAGTATGTAACTATTATGAAAAAAATTTAATAAATATGATTATGAAAATTATTATGAAAAGTCAGAAAAACATTAATGAAATATCAAGGTAATTAAAAAACTACTTCCCTATAGGTTTCTGTCAGGGGCTTCCAGCAATGTCTCAAAAGATTTTGCTTTTTTCACACTGTTTAATTAACTTGAGAAAAGTCCCAAGTGTACCCTTATTACAAACATCCTTCAGAAAAGTGGTGACTATAATGTGTACAGTGGTGTCTTCACCAGCAGCAGGACCAAAGTGTTGGGGTTTGCAGGTGAAATTTGACTGTAATTTATTTACTTCGGTCGAATTTTAATGCTATAATACAGATAATTTTGTCATCAACTTTACTAAAATATCTCCTAAAATCAGTTCTCTTATTTGTTGCTTCATAAAGCTGTTTTATAGCAAATGTACACTGTTCTTCAGGTCTTCACATTCCCTGGTCTGGGATTCTTTAAGGAAAAGCTTTCTCTTAAAATACTGTTTGCTTCCCAGAGATAAGTCTATGGGAGAGGATTCACCTGTTAAGAGTTTCCCAGCAAGTGCGTGCCATGGAACAGGAGTTGATGGATCCCCACTGTGTTCTCTACAGGCCATGGTATATTGAAAAAGCTTAATTTATCCTCATTAAAACAAAACACACCTTGACCTTAAAGGGGGAAAAATGACTAATCTCATTGTGTATCTTGTTTTCCTTTGGGTGTATCTCTTAAACTGACTAACACTTATAAGCACACTGCCTGCAGCTCTTCAGTCACTTTCACATATATTAAGACAGTTAAGTAAGTCTTAGAGTAATCTTTGAGGAAAAGCTATTATTCTAATTATACTGATAAAGAACTGAGTCTCAGTGAGGAAGCATTTGCCAAGATTCTATAGCAAGTTGGGAATAAAACTAGAAATTTGAGGGCTTTTTGGTTCAAGTCTTTTTTTTTTTTTTTTTTTTTTGAAACGCAGTCTTGCTTTGTTGCCCAGGCTGCAATGCAGTTGCGTTCACTGCAAGCTCCGCTTCCCGGGTTCACGCCATTCTCCCGCCTCTGCCTCCAGGGTAGATGGGACTAAAGGCGGCCGCCACCACGCCCGGCTAATTTTTTTGTACTTTGAGTAGAGACGGGGTTTCACCGTGTTAGCCAGGATGGTCTCGATCTCCTGACCTCCTGATCCGCCTGCCTCGGCCTCTGAAAGTGCTGAGATTACAGACGTGAGCCACCGCGCCTGGCCTGAAGCCTTTTATGGTACACTTTATACCAATTCAGTCTTCCTTTTGTGTTCTATCCAGTGCAGGCTGCATATATAGAGCAGAATAGGAAGGAATTCTGCCTCAAGTCCTTGTTTTTTTATTTCTGTGTGTCTGTCAAGGTTGTTAGAATCTCTACCATAGCATAATCCAAGTCATCATTTTATTTCCTTTAGAGCACAGCAGTGGCCTTCTGACTGTACTATGCTCTTCACCTCTCAGCAGCCAGTCATCTTTTTGAAATGTAATTTAGATCATGCCATCCTTCTGTTCAAAAACCGTCAGTGACTTTCCATTGTACTTAGAAAAAAATCCAAAGTACTTATTTTGGTCTTCAAGACCCAGCACGTTCTGGCTCCTGCTTCTCTCTCCCTCACTTGTTCAGTATCATCTGACCATGGTTCCTGAAATACCTTAAACTCTTCCTTGCCTCAGGAACTTTGCACTTAAACTTTCCTTTGTCTGCAGGTCTTCAAGTTCCTTAAATTCTTTGACTCCCTCCAACTAATCCTTCAGATTTCAGCCCAAATGTCATTTCCTGAAGAAATACCTTCTCCTACTTCCTAAACTAAGTCCTCCTAATTTATTCATGTTTTTTCTCTCTCCTGACATTTTTAATTTGCCTTTATACTCATTTAGTAATAACATTTAGCAAGTTCTTCCAGTGTGCCAATCACTTGCCTTTAAACCTTATTCGTAGATGAGGAAGTAAAATACTTTCTCAGATTCCTGCAAGTGTTGAGCCAGGATTTAAACCCAGATTTCCTCCACAAAACGGTAAACTCTGGGACATAGACCGTGTCTATGTATTGTTATAGCTCCAGTGCCTGGTACTTAGTTGGCCCTCAACAAATAGATATTGAACAAATGAACCTGTAGTAATGAATTTTTTTAAACAATAGCATTATTGAAATGTAATTCACATACAGTAATATCTGCCCTTTAAAAATGTTAGATTCAGCCAGGCGTGGTGGCCCACGCCTGTAATCCCAGCACCTTGGGAGGCTGAGGTGGGTGGATCACGAGGTCAGGAGTTACTGAGACCAGCCTGGCCAATATGGTGAAATCCCATCTCTACTAAAAAAAAAATACAAATATTAGCTGGGCGTGGTGGCATACTCCCGTAGCCCCGCTACTCAGGAGGCTGAGGCAGGAGAATTGCTTGAACTGGGAAGGCAGAGGTTGCAGTGAACCGGGATCATGCCACTGCACTCCAGCCTGTGCAACAGAGTGAGACTGACTCCATCTCAAAAAAAAAAAAAAAGTAAGATTCAGTGGTTTTTAGTATGTTCACAGAGTTGTGCGACCATCATCACTATCTAATTTTAGAGTATTTTCATCACCCCAGAAAGAAACTCTATACCCATTAGCAGTTACTTTCCACTTCCTCCCACCATTCTCTGGAAACCACAATCTACTTTCTGTCTCTGTGGATTTGCTTAGTCTAGAAATTTTATATAAATGGAAGTATACAACATTTGGCATTTTGTGAATGGCTTCTTTCATTTAGCCTAATGTTTTCAAGGTTCATCCATTTTGTAACATGTATCAGTGCTCCATTGCTATTACTATTATTTTATTATATGGATATACCATATTTTATTTATCCATTCTTCACTTGGTGAACATTTGGGTTGTTTCTACTTTTTGGGTTTATGAACAATACTTCTCTGAACATTTTTGTACAAGTTGTTGCATGGACATGTATTTTCAATCCTCATGAGTGTATACCTAGTAGCAGAATTGCTATATCATGTGATCACTCTATTACGTACATTTTGAAGAGCTGCCGAACTGTTTTCCAAAGTGGCACAATGACTAAGAAAACCAGAACTTGACAACATTTAAAGCTGTAAAAGCAGATTTTATTCAGGACTATTGCAGGAGGGTAAAAGAGACCCCAGTACAGAACTGAGCTCGGCTCTGAGTACAAGGAAAAGTAGGGGTTTTTATAGCTGGGAAGCAGGGTGGGTAGGTATGTGTCAGTGGATTGAAAATTACTGAGAAGATAAAATGACCTAAAAGATTCTGGCTGAATGTGGGCCAGAGTGATTAGCTATCTCCTGGGGGATGGTTGGGGAATTTGGTCAGATTTTGAGGGTGACCAGAAGGGTGGGAGATTGTGGCTAAAGATTTTTGCAAAGATGGACACAAAGTTTAAAAGTTGAGACCTACTTGGGAAGAGGATTTTGAGGAGCCTGACTAAAGTTTGGTCAAAGTCACATACATTCTTTGTCATACCCAAAACAGACAATTCAGCTGCAGTGCTTTGTCTCAACTTTATTAGCAAGGATGCCTCCCTTAAATTCTCTTACATTCTGCACAGTGACATTTCATTCTGCATCCAGTGGATATTTGTTGACATGGTGTTAGCTGAGCTGGGATATAGCCTGTGGAGAAATTTCATGAAGCTGGCAAAGCTCCTGTTATTTTCTATCTCATGCTTACGTATTAGTGTTTTGTTGGGTTTTCTTTTTCTTTTTCTTTTTTTTAGATCTACATAGAAAGATTTGGCAGGTCTGATAATTTAGGCCTCTGGAAACCTCAGTTATGCTATAAAGAGTAAAGAGCAACATCATATGTTATTGTAGGTTCACAGTTTAGGATACTTGGTCTTATTTTGGTAAATTACTATTTCTATTATAAATGCACATTTCAAAAATAATGAATTATATATTTTTCTTCTTTTTCTTTTTCACTGTTCTTTTATAAGAAGCATTTCATTTTTATGTCTTAGGGTAGGTAGTGGCTCCAATCTAGTACTAAGTTGTTGTTTTTTTTTTTTTTGAGACGGAGTCTCGCTCTGCTGCCCAGGCTGGAGTGCTGTGGCCGGATCTCAGTTCACTGCAAGCTCCACCTCCTGGGTTCACGCCATTCTCCTGCCTCAGCCTCCCGAGTAGCTGGGACTACAGGCGCCCGCCATCTCGCCCGACTAATTTTTTGTATTTTTTAGTAGAGACGGGGTTTCACCGTGTTAGCCAGGATGGTCTCGATCTCCTGACCTCGTGATCCGCCCGTCTCGGCCTCCCAAAGTGCTGGGATTACAGGCTTGAGCCACCGCGCCTGGCCACTAAGTTGTTTTTATTACTGTTATATTATTCCACTTACCAAAGTACAGAGTAATTTGTTTACAAATGAACTAGCAATGGCTAAGAATGGTTTAAACTTTCTCACAAATTGTTTCATCCTACGTTTTTCTACTTTACCACCACCTATCTGCAGTAATGTTACACATCTTCAATTAATGCAAATTCAAAGTTATTTTTATAATGGAGCAGCACTCCTGAAAATAATTGGCTGTCTTGGGGAGTTGGGAATCCAGAGTTGTTCCTTACTCTATTAGAAAAATGAAAGCTCCTTTTAGTGACTAAAACAGAGCTTCCTAACCTTCACCAAGGTTAACTGCATCCTTTTCTGTGCAGTGAGCAGCTAACGTGGTGTGCCAGCTCTGATTGTTTAGGCTTTTATCACAGGAAGTAGATTCAAATGATTGTAATTGCTTGGGTTACATTAATATTCATGGCACATGCCTCTTACCTTACATGGCACTCATTCTCTGTGTATTTAATTAATATGCCATTTTGCCTTTCATTTTGGCACGGGGAGCCATGATTTTAGAGGATGTGAAACAGCGAGCAGCTGGGGAAAGAATGAATACCCAGAACCCAGTGCCAGGATTAACATACTGATGCAGATATTCTGAGAAGGGATCTTTTGAGGCAGGTTAAAAGGAAATGCCAAGTGGAAGCAAAGCCGACCTTGCACTAGCACGTGATACTATTCAAGGAGGCGCTTGGCCTCACTCTGCTGCATTTTGCTCTTGGATTGCCAGCTGCTTCAAGCCAGCTGCTTCAGCACAGCTCAAATGAAGGAAAGAATATTCACTATATATTTTGTATTTGAAAATCTGCTGATAATTTCAAAAGCTTAGAATGTTGACAGTAGCCTGTAGACAAAAATTTAAAACTTAATGATCAGAAAGGAAAATATATCCTTCCTTCCTTTGCAGAATTATTTTTAAAAGATTGTGGCTTGCCTGTTTGGACAATATTCAGAAGACAGAGGGAAAGCATTTTTTACTTTTTATTATAATATGATTAGATATAATGGAATTTAGTAAGTACATTGCAACAATGAATTTAATTGGGCATACAGTATAACTATTTTAAGTTTTCTGGATGTAGATTTTGCAGAAAGAGGAAGTAAATACTGGAATTGAAATGCCATTTTCCAATGGACATTCCAAATAGGAGCTTGAGATGTAATTCATTTTTTCCCCTCTACTGTCAATTGTCCCCTTACATCATAAACTTGATGTCTAGCAAGAGACAATATCACTCCTTTTTGTGTTCTTTTGGTTGATTGTTAACTGGAAGATCCCCCTAACTTGTTACTTCCTGTGGAGACTTTGGGTGATCACCAAGAAACAAGTACTTAAGAGCTTTAGTAATTGATATGAACCCACCAGGTGCCTGTAGAAGCACAGTTTGGTTTATAGGTTACCAGAGTGCCCCTGTTGAGCTTTGCTCCAGGTCCTACTGTGTATTTTAGGCTCTTCACTTCAGTTTGGTGCTTCTCAAAAGCCCTAGAGACAGAGATGGGAATGGATGCCCTTGGCAGCTGGACCACAGGCAAAAGCAGCTCACTGCTGAAACACTATACCCTTGAAGTCCTTTTAAATTAGGTTAATTTTGCACTTTACCCTGCAATATATTCATGATTACTTTAATATAATACAGTTAATTTTCTAATCACCAAATGAAATTGATGCTCTAGGAAGGCATGGCATGTTTAAATTGGGGCTTCTTGATGTTTTATGTACCTGCACTGGAGAATTGTGGACTTAGCGTGGCTGTAGGGGAAATTCTTTTAGTCCTTTCTTTGAAATGGACCTGATAGATACAATAACTTTCAGGACATTTGGTGGCAGAATTTGGTTAATTAGCAGCTTGTTTCAGCTTTCTACTCCGAGTGTTGTGAAAAGAGGCCAGACTTAAAGTCCAGTGAGTTCAAGACCTGGTTCATTATTAATTTGTGATGTTGTACAAATTATTAACATCTTCAGGCCTGTTTCTCATCTGTACAATGAGGTGATGAACCATAAAATATAAAGCACCATTTTCCAAATTACGTTTTGTGAATGATTACTTGCAAAAGGTATTCTAAGGGTGGTTGTCAGGCAATAGGAGGAGAGGGAAATGGAGAGTTGTGATTTAAAGGGTATAAAGTTTCAGTTTTGCAAGATGAGAAAGTTCTGGAGATTGGTTGCACAACGATGTGAGCATATTTAGCAGTAGTAAATTGTACACTTAAAAATGATTAAGATGGTAAATTTTATGTTATGTGCATTTTACGTGCATTTCACAACCATTTAAAAAACTATATTCTAAAAGCTCCATCTTTAAATAAATATTAATTTGTATTACACCCTCCTGCTGGAGAATGACATTGCATTCAACATATCCAAATGTCTTAGACATCCTGGACTTAAAAAAAAACAAACAACTTTTAAACTTTAATCCAGTATTTCTCAAATTCCTTCTCCCAATTAATTTAACATCTCTTAATGTTCTATGGAACTTACCCTTGAAGGAGTCCCATTTGGGAAAAAGTTATCTGGGGTCTTTCCAGTTCAAACATGTTTTTATTCTTCAAAGACACCGTATGGGCTATGCCAAAGTAAGATATTTGATAAAGATTAATTCAGGCCTTCCCAACCTTTTCCATTATCATGGCACGTATAGAAAGTAATATTTGCATGGCACACTGGGGTAAACCGAGAAGGTGGCTTAGGGCTGAGGAGCACGGTAACTCAGTTACATCCTTGGATAAAGATCTGTAACCAGGTGTTTAAAAAGTTATCACTGAGGAAGCTGCGTGACATAGCTTGTTCTCCAGATGTCATTAGTTAGCATGTTTGGTCTGTCAGAGAAGCATTAGAGGCAGATCATACAAAAGTCTATGCTATTTGGTTTGCCTTGGCAGCAATTTATTTTCCACTTTAGAGGAACCAGAAACTCTTCTGATTACATGTGGCTGTGGATATTACTGGTCATTAGACCTAACTGGCAATCCCTCGTGGTATGAGAGTGAGGGATAAGAGGTTTCCAGGAGGATAATACTCTTCCACAGTCTATTTAATATACTGAAGTGATGAATTCAGCAGCCTCCTATTTTTAAAGCGAGAGCATATATCCTAATGTCGTAAGCAGAATAATTCTCATTTAATGGGGGAAATTTTTTTCAACTTCACATTTTTTAGAGGAACAAGTATTTGGTGTAGTAATAGGTATTGGATGTGGGGAGAAAAGGATGTTTATATTAATACATTCTTAAAAGAAATATAGCATAGATCAGTGAGTGAGATCAACATTTTTTATGCTTCAGGCCTTTTTCTGAAGTCATATTCAGCCCTTTCTCTCCACTCTATTCCTCAGTTAGTATCATTCTATAGTGTCACATCTTCTGAATGGCTTACTTAAAGATTCTAGACTGATGGAAAAACAAACAGACAAACAAGAAATTGATTAGATTTGACAATGGCCTACATCATTGTTCAGTTAGTATTTTTATTCAGCTCACCTAGAAACTAAGCAGTCATGATCCACTTAGTAACAGATGTTTTGATTTCAGACATGCCAGGTCTTCCCCAGATTATCTTTTGTACTTACTGTCATTTTTCCCTTAAAACAACTTTTTTTGGTCTTAGTCTTTCCTGTCTTCTCTGAGAATCCTATTAGAGTTTAAGATTTAAAACCAGATGTAGAACTACATCCTTGCTTAGTGTCAGGGAGCCACTGTGAAATCCCATTGACAACCTACTCTGGGCTTTAGAGCCAGAAGTTTAATTACCACCTATTGAGCAAGTTTGATTTGTCACTTCTTGGGTTCTGGCCAGGCAGAGCTAATTCCTCCTAGCAGAGCAAGACTGGTGGGCAGAAGCCAGAACTGAGAAAGTGATGCAGTCACTTCAGCTTGTCCAGCTTCAGGCGTGGATGAAGGGAGTTAAGCATGCCAGATTAAGTCCAAAGTGGCACACAAGCATGAGGGGCAATAGGGGCACCTGGTAAACCACAGCAAGAGGGAGTCTGCAACAAAGAAAGGGGGAGCGTGGTGACCAGCAAGGAGCAAGGGCTTGCAATTTTCAGAAGTCCAGGCAAGCTGTGCTGGCACCAGACAGGAAACATTGAGGCTGGGCTTCAGTCAGAGGCTGGCTTCAGCCTTTGAAGAAGACTGACCGGGGATATTAAGCAGTTACTGGAATGAGACCTGTAAAAAAGGCAGAAGAAAATCAGTAATAACAACTGAATAATAACAACTGAAGAAATCAGTAGACTATTTAACCACATCCGTAGGCCTCTACACAATCTAATACTGTGGAGTATTAAATGAATGAGATAGATTTAGAAATAAAAAACCATCCATGGTATATTAAGGAAAATTCGAATCATAGTATATTACATAATATGTTAGTGAAAGGAACTTTGGGACATGGTAATGTAGAACTCTGTTCAAATGAATGATACAAACACCTTAGGCATACTTTATAGGGACAGATATACTTTGTTTACCTTTTGTTTTCATCCATATATCCTGAGGAAGGTCCACAATTATTGAATAATAACTGCCTAAAGTGGCAAAATGTCTCTGGTACTCCTGAAAAGAGGCAGCTTATTGTGGAGGGGGCATTGTGAGTGGTTAGGGGCACAAACTTTGGATCCCAACTACCCGGGTTTAAATCTTGTTTCTACTATGGACTACTCGTGTGATTCTGAGTAAGTCCTTAACTTCTCTATACCTGTTACCCCATCTGTAAAAGGGGGACAGTAGTAGCACATACCTCAGAGGATAGTTATGAGAACTGAGTAATAATAATATTTTTAAAATCTGTGGAAAAGTATCTGGCCTATAATTAGCCCTATAAATGTTTGTTAAGCAAATACACAAATAAAATACATACTTTCCCAGCTTCCAGGAATCAGGAACTAACCTTAGACTTTGCATCTCATGTGGACATTGTTCTCATGGAACATTATCCACATGATACATTTCTTAAAGTATTGTTTTAAGCACTGTGGAAAAAATGATAGTTAAAACTGTTAGCAGATCATGGAATTGGATTTTTGACCTCAGTCCTTTTGAAATTAAGAAAAAAATTACACTAGTTACTTTAAACTGGCTATTCTGTATGTTTGTACTCCAGCGATATAGAAAGTAGATATTGTTATATGATTTCCTAGATACAATTAATCTAGGCCGGGCATGGTGGCTCACACCTGTATTCCCAGCACTTTGGGAGGCCAAGGCGGGTGGAACACTTGAGGCCAGGAGTTCGAGATTGGCCAACATGGTGAAACCCTGTCTCTACTAAAAATACAAAAATTATCCAGATGTGATGGCTACTTGGTTGGGAGGTTGGGGCAGGAGAATCGCTTGAACCCAGGAGGCGGAGGTTGTGGTGAACTGAGATTGTGCCACTGCACTCCAGCCTGGGCAATAGAGTGAGACCCTGTCTCAAAAACAAGCTACTATCTTGTTTAGATAGCAGATCTTGTCCCCCTCATAGAGTGCTTTGGCAGTTAGGAAAAGTAAATCACACCGAAACTGTTTATGGCGACCCCCCTCACCTCACACATTATGAGCTAGTTAGACAGAAGATAATGCAATTTACAAATATCTGTGGGTGGCCAGGCCTGATTAGTACATGTAAAAGAAAAGTCATTAGATACACTGTGACTTCAAATAATGAGGCAGGGTAATAGGATTTGTTTTAATAAGATTTTGAGAGATTAAACCTCCTAAATCTTTGTAATTCTGTCAGGTAAAGTTAAGGAAACCAGCACTCCACAACATAAACAATGGTGTTCTATTTAGAACCCCTGCAAAATTAGATGTGATTGACTTCTCCTAAGACATTGAGCTGTAGTTAGTTGACATGTTTGTTTGCTAGTAAGTAGTGGTGCTATGGTGAATAATGCCCTTTTTGTATTTGTACTCTTTTTGGTACAGATATATAGTCTCATAGAATAATTTCAAATTAATTAGTATTGCAGCTGAACTATGTGATGCTATCACAATTTGGGTTAGTGGATGAATTTAGTAATTTTGGGCGCCATTCATCCTTTCTAGCTTAAATCCAATAACTAAATATTTAAAAACTTTATTTTGTTGATAAAGGTGATACCAATGGTATGCTAATATGGTGAGGATAATTTCTATCCCTTCCTGAGGATTTTTGTGAGGAATAAAGATGAAAATAATTACTCTAAAACATACTGCAAAAAAATCTATTAAAATATATCCTATTCATGAAAATTTATATTAATGACCAGTATCCTTAATGTTACTTAAGTTCATAAGCACTCATAGTTCAAAGGTTTATTTTTTTCTTATTTTGAATATATATTATAACCACTGAACTCAACATAGTGACAATTTTTACTTTGTTTCATGGTAGAAGTTGTATCTAAAGAAATAAAGGAGTGGAGGTAGGTAGAGAAGGATTAGAATGGGAGGTAGAACTATACGTTTCTTTGCTCCCAAATTAAGATATTTGGACTAATTGTAAGATTAAGAAGTTCAGCCTCTCAGCACAGCCCATTGTTTCCCTGCCATCTACTCCTCTGGATGTCAAGGAGTAAGGGAAGGAAAGATGTGTTTCTTTGCTCTCCTCCACATTGTACTTTTTCCTGCTCCCAGGCCTGTTCGTGTGAGGCCTGAACCAGTGTGAAAAAAGACAGCTGGAGAACATACATCCTCTCATCTCCTTGCCTTTAGAGTTTTCTAGAACAGTTGCTTCATAAATTGCAGGGGATTCCCATAACTCAGTAATTTATCCTGATCTTCCTTAAAAATGAGAGAATTTCAAGATATCTTATTTTGAAACCAATTGCCCCATAGGCTGTTCTTTTTGATAGACATAGAAAATGACCCTTCTGGCATTAAAAATGTTGAAACATATTTGATTTCTCTGAGTTCCTTCCTCAGGAAACAACCTTTAGGCCTCTCACAAAAAGTATCAAAGAACTGAAACCACATCACTGCACCATATGCCAAGAGATCCCCTCATTCACCTTGTTTGCTTCTTTGCCCCTCTCAACTTCCTGGTTTTTTACACATTGTTACGTTGCTTACCTGCTATTATAAACCGCTGATTTTAGTCAGTCAGGGAGATGGATTTGAGAGTGAGCTCCCATCTCCTGAGCTACAGCACCTGATTAAAGCCTTGTTCCTTGGCAGTACTTGCCACCTTAGTGATTGACTTTCTGTGTGGCATGCAGCAGGACCTAGTAATTGCTTCAGTAACAATTTAAAAAATAGATTATGGATTATAAAACAAAGGTACAGAAAGTATCTTGATAAATCTTTGGTGAAACTGAAAGTAGATTTTTCATTTCCAGATTATCAATTTGGGATTTAGCTAATCAGGATACCTTAAATTTACAAATTAGTCAATCCATATGTGTATGTATACACATACACCCAAAACTTCTTAGTATTTCTCACTACTGAGGCAGGATATTTCCTTGATGCTTTCCTGGGACTTGGGACAGGGGTGCCTTGTTTGCTCAGCCGGCTGCTTTCAACTCCTCATGGGAGGGAGTGTGCGAGCAAATGAGGCAGGAACTGAAGTGCACAAGTGCTGGAGTCTGCTGGCCACTTGGGCACCAGCAGGATCAAACTCCACTCAGACCCACTGCGTTCCACCCCTTGTGGGAGGTGAGTGGGTACAGGAGCTGGAGCGAGCACTTTTGGGCACTGGCAGGAGCGAACTCTGTGCAGGCCCTGCGGCAGCATCCAGGCAGGGTCCCTGCGGCAGCATCCAGGCAGCGTCCCTGCGGCAGCATCCAGGCAGCGTCCCTGCGACTCCTGAAGCCCCAGGAGGCATTTTACAGAGCCTTTTTAGCTCTGCCGTCCATGGATGGCTTGAGTGTTAACAGCTCAGAGGGCCCTCCACCCTTTCACGTGAGGTGGCTGTTCTCTGCCAGTGAGGGCAAAGGGCCAGTGTATCAGCCTTTTGTATCTGCACTCATGGCTCCTGAGCTCTTGCCTGGCGTCCAAGAGAAACAAGGTTACATGAACAAATTGGATGGTAAATGTGGGAAATTTTTCTTGAGGATGAAAGTGGCTCTCAGTGGAAAGGAGAGCTGAAAAGGGGACACGGGAGTAGGTAATCTTCTCCTGGAGTCTGGCTCTCTCCAGTCGGATTCTTTTCCAAAGTTACGTCCTCAAGCTGTCTCTCTGAAGTCAAGCCACTTCTCTCCGATGTCCATCTGTAGTCTCTGCTGTCCAGCTGCTTCTCCTCTCTCTGCTGGCTGAGACCGGAGTTTTTATAGGCACAGGATGCAGGGTGGGGCAGACCATGGGCAGTTTAGGAAAAGGGAACATTTGAGTGGGAAAACAGGGATATAAGTTCTAACTTTGGGCCATGGTTTCAGGTTTTTCAGCTTGAGGGTGGGGCTTTGCCATGGACCTGCCCTTTTCTGCCTAGAATTTCTCTGCTTCCTGTCTCCATCATCAGGAATTCCTAGTGATTTATACATATTGTCTTATTATTTTCTGTAACATCACTTAGAGGAAGGTAGAAGTATAACATGTAAGTCTATGACAGAGTATGGCTAGCATACAAATTTATTGAAGATCCTAAAGTACTGTCCTCAAACCAGAGAAAGAGTGACATTTAGGAATCCAGTAACTGCTTTTATGCTACTGAAGACATTGTGTTAAATAGGTGTTATAATGCAAGCCATAATAGCGCCAGATGAGAATTTCATTAAATTTAACCATTTAGAATGGATAATATGTTGTAGTAGTAATAATAGTTATTATAGGCAGCATGTGGGTTTGCCTCATTTTAAGCAAACCTGAAAAAAATGCATATATTATCAAATTTTTGGATTTTTGCCAATGTAATCAGTGTGGGTTTGAGTTCTGTTGTGAAAGAGGTATTGATTTCTTTCTTTTTCTTTTTTCTTTCTTTCTTTTTTTTTTTTTGAGACAGGGTCTTGCTCTGTCACCCAGGCTGGAATGTGATATTGATTTCTAAGAACTCTATTTATTAGTGAGATTAGCCCTTTGTGATATGAGTTGCAAAAGTTTTTGGATTCCTCACTTAAATGCTATGCTAGAGTAGTCATTAGAGATTTGTCATTTGTCTTAGAGGTGAAAAGAGCCTTGTAGTCCAAATCTCTCAATCTATAGATAAGAAAAATTGACCCAGAGACATTAAGCTGTTAGCCCAAGAGAGAGCAAATCTGATCCCTAAATCTTTTCTAGGAAACAAGGTTCCATGTGGCTACAAGGGACTGAAGGACAGAGGGAAGAACTCATAGTTGCAGCCATGTTCATGTAGTAGTTTTATACAACTGGCATCGAATCCAAAGCATAGCTTGTAACTCCTTGATGTTGAGAAGGTGCAGCTGGGCATTTTAACAGTTTAACAGTAGAATAGAAAAGCAAAGATTTCAAAAACTAGAATTATGTTTTTACAACCTTAGTTTTAGGAGCATTGCTGATTAGTTGCTAATTAATCCATCTCTCTGGTGAAACAGATTAGTAGCATTATTGGGTTATAATATAACCCAATAAGCATTGTGAATCCAAGTTAGCATGTTACTTTCATTCTTTCTAATGTAATTATTATGCTATTATCAATTTGTTACCATGCAGTAATCATGCAGTTTTAAGTAACTGCTTAAAACCCAGAGTGAGGCATAGAAATTTATGTCCAGTTGGACAGAGCTGAATGTCAGCTACATGGTAGCAAGATAGATGCTTTGCATCAGGGTCATTTGTACTGTTACAAAGCTTGAAAAAGAATAGAACAAAAAGAGTCATGGTTGTATGGATGTCTTTATGGGTGATAAAGTTTGAATTAGCATATGTAGGACATTGTAGTACAATTAATAACTACTCAGTTAATTGGTTGGGGTGAATTCTCTTTTAGTGTTTCGTTTACCTTATAATTAGCTGTGACTCAGCAATTAAGTCACGACACCAGCCCACTGTGACACTGAAGGATGGAGGATAGTGCTTGGGTGGGGGAGCATAGTGCTTGGATGCATCCTGCTCATCTTAAATCAGACTTGTTGGCTTCCTAAGTGCCTCTCATTCTCTTTTAGGTTCTTGAATAAGTCTACATGTTATTCATATATAGTCATAAATGCACTGAAACAAATGTCGTCTGCCCCATGAATCTGCAGGTTCCACATCTGCGGATTCAGTCAATGGCGTATTGAAAATAATATTCTGAAAAAAATGCATAGTTGCCTCTGTACTAAACATGTACAGCATTTGTTTTTTACTCATTATTCCCTAAACAATACAGTAAAACAACTATTTATGTAGCATTTATATTGTCTTAGGTATTATAAGTAATCTAGATATGGTTTAAAGTATACAAAAGGGTGTGCATAAGTTATATGCAAACACTATGACATTTTATGTAACGGACTTGAGCATCCTCTGCTTTTGAGGTCCACAGGGTGAGGGGATTCCTAGAACCAGTCCTCCATGGGCACAGAGGGACAACTATAATTTCATACAGGATTTTGTGATTGTAGTAAACAGTAAAAATTGTTTCATGTTCATGTACCGTCTTTCTAAAACTAGAGTTTAGATTACATATACATGTATAAATACTTTTTCTCATTGGTTCTTTTAGAAAAACTTTTTAAGATAGGAGGATTTTGTTCTTGATGTTGTTGTTGCTATTATTCTGTCAACTTATTCTTAAATATCTTGTTTTAACTAAAGTAAAACTGAATTAAAAAAAATTCATCTAAATTCCTGCTTTAGAAAAAACAGCCTGTATTGGTTGTTTTTAAGGCTATCTATGCTTTTATTTGTTACCAAAATAAAACAAGTGCGTTTAAAAATATTTAAGACTAGAGAGAATGGAAAAAGTGTGTAAAATAAAAGTTCCATGTAATTCTATCCTCCAAAGATAACTACTTAATGGATTCTAGTTTTATGTCATGCCTTAGAAACCTTTTCTCCTGCTGATTAAAATACACCGCTAGTACATATAGTAGAACATTTCAAGTCTGTAGTGAAGAAAAAAATCACTCATAATTCTACCATTCAGAGGTGAGCACTACTGGAATGTTTGTCCTTCTATTTTTCAGTGATATATGTGTTACAGAAACTGTACTTATGTTTATGTACCTATACAGATAGCTAATGTATCATCTATACACTTTAAACAAAAGATGTCAAACTACACACACTTATATAATTTGCTTTTTAAACTAAAATGGAGTGATCGTTTTCCCGTCATTTGTAACTTGATTTTTAATGGCTGCATACAATTATATCATATAGAGATTTAATATTTAACCATTTTTCTTGTTGTATATTTAGTTTTTTGTATTTTTTTGCTTTTGCAAATAATATATTTATAGATATATTTTTGCTGAATATCCTTGAAGATAAATACTTGTACATACCTATTATTATCTCCTTAGGTTAAATTCCCACGTGTAGTGATTTTTAAAGAACGACAAAAATATGCTCAATTCACATGTACGAACTTATGGGATTGATGAGTGGATGAGCAAGATCCCATCAGATTTTTAGAATGACTTTAGCAAGTAAATTTGAAGATTCCAAATTTCAGGCTTTTAATATAAATAGATAATCTTTTAGCCTTAAACATTCTGCATTTAGGTACTTAAATATTTTGGCAGAGTATGTATTAATAATCACCACATTTGTGCAGAGGAAGCCTATTGTGCATATTTTAATACCACCTTTATTTATGTCACTGAGTTTTCTATCCATTCATTGTTTGGAACTGTGTATATCACACCAAAATCCAAATCCAAAGTGAAAAACATAGTCAAACACAGGTGTTGTGGGATACACAGAAACAAGCAAAACTAGATTTTCTTGGAGAAAAAGGATATGATGACTTCCCAGGATGCTTTAAATTTCTTTCTTGTTTTTGGCTGACCTCACTCTAGGAAGAGAAAATAAATTATATTGGTTATTTTATTTCCAAATAAAAGCAAAAGAATTATAACATAAAATAACTTAAAATGTAGATAAAAAATATAAAATAATATGACTTAAAATATAAAAGGGTATTACCTCAAATGTTGATTAAAACAATAGTTAGATGACTAGAATAAAATTTTGACTTTAAAATGTAGAAACTGTAATAGCTACTGTTTAGTGAGCTCATAGTAGGTACCTAACATGACCCCAAGAGCTTCTTTTCATTCTTACTAATCTTTATTAAGGCCAGGATAATAATATATGCATGGCAGGTCTGAATGCTTCAATTTTAAATGCTTCTCCAATTATTCATCTTTTTGATGTTTTAGATCCAGGAAACCTTTGAATGCCTCTCCACAATTTATTAAATTTTTTCAATGTGGTAATCATTTTCTTTACAATTTTTATAGAAATTATTTTAAGTGTGATTTGGCATGACCTGTAGCAGAAATTTTAATCATTTCATTAATCTTTTTACTACCATTGTTTATCTGAGACATAATGATTTTTCTGACTTCAGTGACACCTGGAATGAAACCAGTACTCTATGGTTTCAAGTAGTTTTTGTCTAAATGATTTTGTTTTAGAATTTATGTTTTGCCAGAGTGAAATGAGCAATTCAGATGTAATAGGGAGTGACTGTACAGTAATGAGTTTCGTTTCTAGCTAGCTATTTTTATCCAAGGAATTGGTATTCTCTAAAATGACAATTGTAAAAAATGACGAAAATTATTTTTGAAGCATTTTTATTTAGACTTGATATACCAGGGTTCCACTAGAGAAACAGAATCAGTAGGCTATGCATACATACACTGAGACAGAGAGAGAGAGACAGAGAGAGAGAGAGAGAGAGAGAGAGAGAGAGAGAGAAGCAATGAGCTGGCTTCCAGGATTTTGGGGGCTGGCTAGCCAAGTCTGAAATGGGTAGGGCGGGTCATTAATCAGGCAGGGCAGGCTGGAACTCTTGTGTCTAAGCTGAAGCGGCTGTCTGCAGGTCAAAGTTCTTTATCAGAAAAGCCTCAGCTCTGCTGTTAAGGCCTTCGAATGGATTGAACCAGGCCCACCCAGATTATCTAGGATAATCTTTATTTAAAGTCAATGGATTGTGTATTTTAATCACATCTACCAAATACTTTCCCAGCAATACTTAGTGTTTGATTTAATAGCTAGGGGCTGTAGTCTACCCAAGTTGATACACAAAATCTCACCATCACTCTTGATATCTGAACTAGTTGAATGCTCATGCAGAAACACCCACTTCATTAATAGGTAGTCATGATTTATCCATGAGAAAAACCATGTATTGTCTATGACTGCTTTCATGCTACAACAGCTGACTACTTAATGCTGGTACTAGTTTGGGCTATACACAGTTTGCATGTTACTAAAAGTAAAAATCTACCTTAGAAATACTAATATTTACCAGAGTTGAGAATATTGAAAAGAAGGTATGCTAGGCTACATTTAGGACTTTTATAAAGGTTTGAGGAATGGCAGCATCACTGGGATACTGATGACTTCCCAAATGATGTAATGGGGCAAACAGTCATTTAAAGCTTTGCTTCTTAAGCGGGGCTCATAATTCCCCTGAAATATATTCTTATTTTATTCAGCCATTAGTAGAAAATACCAGAGAAGCATTGCTTTTATTTAAGGTAAACCAGGGGTCAGCAAACTCTTTTCTGTAAAGAGCCAATTAGTAACTATTTTCAGCCTTGCAGGCTGTACAGTTTGTTACACTATGTAACTCAGTTGTTGTAGCATGAGAGCAGTCATAGACAATACATGAACTGACAAGCATGGCTGTGTTTATAAAATGTATTTACTAACACAGGCAGTGGGCTGGATTTTGCCTGCAGGCTGCATTTTCCTATCCCTGATGTAGACAGCTCTGGTGTATTGGTTTAATAGTCACTCTGCTTGTAATACCATACATATCTAGTGACAGGATGTATTTCAGCACAGTTTAGGAACTGGTCAACTATTGAACACCTTCCATTTTTCTGCTATTTTATTTTATTTCATTTTATTTTATGTTGAGGTGGAGTTTCACTCTTGTCACTCAGGCCGTAGTGCAATGGCACGATCTCAGCTCACTGTAGCCTCCACCTCCCAGTTTCAGGCGATTCTCTTGCTTCAGCTTCTGCAGTAGCAAGGATTACAGGCACCCACAACCACACCTGGTTAATTTACACACACACACACACATATATATTTATTTTTATTTTTATTTTTATTTTTGAGACAGAGTTTCGCTCTTGTCACCCAGGCTGAAGTGCAGTGTCACAGTCTTGGCTCACTGCAACCTCTGCCTCTCTGGTTCAAGTGATTCTCCTGCCTCAGCTTCCCGAGTAGCTGAGATTACAGGAGCCTGCCACCATGCCCGGCTAATTTTTTGTATTTTTAGTAGGGACGAGGTTTCACCATGTTGGCCAGGCTGGTCTCAAAACTCCTGACCTCTGGTAATCCACCTGCCTCAGCCTCCTAAAGTGCTGGGATTACAGCTGTGAGCCACTGCACCTGGCCACATTTCTCTGCTATTTTAATAAGAACATGGAATAGAATAAGTACAGGAATGGGGTTGTGTTCAATCTATCAGGGGATTAAAGCTATTATTTATAAAATTATTAGCACACAATATAGAGTTATATATTTTTATATATGATTGTGTAACATATGACTTGTCTATTAAATATGTGTAATGAAGCATATTCTCTCAATTCTCAAGAAAAAAAAAAAGTAAGCATTCATGTTTGTTTTGTGGCTCAGCACAGAAGCTAGGCCAGGTGCAGAGATTTCCTTGTGAGCATATGGAGGCAGCACCGTAAGGCAAGCTGGTGGTTGCCAACTTCCTGGCTTTGGTTCCGTCTCCCATCTTCTCCTTATTAACAAGTGACAATAATCAGAGAAAAAGGAAGCTGAAGAATTATTTGAGCATATATGTAGATGACATAGGCATTTGGTAGAATATCATAGACATCCAAATACTTGAGTTTGAGATTCTGAATTTGGTAGCAAGAATGCTACTTTTTACTCTAACACTCTGTAGTCAATTATAGTTCAGGCACAGGCTAAGAAATCAGCAGATTTTCCAATTCTTAGAAAATGACCTAGGGAATAGCACTTACCATCTTTAGGTATTCGTTTCTTCACCTGCTTTAGTAATGCCTTGTGTCAGTGATCTTTCAGCTGGAGCAGATCAATTCCCTTGTATTAGAAAGATGACTCAGGTGGCAGTGTAGAGTTTGGGCTAGATTGAGTGCTGAGAGATGGCATCTAGGAGACAGGTTGGGGGGATATGATCATCCAGGTAAGAGAAAGGAAGATTGGACCACTGAGGTCAGCACAGATGGAAAGAAATGAACCTACTGGAAACACCTGTGAACACATGCTTGGGTACATGCTTTATGTGAACCCAGGGTGAGTAATGCTGTCGGATCCTTCCAGTGTAAGAAGCCCTTAGAACAATGGTTGGGAACTCAGGCTTCAGCACCGGTTGTACCTGAATTCATATCCTGGGTCTGCCACTGTCTATCTGCGTGACTTTGGACAAGTGACTTAAGTGATTTAATCTTCACTTTCTTATCTCTAGACACAGGCAGGATAATAACACAAAATTGTGAAAATTTACTAAGACACAATGTAAAGCATTTAGCCCATTGCTGGTTGTTTTATGAAGATTCTATGAGTGTTTGCTACTACTACTATTATTATTATTATTATTATTATTATTATTTGTGGGAGGAAGTAAAGTTCAAGTACCAATAATAATTTTCAACCATTACAAATTGTGATTATATGAAAGTTTTAAAAATTTCTCAGGAACCAGGGAGCATTCTATTTTTTATTCTATTTTATTTATCTGAGAATAAAATTATATATTATGTTTTTACTTTTCTCAAAAGTGGTAGGAGCAAATCGATTTTAGGTTGTCATTTTTTCTGTTTCCAGGTTTTTAGAACAGTAGATACATGTTCTCTGTAATTTGGTATCTCTATCTGTGTAATGCTTAAGTCGGTCCTGGTGGTTGTTCCTAAGAAAAGGAAAATAAGAGGCAAATACATATTGATTCTGTACAAAAAAAAGAAGAAAGGAAGGGGGAAAAACATCAAAAGTCACTAGCGCTCTGTGACAGAAGAGAAAAAGGTTATGTTTCATACTACACTGAGGTAGACTTTATGTTAAAAACATACTCTCACCAATACACTGCAAGTCGAATTTTTTTTGAAAATTTCTTTTCATCAGCTAAGTTCTTATTTTATTTTCTCTGCAGCTGTTGGTCTGTCTCATGTTACATTCCCATCATTTCTGCATCTGGTTTTGCCTGTGATGAAGCTGAAAAATGTCTCATTTTAATGGTTTCTGTGTTTTGTGTCTGTCTGTTTTCCAGTTTTGGGGAGACATTTAAACCAGTAGTCATGTCATCTCATGTAATGACATGTCTCTCTGCTTATTCTCCCTTCTGTTAGCAAACAGTATTTATGGTTAGTGTCTGTGTGTATGTGTGCGATGACTATTTGCTATGCAGTTGCCTAGAGCACTGTGAAACTCCACATATTCAATGGAGTGGTTTCTTTTTGTTTTTCTGCATGCTATCAAGTACTCTCAAAGTGTTCCTTCTGCTTTTTGCATCAAAGATAGCTGGAGGATAGAAAGGGACATTCTAGTAAATTCTACTTTCTAGCAAATTGTATATAGAGGTTTTTCTTCCAGTAATGTTTTCCTCCCGATTTTTATGTAGAAAGCATTTTGTTAAAATTCTGGAAATTAAACTCAGACAGGACATTAAAAGAAAAGGGAAAAATTGCATCAATTATGACAGATAAGAGGTTAACGTACTTCCTAAGAGCTTTTATAAATTAGTGACATTCCAGTAGAAAAAAAGGCAAACAACACGAACCAGTAATTAAATTAAATTTAAAAAATTAATTAAAGCATTAAAAACTAGAGAAAATAGAATTTTAAGCCTAGCTAGTAATCAAAGAAATAACCAAACTTCCCTCCCCCTCCTCCCTCCCCTTCCCCACCCTGCCTTCCCCCTTCCCTCCCCCTCCCTTCCCCTTCCCTCCCCCTCCCTTCCCCCTTCCTCCCCCTCCCTTCCCCTTCCCTCCCCCTCCCTTCCCCCTTCCTTCCCACTCCCTTCCCCTTCCCTCCCCCTCCCTTCCCCTTCCCTCCCCCTCCCCTCCCCCTCCCTTTCCCCTCCCTACCTCCTCCCTACCCCTTCTTTTCTTTTCCTTTTTTTCTTTTCTTTCTTGAGTGGGGGCAGGGAGGAATGGTTTCTTTCTTTCTTTCTTTCTTTTAATTTTCTGCATTTTAAAAAATGTTTTGGGAAAATGACTTTGAAAAGCAAAAGCAATCTCCATCCGTTTTGGGGATACAGGTTGGTTTGTTTCTATAGTAACGTGATGGTTGGCCTTCCAGTGGTAATACTCATTTGTAATACACCTGGGCCAGAGGTACCTTCTGAGTTTGTGGCACAGGATTTCTTGGTGTGAGGTTGACTGACTCATTCAAACCTAGGACTGTAGCTTCATTAACCTTGAGTTTTAACCAATTACTGATCCACCTCAAGAAACATTGTCTGAGTTCTAAGGATCTAGGCATTAGACAATTGCTAATTAAAAACATGAAATTTCTTTCTTTTTCCTTCTGCATTACAGATGAATAGATTATTCACCACGAGGGCTGACCATTTTGGACACTATTTGAGATAATAATAAGAATAGATTTTTAAGAGGGGGAAATGCCATTTGCAGGGGCTAGGAGCATTTTTATTAGGGATGAATTTAGCTTAAGATTTGTGTGGTAATAAAAAGCACCTGGAATTTAGATGCATCTTTTAATAGATTAAAAAAAAAAAAAACCTGGCTTGCCAATATTTGAAAATATCAGTGCTCCAGTTTCCATTGACTGTTACCCATAGACATTATGTAAAGCTACGTGCATTTGTGATTAACCAGAGTTCACAGCCCAGGACCTAAGGAGATAATTGTAGGTGCTTTCTGGAATAATAACTGGTCCTTAGGTACAAATGCAAAGCCAAATGTAGTTACTAGAATTGAAAATAATAAAGCCAAGGGCTTATTTTGGACAACCACGCAGTTGGAGCAGCTGAATACTAAAATAGTGGCCTGTGTGGTGGTTTCCCCTGTGGCTTCTTATCTCCGTGGGTTACACACCCTCGCCCAGAGGAAGGCAGCCTTCTTAATGCAGCTTGCAGCAGGCCTTCTTCTGTGGGGCAGCTTTTCCTCGAAAGAGAAGTACATTAGTCATTGAACTGTTAGAGAATATAATGAAAAAAAAAACCTAACTTAGGATCAGATTTGATTTTTACTACCCCATGGCCTGTAGCTGTTTCTCTGACCCAAAATATTATCTTCCTTTGAGGCAAACTATTTAGTATTCAGTGAGTAGAGGGTTTCAAAACAAAGCAAGTAAATTAATAGAAAGTGTAAAAATCAGACTAAATAGATTAGAAAATAGCTTTATTTTTGTTTTGTCATGTAATCTCAGCTGATAAAACAGGAATATACATATGTGTAGTTGTCAGGTTCAAAATCATGCCAGTTAAAGTTCTCTGTGTTTTAATTTTTCTTAAAGGCATATATAAAAGAGAATCTCAGAGAAAGGAGACACATTCATAATGGCTAACCATACATATATCTTTAAAAGTTTGGTGTAAGAATGAACCAGTATTATACTTCATAGAAGGGCTGATTGTTCTTGCAGCAGAAAAAAGGTTTGAGTTTTATTCATAATTTACTTACTAACTCATTCAATGCCATTTATGTCTTTAACTTAAGTCACACTTAATGATAAATGCTCTTCTCTTTACTGCCAGACTGCCTGTAGAAGTAGCTGAGCTGGCTGCCTTAATTTCCTTACTATTCACTGTCTTTAATCACTTGAAATTTGGCTTTGGCCCCACTTCACCAACATGCCCAGACTCTCACCCTTTATGTCACATTGGGAAAGCCACATCCTGTTGAATTTAACTGTGCAACATCTGATATGCCCAACTCCCCTCTCCAGGGGTATTATAGGCGCTCCACTCTGAAATAATTCCTGAAGCTGCACATTTTACACACTCTACCCCATTGCTACCAGATGCATCCATCTTTGTCACATCTCTGGTTATGAATGGTGAGTATCTTCTCTCTGCCTGCTATATAAAGTCCACTTTTCTTGGCTTTATGTTTGAGCCAACATTCTCTCCTACTGCTTCTCATCTGCCCTGTTTTCCAACCCAGTTCCTTCATGTATGCTGTGATATCTACCTACAGTCCATACTTTCTCCTTTCCTTTTTAATCTCACGTTCAGAGCTTATCCTTCTTTCCAAGCCCAGAAGGAAGGACATCCCATTCATTAACCTTCTCTAACCCTCCTAGCTGGAAGTAATGTTTACTTCCTCTAGATTTTATCTGTACTTCTCTTCTGAGATGTTTCATATTCTGTGTTATTTGTGTAGCCATCTCATTTTCCCTTCCCAAGGGTAGGGTCAGTCTCATTATCATGTTATTTTCTGTCCCCAGTGTCTAGTTCAGTGTATGATACCTTTTATAAGCTAAATATATTTTAGATATTAATAAATGTAAAGCATATATGAAAGATGTTTTAGAATATAGATGGTTATTCTATTATACTTGTTAATATTCTTCTACATTTCTTGGTTATTTCCATGCATTTTAGATTTAACAATTATCTGTTCAGTCAGCTGATTATTGTGAGTATTTTGAACCCTTTTATTAGGTTCCAGCACATTAAGTAACGAATTGCTGTATTCAGTTTTATAGCATATAATCTTCTGAAATCTTACTATTAAAGTTTCTGTAATATTTTTCAGTATAACTTCCAGTTATAGGAGGAGTAAATGAGAAGCTAGTGAACAAATTCCCCTCAAGATAATGGAAAAGCCCTAGCACATTTTGCATGACTGATGCTGTGAAGAGCCTTTTGGAGTACTCCAGTATGAACACAAGAACAAATGGGAGTGTCCTTTTATACCACTCACTCCAGCCACCCCATAAGAGCATGTATTATAGCTCCCTACAATGACACTGCACCTTGTGAGAACTCAGTGATCCAATCATTTCAACTCCCCAGAGCACCAAGTGCTAAATAAGAAGAAAAAGGCCAGTATGTATAGCACATACAGATGAGCATAAAATAATTACCAAGGGAAGGCCTTACCTTTGGCTCTCAAAGACAGCTGTTATTTTACATAGTTCCAATGCACATCTTTTAGGGCTATACTTAGCAGCCTTCTCAAGGAAACTTCCCTTTATGCACATTCTGTCACTGACTCCCTCCGGCCCACGGCTTGAGTTAAGAGTACTAGCTCTATATTTTCAGCAACACCAGAATTATAATTGCCTGCCAATTTGCCTCTATGTCTGCTTCTCCCACAAAACCCAGAGCTCCTCGAGGATAAGAACTATGTATGTATCATGTATCTTTGTATCACCAGTGTTTTACATAGTGCCTAGCCACACATTGAATATGAATATCTATTGAATGACCAAAGCTGGTCATGTGCCTTTGAAATCACAACAGATTTTTGAGTAGCACATTAAGGAGAAAAAGCAGTTTGAAGCAGGTATACAACAACAAATAATAGTTCATATCTGATAGTGTGTCAGGTGACAAAAATAACATGAAGAAGACATTAAAAAAACAAAACAAAACAAAACAAAACCCCTGTCCGGGATTACTTACTTTTGGAGGGCAATAACCTAGAGTACTTCAATGGCTTTTTTATTTTGAGATGGAATCTTGCTCTGTCGCCCAGGCTGCAGTACAATGGCATGATCTCGGCTCACTGCAACCTCTGCCTCTTGGGTTCAAGTGATTCTCCTGCCTCATCCTCCTGAATAGCTGGGACTACAGGCACCCACCACCATGCCCGGCTAGTTTTTGTATTTTTAGTAGAGATGGGGTTTCACCATATTGGACAGGCTGGTCCCGAACTCCTGACCTTATGATCTGCCCACCTCGGCTTCCCAAAGTGGTGGGATTACAGGCATGAGCCACCGCACCCGGCCTCAACAGTTTTTTTTAAAAACTTTCTTGCATGCTAATACAGTACTGTAGTTTACATTCATTTTGATGACTTAGAGTTACCAAACAAAGATTAAAATATGTTCCAGCCATTCTTTTTAAGGGTGAAGTCAAGTATGTAATGCATTTCGGAAAGATTCTCTTGGGAAATTGCTTTAAAAAGTGTCTTTGGTTTAATAGGATAAAACCTTAACTATCCCACATGACTAATTTCTGAGGGTTCTTCATAGCCATGGTCTTGCTGTATGAGGATAATATAAGTATATCTGGGACCATCTTGATTTATTAATGTGTAGTAGTCATTGAGTCTCCCTAATATGGACTTCAGACTGTACAGGTAGTCTAGGGATAGAAACACACAGACACACACACACACACACACACACACACGCACATGCACGGCAAGGTCCCAGCCACCAAAGACTTACAGTTTTGTCAGATTTATATTTTCTTAAGAAGGTTATTATCAGAAGTCCTGGGAAATGGTTGTTATAACTTTCCTATCTAGAACTCTGCCCCTGATAGTCATTCAGCATTTATCAAACATTGAGTACTGTGTGGACCAGGCTGTGTGCTGGGTGTTCTGTGTTGGCTGCTAGAGGATTGAGACATAGTGTATGTGCTTGTAAGAGGTTCCCAGAGCCTGGAACACCTTGTCTTAGCTAAGTTTCTATTTCTCTTCTGCATAACTATGGGGAAGGTTTGCTTTGTGTACAAATAGACATTTATTTTTTCTTCCTGGTATTAAATAGTTTATGAGAAACAGACAAACTCATAAAATAGTCTTCTACCATAAATGAAAGCATATTTTAAATAATTAAAAATATAGTAAGACTTATTTAGGTCTTTCCCCTGTTCTTGACCAGGGTGGAGATCTTCATTATCAAGGTTCCTGTAATTAAAAGGGAACAGATCATCTGAGGTCTTGCTCCACTTGTCCTTGAGGGTTATTAAGATTTGTGTGTGACTGGGTGTTGCATGGTCCTTCATGATATCAGGGAAGGCTGACAGATGGCCTCCCTCCAGCGAGGGAGAAGGTGCCGTGAAGACTGAACGCTGCATTGTTCCCACCAATACAGTTTGCTCCAGTATAGTTTCCCAGATCACAGCTGAGAAAAGAATGTGCTCAGCTCCACTCCTCAGCAGAGCCAGATGCCCAGTACAGCAGAAACAGTGTACCTGTAAAGTTGCCACAGCAACATCAAGAGTGGAGGGAAGAGTAGACAGAATGATTTATGAGGGTTTCTTGCCGTAGGAATGGGTCTAAAAATATACCTCCATGTCTTTTCCTCAAGCATAAATGACACAGGATTTATTAAGGGGATTGTGATGCATACAAACTTGAGACCTTATCAGAGCCCAAGGAGACCAGTGCCAAGGACAAGGAGAGGGGCAGCAGAAGCAACAAGTGAGGAAAAGAAGTGCTCGTGCTGTGCTTTTAATCCTTGATTGAACTGCTGCTCTGCCTTGGTGTAAAACTGATTTTTAAAAAACATGCAAATATTGTATGTTTAAAATATGACTAGAAAAAAACCACTTACTGGGTGAAATGAAGATATTTTATTTCCATATTAAAAAAACAGCTCCTCTCAGCATCTACTTTAGTATTAGCACATTTGCAAAGACAGTTACATGCCAGCATGTGAAATAGCATGTCATGGTAGCAGAGGGAGAAGTTGTATTTTATTTATGAACAATTGGGAAAGAAGCGCTCAGGGCACATAGAGGTGGATTATCTTAGCACCCTTTCTCGGCATTGTGCAGTTAGCCCAGCATTATCAGATGTCAATGTTGATTTTTATTTTCATGAGTTATTATGTTGGTGATGGTATCAGTTTTATATTGCTGCATAACAAATTTCCATAAATACAGCAGCTTAACACACACTTCTTATCTCTCAATTTCTGTGTCAGGAGTCCAGGCATGGCTTAGATGGGTCTTTTGCTCTGGGCCTCACAAGGCTATAATCAAGGTGGTGACCAGGCTGCTGTCTCAATTGCAAGTTCAGTCAGGGGAGAATCTGCTTCCAGGTTCACTCAGGCTGTTGACAGTAATCATTGCTGTAGCACTGAGGGCTTGAGTTTCTGACTGGCTATTGTAGAGGCTGCCTGCGGTCCACATGGTCACTTACTTCATTAAGCCAGTAAGGAGGATCTCTCTGCCTGCCACCAACATAGAATCTTATATATAGCTGTTTGTTAGAAGCAAGTCCCGTACTCCATGTTCCAACCACATTCCAGGGAAAGGGGTCACATAAAGTTATGAATAACCGGGGCTGCCTGTAATCCCAGCTACTCGGGAGGCTGAGGCAGAAGAATGGCGTGAACCTGGGAGGCAGAGCTTGCAGTGAGCGGAGATCACACCACTGCACTCCACACTGGGCGACAGAGCGAGACTCTGCCAAAAAAAAAGTTATGAATACCAGCAGAGCAGGGTTCGTTGGAGTCACTTTAGCATTTTTCTGTCACAGGGTCATTCTGAGAAAAAGTTCTTTCATTTTAAAAGCTGTGCAATTTAGAAATCTGTTTGAAATTAGCAGGAGTGTAAACGAAGCCATTAGAGCTTCCATTTTTCATTCCCTTGTCCTTTGGTAAATGAGGAAGGGCAGAAGTAAAGTTGCAGCCTTACTTAATAGAAGCTGACAGGAAGGAAGAGAGAAGTTAGTAAGGTTGAAAGAACAATAAAATGAGAGAAGAGAATATTCTGTTATCACATGGAAAAATAAAAAGACAAATGATGTATTAAACTATTCTGGTGTGTTCCCTACCTCACTTTGGAGGTCTGAGAAAACAGTCTGAGGTGAAGTCGCTGCTAGACTAACTTGTCTTGTAATGTACTTTCTATAGAAAAGCACATTTTCAGTAACTAACTCAGAAATGTTGCTTTGCATGAAATTGACAATTTCTTAATCCACCCTGATAGCCCAGTCTTAGGGCCTGGAAGGTACTGTGGCCTTGAATATTCATCCCTTGCAATGAAAACATTACTAACCAGCATGCTTAGGTTGTGGTTTAGGCTTTAACATGGCCTAGGTCATAAGCCATAAGAAGACTTGAAGAAAAGGAATAAACAGGATCACAGGTGGTTCCCATATGGTCTGTGGCTCAATTGATTGTTCCCACGGTATCTGGTAAGGCAGTAATCAGAGATTTAGGAGCACATGTAAGACTTTAGGGACATTTCTTTGCCTTCTAAAATGGCTGCTTTCAAAATAACCCTCAGGTTTAGTACTACCCCAAGCAACTGGAATCCAGATAAAAGGACCCTTCTATTAAATGATTCTTCATTTGTTTTGTAGGGCATACATATTTCACATAAGGACTGATCACAATGTGGATGTTTTGCTTCCTGGGCTATACACTGTAGCACAGTGCTTGGCACATAGAAGATGCTCAGTTAATGCTAATATGACAGCTACTACTACCATTTACACATTCAGCTCAGTCTCCCCTGCGCATTTTACAGCTGTAGTAATATAAGATGCCAAATCAGGCCGGGCGCAGTAGCTCATGCCTGTAATCCCAGCACTTTGGGAGGCCGAGGCAGGTGGATCACGTGAGGTCAGGAGTTTGAGACTAGCCTGGTCAACACAGTGAAACTTGCATCTCTACTAAAACTTCAAAATTAGCTGGGTGTGGTGGCACATGCCTGTAATCCCAGCTACTTGGGAGGCTGATGCAGGGTAATCACTTGATCCCAGAAGGTGGAGGTTGTGTTGAGCCAAGATTGCACCACTGTACTCCAGCCTGGGCAGCAGAGTGAGACTCCATCTCAAAAAAAAAAAAAAAAAAAAAAAAGAAGAAAAACAGCCATCATAATACATATTATTTGATGAGGTCTGCTGTATTAGACATTTTATGTACAGTATTATATTTAGCTCTTGTGACAACTATGCAAGATAGGTATTACTTCTTAAATTTTATAGACAATGAAACAATCTCAGATGTGCGTGAATACTTTTTGTAAAGAGATTTTCACCCACATTGATTTACCAAGAAAGTAAGTAAACCAAAGCCCCTATTCTTTATCTTTTTAGTTGGGCTGCATTGTCCATCCTGGCACTGCATAAACTTGTTAGAGAGAAGTCCTCCAAAAATCATTTTGGTAATTTTGGAGAAGACCAAACAGCTGTCCTAATTTTTAGAAGTACTATTTGGATTCATGTTAATTTGTCTCATCATAATGGAAACTGAGACTAGACATTCACTACTAGTCAATCAGTATTCCATGTATTTGTATACAGGCACTTTAGATAGAATTTCACATATCTAATTCCCCACCAGTGCCTCAACTGCCCTTCGCTTTCCTTCCCTGGGCATTCACCCTCAGGCCCCAGGGCTGCAGTACTCTGCATGGAATGGCCTACGGCTCTACCCATCACTGTTCCCTAGTCTCTGCAGTCATCAGTAACTTTACCTGGTTAACTTTCTATTCAGCCTACAGGTGTCAGATGAGATGCTTTTTCTTGGCAGAAATTTTTCTTGATCTTCCTTTCCTTTTGGTGCCCTGTCCCTTATAATTTCCTCATGTGTCCTTTCCTATTTGCTTATCCGATTACTTGCTTCTCTCACCCATTGGATTGTGAGCCTTTTGTGGTCAGGGGCAGTGCTCTGTAAGCTGCTGTGTCCCCAGAATCTGGCTCAGGGTAGGCACTGGGCGACTATAGACTGATGTTAAGAGAAAATGCACACATTTCATCTCAGCCTCAGAGCAGTTCTGGGAAACAGATAGGAAACCAAAGCTCTGCAAGAGCTCTCAGGGCCATCATGAGACAGTTGTTGGTCTCATGTTTGGCGACTGGGTCTCCTATTCCTGGTCTCTTTCCTAGGCATAATGCTTTTATATAAAGTCTCTTCCGTTGTTTTTGTTTGTTTGTTTTCTTTTTTCAGCCTAAATAACTTAGTTTCTCTAAACTTTTCTCCCAGGGACTCTTTTTTAACCCTTTGAATTATTGCTGATTGCTATCTTATAACTTTTTTTTTTTTTTCCATTTTGCATGTCATATTTTAGCAAAGCATTAAAAGGAACATGGCACAAAGCACACTCATATTTTTGGATGCTGTGGACTTCATCGTGCTGCTTATTCAGTTCTATCTAGTCAGTACCTCCAAGGCATTCATGCTGCCTTACCTCATTCATTCGAAGGCTTCCCTGTGCAAGGTGGAATATACGTAAGGAGGCAAACACACAGGGCTATATGCCTGCTGTGCTTCACAGAGGCCTCTTCCAGGAGTGTAATACAGGGGTTGCTCATGCTCTGAAGAAAATAGTGGCAGGCTGTTACTGTCATGAGAGCCAGAACGTGGCTGGCTCCTTACAGATGTGGCTTCATGGGGCATGCCGCGTGATTGCTGAGTCAGCCTTCTGGTATTAATTCCCTGCTCACTGGGGTGATTCTTCACTTCCCACAGTTGACCCTGCTGTATTATCCTGTTACCTATGCTTTTCTGTGATCCATAGCGGTCATTTAATTTTCAGTCCATGTACCTACCCCGCCTACTTAGTTTCTTCTCAGTGCCACACTTAATTCCTTCACATGTACTGACTAATTAAATGAGCAGACTGTGCCAGGTGAAGGTGCAGCATCTTCAGAACTCTACGTGGTGCATTCCGTGAGGCTGCCCTTCAATAAGTGATGTCATATTCTTCGAGCAGTGTGACCTGTTAGAGGTGCCCAGTCAGGTCAGATGAAAAACCCTCTGATTTATTGAAATAGTGCATTAGTAAAGTATTATAGTTTATTTTCACAAAGCTAGATTAGTTGTTACATGTTGGTTTTTAACATTTGTTTTGCCTAGCCCCAGCAAATATGGAGGTGACCTTGATGTATCTATAGAATATCAGGAATATCTGGCCGGGCGCGGTGGCTCACACTTGTAATCCCAACACTTTGGGAGGCCGAGGTGGGTGGATCACCTGAGGTCAGGAGTTTGAGACCAGCCTGGCCAACATGGTGAATCCCCGTTTCTATTAAAAATTCAAAAATTAGCCAGGTTTGGTGGCAGGTGCTTGCATTCTCAGCTACTCGGGAGGCTGATGCAGGAGAATCACTTGAACCGGGGAGGTGGAGGTTGCAGTGAGCCAAGATCATGCCACTCCACTCCAGCCTGGGCAACAGAGTGAGATTCTGCCTCAAAAAAAAAGAATATCGGGAATATCCATTTTGTGTCTCAAAGCACATACCTCACAGTTTTCTGGTCCAATTTTTAGGCACTTTATGAGGCCCTCATATGTTTTCAGAAATAATTGCTAATGACTTTGATGAAACTAGGCAAGATATTTCTTGGTTTTAGGGCAGTTTGGGGTTTGCAGCCTTCCTAATGTAATAGAAGAATTTTTAACTAGATTCTCCCCCTTCTCAGGGTGGCTTCCTGCCTTTCCATTCTAGTGCTTCACACAAATGACAAGCTCACAGGGGACTTATCTAGAAAAGGCAGAGATAAAAATAAGTGCAACGCTAAAAAAAAATCTATCTTATAGTATCATTTAGAGCTTCCTCTCCTTTTCTAATGAAAGGCTACTGTAGTTTCCTTTTGTCCTTTTTGGCTGAAGGCTTTTCAGTAATATTCCCATGTGTCCCCCATGATGCTAAAAGCATGAGCTTGGGGGCAGGCTGACTGGCATTCAGGTCTTTGCCCAGCCTCCAGCTGCAAGACAAGGCGAATAATATTGATTTCATGGAGCTGAAATGAAAATTAACTTCTCTAATCTGTGGAAATGCTTTGTTATAATCCTTAAACACATAGATAAATACATAGGTTGAAATGGCAAGTACCAAGTGTTGATATTATGTCCAGAATTACCACATGCCATGTCTGCATGATTTTAGCCAGATGTTTAATAAGGTTATAAATGAATAGGTTATTAAATGGGCATCTCCCACTGTCTAGGTGTTTGTTTCTGCTTCTCTGTTTTCTGTTTGTGTCTCCATTTATTTTAATGCCTACCATTATGTCTCTCAACTCTGCCACCTTCCTATACATGGATATACCAGAGAAATAAACTTTAATTATTAATTATTATTGATATGTAATCATAATTAAATAAAAACAAATGAATGGACTCTTTATTTTGATCTCCTTTAAGAAAACTCAAAAATTTTTTTTCACTGATTGATTAAATCTTCAGTCTTTTGCCCCCAGTGGATCAGTGATTTTTCAGCAGAAAATCTTGCTTCTCCATTGCTTTATGCTTTTGTTGCTAGGCAGTTAACAGCAGGGCTACTAAAGCACTTCTAATTTAGGCAAATCTTTTCCTCTATTTTAGAAATGGATTTCAGTGGTTTTCAGTTGGTTTGCAGAAACCTACTGAAAGGTATATATGGTACAGATATGAATGTTTATAATTACAGAATAATAAAGTGAATATTCTGTTGGCTTTTTCTTTTTTCTTTTTTTTTTTCTTGTGATGGAGTTTTGCTCTTGTTGCCCAGGCTGGAGTGCAATGGCGCGATCTTGGCTCACTGCAACCTCTGCCTCCCGGGTTCAAGCGATTCTCCTGCCTCAGCCTCCCAAGTTGCTGGGATTATAGCACCCACCATACCTGGCTAATTTTTTGTATTTTTAGTAGAGATGGAGTTTTGCCATGTTGGCTAGGCTGGTCTCAAACTCCTGATCTCAAGTGATTCACACACCTCTGCCTCACAAAGTGTTGGGATTACAGGCATGAGCCACCACGCCCAGCCTCTGATGACTTAAAAAAATAACAGGGAATGTGGGGTCACTCATAGTGTAGAGGGAAATGTTGAGAATTTTAAGCACTTCTGAATCATATTGGCAGTTATAAGCTCTAGGTGTGTTTTGTGCACATTTGATATTTTTCCTTTTTAAAAATCTTCCTTCTATGAATAAACTTTTGCATGGGAAATGACATATCACTTTATTTTGGGTTTTTTTTTTTTTTTTTGATGGCCAGGGAAAGCCTCCTCAACTCAACTGTACCTTCCTCCTCTTACCTCACAGCCCTAAGCTAATCACTACTTCTGTGCTGCCTTCTACCGTCCCGGAAGTTCAGGGTCCATTTAGTTCGCGTTGTAAATATTAACTGAACACATTGTGTTAGTCCAGTCTCTTGTGATTGCAAATGAGATACCACAGGTCAAACAGATTCATTTAAGAGTAGGTGCAGTGGGAGGCGAGCTTATTGAGAGGATGCTCAGGTAGCACGAAAGAATGCAACCAGTGTACCCCTCTACATCCATGTCTTTGTTGCTCAATCTCCTTTCCTCCCCAACCCTTGCATCTGCTTGGAAAGTCCCATGCTTGGACTTTCTGTCTCCTTGGCATCTTGAGGCAGGTCCTTTCCTCTGTTTAGATTGTCCTCCTTTCCCTCCTTCTGTCCACTTTGGTCTGGTTAGCTTTTAATTATTCTTCAGGATTCAGCTGAGATGTGTCCATCTGCTGGACTTCTTCCCTGCCACCCAGCCTGGGATGCATCCCTCTTATGTGTTTTCATAAAATCCTACACCCAGGACCTATCTATGCACTTATGTAATAGTTGCTCATTTGCTTGTGCGTTTCAACTGCACTTGGTCTTCTAGAGGGTAGGAACTGTGTCTGATTCATTCTTTCATTTTTTACCCATTGTCTCATTCATAAACAGAGAAAAATATTTGTTGAATGAGTGAACGTGGGATCTCTGTTCATTTTGGTATATTGCTTTGCTTTCTGGGCTGAACTCAGGACAGATGCCAAAGCCTTTCCCTCTAATGACATCAAAGCCCTACTTCTAAAACCAGACTGGATGTGATTCCCTTCTACAAACAGATTCAGTAAAGAAATGTGACTATTCCCACAAAAAGCCCAGTAAGTATGGGGTGGTTTTGATAATAATAAAAGTTTTGTGTAGTATCCAGATATAAATAAAAATGACTTAAAATATATGTATAAAATACTTATAAGCGAACCCTAATCGGTGAGCAACCAGGTTAACTGGATAGTGGATATGAACAGAGTGGTGGGAATTGGTCAAGAAGGTACCTGGGCTACTCTGCCTATGGAATAGCCATTCTTTATTTGTTTGCTTTCTTAATAAACTTGATTTCACTAAAAAAAAGAAAAGAAAAGAAGGTGCCTGGCAGTGAACATTCATTTTTAGAGGTTTACTTTTTCATTTTTTTCATTGACTCCATTTATTTTGATGACCAGTTTAACAGCCTTTAAGTAAGTTGAAAAAAATCTTCTACTCATCATACAGTGGCCAAAACCACAATTACTTTTGCACCAACAATTTGTCCTTCCTTATTAGGGGTAACCATAGTATAATAATCTTTAATAACTAATATATTAAATATAGCTATTTTCAATTTATTCTAAGGTTGAAATACTGCTTGTTGATGCATCAGGGACTCTGATGTGCAGGTCCCACAAAATGTGTAAGAGCACCTTCTCTTTTTGGCTAAGAAGTTTGTAATCAACTTTGATTAAACTCTTCCATGGTTATGAATCCATGAAAACCATTCTCAACAATTGTTTTGGGAGTTAGAAATTACAACTACTCTATTTTCTCATATGTAGCTTTTTTCTTTCAGGATATGTTACTTGACACCTAATATTCTGAGCCTGTGTAATAGTGAATCATTTTAATGGGATCTCACTATGGTTCTAAGAATTCTCATCATCAGAAATAAATAATTTTACCAGAGAGAAAAATGAAAGAGCTGTTTTTACTGACATACTCATACATTCCTTGTTCTTCTCCCTTTCTCTCTCTTTTCTTTTTCAGTGAGCATGTTTTTGAACACATTAACACCGAAGTTCTACGTGGCCCTAACAGGCACTTCTTCACTAATATCAGGGCTTATTTTGGTAAGTGGTGGAGTCTTTCTCATTTAAAAACATGCTGATTAATAATATGTATATTAGTGTATGTACAATAAAAAAAACTGGAAGAATATATACTAACAGGTTACAATGATTATCTTGCACATGTCTACATGTTGGGGAGTGGACTCATAGAAGCCTTTTACTACCCCATTATATTTCTGAAATATTTGAAAAAAATTTAAGCAATCATATGTTATTTTGTTGAAGGCAAAAAAACAAATGTAAATGAAATGGAAAATAAAGGAAGACATAATTCTCTGTCAGATTTTACTATCTAAGATATGGTAAAATAAATGTAACTCAGTTCAACTAAAAATCATCAAAATGGGGCCAGGCGCAGTGGCTCACATCTGTAATCCCAGCACTTTGGGAGGCGAAGGCGGGTGGATCACTTGAGGTTAGGAGTTTGAGACCAGCCTGGCCAGCATGGTGAAACCCATCTCTACTAAAAATACAAAAAAATTAGCCAGGTGTAGTGGCGCATACCGGTAGTCCCAGCTACCCGGAGACTGAGGCAGGAAAATGGGTTGAATCCGGGAGGCAGAGATTGCAGTAGCCAAGATCACGGCATTGCACTCCAGCCTGGGTGACAGAGCAAGACTCTGTCTCAAAAATAAATAAATAAATAAAACCATCAAAATAGAATATTGTGCAAAATCAAGATCAATAGAAATATAGCTTTTTTTTTTTAATGTATTGACATGGATTGTGACAATTCTAAGGTTTTTTCCCCCTTCATCTTCTTTTCTTTCTAAATTTACATTTATTTATGCATTGCTTCCTTTAAAAAAATCCCAAACGTGCCAAAAAGCAATATGATTATCATTTGTATGGCTCTATTACCTTATCTTTGTAACAGTTGCAGGTGTGCTAAATCGTAACACCTGAAGTAGTTATTTTTAGTGGCCTCAAATGGGGACCATCTAAACTCAATGGTACTACTCTAATAGAATTAAGTGACCTCTAAGGCAAAAGAGGTTTTAGAAAAGCTTTTTTTCTCTGTACCCATATACTTGTGGTTAAATTATTATAGAAACAAGCATAAGAAAAATTTTACAGAGTTGATGTTAAGAAAAATGGATGATCAGAAGAAAAACAGAAAAGCTTTAGAGAAGGGCGCAAACATGTGGAGCAAAGAACATCAATGGACCTAGAATATTGGTGGATTTCAGAAGCTTGAGCTTGTAAGGAGCCACAGTAAAAAGGTGGGAGAAATGTATGCAGGAACAGAAACCTGCAAACAGAGGAGAGGGATGATGGCAGTGTGGGGAGGATCTTTTTGTGTGCAGAAAACATCCAGGTTCATCTTGCTTTGCTGTGTCATATGGATTGCTTAACTTGTGGCATGACATGTTTAAAGTTGATGTTAAACGTCCTCCCATACATCTCCATTCTAAGTTGCAGGGTCCCACTCTTTTCCAGTTAATGCCCTCACTTTAACAGTAGACACCTGATGAGCCTGAGCATGTACCTTTCATTGCACATCAGCCACTCACATGATAAGAGCTTGGGTCTGATTTTCCACAATTTCCAGCTGTTTCTCTGCAGGAGCTAAGACTCTCACTAAGGGTACTCTTAGAAGATTCCAGGCTCAGTATGTGCTTCTGGAGCCAGGAGTTAGAATCCCTGTGTTCATTGTTTTCTTTCATGACCTTGTCCAGTGAACTTAGGAGCAACCAACCAACTTCATTATATTCCTTGCTTCTCCACATATGGTCAAAGGTATTATGCGTAGAGTTGCTAAACTCTTTGCCTCTCAAGAGTGGTGAATCAGGAGTATCAAATGCATTTATTTTGCGTAACTCTCTAAACAGTTCATGCCAAGGATGGTCAGTATTCTCCATAGTATTAGAAGTAGAGTCCTTAGCATTTTTGGATCTAATTCTATTAAGCAGCCAATTCCAGAAACCCCAAAACCAACTAAAGAAATCTATCCTTAAAATTCTGTTCCTCTAGAACTACTTCTGGTACTAAAAGTTTGTTTTGGATAAGAGGAAATCGAAATAGAAAGCCCAATGCTGGCTGCAAAGACCAACCCAAGTTGAGGGGAAGCATATTAAACTTCCTCCTTAAAATTGGTTGAAATAAGGTATATGTGATAATTTATACCATGTCACCTCTTAAATACTAATCAGTTCACCTGTATGTGTCTCTGAAGTTTTCCCTGTTCTTTAGAGACATGGGAAAAATAAAGACCCTGTAGAAAGTGGCTCCATAAAGCTATAAAGCTGGTCACTAATTTATTCCATGTAAGGACTGTATTTTATTCTGAGATTGTGTCCTTCTTACTTTTTAACATTACAGTGTTCTTCTGAAATGATGGTGATAGTGTATGGTAGTGCTATTTTACTATTATTACTTCTCAAAGAAGAATATAGCAGCCCCACACTGGTCTTCACATTTGTCGGGGGGCGGGGCACGAACTCTTTGCTTCAGAGAACAACCACCTCAAAAATTTACTTCTACTTAACCTGTTGAGGAACAACATAAATTGTCCAAATGGGAAATAGTAAAATTATTTGAGTCTGACCTAGTGCAATGAATGGAGAAGAGAAAGGCTTTAGATAATCTCTTCAATCTAGGGGATTGAGGGCAGAGGAAAATAATCTGAGAGAGGATTTGGTGGAGGGAAGCCAGCAGAAACTGTTTTGCTAGAAAACCACAGAAAAAATTGTGGTAAGTGCTGAGGGTATGGGAATGAATCTCTCACTCCAACGGTTTCTAACTTTATTAATTAAAAAAGATTTTCATTAGGAGGCAATATACTTACTATTTAGAGCTAGGTAAGAAACTTTATTAATATATTGAGAATTACATGATATCCAGAGAGGACAAGGAGTAGACAGAAGATAATGAGAGAAAGTAATGAAAAGGGGAGATCAGTTTCAGGGAGACAGGTGATAGAAGAGAAAACCATGAAAAAGGAAGAAGTCAAGTGAGCCCTGTTTGCAGACAACATGATTTTATATTTAGAAAAACCTAAAGCCTCCACCAAAAATGGTTAGAATTGATAAACGAATTCAATAACGTTGCAGGATACAAAATCAGCCTACAAAAATCAGTAACATATATGCTAACAGTGAACAATCTGAAAAAGAAATCAAGAAAGCAATCCCATTTACAATAGCTACAAAGAGCATAAAATACCTAGGAGTTAATTTAATAAAAAAAGTGGGCCGGGCGCAGTGGCTCAAGCCTGTAATCCCAGCACTTTGGGAGACCGAGACGGGCGGATCACGAGGTCAGGAGATCGAGACCATCCTGGCTAACACGGTGAAACCCCGTCTCTACTAAAAAAATACAAAAAATTAGCGGGGCGAGATGGCGGGCGCCTGTAGTCCCAGCTACTCGGGAGGCTGAAGCGAGAGAATGGCGTAAACCCGGGAGGCGGAGCTTGCAGTGAGCTGAGATCCGGCCACTGCACTCCAGCCTGGGCGACAGAGCGAGACTCCATCTCAAAAAAAAAAAAAAAAAAAAAAAGTGAAGGATGTATACAAGGAAAACTATTAAATCCTGATGGAAAAAAATTGAAGAGGACACACAAAAAGTGGAAAGAGATTTTTTGCTCATGGACTGGAAGAATTAATATCATCAAAATGACAATACTCTGCAAATAAATTTACACATTTAATGCAATCCCTATCAAAATACCAATCACATTCTTTACAGAAATAGAAAAAAAAAAATCTAAAATTTTTATGGAACCACAGAAGACCCTGAATAACCAGAGCAATCCTGAGCAAAAAGAACACAACTGGAGGCATCACACTACCTGACTTCAAAATATTTTACAAAGTTATAGTAACCAAATCAGCATGGTACTGGCGTAAAAACAGACACGTAGCAATGGAACAGAATAGAGAGCCCAGACATAAATCCACACATTTACAGTCGACTTATTTTCGACAAAGGCGCTGAGAACAAACGTTGGAGAATGGACAGTCTCTTCAGTAAATGTGCTGGAAAAACTGAATAACCATATGTTTAAGAATGAAGCTGGACCTCTGTCTCTCACTATATGCAAAATCAAATAAAATGAATTAAATATTTAAATCTAAGACCTGAAACCATGACACTTGTGAAAGAAAACATTGGGGAAATGCTCCAGGACATTAGTCTGGGTAAAGATTTTTTGTGTAAGACCTCAAAGCACAGGCAGCCAAGAGCAGAAATAGACAAATGGGATTATATCAAGCTAAAAAGCTCCTGCACAGCAAAGGAAACAATAAACTGAAGAGACAACTCATAGAATGGGAGAAAATATTTGCAAGCTATTCATCTGACAAGAGATTAATAACCAGAATATATAAGGAGCTCAAATAACTCAATAGCAAAACCTCAAAGAATCTAATTATAAAATGGGCAAAGATATGAATAAACATTTCTCAAAAGAAGACATGCAAATGGGCAACAGGTATATGAAAAAATGCTCAGTATCGCTAATCCTCAGAGAAATGCAGACCAAAACCACAATGAGCTATCATCTCAATACAGTTAGAATGGCTTCAAGTGATTCTCTTGCCTCAACCTCCAGAGTAGCTGGGACTACAGGCATGTGCCACCATGCCCAGCAAATTTTTGTAAGAAGACAGGGTATGGTAGGTGCAGTGGCTCACGCTTGCAATCACAGCACTTTGGGAGGCAGAGGCAGGAGGATCACTTGAGGCCAGGAGTTCAAGACCAGCCTGGCTAACATGGTGAAACTCTGTGTCTACTAAAAATACAAAATTAGCCGGGTGTGGTGGCACACGCCTGTAGTCCCAGCGCTCAGGAGACTGAGGCAGCAGAATCATTTAAACCCAGGGGGCAGAGGTTGCAGTGAGCTGAGATGGTTCTACTGCACTCTAGCCTGGACAACAGAGTGAGACTCTGTCTCATAAAACAAAACAAAAACTAGATATAACAGAAACTGGTGAGGATGTGGAGAAAGCAGTACTCTTGTACACTGTTGGTGGGATTGTAAATCAGTACAGCCACTATGGAAAACAGATGGATATTTCTCAAAAAGCTAGAAGTTGAGGCCGGGCGTGGTGGCTCAAGCCTGTAATCCCAGCACTTTGGGAGGCCAAGACGGGCGGATCATGAGGTCAGGAGATCAAGACCATCCTGGCTAACATGGTGAAACCCCGTCTCTACTAAAAAATACAAAAAACTAGCCGGGCGAGGTGGCGGCCGCCTGCAGTCCCAGCTACTCGGGAGGCTGAGGTAGGAGAATGGCGTGAACCCAGGAGGCGGAGCTTGCAGTGAGCTGCCATCCGGCCACTGCACTCCAGCCCTGGTGACAGAGCGAGACTCCGTCTCTAAGAAAAAAAAAAAAAAAAAAGCTAGAAGTTGAAATGGCATATGATCCAGCAATTCCACTACTTGGATATATATCCAAAAGAAAGGAAATCAGTACATTAAAGAGATACCTGCAGTCCCATGTTTATTGCAGCACTATTGGTTTTTTTTTTTTTTTTTTTTTTTTTTTTGAGACGGACTCTCGCTCTGTCGCCCAGGCTGGAGTGCAGTGGCCGGATCTCAGCTCACTGCAAGCTCCGCCTCCCGGGTTTATGCCATTCTCCTGCCTCAGCCTCCCGAGTAGCTGGGACTACAGGCGCCCGCCACCTCGCCCGGCTAGTTTTTTGTATTTTTTTAGTAGAGAGGGGGTTTCACCGTGTTCGCCAGGATGGTCTCGATCTCCTGACCTCGTGATCCGCCCGTCTCGGCCTCCCAAAGTGCTGGGATTACAGGCTTGAGCAGCACTATTGTTAATAGCCAAGATTTAGAATCAATGTAAGTACCCATCAATTGATGAATGGGAAAAAAATGTGGTATATATTGTAGAGATGAACAGAAGACTTCCCCTTCACCCTTGAAAGGTTGACAGAAAAATCAACTGACAAATGACAGACTAATAAGAGAAAAGGCGTAAGAAATTTATTATTAACGTACACAGGAGAACTACAGAGTGATTACCCAATATCTCAGTGGGGTTAAGAAGCTTATATATGGTCTTGAGGTTACAGAAAGATTGGGGTCTTGGGTACTGGCAAAACAAGTTATGGTGGAGAAACAAGTTGGGGGGGGGAGAGGAATTTTGTTGAGGGCAATACATGATTACTAGGGAGAATGATTGAATCAGGGAACAGAGATTAATTTGTAAATAATTCTCTTTGGAATTTGAATATTCCACAGTGGAATGTTTTTCAGTGATAAAAAAGAATGGAATTCTTAAAGCAGTGGCCAGCACAATGTTAATCTTACTGTTCATAATAATAAAATTATTTTTAGATTAACAAAGTTAACGTCAGTGTTTCTTCACAACTAAAGAATATTTCCTGCAAATTCTAAGGGACAGCAATGCTAATATAAATAACTCCTAAATTCACAAAACCCAATCAACTATTTGCCCATATTAGAAGAATGTATTGTAATTAGAAGAATTAGAAGTCAATGTATTGATGTCATTTTGAGTAATTTATTGTCATTCAACATGTAATTTCTCTAATTTACTTATTATCAAATGTATGACAGATGGATCAAATTCGTGGAATGAATAACATAGTACTAATAGACCTGCTTTATATCTTCCTTTCAAAATCCTAAAGATATTAAATTATCTTATATAAATCTACCAAATTAGAAAATGAGGTATCTTAACAAAGAATTATTTTTCACATATCTATTGTATGTAAAGATATGTACTCAAAGTAGAAATTTTATAATTACTTAATAAAATAAACAAATTATAAAAATCTAAAAAAAAAAAAAAAAGAATGGAATTCTGTTATTTGCAGCAACGTGGATGGAACCAGAGGTCCTTATGTTAAGTGAAATAACCCAAGCACAGAAAGACATATATTGCATATTCTCACTCATATATGGGAGTTTAAAAAGTAGATCTCAATGATACAGAGTAGATTGGTGGTTACCAGAGGCTGGGAAGGTCATGCAGGCTGCAGTGTACTGCACACTACACAGCTGATTGTAACCTTGACCTCCTGGGCTCAGGCAGTGCTTTGTCTCAGCCTCCCAAGTAGCTGGGACCACAGGTGCGTGCCATCATGTCTGGCTAATTTTTTAAATTGTTTGTAGAGATGGGGTCTCCCTATATTGCCTAGGCTGGTCTTGAACTCCTGGGCTCAAGCAATACTCTTCCCTTGGCCTCACAAAGTTCTGGGATTACAGGTGTGAGCCACCATGCCTGATTGAGATTGATTAATAGGTACAAATATACCAGTTAAATAGAATAAATAAGACCTAATGTTTGACAGATTGCTAGGGTGACTGTAGTTAACAATCTGTTATATACTTCAAAATAGTCAGAAGAGAATAATTTGAATGTTACCAGCACAAAGAAAAGAAAGATAAATTTAAGGTAGTAGATAGTCCAGCGACCCTGATTTGATCTTTACATATTACATGAAGGTATCAAATTATCAACTATACCCTGAAAATATGTACAGCTATTATCTATCAATTTTAAAAAGCAATGGGGAGAATCAGGGATTGTTGACGTGATGGGACTTTGGTCATTCATCCCTAAGCCATTCATTTTTCAGAGGAGAAAATCGAGACTAACAGAAGAAAGAAAAGGAAATGTTTTATCTAAGCTCATGTGGTTCGTCTGTAGCAAAGCCAGGCCTAGAACCTAAGTCTTCATGTTCCTACCTTAATATTCTTTTTTTTTCTTTCAAAGCTTGTTTATTTTTATTTTTAAATTTTTATTTCAATAGGTTTTTGGGAAACAGGTGGTATTTGGTGAATAAGTTCTTTACTGGTGATTTCTGAGATTTTGGTGCATCCATCCCCTGAGCAGTGTCCACCGTACCCAACGTGTAGTCTTTTATCCCTCACTCCCTCCCGACTCTTTCCTCCTCTGGGTCTCCAAAGTTCGTTGTATCATTCTTCTGCCTTTGCGTCCTCATAGCTTAGCTTCCACTTATGAGTGAGAACGTACTTTTGGTTTTCCATTCCTGAGTTACTTCACTTAGAATAATGATCTCCAATTCCATCCAGATTGCTACAAATACCATTATTTCATTCCTTTTTATGGTGGAGTAGTATTCCATTTTTAAACTTTTTTATTAGAATCATTCTTGCAGGAAGTAAAGTGATACCGCATTGTGGTTTTGATTTGCATTTCCCTGATTGTTAGTGATATTGAGCATTTTTTTCATATTTTTTTGGCCATTTGTATATCTTCTTTTGAGAATTATCTATTCATGTCTTTAGCCCACTTTTTTTTTTTTTTTTTTGAGACAGAGTTTTCGCTCTTGTTGCCCAGGCTAGAGTGCAATGCGCAATCTCGGCTCACTGCAACCTCTGCCTCCCGGGTTCAAGCAATTCTCCTGCTTCTGCCTCCCAAGTAGCTGGGATTATAGGCATATGCCACCATGCCTGGCTAATTTTTTGTGTTTATTAGAGACAGGGTTTCACCATGTTGGCCAGGCTGGTCTGGCCAACTTCTGACCTCAGGTGACCCACCCGCCTCGGCCTCCCAAGGTGCTGGGATTGTAGATGTGAGCCACTGCACCTAGCCTTTAGCCCACTTTTTGAAGGGATTTTTTCTTTCTTGCTGATTTATTTGAATTCCTTGTAGATTCTGGATATTAGTCCTTTGTCAGATGTGCATATTATGAAGATTTTCTGCTACTCTGTGGATTGTCTGTTAATTCTGCTGATTGTTTTTTTGCTGTGCAGAAGCTTTTTACTTTAATTAAGTCCCATCTATTTATCTTTGTTTTTGTTGCACTTGCTTTTGGCTTCTTGGTCATCAAGTCTTTGCCTAAGCCAATGTCTACAAGGGTTTTTCCAATGTTATCTTCTAGAACTTTTATGGTATCAGGTCTTAGATTTAAGTCTTTAATCCATCTTGAGTTGATTTTTGTATAAGGTGAGAGATGAGGATCTAGTTTCATTCTTATGTATACATGTGACTTGCCAATTATCCCAGCACCATTTGTTGAATAGGGTGTCTTTTCCACACTTTATATTTTTGTTGTGCTTTGTCCAAGATCAGTCGACTGTAATTATTTGGCTTTATTTCTGGATTCTTTATTCTGTTTCACAGGTCTATATGCCTGTTTTTATACTAGTACCATGCTGTTTTGATGACTGTGGCCTTACAGTATAGTTTGAAGTCAGGTAATGTGATATCTCCAGATTTGTTCTTTTTGCTTAGTTTTGCTTTGGCTATGCAGGCTCTTTTTAGGTTCCATATGAATTTTTTTTTTTTTTTTCCAGTTCTGTGAATAATGATGGTGATATTTTAATGGGAATTGCATTGAATTTGTAGATTGCTTTCGGCAGTATGGTCATTTTCTCAATGTTGATTCTACCCATCCGTGAGGATGGGATGTGTTTCCATTTGTTTGCGTCATCTATGATTTCTTTCAGCAGTGTTTTATAGTTTTCCTTGTAGAGGTTTTTCACCTCCTTGGTTAAGTGTATTCCTAAGTTTTTTTTTTTTTTTTTTTTTTTTTTTTTTTTTTGAGACGGAGTCTCGCTCTGCCCCGCCCAGGCTGGAGTGCAGTGGCCGGGTCTCAGCTCACTGCAAGCTCCGCCTCCTGGGTTTACGCCATTCTCCTGCCTCAGCCTCCCAAGCAGCTGGGACTACAGGCGCCCGCCACGTCGCCCGGCTAGTTTTTTGTATTTTTTAGTAGAGACGGGGTTTCACCATGTTAGCCAGGATGGTCTCAATCTCCTGACCTCGTGATCCGCCCGTCTCGGCCTCCCAAAGTGCTGGGATTACAGGCTTGAGCCACCGCGCCCGGCCTTTTTTTTTTTTTTTACAGCTACTGTAAAAATGGTTGATTTCTTCATTTGATTCTCAGCTTGGTTGCTGTTGGTGTATAGCAGGGCTACTGATTTGTGTACATTAATTTTGTATCCTAAAACTTTGCTGAATTCATTTACCAGTCCTGGGAGCTTTTTGGATAAGTCTTTAAGATTTTCCAGGTATATGATAATGTCATCAGCAAACAGTGACAGTTTGACTTCCTCTTTACCGATTTGAATGCCCTTTATTTCTTTCTCTTGTCTGATTGCTGTGGTTAGGACTTCCAGTACTATGTTTAATAGAAGTGGTGAAAGTGGGCATCCTTGTCTTTTTCCTGTTCTTAGGGGAAATGCTTTCAACTTTTCCTCATTCAGTATAATGTTGGCTGTGGGTTTGTCAGAGATGGCTTTTATTACCTTAAGGTATGTCCCTTCTATGCCGATTCTTTTGAAGAGATAAATAAAATTGATAGACCATTAGTGAGATTAAGCAAGAAAAGAATAGAGAAGATCCATATAAGCTCAATTAGAAGCAAAGTAGGAGATATTACAACCGATACCACAGAAATACAAAAGATAATTCAAGGCTACTTTGAACACCTTTACACGCATAAACTAGAAAACCTAGAGGAGATGGATAAATTCCTGGAAATATACAACCATCCTAAATTAAACCAGGAAGAAATAGAAAGTCTGAATAGACCAATAACAAGCAGCGAGATTGAAATGGTAATTAAAAAGTTACCAACAAAAAAAAAAGTCCAGGACCAGACAGACTCACAGCTGAATTCTATCAGACATTCAAAGAAGAATTGGTACCAATCCTGTTGACCCTATTCCAAAAGATAAAGAGGGAGTCTTCCCTAAATTATTCTGTGAAGCCAGTATCACCCTAATACCCAAACCAGGAAACAATATAACAACAACAAAAAAAACTACAGATCAATATCTCTGATGAACATAGATACAAAAATCCTCAGTAAAATATTAGCTAACTGAATCCAACAGCATGTCCAAAAAGATGATTCACCATGATCAAGTGGGTTTCATACCAGGGGTGCGGGGATGGTTTAATATATGCAAGTAAATAAATGTGATACACCATGTAAACAGAATTAAAAACAAAAATCACATGATCATCTCAGTAGATACAGAAAAAGCATCTGACAAAATCCGGCATCCCTTTATGATTAAAAACCTACCTTAACATTCCTAAATAGAGTGAGGCAACTTCAGACTGGGAAAATGCTTGGTAAATTCTTACTAAATATATGCCCAAAACATGGCAATCTTTTAGCATATATGTTTTGTGGGGGGAGAAGGGGAAGGCATTACAAGTCTCCCTCGGATAACTATCATTTACATTTACAATAATATTTTAACATTTTCATTCAAAACATCTTGGAAATATTTTTTAAATAAGCAGATAGGAAAAAAGAACTTTTCTGGATACAATTTCATACTGAAACCAGTAATTCACTCTGATGCTGAAAGGTAGGCTTTTGTTTGTACATTCCTCCCCTCAGGGGAAGGTCACTGAAAACTGTTACCTACTTAGGTGATGTCAGGCACTGATCTAAAGCACTTTGCATGCTAACTCATTTACTCTTCCCCACAGTACAACAAGGTCAGTGCTTGATTGTTTCCTTTTTACTTACGCATAGCCTCAGTAGGTAGAATAGGCCAGTTAGTAACCTGCCTTAGGTCACATAGCTAGCAATGGAGGAGCAGGCTTGGAACCCAGGCCATCTTGTGCAGACAGCCTGCACTCTGTCACTCATTTCACTGCCTCTGTGGTCAGCTGTTTTTCTAGCCTGCTGTACATATGGTAGGTCTGGACTTTATTCTAGCAGTAGCTTGGTGTAGATTCACAGGCTATAAATTAATTACCTCAGTGTGGGTTGTTTCCTTTCACTCTGGTAAGCTAGGCCTAATCTTTGTTTCCTTTTTTAACTCAGAGATGGTGAAGCCCCAACAGCAATAAAGGGATTTCCCTAGAGCATGGCCACCTTTGCAGATCTGGGCTGGTGAGGTTTTCTGTGCCCCTGCTGAGCCGGATGATCATTGCTGGGCTATCTTATGGTACATTTGCCTTGCAGCATTTTCAGGAAGCAGAGGATACTTGCAACTGAAAGGAAACTTTGAGCAAAGGAAAACCTCTCCTATAGGAAAATTTTGACAGGTCTCTCTCAAAATGCTGGTCTGTAGTGAGAGCTAAGTAACTACAGTGTGTACAGCTTTAGGCTCCTGCTTTAGAGCTTGTTGACATGCCTAGCGTTTAGGGACTCAGCTTTGCCAGACCTCGAAATGAACCCAGGGTAAGGTTTCTATTCAGCCACTATCCTTTTCTGCTGAGTGTATTTCAGGGAGAGGCAGCACTGAGGTAAAGGATCGGGTGCCCTGCAAAATAACTGTGTGCATGGAAGTGCTTAGCAGTTTGCTTCCTGGCCCTAGGGAGACAATTACCTAACTGATCTCCCCTAAGCAATGTTCTAAGAGCCTACTATGGACATTTAAAGTATAGGGCTGACCCTGGGGAAATTGATTATTTGGGGGCCTCACAATTTCTATGCTGGAGACTGAAATTATCAAATTAAATTGAATTTCTTTGGAAAAGAGAGCTAAAAACAAAAACCCTGGTATTTCCTCTGTAAAGAAAAAGTCAGTTAACTGAAAAAATATACAATGTGTTTAAAAATAAACAGGTGTATATTTTATGAGATATCCCTAATACTTCTTAGTTCACAAGTTGAAAGCTAGCAATGACTTTGTTATACCATCTAGCTCCCTCTTCCCTTTTAGTTCCTGTGCCTGTACCCATCCATCCAGCTTTTTCCCTTACTGAATTTCAAGATACCCCTCTGTCTGCTTGGCACAAGCCTTCCCATCCCAGTCCAGTTCCATCCACAAGAACTGCACCTGTCATCACAGTCTAGACCTGCCAAGTTAGTCTTTTATCTGCTAGCAAAGACATGCCCAGCCTCTGCAGGCAGTGTTTATTTCAGTGGAGAAAATCTCTGGATTTTGCTTCGCTTTTGGGAGTGGAAGGTGGATATGTGCAGAAAATGCTTGCCTTAATTATCTCAAAATGTGATAGAATGCATAAAATTCTATATGTTGTATTGACATTTATACATAGATTCCTATATCCCTATTAAAATGTGTGTGTATGTATTTCATTGGATACAGGGATCAATACACATTTTAATAGGATACAGGATATGTATATGTGTGTATATGTATATAGATATACATATATGTACATATATGTATGTGTATGTGTGTGTGTATGTGTGTGTGTGTGTATATAAAACAGAGATATTTTTAAGAGGCATCCAGAGCATAATTTTTAAAAGTCGGAATCAAGAACAGGAAATGGAGAAAATCAGAATGATAAATAAAATAATTTGTTCATGGATTAAATGTAAAAGAAGTGTGTTTTTGGGAAAGTGGTAGCAGATGACGATTGAATGGGAATGAGTTATAACAAAAGATCTGTTTATTGAATTATCACTCCATGCCAGGTGTACTATATTAAGCACTTTGCATATATTATTTCATTTAATTCTGATTGAAATTCTGAGTGGTAGGTATGACCAGTGTCTTTATATTGCTAAGTATAAACAGACACAAGTTTAAATAATTTGGCCAAGATTATATAGCAGTTAAATCATGAGATTCAAACCCAGTTCTCTGACCTTGCCTTCCATCTCCTCTTATTCAAAAGTAAGAGAGCAGAGTTGAAGGTTGCTGTGTCTCCTTTCACCCCTTTTTCATCCATCTCAAGAATTTGAACTGCGCTTCAGGTAGCACTTTAATTGATAGGCATATGGATCACCCAAAATGATGGTGATTCTGGAACAAAGAGTGGAAAAAGACGCAGGGAAACTTGATTACAAGGGCTCCTGGGGGGTTGGGGTGGGAAGTAGCACATAAATGTCAAGCTGTGTCATCTCTGAAGCACCTTGCCTCTTGACTCTAGAATAAAGAATGAGAGAGATGCTGTGAGGGCCAGATGGCTGGGGAGCCTGCAGACAATGAGAGGAAACAGGCTCATTAACCTTGTGAGATTACAGCTTCTTGTGTTCACCACAGAAGTAAATTATCTTCTGCAGGAGACCCTGTGTCAGGCAAAGAAAGTAGATTGATACCTGTCGTGGACTGATTGTGGACATGAGCATTTGGGGAGAACAGATTAATGATAAGATATGGCAAAAGTGAAGAAGGTGAATGAATTAATGGCGGATAAAGGGACAAAACTGCCATTTTGGCTTTTTTAGCTTACATTTCAGCACAAATTGAGAGACTTGAAAGTCATGTAGTTGTAGTACTGAGCAAGAATGCTCAGAAGCAATCCACTATAAATCGGTAAAGACCTAAGGACTAGGCATTCAGAAAACTTGTGACTTACCTAGGAAAGTTTGCTAGGTAAGGATGGAGTGAAGACTAGAATTTAAATTTCCAACACTCTGCCCTAGCATCATTCTGCCTCTCATAAGGTTTGCCTGGGAAGGTGGATAGCAGCAGGGTGTAGCGGTTGATATTTTCATTTTAACAGATACACAGAAGTGGGTCAGGTAGATTAGAAAGAGAGAGTGGGGAGAGGGAAAGAGAAAAGAAAAAGGAAAAGAAAGAGGGAGGAGGAAGACTGCAACCTTCTTTGGAGGAAATATTTTTTCTTTTTCCAATTGGCCATGGGTTAGTCCAGATTTGTCCAGCCTAGAACATAGACCAATACTTAGCACATTTATATTTTACTTGTGTGATCATTTATTGTTTTCCTTCTCTTTAGAAGAGAAGCATCACAAAGGCAGGAAACATACCTGTGGTTTGTATACTACTGTATACAAAATGCCAGCGTAAATACTTAGAAAATATTTGTCAAATGCACATAAAATCCAAGGAATGAATAAATTAACTGACTGCATCAGAATTATCTGGGAACTTGTTTAAAATGATAGATTCCGAGCACCACCCAGACAAACTGAACTAGAATCTCTAGAGGAGGGACCTAGAGGACAGCTGGCAGGGCTTGGGGTGAATGACACAGGCTGGCTTTTCCCAATTCTCAGTGGTCTCCATGGCTTTGCTCAGGAGAGTTACCCTCCCTTTTAGGCCACAGTGGTTAATGCTGCGGTGGAAAATCTCATCCTGTGAACTTAGAGACACTGAGGTGGGGATGGACCATTGGCTGTTGATCTTGAAGAGAGCCTTACTTCCCTGTGTTTTCTTAAAGTCTTGGCAACAGGTGGCCAGAAAGGCGGGTGGAAGGGCAGGATGCCAGTTTACATGGCCCCCGCAACTGTTTAGGGGAACAGGTGGCTGAGGAGGGATTGACTGAGATCTAGGAAGCAGGAGGCCAAGACCCACTCGGTTGCTATTCCATATTCCTACACAAAATATACAGAAACCAAGAATGTAAAAAAAAAAAAAAAGTTTTATCTGTCATAAGGAATTAGGAAGGACTTTGAAAGAGTCAATATGGTAAAAAGAATATACTTTAGGATCAAAAAAGAAACTAAAAATGTTACAGGTATTACTCTAACACATGCCAATTGCCTAGGTTTATCTTCTTAAGCCCAGATAATCCCCTTTTGCCAAAAAAAAAAAAAAAAAAAAAAAAAAAAACTGTTTACCACCAGATATATTTTTGAAGACTTAGAGCAGGTGTTGGTTTGGCAATCTTTCTTTCTAGGAGTAGACTGCCATAAAGTTTCATATTCCTTCTTCAACCTCTATCATCACTGTATCTATCCTCCTGTGACATCATTGTAATTCTTAAGAAGCACTTAGCCAATTTCAAGCTTTGACATCTTTCGATTTCCCACGGGTTTAATGGCGTTGGTGTGGAATTACTGTGCTTTTGTTGTGTGGAAATCTGGAAGCATTTTTGAGTGTGATAATGGGGCATAGGGAAATTCCTGACGCATGAAATGTTTTATATATAGAAAATACAATTCAAAAGAAGAGGAGGACTTATTGGATAGGAAGAATCTAGGCATCTTGAGCAAAGACTTTCAGGTCTGCAAGATTGATGGAAGGGCCTTGTTTATTGTTTCTTTGTCAGATTTTTGTTCCCTGCAGGTAAACATGAGACAAGTTTGAAGCTTAGGGCAGCTGGAAACCTGGGTCTCTGCCCCCATCTCCCAGCCCCAGTACTCCTTGGCTATCCTCTGTGCTTCTGTCAAATAATAATGAAGGAACTCACTGGGCATTGGAGACTGGGTCCTTGCCAAATGTATCTTTGTTTTAAATATGATATGGGCCCCGAGTATAGCTTCTGGCCCTTCTGCCTTGCAAGATATAGGTCCAAACCTCTTCCTCAGCCCTCGTTCCCAATTTCATCTCCACCTCCCTTATTCCCAGAAGATAAACCTTACCTGCACCTCCACTGAGATCAGTGTCACCCAGTTTTTATCCGGTTATTGCCTTCTAGCCTGGGAAACAGCTCATATCACGCTCTACTTTCCAAAACAGAATGTCTCCCCCTGTTCATTCTTTCTCTTTCTTCCTATCTTAGAGCAAGAAGTGGTTTTTTGTTGTTGTTGTTGTTTTGTTTGTTTGGTTGGTTTTTTGAGACGGAGTCTTGCTCTGTTACCCAGGCTGGAGTGCAGTGCTGTGATCTCGGCTCATTGCAACCTCTGCCTCCTGGGTTCAAGCAATTCTCCTGCCTCAGCCTCCCGAGTAGCTGAGATGACAGGTGCCCACCACCACGCCCGGCTAATTTTTGTATTTTTGTAGAGATGAGGTTTCACCATGTTGGTCAGGCTGGTCTCGAACTCCTCACCTCAGGTGATCTGCCTGCCTCAGCCTCCCAGAGTATTGGGATTACAGGCGTGAGCCACTGCGCCCAGCCGGTGGGTTACTTTTTAAAGGCAGAATAAATGTGCTTCCTACTTGGCATCATGTCTCTGGGTAATTTGTACTCTTTCCCACCATCAGTTTCTCTCTTTCCACTGGATTCTTTTCCCCTAACACAAATATGTGTGAGTCTCTCATTTTCGTAAAAAACAAAATGAACACAAAACCTTTTATTGATCCTGCTGTTTATATAGACAATCTCCCATTATGTCAACCAGGCTAGCCCTTATCATCCATCCAGTCAACCTTCCAACTATCCTTCCATTCAGTCTTCTAGTCATCCCTCCCTTTCTCTCTCCGTCTCTTCGTCCAACATTAACTGAATGCTTACAATGACCTTATTTTACACATTAGAAAACTAATCCCCAAGGAATCAAGAAAAGCAACCAAGGTCACATAGCCCAGTTATCTAGTTTAAAGGGGTTTTGCCTTTAAACGAAATGGTAAGGTCCCTGTTGACTTCCTCAATCCCAAACCCGCTTGATACTTTTTATTCTCATCTTACCTGACCCTCTTAGGGGAAGAGCATGAATAGGAAAAAAGCACAGGAGAGGTTTTTAAGACTATGAAATGCATATTTATATTTTAATTTTTTGGTTATCTGTCAGACTAAAAACTGTTTTGTTCCACTGTGACAGGCCCACTGAGCTACTAGCATGTCCAAGAAGTACTATTAAAATCTAAATTTGTTGATGAGAGCTCCGCTGTTTACATTGTAGGTATGCACCAGGGAAAAGAATTCAAAGTGACACCGAATATGTGCGCATTAAATAACACCATCTGCCCCTTTGGATCTGTGCAGCTCTTTTAAAATACTGTGAGGTAATCGTCCAAAGCCTGACATGTTTCAGAATAAGGGAAAGATTTTTGTGTTAAGACCCTAGATGAGGACACTGTGTTTGAAGTTTCAGAAGGTTTTGAGTTCTTCCCTTCTTTCTTTCCTAGTTGTTCATTCAATATTTATTAGAAGGACAGGGTCCTTTTTTATTCTAGTGTCCCTGGTACACAGCAGAGGTCCATCTTTGTACTTGTGTTCTCTGTACACAGCAGGGGCTGTACTATTGCAGGGATATGGGGATATGACAGACCTGAGAAGGCCCTCCTTTTTTCCCCCAAACAGCTGCATGAATAACCCAGTCTTTACTGAGGTCTGTTATTACTGCATTAGAAATACTGGGTCGAAGGTCTATCACCTATTACAAAGCAAATGTCCAGTTAATACAAGTCATTTTTACCTTAGGATGAGTAATCTGGTCCCAGTTGATAGACTACTTCTGGATTGGTTTTTATAACTAGGAAAGCACAGAGGGACAGTGTCAGAGGGCACTTGGAAGTAAAGATTCGAAAAAAGGAATGATAGGCTACATCTGTCCGTTTACATGAAGCAACAGAGCTATAAAAAGCCTTGTTATAGGGCTTTGGTAAGATAGTGACAGAGAGTAGGGGCTTCTGGCTAAGTGACTATTTAATTAGCTATGAGACTTTGGTCAGGTCATTGTACCTTGATGGGTAGTTCTCATTCTGCATCTGTAAGTGGACTCTATGTAGTCTTTTAAGGTCCTTTGTAGCACTGACACTTTATGGTTCTGCTGGAAGAACTGAGAAATCTGAAGAAAGCCAGAGTTTGTGTGTGTGTGATGGGTACAGGCATGTCAGGAGCCTGTGAGAGGTATTATGGATCTGTGAAATAGACTTGTAGTGGCAGCGGTGAAGTCTGTAATCCTGGAGCACTGCTTATGGTTGGTGTGGAACATGTAGTGCTGTGTGATGGAATCAGTGAACTTATGACTGGCAAGTGCTCCAGCAGCACAATATAGAAAGCAGAAAAATGACTTGGGGCAAATAATTTTCTGGGTCCTTTGGAGTCTTCTCTTCTAATAAAGGCAAAGCCATGAATCTATTGGAGGCCTGGTTGAGTGGTCAGGACTGTACAGTGAGCAGTACCCTTTGTCATGATGATTTCCAGTACCTTCTACCAAGGGTCTAGTAACAGGCAAAATGCTGTACAAACCTGAATTGTAGACTGGCATAAAGAGGAGTGCCTCATGGTAGCATGTGAGGTGTGCTGCCCGTGGAAGGGATGTGCATCGTTAACATAATAAATGGCAGCTTTGCTATTACTTTTGAAAACCAACTGCAACAGGCACTGACTTAGGTATTTTACATGGGGTTAGTATGAAAATTGAAGACCCTTGAGATAATAAATACGATTTCCACTTACAGTTGAAGAAACCAATATTCAGATAATAACTCACCTTCTAGATCTCTTCTAGACTCCCTTCTATATCCATGGTGTGTAAATTTATCATTCCTGAACTTTCTTCCTTTATGCAAAATCCCATTCCTAGTCATTCCAAATGTTACAGGTTAGTCTTGTCCCTTCTTAACTTGATAGTGTATTCTCCCCTCTCTGCCCAGAGAAAATACTTGGATGTTTTAACATGTGATAATTCACGATAGGTTGAGCACTTTAAAAGCTGAAAATCCAAAATCTTAAGTGCTCCAAAATCTGAAACTTTTTGAGTGCTGACATGACACTCAAAGGAAGTGCTCATTGGAGCATTTTGGATTTTGGATTTTTGGATTAGGGATGCTCAACCAGTGTGATACACATATTCCAAAATCTAAAAATACTCAAAATCCAAAACATTTCTGGTTTCAGGCATTTCATTTAAGGGCTCCTCAACCTATAGTCAGAAAGAGTAACTCCCTGGGATTAAATCAAGGTGTCCTGTTATAGGATTGGAAACATTTCATTGGATTGATACTTCCTTCTGGTTGTTCATAAATGTTCCTTATATCTTTTTAGAAATCTTTAATAGAACAAAAGAGAGAAAACATCAGTTTTAAAATTATAGCCCAAAGTCCATTCTAGAGAAGATAATCTTGTTTTTATGGAATAAGTAAGGATAAAGGTAATTTTATGTTAATTGCACATTTTATGTTATAAAAATGTAGTTATCCTATGAGACTCTGGGATATGATTGATTCTTAAATTTCTTCTGTGGAATGATTTGTGATTGCCTAAGGAAACCCCAATCAGGAAGCAGAGAAAAAGATGTGGGAGAGAGCTACTTTGAGCAGTGGTAGGAAGTGTTCACTGTAGAAAGGCAGAGAGCCCAGGTAAGAAGTGTTGGGGGAGGTCACCGCTTTTCCAGTGCTTAGGAAGTCCTGACTTCAGTCTAATCATGTAAGCATCATTGTTCTTTCATTACTGAAAGTTATTTCTTTTCCCTTTTGTAATTCACAGTACATAACAATTAGTAGGCTTGTGAACTAGTAAACATTAATGGTGTACAACAGATGCTTGTGTTTATAAAGCGCTTCTCTGCAAGTGGGATAATGCTGAACCTCAGTGGCTGGGTGCTATCCATGTGGAAAATGGGATACATCTCATTCTTTTGTTCTGTAAAACCAATATTTCCTTAAGGAGGTCTTACCAAACACCCCCACCACCTCCCCTCCCCGATTTTGCTCTTAAGCATTTTACACAGGTGTGGTTTTTATCAGAATATAAAGTGCAAAGAACTGGAATATTTCATAAGCCATATTTCAAAAACTGAGTTATTTGTATACATTTGTGGAATTGTCTTTCAGCTATGGTGGTTTTGTTATTTGAATATTATATATAAATTTGGAGAAAAATTATATTGAGCAGTTCTTAACAGTGTCCTTTTATCCATGATTGATATTATAGTTTTTTGAAACCAGTATTAAGCAGAGAAAGCCACATTGGGAATTTTAAATGTTATTATTAATTTTACTAAAATCTAATTTTTAGAGTAAATAGTTTTTGAAATAAAAAGTACTTAAGGTGGATAGAATTACTAAATGTAACGTGTTTTATGGGCATGTGTACAGAAGTTGTAAATGATAACAGGGACTATAAACACACTTATTTTTCTGTTTTAGATATTTGAATGGTGGTATTTTCGCAAGTATGGAACTTCATTCATTGAACAAGTCTCAGTAAGCCACTTGCGCCCCCTTCTGGGAGGGGTTGACAACAACTCTTCCAACAATTCTAATTCCAGTAACGGGGACTCTGATTCCAATAGGCAAAGTGTCTCAGGTATGGAATTTCCTTCAGCTTGCAATATTATTTGCTTGCTCTTACTAAATTATTATTGTTACTCATGCTAAGAGAGTAAGAATGCTGTTACTTAAACATTAGGCTTCAGAGAAAAATGCAGTTCATTTTCCCATGGAGTTGACAACCTGTATCAGAGAAGGAGGGTATAAACATCCTAGGGAAAGGAAATGCTTATTAATTTTACCCTCTTTTTTTTTTTTTTTTTCCATGTGAGAGTTTTGCTCTGTCACCCACGCTGGAGTGCAGTGGCATAATCTCGGCTTGCTGCAGTCTTCACCCCTTACGCTCAGGTGATCCTCCTACTTCTCAGCCTAGCAAGTAGCTGAGACCACAGGTGTGCACCACCATGCCTGGCTAATTTTTGTACCTTTTGTATAGATGGGGTTTTGCTATGTTGTCTAGGCTGGTCTCAAACTCCTGGGCTCAAGTGATCTGCCTGCCTTGGCCTCCTAAAGTGCTGGGACTACAGGCGTGAGCCACTGTGCCGGGCTTTTCCCATTTGACTTGACCAACGGTCATTTAGGTCAGTGTTCCCAACCTGATGCTATAGCTTCCTTGTCCATAGTTTCTCAAACCTCAGTGAATATATTCATTTTCTTCCACGATAATGGCAGAATCTTGTGTCTGACTAGATCTGATCACATCACTCCTCTGCTTAAAAGGTATCATTGGTTCCCATTCCACTGAAGATAAGACCCAGGTTCCGGATTCCTCAGCACAGCATGAGCTGCAAGCCAACTTTGGCTTCTGCCACAATCCAGTCCCTTTCCCATATGTCCTGTTTTCTAGTCACTTGAAGCCAATTTTTATTTCTTGAACATGCCGTGTTTCTCATGACACTCTGCCTACAAGTCTCCCTTTTCCCTTATTCATCCATCCAAATCACTATCCAAATCAAATGTCACCTCCTGAGAAGCCTTCTCTGATAGTCTGTATACTATCTCTCTACTTCCGTTAATCTTTAATATTTTTACCTTCAGCAACACTTATCAAATTACATTGTGATTTTTAAAGTATGGCTTTATTGTAGTATCTCTAGCATCTTGCAGTGTCTACTATTTCTTTGAAACAAAGCTGCTGTTACAGCACTAAGAATAGCATCAACATTCATATAAAGAATAAGGCTTAATCAAGGCATCCACTAAGAGAGACAGCAAAATAATAGTGAAAATGAGAAGGGTATGAACTCTTCATTGCATTGAGAAATGATGTCAAGAGATTTAGATCAAGTAGAGAGAGAAGGGAAACTTCAATGAAAATTTAAATGTATTCACTATAAAAAATGGTCTCAGATGAAGATGGTTTCTGTTTTCAATTTGTTAATTTTCTACAATGTTCTTTGTCATTCAAAGGCTATAGTAACTCAAGTCAGACAAGAGCACAATTAATCTGTGGGATATACACAGGAGATGCAAAGTGGTAGCAGTTACCCACCACTGCTCATGCCTGGTGACTGAATGATCAAGATTCTTCGTTAGAATGATAAATAGCATTTATTATAGTAGCTGGTTAAAGTAATGTTTTGTTTTGCTGAGGTCTCTTTTCCTTTCATAAAGTGAATAAGTTTACAGAGTCTCAGACAATTTTGTTACCTGGCTGGGCAATGCCATCTTTTATACATGTACCCTTTAGTCATAAAATAAATTGTACCAAGAGGTGCCCAGTACTACTCATAGCAGGCTGGCAGAGTCTATTAAAAGAGTATTGACTTAAAATCTGGAACAAAATTTATGTATACACTAATCCTTGATTCTTACAACCTGGTTAGACAGTTACGAAATGTGGGTCGGTTATTCTAGACAGGAAGGCAAAAACCTAATGTGGCTTTTTAAATTTCTTCTTCTTTATCCTTCAAGTTTTAGAACTGGTGGCTCTCTCCTTGAAGGAGCAAATTACTTTTCCCAGCTTGGGTCGGGATCTCCTCCTTTGTTTTCCTTAGATTTGTATGTTTTCCTCATACAACCAGTGCACTTATCACTTTGTCTCCTTCGATAGACAGACTTTTCCATGGGGATAGGAACTTTGCCTTTAAAAAAAATCATATTCATAAAAACCTACACAAGACTAGGTTCATAAGAAGTACTTAGGAATGTTTACTCAGTTGACAGAGAGACTGAGCTAGGAAATTCTTCCCACCTGTTTTATAAGAGGAGAAAGTACAGGCCTTGCATGTACTCATGTGTTGATTCATTGAGTTTCAAAGAAATAGGACACTGCGAGAGGCTAGAAATAAAGCCATGCCTTAAAAATTACAATGCAATTTTATAAGTGTTGCTGAAGGTAAAAATATTAAAGATTAACGGAAGTAGAGAGATAGTATACAGACTATCAGAGAAGGCTTCTCAGGAGGTGACATTTGATTTGGATAGTGATTTGGATGGATGAACAAAGGAAAAGGGAGACTTGTAGGCAGAGTGTCATGAGAAACACGGCATGTTCAAGAAATAAAAATTGGCTTCAAGTGACTAGAAAACAGGACATATGGGAAAGGGACTGGATTGTGGCAGAAGCCAAAGTTGGCTTGCAGCTCATGCTGTGCTGAGGAATCCGGAACCTGGGTCTTATCTTCAGTGGAATGGGAACCAATGATACCTTTTAAGCAGAGGAGTGATGTGATCAGATCTAGTCAGTCACAAGATTCTGCAATTATCATGGAAGAAATGAATTCATTAACTGAGGATAACCTGTGTAAATTCTCACATTTGTTTGTATTTTTTACTTGGCTAAGACTGAGCTTTTGGATATTATTACTAATTCAATGATAATATTATTATCTACTAGTATTCATTTAATATTAATATCTACTAGTATTTACTGAGTGCCTACTATGCATTCTATATTTCTATTCATTTCTTATATAATAGACAGCATTTATTATCTGATATCATAACAGTGTTCAAATAGTTATCCTTAGAAAAATGGAAATTTCCTTGTCTAAGTATATTTAGGTCTCCGTCTGCCCACTTCTTGACATTCGGGCTTCTGATATTTGGCTGCCTCAGCTAAACAAACATGTATGCTAGTTTGGAAGTGCCAGATACCACTGGAATAATACCATTATCTGTTTCTGGGTTTTTGTGGTGATTTTGATTTTTGAATAAGAAAAATACTAAAAAGGTACATTGCCTGAATTTATCTCTACTTTTAATCACTTTCTATTTCATAGTCTCATTTTATTTATTTATTTTTTTATTTTTATTTTTTTTTTTTTGAGACGGAGTCTTGCTCTACCACCCAGGCTGGAGTGCAGTGGCCGGATCTCAGCTCACTGCAAGCTCCGCCTCCCGGGTTTACCCCATTCTCCTGCCTCAGCCTCCCGAGTAGCTGGGACTACAGGCACCCGCTACCTCGTCCGGCTAGTTTTTTTGTATTTTTTTTAGTAGAGACGGGGTTTCACCGTATTAGCCAGGATGGTCTCGATCTCCTGACCTCGTGATCCGCCCGTCTCGGCCTCCCAAAGTGCTGGGATTACAGGCTTGAGCCACCGCGCCCGGCCCCTCATAGTCTCATTTTAAATGCCAAGTATCAAGAAGGTCCAAAGCTGAGGGTTATCAGTGTATTTTCTTAAACTTGTTTAAAAATTCCCATTGCCTTCATAATAATAAAATGACTATTGCCTTAATAACAGAAGGGTGAATCTATTGATTTTCTTGAAGCATCCTAAGACAGCCCTTTGCTGAATTGTACATGAAATATAACATGGCTCACAAAGTCTCATGGATGTTGGCAAAGGCAGTGTAATGGTATTTTATTGATTATTTGAGAAAATCATTGAAAAAACTAAGAATAAATGGAAAATATCCGTTATAAACATTGTTCTGTATGAAAATTCAGTGTAACTCTTTCCTTAAGGAATAATTTGTTTTGAATAAAAGCTGAAAAACATGGCCTACCTAAGAACGATTTGGGATGGGGGTGGTGGAGTGAGGAGTGAGAAAGGTTGTTATGGTTACAGGCAGATTGTGCATATATTTTTAAACTTCTGGATTTGTACAAAGTGGCCTGAATGCAGACTTGCTCAAAATTTGCAGTGATCTTTATCTGTGGGCCAGTGGAGAAATGTAGTTAATGATACAGTTTCTTTTTTTTTTTTTTTGAGACGGAGTCTCGCTCTGTCGCCCAGGCTGGACTGCAGTGGCTGGATCTCAGCTCACTGCAAGCTCCGCCTCCTGGGTTTACGCCATTCTCCTGCCTCAACCTCCCGAGTAGCTGGGACTACAGGCGCCCGCCACCTCGCCCGGCTAGTTTTTTGTATTTTTTAAGAGAGACAGGGTTTCACCGTGTTAGACAGGATGGTCTCAATCTCCTGACCTCGTGATCCGCCCGTCTCGGCCTCCCAAAGTGCTGGGATTACAGGCTTGAGCCACCGCGCCTGGCCAATGATACAGTTTCTTTTTTTTTTTTTTTTGAGACGGAGTCTTGCTCTGCCGCCCAGGCTGGAGTGCAGTGGCTGGATCTCAGCTCACTGCAAGCTCCGCCTCCCGGGTTTACGCCATTCTCCTGCCTCAGCCTCCCGAGTAGCTGGGACTACAGGCGCCCGCCTCGTCGCCCAGCTAGTTTTTTTTTTGTATTTTTTAGTAGAGACGGGGTTTCACCGTATTAGCCAGGATGGTCTCGATCTCCTGACCTCGTGATCCGCCCGTCTCGGCCTCCCAAAGTGCTGGGATTACAGGCTTGAGCCACCGCGCCCGACCGATACAGTTTCTTAACTTCAGACAAACTTCACATTGTTTGGCTGAAGTTAGCATTTGTGTCCATTCCACTGGTTTTGCTTTATTTGGGAGCCAAACTGCTGTTTTTCTCTCAGATATGCAATTTCTGATAAACTCTGCTTATATATTCTGTCACATCACCATGTTTCTCACTACCATTTCTTAATTCAGCTTAGTTTATGAGCTGATGATGAATAGGGATTTAAAAGGTCTCAGTAACATTCTGAATTTGTGTTTATGGGAACATCTGTTTGATAATTTGCCTTGTTCTCAAATAAGATGCCATAAAGACAAAGGTTTGTAGTGTTTACCTTCTTCAGGATAATGGGAAAAGTGGAGAGTGCTCTGTCACATGAAAAATATCCCTGCCAAAGTCAAGTTTAAATTATCTGAGATACTTTAATAGCCTCTTGCATAGAACTGGATCTTTAAACACACTGGATAGTCACTTGGCTTCCTGTCACAAATCATCTCCTTTTAATCTCTTTTAATCTTCATAAGATATGTATATTCCAAATTCTAAATAATTTTAATAATTCTATATAAATGTATATATTCTAAATTCTGAGTTAAATTTTACTACATGGCTAGAAGCAATTTAAGCACTGATTAAATTCAGATAATAAAGAAAAACAATGGCAATGTAGAAATTCAGGTAGAATAAAAAATATATTCAAGACCTTCGTAGATCCCAAATTTTCATAACACTAGAACAAATAATTTTCTCCATAGGAAGCCATTTCGTTCCAATAATAATAACTAACACTCTTAGTGTCTGCTATCAGCTTTGTATGATATTATCTCTCGTGATCCTCACAATAGCCCCGGGAAGCAGATACTATTATTTCTCTTTTATAGTTAAGGGAACTGAGGTATAGCAAGGTGAAGTAATCTGTCCAGGGTCACGTGGCAGATAACCTGGGTCGTCTTACTTCACAATCCAAGTTCTTAAGCACTTTAAAAAATTCAATTGACCTTGTCCAGAACCTCTATGAGGTCTGTAAACCAAGATTAACATAATTATCAAGCAATTAAAATAATAATTTTAGTAAAATTCTGTACTACAGTGGATGACATTATTTCTGAAGTGACATTAACCTAAACTTACTGTAGGAACAGGTCAGTGGCAGGATTGCCAGTGGTTGACAGCTTGGGCTCTGGGGTCAGACGGATGTGGTCCTAATCTTCTGTATGTGACCTTGGGCGAGTTGTTTAACTTTCCTACGTCTTAGTATCTTAACCTGCAAACATGGGAATAGCAGTGATGTCTACCGCATAGAGTCACTTGAGCATTAAATGAGGTCATGTGGAAATGTCAAGTCAGAGGACAGCCATTTGACAGTGTGCCCAGATGAACTGATTTCTCTACAAATACGATTGTGGAGAATGGCAGTCACTTGGAGGTATGGCTTTGTGGTCAGCTAGGCTTACTCACTAGCTGAGTGACTCTTTTATATCCAGGCCATTCAGTGCTTGCCTTTCAAATATATTCCTCAGCAAATTGCCAAGTGCTACATGTCAAGGACCTTTCGGGCTGCTCTCTAAGAGTCTCAATGAGGGTAAACTCACCACAATCTAATGGATGTGTTGAAAGTGATTATCTTAGCCAATGTTTTTCACATCTTTTTAAAATCCTTTACTACTAAAATTTGTGCTCTAGTACAAATTAGATCTCCAGTTAAATGATGATAATACCTAAAACAGTTTAGTAGCTAGGGAATACTTATTTAGTAAAGTTATTTCACAATTTCCACATTATTTGGTAGGATTGGTTGACTTAGGTAAAAAATGACCAATGAGAAGTGTATGACAGAAGCTGCTACAGATTTAACCATCTCAACAGTATTCTTGAAGAAAGTAGTACATTATCTTAAATAACAGGCCAAAATAATGGTCTTAAAATTCACATTTACTTATATCTTTTGCTATTTCATAAATAATTTGAGATAGTAACATATTTGAATTGAAAGCTACCTACATATTTTTGTGCCTTTACTTCTAATCATTGTTTCAAAATAACATTTTAAAGTTATGAAACAGTTAAAGCTTAATTATTTAAGAATATGGATATTTTTACTCATAATGATTGCTTTAAATTGATCTGAATAATGTAGAGAATTGGGTATTCATTTCCGAGCTATCAAAGCTGATAAACATATGCACAATCACTTGTCAGAAATTGACTCATTTGGGGTTAATTTTATAATACAAGCCAATGAAACTTTAGCTAGCACCCTTTTTTATTGTACTTTGGAACTAAAGTGTTTAAAAGTGTTAAAAAGTTCCTAACGTTTTTCCAGAGGGGTTTTTAAAAACTGTTTCTCTAGTGAAAAATCTAACTGATGGACTCACAATATTTCCAAAATATGATGTTGCAGGATTTAACAGGTTTGTTGCATATAATGGATAGGAGTCGGGCAGTCTGGACACCAGGCCTTAATCTCATTTACCATAGACCTTAGGGAAATTAGCTTTTCTGTACTTTTTACTTTTGTAAAAAGGATGTAATATATACCTCTAACTAATGTATGTAAGGAATATAGATAAATTGAGCTTTAGGCCGCTTTACGGAAAGGATCAATGAAAATCAAGCTCATAGCAACAACAAAAGTTGCTGCTACTACTGTTTGTAATAACGTTGTCATGCTTGTCCATACTTTAGATTCTAGGAAGAAGTGGTAACGTTTTGAAACCTTTCTGGGCCATGAATTAGCAATTTATAACTTTTGAAGTCCCTATGACTAGGAATGTTCTATCTTTTTTTTTAATTTTAGAAAAAAGTTTTCAGAGTTAAATTGGGTGTAGAATAATATTTTCTTTCTGTGTGATTAAAAGCCCTGTGACTATAGAGCCTTTTGTTTTGTTTTATGAGAATTGAGTTCTCTTCCCTTGAATATTGTGACAAAGGGAAAAGTCTGTGGTTCTCTCAGAATATTTATTCCCTCTGTAGAGCTTCTTCAGGTGGGTGCCAGTTAGTTCAATACCCTTTTCACTTTTCTGCCAAGGCTGAACATTCCTCTAAGACATAAGCTGTTATCTTTTTTTTGTAACCCATGGCCTAATTGAGAGATTAATGCATAATTAGCCACTCAATACATGTTTAAACCACACAGTCTTATGAGTGATAGGATGGGCATTGTGGAAGAGTAGTTGAGTATGAAAATACATGAAATAAGTATGATTGTGATGAAAGGTTTTAGTAGGGAATAGCGAGAGGGAGGACTAAAAAAAAGGATTGGAGCTTGCTTTTAGAAGTACTTAGCTGTAGATAGTAAGCATTATTCTTTAGGTTCTTTGTGTCTCACACAGAAACTTGTAATTATCTCATTATGACAAAGTAGGGAATCTCTTCCGCAGACTTTGGGAACTAAACAAGTGTTATTCCAATATTTGCTGCTGCCCTTTTTCTTGAATTTCATTCTTGCATGTGTGCTGAGGATGGAACATTTCTGTCAGCACTTGTGAGTAGAGACTGCCCTGTGAATTGCTGCGTATGGAACTATAGAGAGCATGTTTGTTGTATTAAGGGCATGTTTTTAACTATATTATTAATGATATTAGCAAGTTCATGATGAAGTCCCAATCAACTTCTAGTGCATCTTGAGGGCATTAAAATTGTTGATGTTAATGAAGAATGGAAAATTCCTTTTGGAGGTAAAATTTTAAATCTGATTTGAAATAAGGAATTTATTCCTTAAAGGAACAAATAAGAAACTCTTACCCTCTGGAGATCTGAGTATTTCTTGACTTAAATCTTCATATTCTAATATGCTTGGCATTTACGTCCTTCGTCCCTATCACTAAACCATCAGGCAGCCTGATACTTATGAGGTGTGTTCCCTAGAGTGATTCCAGACTGAGTTTTTGCAATCAAGGTAAGATTATGGAACAGAGGGACAAAGAAGAAATTAACATAGCTGTGGCCTAATTTTAAAGCAAAACTTTGACATGTGCTCATGTTTGACCTCTAGGTTGCTTGTTTCTTAAAAGAAAAATATACCTGTCTTGCACCTTCAATTTAGAGGGCATAACTAATGAAGACATTTCTTAGGTACTTCTTCATTATGTGTTTTATTCTCACTTAGAACAGTTTACATCTGGTGCAATTACTTAGATCCTTTTTTCTAAGTTTTAGGGATAATTAAACTTAATTCAGCACACATACATGGCAACAATGTTAACACAGATTTCTTTTTAAGCTCAGTTCTCTAATGGAAGTCATAAAAGCAGTGTTTCACAATGTTTGCTGCACCCCCTACCGGCTATATTGTGACACTTCCTAAATAAAGAGCATCTTTAGATACTGCTCAGCGAATACTTTAGGTATATACAAGATTTCTCTTTGGAGTTATTTTTTGTTTAGAAATCATTTCAATTGCATCTGATATGTAATAGAGTTGAAATTTTAATTGAAAACAGTTTTCTTTGTAATTTGTCAATTGATGTTTAAACAGTGCTTATCCTTTCAGGTAGTATAATAATGTATTTGTTGGAGACAAAATATTTGCCATAGCCTTTTTACTAATATTTCAGATGAAACTCAGTGGAGGACAAACATCTCCCCAAATGTCCTTCTTTTATAGTAAATAATTCTACCACGAGGATCCTTATCCATAAGTCTATATTCATGTTTATTTTATGCTAGATACAAATCTTGCAATATTCATGAAGGTTTAAGAAGAGCACTTTGAATCTTAGAAGAGATTCTCTGAGCAGGGCTTGGCAGTGGTGAGGTCCAGGTAGTTTTAATAGCCATAAGGGCAGGGATTATGGTTATTTGGCTCACCAGTGTTTTACAAGCCATGATCTGGAGTCAGGGTGTTAGTGATTCCTCTAAGGGGAGAAAAAGTAATTACAGGAAGCATAATTTTCTAGTTAATGCCATATGAATTGACAGCCATCAAATCTCAGTTTCTCAAGAACAAAATGCAGAGATGCTAAATTAAGTGGACAAAGATCATTTTCTAAATGGCAAGTTAAGCTAAGTGACAAAAAATTTAGGGCCATTATTTATAAATATTGCGTGAATTTTAAGTGAGATCCTGCCCTGATTTAGAAATAAGTGCATCTTCTTTAAATGAAAACATGTATTCCTGTTACATGTACATCCTTTACTATCTTAACAAATATTTATTGAGATTACACATATGTTCCCAGAGTGTTTTGTGTTCTCCATTATCATACTGTGTTGAAATTGATGGTTTACTTATTTCCTCCAGTGGGTGCTCAAATTGATGCTCAGTGGATGGATGGACGTTGAATGTACAGGACTGAGGATAGAATCCTAATGAATCACCATGTGGCCTTTAATGTCCTTTGGATTTCTGCAATAATTGCTCACTTTTTTGTACATATGTTGTTGGATGTGGTTTTTGCTGGTTACACATGCACATAGATGTTTTGAATACTATTAACTGATTTTTTTCTAATAAAATCTTATTCATCCAAAATCTAGTATTCTGAATCAGTAGAAAGTCTTAATCATAGACAGTTTTAAAAGAATTGTAGTTTATTAGTCATATGCTTACCATTGTAACACAGTCTTAAAGCTAATGTTTGACTTTTCTAAGTTAAAGTCCTTTTGTTCTAAATTTCTGTGGTGCTGGTATAATGAAAAGGTACGGTCTATTAGGACATGCTAACATTATGATATTAGTATGATGATTAGTACATGTATCTATGCAGGTAAATTATATTAAAGTGCTTTGAGAAAATTTTTAAAATTGCATTTCTTCCTACAATATGGTAACCTTATTAATTTTCTTATTCCTTTCCTGTGAGGCAAAAGCAAACTGGTAAATTATCATAAAATCACTGTTAGCATGAACTCCAATTAAGACTGTAAGGCTCTTTGCATATTATATTCTATAGTTTGTCTTGTCATGTATGTTATTGTGAGATATGTTTTAGACCAACAGAAAATAGATTTACTTCTGCCTATACTTTTATCTGTAAGGTTTTAGAAGTAAATTCATAGAATCAGTTTGGACTGCTTGAAATAATTTTAGGAGTTATGAACTAGCTGATTTTGGCGTGTATCTTGATTTGGCAAGTGAGGAAACTCAGGCCCAGAGAGATTAGGCAAAACTTTCCAAAGTCCTGGAGCCTGAGCCACATTTTGTGATTAACCACCCAGAGTTTTTCCACATTGCTTCCCATGTAGAGGATAGAGACTAGAATTATCTTATCAAATGGCCAGGAAGGGTGTTTTTGCTGAATTAATTAGCTTGTAGTGTCACTGAACTTACGTGTAACATTTTCATATTTCTCTTTGTTGCAGAATGCAAAGTATGGCGAAATCCACTAAATTTATTTAGGGGTGCTGAATATAATCGGTAAGCATTTTGACAGCTTGGGAAACAAATGGGTCTGGTTCAGAGAGCAAAGACAGCAGTAAATGTTTTTGCTGGTTCATGTAGGGGTCATTGTAACAGTCTATTTAGTGCATCCATTTTTTAATACTCTCTTCAAATGTTTTGATTTTTCTGTTTTATAAATATTTTAGCACTAGATTTGGGGTAATTTACAAAAATGTGTAGTATTAACAGTTTTTTGTATTAAGAGTTATTCTTTTCAATATATACGATACATTCAAAACATTTTGAAGCTTACCTGAAATATGGTTATAGAGATATCACAGAAGTTATGCTGGAATTTAGTTTAGCAAAGTAATTAGGCAAATTAGAATTTTCTTAGCTTTAGGAAAGTGTCTATTCATAATACGAATTAGGGAAGGTTTTCATTAGCAATGGCTAGTAAATTTTAAGACGAAAATACAGGGGAAAATGTTTATTTCTTTTGATTGATATACTTTCTGAAGGGAGAATAAGATGATTAAAAAAATTTTTTTTATTCATTAGCAAAGTTATTTTAGTATTCAGTTAATGGTCTGTATTTCAATACCTCTGCAGCTTAATATTTTATAGGTCTTGCTTTTCTCTCTCAAAAGTGTCTAATCATCTTACTTCTCCTTTGCAGGTATACTTGGGTGACAGGACGAGAGCCTCTTACTTACTATGACATGAATCTCTCTGCTCAGGACCACCAGACGTTCTTTACTTGTGACTCGGACCATCTGCGTCCCGCAGACGCAAGTATGAAAAATCCATACATCCTTCTGAATGGGAGGGCTTTTTGGCTTAAGTATCAAGATTTCTGCTTTTAGAATATCCACTCTGTAAAACTCCAATGAATAAAATGTTAAATTGTTGATTGACTAATAAGAACCCAGAACTCTGATAATTATGTAAACCTTTATCACAATGAAGTATTGATGTAGAAATGAGTCCCCTCATAATAATTTGAATCATGATTTAAAAAAATATATTAAATTTGGTTTTATATATTTTAAAGAAATATAAATCTTATATGATGCTAATGAAATTATTGGTTGAGTTAGCGTGAAGGATCTTGCTCCTTTATGATATCCAAAGTAGAAATTGGAATTCACTGGATTAAAATGATTAATGAATATATTTTAGTGACTTTTATTTGCCAGTTTATAGGTTAACTATCGAATGGGGTCATGGCCTTGGCTATTGGAGTCCAGATGTGTGTTCCATCTGAGAAAATACTTTGTTTAGTGTGTATTTTACATTACGTGAGTTTCAAATAATTCAACCAAAATTTTTTTGTATTATAAAACTAACTCAAAGTAAATAGGTGAAAAAATGTTTTTAAAAGGGAACCTCTGCACACTCTAAAAGAATTTATAAAATACAAATTTATAAAATAAATAAGGAGATTGTTACTCCTTTGTAAAATGGTACTCTTTGCTATGGGAGAAACATCATGGTACAGTAAATATTCCCAAACATTGAGCTTTCCACCATATGTTCAGAAACTGCTCTGATATATAAAAGCTAGGTTTGCAGGTAAATTTGGGATGTCAGTACACATGTTAAGCAAAAGCTTAAGCACTTATTACTGACCCACACGTCATTCCTGAAATGGTTTCAAAATGTTCTAACACCAAGAGTCTGTAATAAGTGCTTCAGAAAATGACCAATTATGTTGCATCTAAGTGAATGGAGAGGTTAGTAGCAATGTCATCTCAAAATGTGTAAAATAATGTATGTTCTCCAAAAACAAGTGACATTAATGTGCAAACGACATGCAAAATCTCTGTTAGAGTGCTTTCCTTGATTTCCTTAGCCTGTAGTTTTGTGAGCACAAAAAAGGTTTGCTATCAGCAATTGAAACACAGTGGAATAGCGCATTAATGTGACTTTGGAGATTTTGGCCAACCCTCTAAGCAATGAACTATATTCTTGTAATTTAAGCTGACATTCCCAATTTAGCTCTTGTCCTCTACTGATTCTACCTAATTATATGTATTGATTGACTTGGTTTTTTCTCTTTTTCTTAAATAGTAATGCAGAAAGCCTGGAGAGAGAGAAACCCCCAAGCTAGGATTTCTGCAGCTCATGAAGCATTGGAGATAAATGAGTAAGTGGCGGAAAATCTTGCCGTTAAAAGGAAATCTCATCTTTTGCTGAATATATTCAGTTGCCATTGATAAGATACTTAAATTAAACTGCATTTGAACTGGAGGATTATTTGGGGAGTTATTACTCTATTTAAAAAAGCTGTTTTATTTTTTTTAAATGAAGGACAGCCACCGTGTGGAGGTGGTTTTAGTCATTTTAGAGAGAAATTCAATGGCTTTGCTGTAATCCTAAATTAATTTCTTGAAGGGCTTTCCCTAGGATATTGTGAAGATGTAAAATAAATACAATTATTTACATATCTAACACATTCTGACAGGGAAATTTTTCCAGATGTAGAATGCTCATGTGCACTAGAACGTTTTCTAGTAGAACTTCTGCTAGTGGGGAAAACATGATAACAACATAAGGTTTAAAAAAAATTTTAGAAACTATTTCAAGATTAAGACAAAGATAAGAGGAAATGCTGCCTTGAGTGTTGTTAAACATTCTATGGGTTACCAAGGAAGGCTGGGAAATCTCTTCTGGAGATCTCAGAAAATGAGAAAGATTCTTAAAGTTGGAGTCATAAAAACTCAGGGTTGGCAGAGACCTTAAAGGTCACTTAGCTCAACCACCCATCTGGTGCTTGAATCACCTCAACACTATCCTTGCCAAGTGGTCATTGCTAAACTATTTTATGATTTTTCTGAAGAAGTTTACAGAATCTTCTTCAGAGGTCTTAGGGAAGAAAAAAAAAAAAAAGATTGTCTTGAGAGTTGGAAATCCTGCCGTTGTAACCAGTTGATCTATGGTTTCTGATTCTGTCATGCAACATATTTATTTTCCAGTTTCTTGTCATCTACAAATTCGATATGCCTGCCTTCTGTGTGTCATCCATGTTTCTGAGAAAAATATGAGGGCCGGGAATAGAGCCCTGTGACATGACATGTAGAAACTACCCTCCAGGTTCATGTCTTCATGGATCACCATCTTTTGTATTGTTCACGTAAATCTATTAGAGTAAATTAAGCTAGTACAATCTGATTTATTTATTCTTAGTGAATTTAAGCTGGCTTCTAGTGGTCACTACTTTCTTTTTAAAGTGCTTGGAGACCATCCCTTTAATAATCCATTAGAATATCTTTCCAAATCACTGTGTTCTGTAGTTTGGGAAGTCAGCCTTCTTACCCTTTTTGAAAATTTATGCTACATTTATCATCTCATCTTCTAGCACCTCTCCATTCTTTGTGATTCCTCGATTATCCACAGAGAGCAATTCCATGGCCTGCCTACAGGGTCTTTTGGTTTCCTGGGATTTGCCCATCCAGTCCAGTAATTCATTTAGAATGGATCAATTGTTTGCTATCTTACATCTTTTTACCCATTTTAGAGTTTAATTTCTTCTCCCTTTTTCAGTCTGACAGTCATTCTCCTTGATAGAGAAGCCAGGAACAAAATAGGAGGGAGATAGTTTTGCTTTTTCTTTATTATCTACTGCTGTTAACAATAAACCTTCCTTGTTTTGATGTTGTTATGTTGTTTGTCTTTTTTTTTTTTTTTGCTTATTTGCTTTTGTGACACGGGGATGGTGATAGGGCCTTAAACATAATTTTAAAATAGGGAATAAATGGTTGTCTTTAGTATTTTATTTTGTCTTTATTATTATTATTATTATTTGCAAGCATCAGCTAATTTGGAATTGTAGCTCTCCTGACATTATTCTTATAAACTCATTCCACTCTCTTATAGACCATCATTACATGCCCTCTTTCCATCTTTTAAAATATGTCCTTTAAAAATCTGACCTGGGAGAAATCTCTGTGAAGCCATATTGGTTACTTAAGTGCCACCCCTCTTTTCTTCCTGAGAGGATCATTTGTGATTGCAGTTACAGTTGAACATTTAGAAGCTGCTCAACCGTCTTAAACCATTTTTCCTTCTGAGTCTCATGCCATTGAATCATGCCTCTTTTCTTTGAATTTTTTGAAGTCCACCTTCCCCTCTTTGATTACCCTGAACTCCGAAATGACATAGTGACTCTCTCTGAATGTTCCTATCAATTTTCATTTTACCAACTATTTTTTTCTTCTTGGTCAGAATTAGGTCCAGAGTTGAAGTTCCCCTAATTGCTTCCTCTACCATCTGGGAGATAAAATTGTTACCAAAGTAAGTCAAGAACCTGTTGGGTGCCCTACTTCTAACCAAATGAGACTTCTAGTGGATATCTGGATGGTTGACACCCCCATCACCACACTTTCTTGCTTCTGTGTGTGTATTGTGTTGTGACAAGGATGCATCATCTATATCTTCCATCGAGCTGAGCAGTCTGTTCTGTACTCCCCAACCATTAGCACTTCTATTGCTCTCTCCTTTTTCCTTCACTCACAAGCTCTTAGCATGTTTCTACCCCAAACTCATGCGTTTCCACATAGATGTATGTTTCTTGGCCAGTAGTGCTACTCTGCCTCTCCTCCTAAGAATACCATTTGAAATTTAAATAAGCAAAGCAAGCAAGCTAGCCCCAACCATTCTTGGGTTCCCAGCCCAACAACTACAATCTTACAGTTAATTCCTCTGATACTGTATCTACCACTCAGTATTACAATCTCAATTTTCACTTCATTGCCCTTGCCTCATATTTGTATGTCGGCATCTGAAGCCTTAAGCATTTCTTCTGATGCCTGTCCCAGTTATTTTCTCCAGTGAATCACTTGGATAGTTTCAGCATCATTATGGTTCTTTCCAAGTCATGGATGCTGCCATCTGTAGAAATTGGTTTTATAGCTGTTTTTCTGGGCATTTTTCTCCCTACCTCACCACATTGTTTAAAGCCCCATTGATGGTTCCTGCCTGAAATTAGAGAGATTGGCTGAAGACCTTATAGACACTTCCTAAGGCTAAGATTAATTAGTAGCCCCAACCCTTACATTAGCTGTGAAGTTCAGCCTCCTTTTCGTAGCTGGCTATTGCAGTTTGTGGACAGTAAAAGTAGCATTTGGTTTTACTTTCTGTTTATTTTCTCTCTTGTGGTCTGATGGAAATAAGTAGGGAAATGCCACAAGTGAGGCAGTGGGGAAGGAAAGTGGAAGGATGGGTGCAGGGCCTGTGTGGTCTGTTACAGCCTCACTACTGCCCTATTCCATTCCCTGTCTTTGGCAGTGGGTTGTTCCTCATATGCTTTGGAAGGTTTAAGTTCCCAAGAACTCCCCATGTTCATTAATTATCCTTTTGGCTTCCCACCTTAGAGGGTTGTTGAAAGGATTATATGAGATGATATATGTTAAGTGCCTGGCACAGTGCTTAATTGATACTGAGCAACAAGTGGTAGCTATTGTTGTTGAAGGCATGAGATTTAACTTGTTAGCTACTGTAGCTGAGTCAGATTTTGAGTTCTTCAGAAATAACACTACTTGTAGGTTCTTCCCATGTTCTCTGAAGCAGAAAGTCAGTGCTAACTGTAAAGAGATGTTGAAGCACTGTGTTTTTTTCAGTGAGTAACTTGATTTAACAGATTTCTTATTCTGAAGAAATCCTTAGATTGAAGATAATCTGTGTTTGGTTAACAGAAGTAAACCTGTATATAGCATCTCTAACTTTAAGTGTTGGAAGGAACTATTTAATAACAGCTGTTATCATCACCATCACTAGCTGACATTTATTGAACACTTAACCACATACTGGCTACTGTACTGAGCACTTTACATGCATCATCTTACTTAACCTTCACAACAACACTGTGAACAAAGATTCCATGTTGTTCTCCATCAGGGAGGCAGAGTAAGAACTTGCCCAAAGTGACACACTAATAAAGGGTGGAGTCCATATGTGAGCCCCATGCTCCTAACACTATGCATCCTACCGCTCAAGCTAAAATATAGACGTTTCTTTTGTACCATTATTTTGTGTCAGCAACTACAAACAGGGGTGCATGAACCAGTTGGCCACTCTGCATGTTTTGGCGTAACTCCTTGCCTTTCTGCATGAGCTCCTACAAGTCTATTACCATGTCCTTGGCTTTGTAATTGATGGTGGCTATTATCTGAATGAACAGGTGTGCAACTGCTTATATTCTTTTGGCTGAAGAGGAAGCAACAACCATTGCTGAAGCAGAAAAACTATTTAAGCAGGCCCTGAAGGCTGGAGATGGCTGTTACCGACGCTCTCAGCAGCTACAACATCATGGATCCCAGTATGAAGCCCAACATAGTAAGGTTTCCTCCAGGTTGATGCATTGGGGGATCAGAATTGTAAAAATTATTAATCAGAGCAAATTTTTAGTCCAGTTCAAAATATGATTCTCCTAGTCAAGAGAAAATATTGGCTTTTGCTTTATTTTTATTAATTTTCTTCTTTCCTGTAAGTGCAGTTAGTAAATAATTAACTTACAGCTTCATTACTGTTTATAGTCACATTCTCTTTCCTGCCCATAGATTCCTAACCCCAGAAATAAATGGCAGTAATCTTTGATGGTAACCTTTTTCCCTCCTGAGTTCTTACATATTTCTGTTCATCAGTCGCTTTTGCTCATAACTTTAAAACCCAGTTGGAAAACAGGATTTAAATTAGCCATAGTGTTAGCAAAGGTTTTATCTTATAGATCTTCTATAACATGGATTGAAATAGGACAGTTAAGAATATAAGTTCTTGGTGATTGTATCAGTATTTTCTGTTACATAAGAAACATTGGTATTGGCTTCCAGAGAGAAAGAGCCATGAGCTCCTAGTTATTTATCTTTTTTCTATTAAAATAATACCTTTTTAAACAAACAAAAACTGCCTTTTTAAATTTAAGATAACGCTTTAAAACCTGAGACCTTTCACTTCAATATACTAAATGGAAAGTCAGTGACGCTTTGCGGGGGGAACCATATAGAAAGAAAACAACACAATCTTTTCTGGAATTCCCTGAGCCCCTCGTCTCATCAGTTTGTTTGTTGCTTAAGCAGAAATTTTGCAGTCTTTGTGGTAAGAGAGTAAGTATTTCCATGGTCCAACCAAAATTCACAAAGTTATTTTGTTTCTCACTTAGTTTCTCCCTCCTGAAACTTAGGGAGTAGGGATGTATCTCCTTCATATTTGAGATTATAAAATTAAATGTTAATGTTAAACTTGGATTTGGTGTAGAAACTGACTGCATTAGTCCCCATAACTAAGGTGTCAGCAAAATCTTTGCATTACAGCCTGCATATACGTGAGTATGTCCTCACATGTACCACATCAATACCTAGGTTTTTATTTTTATTTTGCAGCATCTATATGCTAATAAAATCTCTAATCACCATCTATGTCTCACTTTTTAATAAAAAAGTGTTTTAGTGTAATGCAGTACATTTTGAAGACATGTAGTAAATGTGTATTTTGTGAACTAAATGGAAATCAATACATAAAATTACATAACCTATAATACATTAATTTTCTTTCTTTTCTTCTCTAAATTAAATCCTTTCAACCTGTTGCCTAAATCTATCCAAAAATATAATCACATTTTAAAAATAATTTGTAGGTACTTGGCAAATTTTCAGCACACATCTTGTTCTCATTGTTTCAATCTTGAAATGTCAGGACTTTCGTCTTAACATCTTTTAATAGCTGCATATTATACATGTACTTAATCTGTAACAGGTGTGTCATATTTTCTCAAACATGGTAATTTTTATTGAGGATTAAACACATGCATGTTCTCATTGGTCTGAAAACATATCCAACAAGACATATAATTAAATAAAAGATTAAGATTAGAAGTTGTTAATGTACTTTTTAAGAGTCATTTTAGTGACTATTGTTACAACTATTTAGCTTGTCAATTCTTTCTCTAACACTAGGGTAGTTTTTCATTTTGTTGCATACTCTATTGTCATATCTGGAATGTGTTATATTGCCATCTAAAATCAACTGCTTAGGGGACCTGGAGATGATTATGATGTCACTAGTATTAGGGAAAGAATAATATGAAGCAGAAGTTCAAGATGAGGCTTCTCCAGACTTAATGTCAAGAATGAAACAAAAATAGTTCATCAGGATGCAACCTGAGATTCACCTCTGCATCTTTACCAAAAGAATGCACACTTGAAGAATGTGGAATTCCTGCTTGTAAACCGTATACATTGTGGGTATGTTCATTTTCGCAGCACTTCGTGGCAGATGATTTTATTTATTATCAAATATTCAACATCCTCACTCAAAAGCATGGATTAGGTAACCAGTCACATGATTTGACCTTTGGGAGTCTAAATGCTTTTACTTTACTCGATATTCATTCTACTATTAACAAAGTTGTCAGTGCTCTGAAGATTTCCTTTAGGGGCAAGGCAAATGGGCCTCTGTGTTTTTTTTTTAAATGTTGGTGTTTTATATCTCCCTCTTCAGGACGAGACACCAATGTCTTGGTGTACATCAAAAGAAGGCTAGCAATGTGTGCCAGAAGACTCGGGAGGACCAGGGAAGCAGTGAAAATGATGAGAGATGTGAGTTTGAGTTTGTGTTTGGCATCAGTGGCTTACAGATACAGGAGCCCGCTGAATGGCCACAGCAGTCTGTACCAGTGATGGTGTGGTGGTCCCATGGGTTCTGGAGCCAGACTGTGTGGGGTTCGACTTTAGTTCCCAATTTACTAGATGAATGATGTATGTTGGGCAAGTTACTCAACTTCTCTTTGCCCTAGTTTCTTCATCTCTAAAATGGGAACAACAGTAACAGTTCTCACAATTACTTCTTAGAATTTTTGTGAGGACTACATGAGATAATACATACAAAGCTTTTAATAGGGTGGCTGGCATATTTTAAAAATCTGGATAGATGTCCTTATTAAACGTTTGGGGCTGCAGCCAGAAGCCAATGATGAGACCAGCCATGTTAGCAAACTGATTTTATTTTGTGTAGTTGTTAGGAAGATTCAAATTAATTATGGTTCAAATTGCTACTCTCACATTTAATAATATGTGCTAATCCTATTGTAGTTGTTTCAAGCATTTTCCTAGATTCTTGAACCAGGATTCTGTATTAGTAGTAGTCAAGACAAAAGAAGAGAGGAAATAGGTGGGAGTTTTAAAAGAGAACCAAGGGAGGTTATTATTATGTAACTGTAAAACAAAACAGAGGTTTTAAGGGAAGCCAGTTGGGGAACTTGGATTTCCATGTTTTTTGTTAGTAGGAAATACTTTTCATAAAGAAACTGACACCGGTATGAATTGTATTTATAGGCTATTTTCTTTTTAAAAACAATCTCAGAAAACCTTTGTCAACATTTCATTCTTTTGCTGAATGAGAAGACATACTTACCTGCCTATTATAAAAACGAAAGAACCAAGGGGCAAGATAAAAGTGGCATCTAGCTCAATTCTCGGCTCATGGATTTGAGCACAGGAGGACTGCACACTTGGTGAGCCTTTTCGGAGTTTGTCTCTGGAAAGACAGTTATTCTTGTGAATTCCCAGTTACTCTTTGGAGGAGGGAGCACCAACACACAACGTTCACTCCGGGTTATTTCTGCAAGTTGCAGCATGATGTGAGTAGGCCCAAGTGAGACTCATGCTTTGGTTTTGGCCACTCTATTAGGCAACAGTGTAGCCCCCAAATCTGAGGTGAGGAACTAGAAGGGAAGGTGTTAAAGTATTTCTCTTCGACTGCAGGTGATAAATGCTCTCTAGGCAGAGCCACTGCAAAGAGAATCTCCCTCAATTAAATTATTTTGTTTGAAGGAAGAATTCAAAGAACGTTATATGGTGTAAGTGCTAATTTTAAGAAAAGGAGATTTCTGCCGAGATATGAACTTGTTCTCAAAGCTTTTTAACTTACAGAAATTCCATCCTTTGATATACTGCATCCCTCTGCCAGTCACTTTGGCTCTGAAGGGGCTGGGAATTTTAGGAAGGATGAGGTATTTCTCTGTCTTAACCTGGCCCAGCCACATTCAGCCTGTAACAGAGTTTTCTTAACTTTAATTAGCTTGGAACAGGCATGCATTGAGGGCTAATTTTGGTGATTTTCTTGAGTGCTTAAGCAACTTAATAGGAAGAACAAATTCTGATGATTTTAATTTCAGGGTTTTTTTTCTGTCAGTCTCCTGGTTATCATCATTTTCAGTACATATAAAATTTCATGTGATGAAAATCAATGCACCTACATTATGATTTGCTTTTTGTTTACTGTTATTTTATATTTACAATTCCACTGATTGACCTAGTTCACATTATAGATCTCGAGGGAGAGACGGATGCAATGGGAGAAACACTGGGCAGGAAGTCAAAACACCTGGATGTGTATCTCAGCTTTTCTCTTTACCAGCTTCGTGACCCAAGGCAACTTATTAATGCCTTTTATGTGCTTTTCATTTAGTCTTCTGTAAATTGGGGATAATAATTCTACCTGAAAGGATAATTGACAGGGAGAATTAAATAAGATAATGTGAAAACACCTGACATATGGTAGGCATGCTTACAATTTTTGTTCCGATTTTTCTCCATTGTATAAATATACCATCATTTGCTTGACCATTCTCCTGATGGACATTTTACAATATTTCTAATTTATTTTTCTTAAATGAATTGATCACTCAATTTCTCTCTCCCTCTCTCTACATATGTGTATACATACATACACATACATATTATGCATGTTTGTATATATATGTGTGTTTCTTATATTACATTTCTAAAAAATCTGTCATATTCTTAGAATACCAATACATGTGCTCCTTTTTCTGGATTTATGGAGCATCCAGTAGACATGGGCCCTCTGGTATAGCAGTCCTGTAAGGAACACTATCAGACATGGTAGAGATATGTTTTGAAGAGAAATATTTGAAGTGCTCCTTCCTTCAGGGACTCCTTTTATCAATCCTTGCACCACAAACAGAAGAGGGAAGGCTGAGGACCCTTCTCTTTGTTAAAGCTATGACTGTTTCCAGCCTTGCAGGAGACAGTTGTTGACCAGGCCTAATTTGTTTGGCTCCTCTCCGGTCAGGGGTCATAGATAACTACGACTTCACTAAGAGGTTCACTCCTTTAACAGCATGCACATAAACTATCTTGCTGGAAGACTTTTTCCGATAAAACAGCTCAGTAGATTCCAGACAGCCTGCTGATAGAGGCTTAGGCAGGATGATCTAATTTCTCGTTAAGACACAGCCATCCTCTCCCCATATGCATGAGTTTAAAACTTTCCTAGAGCAGATTTCAAAGTAGAAATAGAAATGTCAGAGTTGGAATGCCTTCCATGTAGAAAGCAGAATCATTTAAAGAAATTTCTCTGGAAACACCTTAAGGAAGGGGAAACTGTTAATTGATAAGAGATTCTGAAAAAGAATAAAGGGGAATTCTGGGAAGGCCAGCAGTAGATAATTTCTTGTATTTCCATGGCAATACACCTGTGAAATATTGATGAGGTAAACATGTCGACTCCTTAACATCAAGATTCATCACTTCTCATTTTTTAAAGCAACACATTAATTATTTTGAATTCCCAGGATGTTTTTCAAAAATACTCATTTTAATTAGCTTCCTTTTGCAATCACGAATATGGAAGCCGCACCTTACTGCTGAAGGAATATTTTGGCAGTAGGCAGAGCTAAGAAAGCATACCGACTTTTTCTTGCTTTCTTTCTTTCCTGCTTTCCTTCTTTCTTTTCTTTCTTTCTTTCAACAGGGTCCCACTCTGATGCCCAGGCTGGAGTGCAGTGGCACGATCTTGGCTCACTACAGCCTCGACATCCCAAGCTCTACTGGTTTCCCCACCTCAGCCTCCCAAAGAGCTGGGACTACAGGTGCACACCACCATGTCTGGCTACATTTTGTATTTTTTGTAGAGACTGGGTTTTGTTATGTTGCCCAGGCTGATCTTGACTTCCGGGGCTCCAGCAGTCCACCCAGTTTGGCCTCCCAAAGTTCTGGGATTACTGGCCTTGCATGCTGGCTTTTGAACGTCACTGTAATGTAAGGTGTTATTTATTATTCAAAATAAAAAGGATTGCATTTTCTGCTCTATTAAATTTAAGGAAAGGTCTTTCTGCTTGCTCTCATGTTTGGTAATTTCGCCTCTTTAACATTTAATATACAATACAATTTCTTTTTTCCTTTTGACATCTACTATTTAGCTAACCTCAAGTTTTCCTTCTGTCTTTTCCTGGCCCTATTTGAGTAGATTTGGAATGAATGTCATAGGGCTGATGACTATGGTCTGGCCCCTTAGCCATACACTGTCAGAATTGGCATGGATAAACTAATAAGGATGGGATAGATTGCCTGTATGAAAGAACCCGAAAGCTCCTGTGCCTAGGTCATTTGATCTAGGGCAGGATTTCTCAGCCTCAGCACTATTGACATTTTGGGTCAGATAAATCTTTGCTGTGGGGAGCTGTCTTGTGCATTGTAGGATGTTTAGCAGCATCATAAGCTTCCACCTACTAGATGCTAATTGCAACCTAACCCCTGTACCTCCCTGGTTGTGACAAAAAAAGATGTCTCCAGAAGTTGCTAAATGTCCCCTGGGGGGCAAAATCATCCCCCATTAAGAACCACTGATCTAGAGCATCTTGAGGTGAGTAGATCTGTTTCAGGGCCAATATTGGGTGTGTTTTTTGTTTGTTTTGTTTATTTATTTATTTATTTTTGACATGGAGTCTCTCTCTGTCACCAGGCTGGAATGCAGTGGCACGATCTTGGCTCACTGCAGTCTCCCAGGTTCAAGTGATTCTCCTGCCTCAGCCTCCCGAGTACCTGGGACTACAGGCATGTGCCACCACACCCAGCTAATTTTTTTTTTTTTTTTTTTTTTTTTTTTTTTTTTTTTTTTGAGACGGAGTCTCGCTCTGTGGCCCAGGCTGGAGTGCAGTGGCCGGATCTCAGCTCACTACAAGCTCCGCCTCCCGGGTTTACGCCATTCTCCTGCCTCAGCCTCCCGAGTAGCTGGGACTACAGGCGCCTGCCACCTCGCCCGGCTAGTTTTTTTGTATTTTTTAGTAGAGACGGGGTTTCACCGTGTTAGCCAGGATGGTCTCGATCTCCTGACCTCGTGATCCACCCGTCTCGGCCTCCCAAAATGCTGGGATTACAGGCTTGAGCCACTGCGCCCGGCCCTAATTTTTGTATTTTTAATAGAGATGGGGTTTCACTGTGTTGGCCAGGATGGTCTCCATCTCTTGACCTCGTGATCCACCCACCTCGGCCACCCAAAGTGCTAGGATTACAGGCGTGAGCCACTGTGCCCGGCCCAGACTTTGGGTTTTTATCCACTCTGTGTGTTAGGAGTCTGGGCTTCCCTTAGTGTGGGTGTAAGCCTCTGAAGCACCCCTAGATTTGACCAACCTGGTTTTGGGGGCTGTTTTGCCCAAATGAGATCCCTTGAAGATCCATCCCAGGATAGGAAGAGTAAATCAATGTGGTGGGGTCCTGGTGGGAGGGCTGACAAAGAGGAGAATGTGATGTGGAGTGGTGGTCTCCCTTGCCCCTCATGCATGCTTTGAGATCATTGTTTGCTTCATTTCTGTAAATCTACAGTTCCTTTGAAAGTAGACTCTGACGTTATCACCTTTCCCCCTTCCTTTTTGCAGTTTCCTGCCAACCTCTGAGCCATTCTCCCTCACTCTTATTTCACTCTCTCTGCAACACTACCTCTTCCCGTATCCTGGCCTCTCCTTTCTCACAGATCGTCATGCTGTTCTTGAAACATTTTAGTTACTTGATTTTAGAAAACCATACTCTTAGTTTTCCTAAAATCCCATAATCTCTTTGCTAGATTTTCCTCATCTTTGTGACTTCCAAAGTTTGAAGTGTCCCCTGGCCAGTTCTGGGTGGCTACATTCAATCTCAGAATTTTAAAATATCATCTCAATGACAAATATTTCTGTAGTGTTTACTGTGTCCTAGGTATTGTTCTAGGTGCTTTACAAATATAACCTCATTTAATTTTCCTAACAACCCTTGGTACTTGTAAAAGGTCTTGTAATAAGGTAGTATTTCTGAAAGTGTGGTCTACAACTACCTGTATCAGAAGTGCCCAGGGTGCTAGTTTAGTACTCACTTCACAGGGTAGATGTCAGGATTAAATAGGATATTTCAAGCAAAGCACTTGGGACCAGACTTCATGAGTAATAAGTACTCAGTGTTGCTGTTCTTACCGTTATTGTCCAAGAGATATTGTTAAGTGAAAAGGAAAAGTATAAACATTAGGTATAATTTGATTCCATTTGTTCAATTAAAAATATACCCTAATAGAGACTAATAGTTCTCAAACTTTTTGGTCTCAGAACCCCTTTAAAATAATTGAGGACCCCTAAACCTTTGTGTGAGTTTACCTATTGATATTTACCATTTTAGAAAATTAAAACTGAGAAATTTGAAAAGATGTTAAAATAATAATTACAAATACATTATATGTTAACACAAATAACATTGTTATGAAAGCTATATTGTTCAAACAAAAAAAAGTAAGAATATACTTTTATGAATCTCTCTAGTGTCCAGGTGAACAGGAGACAGCTAGAGGCTAAGATCTGCTTCAGTCTATGGTGATATTACCCAACAGGTGACCTCTTGGAGTGGGAGAGGGAGAGTGAAAAAGGCAAAGAAAAACCTTATTATAATGAAAATAGTTTTGATCTAAGGACCCCCTGAAAAGATGTCAAATACTCTCAGTGGCTCATACTTGTAATTCCAGCACTTTGGGAGGCCAAGACAGGCAAATTGCTTGAGCTCAGGAGTTGGACACTAGCCTAGACAGCATGATGAAACCCCATTTCTACCAAAAAAAAATTAGCTGGTCATGGTGGTATATGCTTGTCATCCCCAGCTACGCAGGAGGCTGAGGTGGGAGGATCACCTGAGCCTGGGAGGTCAAGGCTGCAGTGAACTGTGATCAGGCCACTGCACTCCAGCCTGGGCAACAGAGTAAGACCCTGTCTCAAAAACAAAACAAAAGTCTGGGGTTTCCCTAACCATACCTCCAGGGGTTCCCTGACCATGCCTTGAGAGTCACTTCTATAAAACCTTGATTATAGAGGAAGTCTATAGCAGTAAGATTATAGCCATGTTTCTATTTTTTGTATTTAGGTAATGTTGAATATTATATGTGCTATTTGTATTTTCTTATGATGATAAAAATTAAAATTAAAAATAAAGATCAAGACCGCTTTCAAAAGAACGAAGTAGTGGATGCAAAAAAGGTAGAAAATGGCCGGGCATGGTGGCTCACGCCTGTATTCCCAGCACTTTGGGAGGCTGAGGCAGCGCAGACTGCTTGAACCCAGGAGTTCGAGACCAGCGTGGGAAACGTGGTAAAACCCCGTCTCTACTAAAAATTCAAAAATTAGCCAGGCATGGTGGCACATGCCTGTGGTTCGTGGTCCCAGCTGCTTGAGAGGCTGAGGCAGGAAGATCTCTTAGGCCTGAGGTTAAGGCTGCAGTGAGCCATGATTGTGCCACTGCATTCCAGCCTGGGCAGCAGAGGGAGACCCCATCTCAAAAAAAAAAAGTAGAAAATGGGGTAGACACAGGGAAATACGGATGTAGTGAAGAAAAACTTCATCCACCTAGAATTTTAGCTTAAAACCAGACCTGTGACTAGTTTATTCCCAGGCATATTAGTTTCCTGGAACTGGGATAACAAAATACCCCAAACTAGATAGTTTAAACAACAGAAATTTATTCTCTCACAATTCTGGAGGCTAGGAGTCCAAAAACAAGGCAAGTGGCAGAGCCGTCCTCCCTCTGAAAGCTCTAGGGAGGAATCCTTATTTGCCTCTTCCAGCTTCTGGTGTTTGCTGGCAATCTCTGACGTTCCTTGGCTTGTAGCTGCATTACCCCAGTCCCTGCCTCTGTCTTCACATGGCATTCTCCCTGTGTGTTTGTGTGTTTCTGTGTATAGATTTCCCTCCTGTCATAAGGATATAAGTCATATTGTATTTATGACCTCATCTTAACTTGATTGTTTCTGCAGAAACCCTATTTCTGATAAGGTCACATTCATAGGTACTGAGGGTTAGGATGTCAACATATCTTTCTGGGGGACACAATTTAACCCACAATAGCAGGTCATATATAAAAGCAAAATATAGATACCCTGCATAAACTTTCGTTCTTCTGAAACTTCACTGCTATATCAGCCCAGCTATAAACATGTTTTGCGTGCCTCTGACCATGTTAAACCCACTCTCAGCCTAGTATGTAAAGATGATAGCTGCTGACTATCCCTCTGTGTTCTTACACTTGGCTCCTTTAAAAAAATAGTCAGAGGGAGCTGCTTGTGTCCTTTCTGCATTTTCATCATCATCATCTACAGGATTCCCAGCTGAGAACTACAGGCTTTTTAGTTTTTATCAATAACCTACAGAGTGAGTATTACTATGTGTCATACATTCTGCTAAGAAATTTACAAATACTGTGTCATTTTACTCACACATACTGTGAGCGTCCTATAAAATTACAAAGGTAATTTATGCTCATTGTGACAAGTCAGAGAATTGAAGGAGTTGTGATATCACCTCCACTTCTACAGTGCCATCGCACTGAGGAAGTCAACACATACAGTTTAGCCTGTATCTTTCCAGCCCCTTTTCTCATACAAATACGTATCTGATCACGTAGGGATTTTGAGCAGAGTTGATTCATATTTTAACCGAGGTTCTCGGAGAGAATGAGCCTCAATTTCTGAGCGTCTCCCATGGGGGCTCCCTCACTCAAGAAGACATACAAGTTTCGAGGTAATACAGTGCCATTTCCCTTGATGTCTTTTCTCACTTATTTTATCCCTATTCTCAATTTTTATCTCAAATCAGTTACTTTTGTGATCCCTTTATTAATGAGAAATTAGGGCTGGATGTGCACACAGAGACAGGTTCTTGAGCCACATTTTAAAAGCATGTGAAAGGGTAACTGAAGCTCACTAAATTTTGAGCTTCTTGAATGCGAGTGCTCTGTTTTTCTTGTGTGTGCCTCTGAACACACAGAGCAGTATCATGTAGACAGAGGCAGTCAGTAAAATCTTTGAATTGGTAAGCCAGAGAGCTGTGGCTTACAAATTCCCAGTCAAGACTTTGCACCTGTGACCTTTGATTCCCAGCTTCTTGTTGATTATGACACCTCTTTGTTACTGGTTTAATTCTGATTCTCTACCTTCCTTGAAAGTGATAGTATTTGTTTTAAAAAATAATGTAAATTACAATGAGTTCTACTTGGAAAATTATTGCAGATGCTCAGTATATACCTTTTGTAAGTCATTAGAGGTATCCTGGGGTGTGAATGATTGACCTTTGGGAATTAGTGTGATAGTATGAATAGTGTGAGGATGCCCTTTAAATGATTTATGAAAAGGAACACTTCTAATGAAAGCATACTTTACATAATATACACCTCTGAGACGAATCAGTCAATAGAACATTAAGTACTGTTGATTTGCATTTGTGCCCACTTATGTTCATGAGGGGAAATCTTTATGAAATCAGTGATTTGTAAAAGAGAAATATTATGCTCTTCCAAAATAGTTTGTAAAACATATTTTAGAGAACATTTTACAACACGAATTCTGCTTTTATTGCAAAGGTACAAAGATCTCTTTAGGAGGAAAAATGCAAAATGAATGTTTTGGAGGTAATTTCTATTGCCATTTGTTTCCCCTTTTTCTCATTCTTAAGTTTTCTAGTTACTTCCTTCTCTGCCTTTCCATTCCAAAGGTCACATTATTTCCCCTGTATACAGTGTTTCTTTTTTTTTTTTTCTTAAAATTGTCATGGATCATATTGGTTGTTTGGTTGATGAATCGATCTCAGTGTTGTTGAACTTGAATGTTGAAGAAGTAAAGTACCATTATGTGGGGATGGGGAGTGGTAAGAGTACCTTTCTTACCTCAGGCAATCAAGTGTCACCTAAACAGTTACTTTAAAAGCTTTGAAGATATGCAGGTGTATCATTGAACTAAAGACAAAATATACAGTGAAATATGTTAATTCCTCTAAGTGTTTCTGAAATGATTGTTGGCATGTTTCTAGATTTTCTTTGCGGTACTTACAAATAAAGGAAAAGTGAGTCTTGAAAGTAGATGCTAGACAAAATCACACTGATCTTCAAAGTTCTTTATATCAACCCCTGCCTTCTTTTTGATTTTTGATCTGAATTGCTTTTCTGGACTTGCCTGATACTAAGTTTACTTATTCAGTAAATTATTGACAATTAGTGTGTCATGGAGAAAGGAAAAGAATTTAACTAATTGTCACGCGCGTCCATGTGAAGAGATCACCAAACAGGCTTTGTGTGAGCAATAAAACTTTTAAATCACCTGAGTGCAGGCGGACTGAGTCCGAAAAAGGAGTCAGCAAAGGGAGATAGGGGTGGGGCAGTTTTATAGGATTTGGGTAGGTAGTAGAAAATTATAGTTAAAAGGGGTTGTTTTCTTGTAGGCGGAGGGGGCTGAGTCACAAGGTGCTTGCTGGGGAGCTCCTGAGACTCATTGTCCAGGAGAAGGAATGTCACAAGGTCAATTGATCAGTTAAGGTCGGGCAGGAATAAGTCACAGCGGTGGAATGTCATCAGTTAAGGCAGGAACTGGCTATTTTCACTTCTTTTGTGGTTCTTCAGTTGCTTCAGGCCATCTGGATGTATGTGTGCAGGCTTGGACTCAGAGGCCTGACACTAATGAGAGCAAATAATAGATTTACCAACTGTTTATTTACCTAATGGTAACCACATCAGTAATGATGAATCATGTTTTATGAGAATTCTACTCTGTATTCACCATGCATAGTGAAGCAGGTGGTAAACAACCTCTGATGCAGGTGAGAGTTTTAGCTAAAAATAGTGTTATTTTACTTGCCATGGTATTTCTATTTACATGACTGATAACCTAAGCTGTCACTATCAGGATTTCTCATATGCTGGGTGCTCATTTTCCAGGGTATTGAGTAGTATACCCTGCTAAGTAGAACCTTCCATTTATATGGCTGGCTAGATGCCTGCCATCTGAGTGAGTGATTTAGCTTCCCTCCTCAAAACTCCTGTTTTGGGCCTGCTTTTCCAGGCACTGATGTTGGGTTTCTGTTTCCCAGCTATACCTATACCAATTCTTCCCTCGGATGCCTGCTGTTCTGCTTTTCACCTTCCCAGGATTCAGTCCTGGTTTCCACTTAGTGGCTCCAGTCAGGACTGCCGTTTTTCTGGTCCGCATTTTCTCTCATTCTTTTTACCCTTTAGCATTGATTTTGATCATGACATACCCATATTGCCCTAAACCACCCACCATTCATCCATTCGTTTATTCAAAAAAAAAGTATTGACTCTCTACTCCCTGTCAGCCCCTGTTCAAGGTGATTGGTATAATTGGTGAACAGAATAAAGAATCTTACTCTTACACGGCTTATATTCTGGCAGGGAGGAAAGACCAAAAATAATAAGCACAATAAGTGTGTTTTTATAGTATATTAGAAAGTGAAAAATGCTGTGGGAAAAAACATAAGGTACAGCAGTACAGGGAGGATGAGGAAAGCCAGTGGGTAGAGAATGTGGAGGGCAAGGAAGTCACATTTTTCAATGGGATGATCAGGTATATGTGACCAAAGACTGAAGGAGATGACGAAGTTAGTCATGTGATGTATTTTCAAAGGCCCTGAGGCAGCAGTATATCTGGAGTGTTCAAGCAGCAGCAAAGGAATCCTGGGTGGATGAAACAGAATAAGCCCAGGGAAGAGAAGGGAGGGAGCTTAAAGATCATACAGGGCTTAAGGATCACAGTAAGGATTTCAGCTTTTACTCTGGGTGAAATGGAGAGCTTTGCAAGGTTTTGAATAGAGGAGTGACATGACCAGTCTTAATTTTTACAGGCTGCTGTGTAGCAGCGGAGAAGCAGAAGAGTGTTATATTAATCTTGGCGAGCCACAATGGCAGCTCAGGCCAGAGTGGTAGTAGAGGAGGTGGCGTGAAGTGATCAGATTCTAGATATGTTTTAAAGGCAGGACTAACAGAATTTGCTAATTAATCAGATGTACAGTACAAGAAAAAAGAGAAGTCAAGGTTGATTCTAAGTATTTGCCTTGAAAGGGAAGTAGTTTGTATCAGCTAAGATGTGAAAGCCTGGGGTGAGAGAGGTTTTTTGAGAGAAAATTATGAGTTCAGTTTTGAACATGTTACATTTGAGAGAGCACCTATTCATTTTTATCTTGAGTAGTGACTTCTTGATCTTCTTGTGGACTATTAACAAATTTATACTTTGTTGGGACATTTTGGGGCATTTGATTAGATCCCTCTTAAAGTATAGTTGGTGAGGAACTTCAGGGAGATAAAATCTAATTGATTTCAGAGAAACTGTGACTATAACAGTCTTGCAGAATATAGAGTGTAGTGTCATGTGTGTGTTTAATTTATATGTCTATAGATCTCTTCTTCTTTTCTGTTTTACTCAACACTGTTTTTCAGGTCTGTCCGTTTTTGCTCTATGTACCTCTTGTATCTAGTTTGTAGTTTCTAACTGCTGCATCATATTCCATGTTGTGTTCTTACTCTGTTTTACTTAACCTTTCCTCTAGTGAAGGACCTCCAGGTTTCTTCTAACTTCCCATTATCCCAGCAGTGCTGCAGTGAACATCCTTGTAGACATGTGAGAAACATTCACTAGACTGTGGGATTATGTACATGCTTGATTCCAGTGAGTCCTGCCATTTCACTCTTCAGATTGGCTGCCTATGTTTAAATTCTTACGAGCAATACCTGACTATGCCCATGTATCCCAGTACTAGGCTCTGCTTCAAGCATGTCTATATTTAATATACATATTTATATATTTTAAAAATTTATTACATATAGCTTTTCATCATGTTATTTCATAATTTAAAAATACTATATAGTTTTTTTCTTCCTTTTCATTTTGTATTTTATTTGGCTATTTGTACTCTTATTTTCCCTGATTAGTCTTGGCAGAGGTTGTCTATTTTGCCAGTCTTTTAAAAACAATTAGGTTTCGTTTATTTCCTCACCTTTTTTGTTTTTATTCTGTTTTTTCTTTCCATATTTGTGTTATTGTTTCTTCTCCCCCTCATCCTTCTCCCCCTCCATCCTCTGTGTTTGTTGTCTTTTTACCATTTGATTGTAAGCATTTTAAAATTTCTTTAGAATTTCATTTTACCCTGTATAGTATGTTTTAACCCCCTGTCATTGATTGATTTTTTTTTCTTTACATTATGCTTAGAAAACATACATCATATGATATTGATTTGGGGAGAATTTATGGACACTTCCCATGAGGCCTAGTATATCATCAGGTTTAATAAATGTTATATCTGTGTTTGAAAGGAATATAATCCCTGATGGGTGTAAAGATTTATATGTATTTACTAATTTGAGCTTATAAACCATATTATTCAAATCTTGTATATCAGCTTATTTTGTCTCTTTGCTCTATCAGTTTCTAAGAAGAATGTGATAGAATATTCACCTCCAACTGCTTATTAATCTGTTTTTTCATGCTCAGTTATTTGTTCCTTTATATATTCTAAGGTTCTGTTGTTGGGTGCATTTATGTTGGTGATTATTATGACTTACTGATATGTTATTATGAGTATACAATGTCTTTTATATTCATCTTCCTTGAATCTTTTAGCTTGTGTTAAGAATACCTACTCTAACTTATTGGGATTCATATTTACCTGGTTTATTGTTGTCTAAATTTTATAATCAAGCTTCCTGTAAGTTTTTGATGGATCATTTGGATCTGTAAAATTTTTGATGAATATTGTGTTTATTCAAATCTGAGGGTTTTATGCTTTTAATTGCTATGTTTATCCCATTTGTGTTTATAGAGTAACAGAATAATTACTGCTTTTTTTGAGCGTGTGTGCTGTCTTTCACGTTTTCTATGTCGTACTTTCTCTCTTCCATTGAAATTATCTTCCACTGATTCAACATTTTAAATTTCTGTTTTATTCTTCTGATATTCCCAACTCACTAAGATCCATACTTATATTTATGTTTCTTGGTAAGTTACTAAGCCTATCACTATGTCAATATGTATAAATTATTCCCAAATGATAGAATTAACTTAACATGTGCTGCCCTCCTTTCCACCCTAAATCAGGCAGCAGCCATGGACATTTGTGAACAGCTTTTCCTTCTGTGAGATGTGTGGGGAGCACTGATGTCTGAGTTTCTGCTGGTCTGGCAGGATTGCTTCTGTGAGCCGAAGCCAGTGAAGTTGTTGATTTCTAGGGTAAGCAGAGAGGCGATCACTGGAAACAGACATATTGCAGACCTGGGCTATCAGGAATAGAAACCATAAAACAGGCAAAGCCAGCAATGCATGTGATGACCAGGGAGGACAATGAGTTGGGTCTCCTGGCTTTCCCTTTTTAATAATCAATGCAAAAGCACTGATCATATCCTTCTTTCTGGACCACTATCTCTACTACTTGTTAAGAGCAGATACCCTGGTTGACCTTCCCCCTCTCCTTGGGCCTGGGGAAGCTACCTTTGTGACTCAGGAATCCTCAGGTACACAAACCTACTTTCTGTGACCTCCCACTGAGCCATTTAAATACAAGATTAGGCTCTAGTAGGACATCTTTACTCTTTCACCAGTAAAATCTTTACTGCCTAAACAGAGTAAAGATAGTTACCACCCACCTTCCTACCCACCACCCACCTTTCTACTCCTAAGCACCCATTTCTTGAAATCAGGTGGGCTGTCCTTCCAGCTTAATGTATCACTGTCCCATTTTCCACTCTTGATTCATGGTTTCTTGTTGTTCCATGGAGGGTCAGGAGTGGCCCTTCTCAAGTTTTCATTGAAGAGATGCTCTCTGCTCCTACTCTGATGGGCTCCTCTGGCATTGTGTGGAGGTATTCTCATCCTTCAATTTTTGCTATATGCAAGTGTTTCATTTTATCACTTTGACTGTCCATGTTCTACTTTTTTTTTTTTTTGAAAGCATTGTTTTTTGAGCCCATTGACATTTTATTCTCATTTGGATGTATAGCTGTGGTTGCCCAGGTAACTGGCTTATCATTTAATCACATACTCCCCTCAAATGTCAGTACCTGGATTTTTTTCCCCATGGTGATTCGTTTCCTCCATGGAAAGATTGTCAGGTATTTTGCTTGTGGAGTATACACCTGACTGCCAGTGTTTCTGGGATCAGGTTAGGAGACAGAACTGTGTCATTCATTATCCAGACTGTCACCTTAATTATTCAGTTTTTAGCACCAGGCCTTGCTTAGTCCCTTACTCTGTCTGATATCCCTGGTTTCGCAGTTGTCTGAGGTGGGAAAGAGAAACTGGAGTGTCTAGTCGCTATGGGTATAGACTTAAACCCAGTCTTGTTCTCTGGCTTCTTCTGTGCCCCATGCCTTCAAGTGCTGAGGCCCTCAGGGATTCTGTTTCCTCTTTGTTTGGATCTCTCCCTGAAAGTATTTTGGAAGGTAATGTTGTCCACTCTGCTCATGCATATCCATATTCCATAAGCTTTACATCGCCTCAAAATTCTTCAGAGAGTTTCATCTTCGCTTGACTCTTCTGTTTCTGGTTTTATGCTTTTTTAAGCTCTTCAAGTGGCCAGTTTGGCATTTCAGTTGTAACCTCTTTTCGGTTACTTCCCTCCTGGAACACTCTCTTTCCTGCTCTCTGTGGTCTCTCACTCGTGTAATTTCTCTTCTGCCTCTCCATCTGCTCTTTCTCCATCTTTTCCCTGGCTCTTTCTGCCTGCAGCCCCTTAGTGCTGGAGGGCTGCAGCCTCTGCCCGGGCCTCCATTCTTCCCTGTGACACTCCCTTTCCAGCCGCCTCACTTGGTCCTCAACTCTAAATACAGGCTGTAAGGTAATGACTCCTGTAGTTGTATTTCCCTCTTCTCTGTTGAACTCCAGATTTATATTCATTTGCCTACCTGATATCATTACTTAGGTATCTAATAGGAACCTCAAACTCAATACGTCAAAAAAATTGAACTTTTCAATCATTTATGCCAAATCTGTTTCTTCACTATCTTGGCTCTCGGTAAGTCACATTACATCTACTTAGTTGCTCATGTGAAAAACCTAGGAGTTATCCTTGATTCCTCTCTTTGCGTCACCTTCCACATTCAATTAATATGTGCAAGTCCTCGTTGGCTTTACTGCCAAAGCATGCACACAGTCTAGTCACCTCTTCCAACAGCACTGCTATAATCCTCATTCAGGTTACTGCTGTCTCTCATCTCAGCTATGCAGTTGGTCTCCAGACTTCCACTGTTGCCCGTATAGAGTCCATTCTGAAGAAAGTAACCCAAACTACTTTTTTAAAACTCAGATCAGCATTTGTCACTTTTCTGCTGAAAAGCCTTCAGTGATTTACCATTGCCTTTAGAATAGAATGCAAACTCTATACATGATCTGCGAGGCCTCACATGATCTTGTCCCTGCCTACTCTTCTGAACTCAGCTCATGCTACTCTTTTTCTAGCTCACTAGGCTGGACTCACACTGGATTTCTTTTTGAGTATGCCAAGCTTGCTTGATCCTTTCTTAGGACCTTTGCACAGGAATGGACTGATCCAGATCCTCACTTGGCTGGCTCCTCCTTGTCGTTTAGGCCGAGCTGGAATAGCACTTTAGAATGGACCTTTCATGATCCCCAGTTGGAGGAGCATAGTGCACAAACACTCATGGGCACACACACACTATTTTTTTTTCTTATTTATTTTTCTTATTTTTTTAATTGCTCCTTCACTTTTGAAATTACTTATTTGTTTATTTACTTATTTATTGTCTGTATTCCCCACCTCCATTAGAAAATAAATTCTACGAGGGCAGGAACTTCATCTTCCATGGCACATGATAGATAGGCACTTAATTAATTTTTGTTGAATGAATGGATAGATGGGTGAATGCCTGGATGGGAAGTAGAGGGGTACATATTCCACCCCAAATCCTCATAAAAGTCAAGAGGACTTGACTAAGAATTTATGACCTCAGGCTGGGCGTGGTGTCTCATGCCTATAATCCCAGCATTTAGGGAGGCCGAGGCAGGTGGATCCCTTGAGGTCAGGCATTTGAAACCAGTCTGGCCAACATGGTGAAACCCTGTCTCTACTAAAAATACAAAAATTAGCCGGTGTGGTGGCACATACCTGTAGTCCCAGCTACTTGGGAGGCTGAGGCAGGAGAATCTCTTGAACCCGGGAGGCAGAGGTTGCAGTGAGCTGAGATCATGCCATTGCACTCCAGCTTGGGTGACAGAGCAAGACTCCATCTCAAAAAAAAATATATATATATATATTTAATATTATATTATATTAAATTATAGAGCAGGCAGTCATTTTAGTTCCATTAAATTTGGGACAATGAGAAGGGTTGCTCAGCCCAGCTGCTCTGAAGTCAAGTGTTTAATTACATATGGCTACTGCCCCATAACCCACTCCTGCTTTCTGTCTCTGCCAGCTCCAAATTTGGAGCCTCTGTGAGGCTTTTCTCAGAACAGCTATAGCTTCCTCTGCTGTGGATTAATCAAGTCCCACTTAACAGTTTATCTTGGAGAAAATTGTTAAAATCTCTTGACTCTGCCAGCCATTCCTCCCCCCTGCTTTCCTGTTTTCATCACAGGTATAGACTTCTCTCCTTTGACACCATTTTCTAATAATTTCAATAGGTTTTGTTGCAGGGGAGAGGAGTAACTAGGTTTGTTCAGTCTTCCGTCTACATCTGTAAGTCTTTTGCTGAGTTCTTTTACTGCTGTGATATGGGCTGTATAGAGCCTTCACAAGTGGATCCAGAGTTTATGCATTAATAAATAACTCCATCTGGTGTTCTCATACATCACTGATTTTAGGGAGATAATTTTTTTAGATCTTTTGCTGAAGAGTCAAAGATCATTTTATGCTGCTGCTTCAGAGTACAACACATGTCTGTCTCAGAGAGAGAGAGAGAAATGCTCACTCCTGTCTTGTGTAGTTTCGTGTTTCAACCTTGCCTTCTATTTTTCAGTAATAGAGAGACACAGTTCAAATATTCTGGGTTTAATTTAGTGGGTCCTGGTAGAATAACCCCAAGTGGATTGTGGGTTCAATTGGCAAGATTTAAGAGGTAGAGTTGAGAGAAGTTGGAGACTGGGTAAGTTTTTGTTTGCCTTTACTTTCAGGGTGGTGGGTGTTGTATGAGGAAGAGAGTAAGAAAGATAAGTCAGATAACGTCTGGATTTCTTCCTGGGAAACTGGGCGGAAAACATCGGCATCATGGGGATTGAGATTGCAGTCTAAGTAGCTGGTTTATGGATGGATGGGCAGAAGGAATGATTTCAGCCTCAGACCTGCTAAACCTATGGGTCATCCAAATGGAAATATTTAGAAGGCAGTGGGATATACAGACCCTGAGCTTATGAGAGAGATATGGGCTAGAGGAAGTTCTGGGAAGGATCAGCATGGGAGGTGATTTAGATAGTGAAGATGAGATTATGGAGAAAAAGTGAGTAGAGTAAAAAAAAGAGGAGGACGAAGAAGTACAGGATCGATCAGACAAAGGAGACTTAAAAGAAGTGACCAGAGAAGTAGGAAAAAAGTTTAGGACACTGCTATGAAATCCATAGCAACAGAACATCTTGGAGGAAATGGTCAACAGTATTAAATGCTACAGAGAAAAATGTATATATGATCTGAACAATTCTTAGTCCAGTACTTGTCACACAATTACTCAGTAAATATTTGTTGTGGAGAAAACTATTTGTTACATTTTACTTCAAAGAGGTGGTTGGCAATTTGGCAAAAGCAAGATCAGTAGGATGTCAAGTGTATAAAATAGATTCCATTGTGTTATCTCCTGAATGTTAGGTAAGATGTCTACTGGAGTAGTAGAACTCTTGCAGTAGGCTTAGATAGAAAAGAGAGAAGTAATGATACCTAGAAGGGAACCTGTAAGCAGTAGAAGACCTGAGCATGTGCCAGTGTTGATGGGAACATACTGAAAAGCAAGGGAGAAATTAAACATACATATGAAAGAGAGGGGATCACTGATAGGATGAAGTCCTGAGGAGTACAGCATGATGAATTCCAGAGCACAGGAGGGGAGGATTAACTAAAGGAGTACTAAAGAATGAATGTTTGTATTCTCCCCAAATTCATATGCCAAAGCTCCTTTCCCCACTGTGATGGCATATAAAGAGAGTACCCTTTGGGAGCTAATTAGGTCATGAGGGTAGAGCCCTTACAGATAGGATTGGTGACCTTATAAGAAAAGGCAGGAGAGGATCTGTCTGTGCCCTGTAAGGATGAAGCAAGAAGGTGGTCCTCTGCAAACCAGGAGGAGGGCCCTCACCAAAAACCAAATCTGCCAGGACCTGGATCTTGGACCTCCCAGCCTCCAGAACTGTGAGAAATAGATTTCTGTTGTTTAAGATGCATAGTCTGTGACATTCTGTGATAGCAGGCTGAGCAGACTAAGACAAAGAGGATTCCCTGTGTGGCTGATAGGGCTAGGAAGATGAATCTGGATGCAGGTGGGGCCTGCAGTGGAGGGGTATGGTAGTGCTGACTTGTGTTTGCTTGATTAGATAGAAGACAGGGTCATCTGCTGAGAGTTAACTGAGAGGAGGTGGGTTAAGAGTATTAAGGGATTGGTGGAATTTGCAGGAAAGAAGTCAGCAGAGAGGTAAATCCTGGAGAGGTAAATCCAGCAGAGAGGTAAATCCTGGAGGTTTACTGGGCAGTTTTGGCTCGATAGAGGTCAGAGATAGTTGTGCCCTTTGGCCTGAATGTTGGAGCAGGAACGATAGACATCTGGGTTGATCTAGGGTGAGGGTGTTGCTGTGTGAGTGGAATGAAAAGATGTGAGGAAGTCAGGAACTTGAGGAATTGGGCAAGGGAAAGGAAAGGTGATGGGCTGTGGGCTCTAGGTTGGAGAAGGGAGGAAGGGGAGGGAGGGTAAGAAGGGATGATGGATTCATTCTTTTTTAAAAGCAAGCATCTATAGAATGCCTCACACCAAGACAGACAACATCCCTACCAGCATGGGGAGTGGAGACATGGATGATAAAGACAGTTACAGATAATGGTAGGTGCCATAAATAAACTAAACAGGCTGCCATGATAGGTAACAGGAGGGCCTAATTTAGATAAGTGCTCAGGAAGGGCCTCCCTAAGAGGTCATATTTTTGCTGAGATCTAAAGAGTGAGAGGGAGCCAGCCACATGAAGATCTAATGCAGAAGTCTTGAAACTGGGAAGAGTTTTAGCAAGAATGAAAAGGAGGCTAAGGTGACTAAAGGGAAGGTCAGAATGAGATGAATTTGAAAGGGCAGGGAGCAGCCAAGTCATTTAGGGCTTTGTAGTTTTGTAAGGAGTTTAGATTTCCTTGTAAGTACAATGGGAAGCTTTTGAAGTGTATACAGCAGAGGAGGGATGAGATCCTACTAAGCTCATTCTTGTCAAGAATGGAAAGCAGGAATGGAGGCAGGAGGCCAGTTAAGAGGTCATGATAGTATTCCAGGCAAGAGCTGAAGAGGGTTTGGATTAGGGAGTGGCAGTGAAGAAGTGGTTGGATGTGAGATATATGTGGACGTATATATCTCAACACCCTACCCTTGGTTCATAGCCCTTCTCTTGGTTTCAACCATCATCTCTCACTTGGAGTGTACTAACAGCCTTCCCTTTTAACTGGTCTTTCTGCTTCTACTCTTTATTCTAACTCCACATAGCAGAGAATGAAGCCATTGAAGGCATATGTAAGGTAATGTTACATTTGACTTCAAACCTTCCAGGGACCTCTCATCTCACTCAGAGTTTAAACTCTCAAAGTGGCCTACAAGGCTGTCCACAGCCCGGTTGCTGTGTTCACTATGCTCTAGCCATGCTGGCCATCTTGAATTTGTTGAATACCCCAGACTCACTCCCACCTCAGAAACTTTACTGAAAACTTCCCCCAGCATGCTTCTCTTCCAGACATTCTCATGACTTGCTCTGTTATCAGTTTCTGTTTAAATGTCACCTTGCAATCCTACCTTCCCTGATTGCTCTATTTAAAAGTCACATCTGCCTGTGCTGCACCAACATTCATGAACCCATTTCTCTGCTTTACTTATTCTCCTCAAAATTTATCTTGATCTGACAGTCTGTGGATTTTATTTATTTGCTTATTTTCTGTTTCCTTTCCCTAGAATGCCATTTTCATGAGGACAAGAATTTTGTATGCCTATTACTGTATCCCAGTACAATAGTGCCTTATACACAGTAACTACTCAGTAACTATTTGTAAAATGAATTGAATAGATTGGCTGTGGAACAAAAGAAATGGTGTAATCAAGGAAAGTTAAAAGTGTACAGCTTTTTAGCCTGATCAACTAGGTGATGGTCATACCATTTACTGAAAGAAGGATGACTAGGAGAGGAACGGGTTTTAAATGGTACAATGGGCATTCTGCTTGTGTCATGTAGAGTTTCAGATACCTATTATAGCTCCAGGTAGGTATTGCAGGAAGGAAATTGGATGGAGGCCTGTGGATGGAGGCCTGGAACTCAGAGGTGAGGAGTTTGGGAGTTACCAACATAAACAGGATTGAAAGCCCTGATGTTGAATAGGATCATGTATGTGGAGAGAGAGAGAAGAGGAAAGTTTAAGAAGTGAGTCCCAGTGGTCTCCAACATTGACAGAGGAGAAGCATCCAGTGGCTTCTGAGCAGGAGCAGCTGGAAAGGCAGGAGTAAAACCAGGAGAGTGTGATAACACGGAATCTAAAAGAAAAAAGAATTTTTACAAGAATGAGAGTGGCCCAAGAAAGATAAGCACAAAAAAGTAGAGAGGACAAGGCACGGGTGGTCTCAGTGAAATTAAAGAGGAAGTTTAGTGGGAGTAAATGTGTGAGATGACCGGAGAGCAGTACATTATGGTCATAGCATTGCACAGTTGAATTTTAAAGGAACATATCTAGATAACATCAAGCTCTGCAGTTTGGCCATGGAGTCTTCTTATTTTGAGAAGGTAAAATACTAAGAGTCTAGGTTACCAGATGGGATGTTCACATAGACTGAAAATATCTTTGTGGAGGTTAAAGCTTAAGGTCAAGAGTGAGAATATGGAACCAGGCGCCAAAATCTTCAGTGTATGCGGGTCTGTTACCTGGTAGAATACATGGTAAGAGAATGCTGGCGGGTGCTGGAAACATGACGGCATGAGCTTCTGAGGGGCAAGAACTGCTGCCCAAGGGCTGAGCGTTAATGATCTGGATGCACTTCAGGCAACACGGAGAAGCCAGCCCTACATCCTGCCTCGTAGACAAAAGTTTTTTGGGCTAACTCAACAGCTGCAAAAGAAGCAGTGAACTCAGGCTAGTGCTGTAAATAGCATGTGTGCATGTTGGGAAATGTGTGTTTCATGGACTCAGATTCCAGGGGGGTTCAGTGGAAAGACTTGGGGAGCAAAGAGAATGTTAGAAGGCAAAGTGAAGAGCAGTAGATGAATGTCAAAAGTTGGAGTACCAACGTTCTGCCTATTGCTATAGAAGAATGTTCCCTAATAGTTAACTTTCAGCATGACCCTGTCATCAGATGCCTGCCAGCATGAATATTTGTTAATTGTGCTCCAGATAACCATATGCATTAATCTACTGAATAGAATTATTTACTATTACCCATGTGAATGCGGAAGGATGCCTGCCAAACACAATGATAGTGGTTTTGGCATAAAAAGTCCTTTCTGACAGTAATTGTTGGCCAGTGTGGTTAGCTGCTTGTTGAGGCCACTCTTGGCACAGGAGAGCAGTGCCATGTCATCACAGAGGGAGAGGAATGCTTATCGCCCTCTGTCGGTGGGCCTGCTTCCAAGCCGTTCAAAATATGCATCAAATTGCTCGGATTTGTTCATGATCTCTGGGCCAGGACACAGCCCTGTTTTAAGCTGTTTAAGATGAGAAAGAAATGTTTTACTCAGAGTTACCCATCAGTTTTGAGGAGGGTATAAATCATTCTTCTCCCCAAGACAGCATGAGACCAGCTTCTTTCCTGCCCTCCTCTCCAACAACCTCACTCTGGGGTTTGTGAAACTGCAGTTTGCCATAGAGTTTAGAGTACAGAAATTTCCTTCCTAATAACAAAGATAAAACAGTGGTGCTCTCAGACCTTTGATTTTGGAAAGTTCTTAGATGTCTTAAAGTTAGGTAAAGAATTGTCACTGAGGCAGGTAGAGGTAGAGGACAATCTTTGAAGATTTCCAAGTTTTGACCAGGTTTGCTTGTTGTTTTTATCTGATTGAGAAACAAATGGAAAAGGAAGTTTTATACTGCAACGTTTTTGTTGGTCTGTGCATAAATGCAAAGCTTGTCTCATTCATTTTAATTTTTAAGGAAAAGCTTCCTCTTTGGACTAAATGGATCACAGTTTTGACAGAAAAAGTAGATAATTATTTAGATAAACTTCCAGCCCTTTGAGTCTTTGGGAGACACAAAACTCTCATTGGAAGATCATCAGCATGCCTGCAACTGTTACTTCTCTTTAATTCTCAATGATGGATGCATTTACATAATGCGCTCAGTTCAGTGAAGAACTAGTTAACTGGTGAACTAGTGAACATGTGGATCATGTATTGACCATATTACTTTTCAATAGATGCAGCTTAATATTTGTCTTTAGATTAGTTGTGAAAATGACATTTTCTACTAGTGTATGTTTAGGCCTCTCAGGACTCAGTACTGCATTTTATAGTGATCTGTATAAATGGAACTCTCGTGGGCCTCTGAGGACTCTGGCAAACAATTCATTCTTCCCGTTCACGGCCCTTAGTGTCAGTAAAAATTACTGACAAAATAATAACCATGCAATATACAGTGTCTTTTCCATTTTCTATTTATGCCTTTATTTGAAACTAAAATTAAATAATGTCAAACTTGCAACTATAACAAAATAGTATCCTCTCTTTGAATATAATACAGGCCAAATTCTATAAACTTTAATTAGCCCAAGTTTGTATTGACCTCAGTAGGAATCTGGCTGAGGATCTCTTTTAGTTAACCTCTGCCTTAAAGTATGTAAGAATTTTCCCATTGCCTTTCTCACTCAAGGAACAATACATGCATAGCTAAACTAATAAAATGCTTAAATAGATACAAATCAAACGCGAAAGGTTTAAACTGTTGTTTTCATCCTGTAAGTCAGCTGAGAAAAAGTATACAGACCGTAGTTCTAAATTATGTCCATAGAGTATTTCAAATCCAGTGAATTAACTCTGCCTTTTTTTTCCCATTTGAGCTCATAAATGTTAACCTCAGAAGTGCCTCAAATTCTTCCATTGAAATAAACTTGAACTGACAATAGCCAGATGATGTAAAATTGAAACTGAAATTCTATCCTTGGCCCATCCCATGTTCTTCCCCATAGGTATTAGAGGACTCATAGAAGAGTTGGCATTTTCATTCTATGTGAGCTGTAATATTTGGGTAAAAGAGGGCATATAAATTTCTTGCTGCCAAGAAAAAAATCAATTACCAGTGTGGGGAAGATAGCGGGCAATAAATAAACAGAACTATGCTAGATACTGAGCACGTTTAAAGATTTATTTAGAATGCCTTAGCTGATAGAAAACAGGCCTTTATATTTATCATATGCTTTCATTCAAAACTTGATATGGGAACTGCGGTCTTTTTGTAATAGAAAGGCTAATTATGTTACCAAGTATTTATTTGGTACATTATTTTAAAATAAGTAAATTGAGTTATGTTCTGTTGTGCAACTAAAAATGAAAACTATTCATATATAGCATAGCCAGGCGTGGTGACGCATGCCTGTAGTCCCAGCTACTCGGGAAGCTGAGGCAGGAGAATTGCTGGAACCTAGAAGGCGGAGGTTGCAGTGAGCGGAGATCACGCCACTGCACTCCAGCCCGAGCGACAGAGCAAGAGACTGTGTCTCAAAAAACAAAACAAACAAAAAAGCAAGCCAGGTGCAGTAGCTCCTGCCTGTAATCCCGGCACTTTGGGAGACTGAGGCGGGTGGATCACCTGAGGTCAGGAGTTCGAGACTGTCCTAGCCAGCATGGTGAATCCCTGTCTCCACTAATAATACAAAAATTAGCCGGGTGTGGTGCCTAATTTAAATTTAATTCCTCAGCCTCCAGAGTAGCTGTAATCCCAGCTACTCTGGAGACTGAGGCAGGAGAATCGCTTGAACCCAGGAGGCAAAGGTTGCAGTAAGCCGACGTCGCCCCACTGCACTCCAGCCTGGGCGACAGAGTAAAACTGTGTCTCAAAAAAAAAAAAGAAAGAAAGAAAGAAAAGAAAAGAAAACTATTCATATGTAGCAAATCAAATAGCACTTTGAAAATGTACTATATCTGTGTCAACGTTATTTATGGATAATGACCCCCTATGTGTCTGTGTGGGATCTCTGCATGTAGTGGGAGCTAGGTGTTAGCCCCATCTTACTGATGAGGAAAATGAGCTCATCCGGTGCTAAGAAACTTCACTTTCCCTGGGTATCAACCCAGATCTATCTGATTGCAAAAGTGGTGCTGCTCTTGACTTCTATAATGTGCCCTCTCTCCCGTGACAATCTCTTTCATCTCTCTCTCTGTCTCCCATCCATCCATCCATCCATCCATCCATCCATCCATCCATATACACATCCCCCACGTTTATGAGTTTGTGCATGGGTATATATATACATATATATACATGCATATATATACATATATGTATTTATTCTCTTTTATTTTGAAAACAATGTGCCAGAGAGTCATTAATATGGTTTTAGAGAAGAAGCAAGAAGGAATTTTTGTGACCCCAAAATTTTATTAGGTAGTCTTATCTAGCCTATTCCCAACCCCAATACTAAGGGTTAGACAGGGAAGGGACTTACCTTATAGTTAATGTAACTGTTAGGCATTCTTCAGGATAAAATATTAATTCTTAAAGTTCCTTACACCATATCTGTCGGTGAACCTACTCTCTGAAACTCACGGAGAATTAAGAAGCGGGGCTCCAGCTATGTTTCCTGTGGGATTAGCAGTTATTATCTTGATATTATTATAGAATTCAAGTACAGAGTATTAAAATCTATTAAATCAAATTATTTTAGGGGAAAATTATCTAAATATTGTTCAATCAAAGACACTCTGTTTTTTTTTTGTTTTGTTTTTTGTTTTTTTAATGCCAGCACCATAAGTAGCTACAGAGCCAAACCCCTGAAAGGAAGAAGTAATTTTGCCTCAAAAGGCACTTAGAAAATAGGAAAACAAATCAAGGTCTGATGAAAATTAAACTCTTTATGACTTTAAGAATTACATATGAAAAGTACATCTCACAAACACCCTATTTTTGAGGAAGAAACTTTTAAAATATAAAAATGTATGCAGCATGTTGTGTAAAAATCATAGCTGCACTGCTTAGAATTTAAAATAAGTAATAATACATAGTAACAAATTCATTAGTTAAAATTTTTGCATTTTTCCCTTCACCTTTCCTTTTATGTTTTTTTTTTTTCTTTTTTCACCTTTTTTTTACAAGAAATAAAATAATGTAGATAAAGCTGTGGCCCTCATCTGACCACCGCTCACACTATTCACCTTCCCTGAGGCACCAGCGAGTCTGTTTTTTCAGTTTTCTTTCTTTCTTTCTTTTTCTTTTTTCCAAGATGAAGCCCTGCTCTGTTACCCAGGCTGGAGTGCAGTGGCACAATCTTAGCTCACCGCAGCCTCTGTCTCCTGGGTTTAAGCGATTCTCCTGCCTCAACCTCCCAAGTAGCTGGGATTACAGGCATGCACCAGCATGTCCAGCTAATTTTTGTATTTTTAGTAGAGACGGGGTTTCACCATGTTGGCTAGGCTGGTCTCAAACTCCTGACCTCCAAGTATCTGCCTGCCTTGGCCTCCCAAATTGCTGGGATTACAGGCGTGAGCCACCACAGCCGGCCCTCATTTTGTTTTCTGACATTTCCATAATATAGCCCATAAACTATACATTGTATTGTTTTGTGTTCATTTTTGGTTTTAATTATATCAGATTTTAGAACAGATATAGTGTACTTATTCACTGAAAACTACTTGATTTTGGTGACTTGTATATGCAGTTGATCTCAGCCTTGTGTGTTCATCTTATCTTTCTAACTACTGGGGTTCTAAGTATAATTTGCTCTCATTTCTATGACTTACGTTTAAGAATAACAATCATTTGCCACTTTTTGTGAAAATAAAAAATTATTGATTATCTTTTATGCAATAGGTAATGAACTGTGTGTCATGGTGCCTAGCATATAGCAAGGATTTCATATTTGTTAATGTTTACTGAATGAATGATTAATGTTTACTGAATGACTACTCCTTTTAGATAAGGAAAAAATAAAAAATAAAACTGCTTGATTTTTGTCCATATTAAGATATCTTAAATTCTAACCCATTTCTTTTTTCTGCCGAATAGCATTCTGTCATATAAGTATACCCCATTATCTGTTTAGTCCACTATTTGTGATGAGATTTTCCTCATCCCTAGTGAATATCCGCACACTGGGGATATTTACTACGGATGAGGAAAATCCCATCATAAATAGTGGACTACACAGATAATGGACTAAACAGTCTCTAGGGGATGTAGCCGGGAGAAGAGGTGCTGGGTTGTACAGTAGGCTTTTTCCATTTTGCTACAGTCTGCCAAACCAGCTGTGTATAAGAGATGTTATGTTTTTAGAATATAATATCATTATGAAACTTCTTTTATGAAGATATTTTGGCTTTTACATTTTATTCCTGTTAACCAGGAGTTGGCAAACTAAGGCCTGTGGGCCAAATCTGGTTTCCTACCTGTTTTTGTAATTAAAAAACAGGTAGTCATCCTACACTGGTATGGAACATTAGAAGTTATTCCTTCTGTTGAGCTATAGTTTTGTATCTTTTAACAAATCTCTCTCTATCCTCTATCCTTCCCAGCTTCTAGTATCCTCTGTTCTACTTTTTAGTTCTAGGAGCTCAACTTTGTTTTTCTTCTGCATAGGAATGAGAACATGCATGATTAACTTTCCGTCCCTGGCTTATTTGGCTTAACATAATAGTGTCCTCTGGTTTCATCCATCTTGCTGCAAATGATAGGATTTTATTTATTTATTTATTTTATTATTCTTTTTTATGACTGGGTGATATTTCATTGTGTATGTGCCACACTTTCCTTATCCATTCATCTGTTGTCAGACACCTATGTTGATTCCATGTCTTGGCTATTGTGAATAGTGCTGTAGTAGAGATGTGGGTGCAGACGTCTCTTTAATATACTAATTTCCTTTCCTTTGGATAAATGCCCCGTAGTGGGATTGCTGGATCATATGGTTATTCTATTTGTAGTTTTTCTGAAGAACCTCCATACTGTTCTCCATAGTGGCTATACTAGTTTACAGTCCCACCAAAAGTGTATAAGAATTTCCCTTTTTCTGCATTCTTGCCAGTGTTTGTTATTATTTATTTATTTATTTATTTTTGGTCTTTTTTTTTACAATAGCCATTCTAACTAGAGGGAGATGATACTACATTGTGTTTTTGATTTGCGTTTCTCTGATAATTGTGAGGTTGAGCATTTTTTCATATATTTGTTGGTCATTTGTGTGTCTTCTTTTGAGAAGTATCTGTTCAGATAATTTGACCATTTTTTAATTGGATTGTTTGTTGTTTTGCTGTTGAGGTGTTTGAGTTCCTTGTATATTCTGGACATTAATCCCATCAGAGAAGTAGTTTGCAAATATTTTCTCCTATAGGTTGTCTGTCTTATAACTCTGTTGTTTCCTTTGCTGTGCAGAAGCTTTGTAGTTTGACATAATCCTATTTATTTTTCCTTATGTTACCTGTGCTTTTGAGGTCTTATTCTAAAATATTTTCCCAAACCAATGTCCTGAAGCATTTGCCCTCTGTTTTCTTCTAGTAGTTTTATAGTCTTGGACCTTACAGTGAGGTTTTTGGAAGCAGTCTACAGTTTTGCTGCAATCTCTATCAAAATACCAATGACATTCTTCGTAGAAATAGAAAAGCAATCCTAAAATTTGTATGGAACCACAAAAGACCCCAAATAGCCAAGCAAAAAGTACAAAGCTGGCGGCATCATACTATAAGTTATTATAACCCAAACTGCATGGTACTGGCATCAAAACAGACACACAGGCCGGGCGCGGTGGCTCAAGCCTGTAATCCCAGCACTTTGGGAGGCCGAGACGGTCGGATCACGAGATCAGGAGATCAAGACCATCCTGGCTAACATGGTGAAACCCCGTCTCTACTAAAAAATACAAAAAAATTAGCCAGGCGTGGTGGTGGGCGCCTGTAGTCCCAGCTACTCAGGAGGCTGAGGCAGGAGAATGGCGTAAACCTGGGAGGCGGAGCTTGCAGTGAGCTGAGATCCGGCCACTGCACTCCAGCCTGGGCAACAGAGCAAGACTCCGTCTCGAAAAAAACAAAAACAAAAACAAAACAGACACACAAACTGATGGAACAGAATAAAGAGGCCAGAAATTCATCCACATATCTATAGCCAACTGATTTTGACAAAGGTGCCAAGAACACTCATTGGAGAAAGGACAGTCTCTTCAATAAACAGTGTTGGAGAAACTGGATATTCATATGCAAAGGAATAAAACTAGACCCCCACCTCTCACCCTCTATTTTATTATTTTTAGTTTTTTTAAAATTATCTAATATTCAGTCGCATAAATAAGATGATTTGAGAATGTGACAGAAACAACGGAAAGTCGTGATATGAGGGGTGGGTGGTGACATTAGGTAGGGTGGTAGAGAGAGTCTGAGAAGATGCCATATGAACTAAGACCCAGGAGATGAAGCAACCAAAGCTCAGAGAGGTTAAATAATTTGTGCAAATTCACACAGGTAGTAAATGGCAGAGGTTGGATTTTAATTCAGGAATAATTTTAAATTTAGGACTCTTTCTTCTGTAATACATCTATCTTCTTAAATTCATGTAAACACAATACAAAGATGATACAGTAGTATTATGTGAGAAGCGTAAGCAAAATGGTTTAGTTCTGGACTTGGCAACCCAGAAACTAGGGTTCTGATGTTTTGAAATTTGGACTCAGTGCTGATGACTGAGTTTGGATCATAATCCCAGCACTAACTTGGCTGAATCACTTAAACTTGCAGCCTTTATTGTTTTTTGGTGGGGCGGGGGTGGGAGGGAGCTCGTCTGTAAAGTGAGGAGGGTGTTTGGATGATCTCCATGGACTCTTCTGGCTCTCACTTTCTACGATGCTGTGACTTTAGGAGGTGACATTTGATCTGGGCTTTGGAGGGTGGGGTGATTTTGACAGGCTGCCTTGTAAGTGAGGGGAAGAGGTATTCCAGGTGGTGAAAAGAGTTCCAGCAGAAACACGGTGGCTAGGAACAGTAGAAAGGATCCTGGGAATGGTGCATCACAGTCTGGTTTGACAAGACTAGAATTTAATCCTGCAGAAGACGGGAGAGGCCGGAGGAATCTGGCCTTGAACCGAGAGAGGGCCTTAAAAGTTATGCTTAAGAGCTGGGAATTGTTCCCCTGGAATTGCAGAATTTGAAAGGTTCTTGGTCTTTTCTCTAGTATCCCTGTCCCATGACCGGCTTCTCTGTATATAAGTAGTTCTGGTGACAGAGACTTCTCTAGACCATCTATTCCATTTTCAGACAGTTCTAAGTATAAGAAAATTCTGAGCATTGAGTCAAAACATACAGGTTCTACCTATACCTTGTCCAAGGTGTAGATAATGGAAGATTATAAATGATAAAGAACATGTTTAGGGATATGTAATTCAATGACCTGAAGTAGAGCTGTGGCAGCAGACATATATTATTATAACATATACTCTAAAGCAATAGAAATTTAAAGCCTTTAAAAAGTATTCCAGTCATGAAGTGTGTGTTGAGCACCTATGATAGGTTGGTCACTCACCAAGAATACAGCAATGAGGCAAAGTTCCTGCTCTCACGTTCTTCTCAGACTCATGGAGAAGATGGACCAGTAGATGATTGTGACAAGGACTCTGGTAGTTCAGGCCAGGAGTACTTAACCTGCAGATGAAGGTAAGAGGTCAGGAGTGAGGGAACAGGTAAAGATTTCCTGGAAATTGAGGAGTGACCAGATTGACCAAGATGGGAGAGCACTCTGAGAGGGAGGAGCTTGGATAGATGCATGAGTGAACGTGGCTTGTTTAAGGAACTGAAAGCTGTTCTATGCCAGGTGTGTGGTGTGTGTGAAGTGGCTAGAAGTGAGGCTGGCATGATAGACAGGGACTTGTCACAAGGGACTGTGTTTGCCATGCCAAGCATTTTAGATTATATCCGGAATTGAGTGAGAAGCCAGTATTCCTAAAAATGGCTGTCCCCCTCCCCAGCATAGAATGAATGTTAGAACAAGATTTTTAAAAATTAGAACATATAGAAAACATGAAGGAAGAAATAAAAATCACCTTTAATATCAACTAGAAATAACTGCTGTTAACATTTTAGTATATTAGTATAATTTAGTATATTGGTATAATTTTAGTGTATTTCTAACCAAGTATGTTGCTATGCATAGGCTCATAAGAATAGCATGATTTTATTGCAAAATATACTTTGTATCCTGCTTTCTCTAGTGTAATTTGTATGCCAGCATTTCCCAGGCCATGCTGTTGAAAGTTTTCTGAGAACTTAACTTCTAATGACAACATGTAATAGCCCACAAGGTGACTATAGTTTATTATACTTAAATATCTCATAATGGGTTAATTTTTAAGTTGCTTGCATTTAAAAAATTTTTACTATTACCAATAATGTGATAAACAGCTTTATAAATTTGTATTCACATCTGATTATTTCCTTGGGATAAATCTCGTCATGTCAGTGGTTGCCTTTTAAGCAGGAGTGTGATGGACTCACTTGTGTATAAGAGTCTTTATGGGCTGGGCGTGGTGGCTCATGCCTGTAATCCCAGCACTTTGGGAGGCCGAGGCGGGCGGATCACGCGATCAGGAGATGGAGACCATCCTGGCTAACACGGTGAAACCCCGTCTCTACTAAAAATACAAAACATTAGCCAGGCGTGGTGACGGGCACCTGTAGTCCCAGCTACTCGGGAGGCTGAGGCAGGAGAATGGCATGAACCCAGGGGGCGGAGCTTGCAGTGAGCCCAGATGGCACCACTGCACTCCAGACTGGGTGACAGAGTGAGACTCCATCTCAAAAAAAAAAAAAAAAAAAAGCCTTTATGACCGCATTGGAAGGGTGGATTGGAAAAGTTGACTGGAGGCAAATGGACAAATGCAGATGCTATTGGAGCAATTTAGGTAATGTATGAGGGCATAAGTTACTGGCAGCATGGTTAGAGAAAAGAGAGATAGTAATGATTCTTAAGGTGTATGTTTGCATAACAGAGCTTTCAGTGAATGTAATGAAAGCTATCAACATGTTTTAAATATCAACTCAGGGGTTGCAGGGCCTCTAAAGTGGCTGTAAGGAGAAGAGGGTGACAAGAGGTTAATGGTTCTTTTCTCTGAGATAGGAAATACCAAGGAGAGAAGAACAGGTTTGAAGGGTTGGCCTGGAAAGAGGGAAATTGTCAGCTCAGTATTAGGTGTGTTGCCTTTAAGGACACTCAGGTAAAACTGTCAGGAAGACATTTGGCAGGATGTTAGGTTGTGGAAGTCATCCCTGTGGAGATGCTGATGCTGAGACCCTGGAAATGACAATGTTTCTAGAGATCAGGGTGTTTAAGATAAGAGGATGCAGGACATAACCTGCAAGAAGACTTACTCCTAAGTCAGAGACAAGGGGAAACTAGAAAAGGAGCTGTGAGATAAGTATGAAGAAAACCAGAAGAGAATACTGTTGAAGAAGCCAAGAGAGGCAAGCGTTACAAAGAAAAAGCTATCAGACTTTCAAATGATGCAGAGGTCAAGCAAGAAAAGGGCGGAGGGTGTCCACAGGAGCAATCTCAGTCACCTGTAGATGGGGACGAGCAGATTCAGGTTGTGCGGAGGCAAGCCAGATTGTAGCGAAGCAGTGTGGAGTAAACAGAGCCAAGGGAGTTGTGGGCTTTTCTCTAAGATAGCTTGTTTGAGGGGCTGGAGAGGGCAGTGGAGGCAGCAGAGGGTTCACTTTTTCTTCCTGTGTATATTAAATTAGTAAAGCTAGATTTACTAATTGTCATATGACTTTGATTACCTCTCCAACATTTGCTTTTTACCATGTTTAAAATCCTTTTATTAGTGATTTGCTTTTGAACACAGTATACCCTGTCCGAGCTTCCAATGAAAGCACTGTTGTTTAAGCTCCTAGCATCTTACCTCAAATTCTGTTGGAACCGGGTGAGACTTCATGTTTGCAAATACAGTCTCATTGAGTTTTAATAAGACTCAGTTTTTAAGCTTCAGCAAGTAATATTTGGAATTGCACTTTTTAAATTATAGAATATGATTTGTGTCCTTGAAGTTTGATCCTTACCTGAAGAATTGGCTGAAAACAATAAATGTTTAAATGTTGCAATTTAGAGAATGTCTTTATTGTGTTGCCAAATGCTGAATGACAGAGCGCTTTAATTCTAACTAGCTTTAATTAGAAAGAGGAAAAAAAAATCAAAGAGTAATGTCAACTATAATCAAAATGAACCAGAACAAGAAGTACTTTTATTGGTTACAGAACATCAGCAATGTGTGGTATAATCTTATTCACTTCCTTTATCAACAGTGAAAATACTGCAGGCCTCTCTAGGGAAGTTCGGACCATCAGTCTTACTGAACGCGTAATCAGTTTAATGGGGGTTTTTCATTAGTAATATGATGCTCTTTTGGGCTGCAGAAAATTATTTATTTTTAAAGATAGGGTAAATGATTCTTGGCTTTAAAAAACAAAACAATAGGGTAAATGTTACTAATGAAGGAAGAACTGGATGGTCAATGCAGTATATTCACTGATTTTTTGCTTAGCAGTGAATTAGCCTATTTTTGAGTATTATTTCTCTCAGCATAATCACTTTAAAGATGTTGACATCGAAAACAGTTACCACTTTTTTGGAGGTTATTATGTTATAATAGATAGCAGTTATCCAGGTAGAGGATTAGGGGAGAATATATCTGTGATTCTGCTCTGTGAAGAACCTGGTTACCTTTCTTTTAAGATAAGATTTTACTTTTCTTTTTTTTGAACCTGGTCATCTTTGTTTTAAGATAAGATTTTACCTTTCCTTTTTTTTTGAACCTGGTTAACCTACTTTTAAGATGAGATTTCTTCTCCTCCTCCTTCTTCTTCTTCTTTGTCTTCATCTTCATCATCTTCTTCTTTGAGATGGAGTCTCACTCTGTTGCCCAGACTGGAATGCAGTGGCATGATCTCAGCTCACTGCAACCTCCACCTCCCAGGTTCAAGCAATTCTCCTGCCTCGGCCTCCTAAGTAGCTGGGACTACAGGTGTGTGCCACCACACCTGGCTAATTTTTGTGTTTTTAGTAGAGAGGGGGTTTTGCCATGTTGGACAGGCTGATGTCAAACTCCTGACCTCAGGTGATCCACTTGCCTCGGCCTCTCAAAAGTGCTGGGGTTATAGGCATGAGCCACTATGCCTGGCCAGATTTTACCTTTCTTGAAGATAAAAAATTTACTCTGAAATTCTTTGTCTTTCTTCTTTCTCTTTGCTTCCCAGTGAAGTTCAGTATTGTATATTTTAACTTCCTTTGGGCCTCTCTTCATCTTCATCCAGTCTAGAACCCTTGGACCATTCCTTTAATCATTCGTTCACCACCATAGTCCAGTCTCTTGCTCCTTGAATTTTATTGAACCTAATTCAGTCCACCCAGGCTCAACCTAATCATTTGACATCTTGCTACTGTACCTGGGCTGCTGGCCACTGCTAGGTAAAACTTGACCACCATGCAATTATAACCTCTATAAATTTATGGTCTCCAGTTTGTTAGGCCCTCAAGATAGCCTTAGCAATTCTTTCTTTTTTTTTTTTCCTGAGCAGTTCACCACCGTGTGGCTGTTTTTTACTTTCACTCCGTCTTAAACTTCTTCCCTGCCACCTATTAGTCTCAGAAGATGATCTTGGCCCCGGTTTTATGGAGGCCACCAGGCAGGAGCTCGTAAACCTTCCTCTTTACTACCACCCCCATCACTACCTACAAATTTTCTTTTAACCCATGTCACTTTCTAGCTATTTTTCTACTTTGTCTCCCTAACTTTGCCACTAGGCTACTTGAAAGAGTAGGGCCCCCTTGTTTACCCTTCTATAGTCTGGCTTCCATCCAAACTGCTGCTGGCAAAGTTACCAGTGACCTAACTGGTAAAGCCTGTGAGATATTTTTCATCCTTTACTTTGTTTGGTTTCTCTATGGCATTTTATCTTTATTGAGCATTTTCTTCAACTTTTATGAAAACCTCTCTTTGAATCTTATCCCACCTTATCGGGAAAAAAAGAAGTATTTAATGATTTACAAAATAATAATTGATATGAACTCTTATAACCCAATATTAATTATACTTTTAAGAATTGAATTATACTTTTATATAAATACAATTCAGTATTATACTTTAAAAATAAGAAATGCTATAATCCCAGCACTTTGGGAGGCCGAGGTGGGTGGATCACGAGGTCAGGAGATCAAGACCATCCTGGCTAACATGGTGAAACCCCGTCTCTACTAAAAATACAAAAAATTAGCCGGGCATGGTGGTACGTGCCTGTAGTCCCAGCTACTTGGGAGGCTGAGGTAGGAGAATCACTTGAACCTGGGAGATGGAGCTTGCAGTGAACTGAGATTGCACCGCTGCACTACAGCCTGGGCAACAGAGCAAGACTCCGTCTCAAATAAATAAATAAATAAGAAATGCTTATTTTCTTAAAATGCTTAACTCTAGTAAACATTTTACTGTGTGTGTGTATTTATATATAAACGTGATATATACAGTAAATATGTACAATAAAATATGTACAATAAAAATGTAAGACATACATAATATACTAATTATTCCTTGGTTTCTTCTGCCCTAGTTAATGAAGGAGTTCCCCCTTCTGAGCATGTTCAATATCCATGAAAACCTTTTAGAAGCCCTTCTGGAACTACAAGCATATGCTGATGTTCAGGCAGTCTTAGCTAAGTATGATGGTAAGTCCTTGGGTATTTTTATTTACTTGACTGTTCCTCTTTTGATGTATTTTCCCTGATTAGATTGGAAGGGTCATTTTAAATAGCACAGCACTTTTGTAACCTTACACTTACAGAATTTTCACCTACAGTTTTATGATGGTGTTTGGTAGAATCTTAGAATTTCATCGTTAGCAAGGACCAGAAATGTGACATGGCTTGTGTCCCGTTCCTCTCCATCCCTCCCTACAGGCTGCCCTCGTGCTCTCCCCATCAGGCAGTTATGTCTACTCTGCTCTACTACCTCTGTGGTCAGAAATCACCCAGAACCTCACAGGCAGTACCTATCCTGTAGGGGCAGCACTGACTGTTAGAGCTCTTGCTATAACTCCACATCGGTTCACTGTGACCACTGCCTACTGGGCACATTACCCTTTGGAGCAATGTAGAACAGCTAGTATCCCTTGCACATGTGACAACTCAGTAAATATTGGAAGATGAAATCAGATCCCCTTCCTCCCAGCTCTTCTCATTAGCAGCAGAATATCCCAATTTCTTTAAATGGCAGGCTTTGAAGTCCCTTTGCCATTCTGGTTACTCACTCATGAACTTATTCCATTTTGCCTGTTCCTAAGAAATCAGAAAAATAAGCTGGCACATCCTAGATATTTTAAAACTCTAATGTTCATATTGTCATTATCCATGAATTCATGATTTGATTAATTGGACAAAAATTGTCTACATAATTACCTGCCATGACATAGTTACTAAAATATCTGCAGAGCTTCATACTATTCTGCCTCATTTCAGCAACCATCTTCCTAAAGTGTTTGCTTGTAAAATGGATATAGGGAATGATTACTTATTATATAATCATTTTTTGGTTTATGAAATATTTTTTCTTTAGTAAGCATCTTCAGTGCATTTAAAGAATTATTCAGATTACAAAGCATATAGAGCAAACTATACCATTTGGGTCTTTTTTTTTTTTTAGAGATAGGGTCTTCCTCTCTGTTGCCCCAGATGGAGTAGTATAGTGGTGTGATCATAGTTCACTATAACCTTGAACTCCTGGGCTCCAGCCATCCTCCTGCTTCAGCCTCCCAAGTAACTAGGACTATAGGAGCGTGCCGTCATTCTTGGCTAATTTTTAGGGTTTTTTTTTTTTGTAGAGACTGGTTATCATTATGTTACCCAAGCTGGTCTCAAACTCCTGGCCTCAAGTGAACTTCTCACCTTGGCCTCCCAAAGCACTGGGAGTATAGGCGTGAGCCACCACACCTGGCCATTGGGTCTTATTTTTGACACATTTCTTCATAAAGAATCTCTGAAGTGGGTGAGAGTTATCTCCTATAGTTGAGGGAACTCAGGCATTATGAGATTGTTTTTGTTTTTGTTTCATTTTCCTCAAATTCTTGCTCAAATTTATGGAAACTAAAAGCCTTCAGCCAGTGATGGCATCATTTTGCCTGTGCAGACATGAGTACCCTGTGTAACAAGATATATGCCACCTAGTATGCAACTGATTTTAGAAACAGAAAAGTATTTGTGGAGCACCTTAAAGTAAAGAAAATAAAGACTGTTCGGCTTTCATGTCAGCTCACTTGTATTCTCTATTTATATGCTAAAATCTTACTCATGGTTCAGCTAAACAGTGGTCCAAGCTTAGAGGTCTAAACTGTTGGGGTGCCTTGTAGGCAAAAATCCTCATACGTTGACATTCTTTTAATACCAAAGGAATTCAGTCCCATGGCCATGGGTTCAGGTGGCAGTGCACTTTTCCAAATGCCACTCTGTAGCCATCAGTGCCATAGCAATCCCTAATGCTGACCTGTACTCAATCTGATATATCAAGCCTTAAGAAATAAAACTTTAATCAGCAGAGCCTTTGGGAGGGCAAGCCTCTTAAGGCTCCTTTCATGAAGATCTCCGTTCATTACAGAAATCATCAGCCTTGTGTTATAAGACTGATTGTAAAATAAAGAAATGGAACTCCCCATTGTCTCTAACTATCCCACTGCACAGCCTCTGTTCCACAACATCCAAAAGCTGATTTATTAGATTCTGATAACATATGTTCGCATTATTTGTTACAACAGCTCGTCCCACCCTCCACTGAAACTTGGCTCACACTTTGAAAAATTCTTTTGTTGCAAATGGACAAACTCACCATACCAAGGCCCTTGTGTTGAGCTTTGTTTATGTTGTGTACCTGGCAACAGAGATGATGTTCTTGTTCACTATTCATGGAAAAAGAGCCTCATTAGTGGCAGGACACATATTGTTGCTGAGATGCCTCATTAGGGGTTTTGAATTCAGCAGTTGTCAATAGAGTACAGATGACCTAACACCAAGTGAATTCTGAGGGGAGTTTTGGTGCTGACTTGGCTCAGGCCTGTATCATTTACAGTAGAAATATAATGAAGTGGCTGCTGAAGTTACTGTTCTTGAGGGTTGAGCTGCAGCCACTGAAGACTGTGGAAAAACACGCCTCTTGTTTCTCACTCCATATCATGAAATGGGTTTTTTCAAGTTCATCCTTGCTGCTTTTCCTGGAGACGTCTACTGAACTGCTGGTTCCTTATCTGGCCCCGGGTGAGGAAGTGGGTGCTTTAGAGGTCTTGGAGTACAGACAGCTCTTAGGGCGTCCTGTTCTTCACCCTGGTTCAGATGTCTAATCCATGAGATGCTGGAGACAGCACTTCATCCCTCTCTGTAGAGCCACACCCAAAGCAGCAGGATTATATGTCCTTTTTACTAATTGGAATGCTCTGGTTGGGTAGCCATTTTTTGGATTGTTTTTGGGTACAGCAATCCTTCTTTATTACATTTGCTAGGTGGCTGAATTTTTTAAGTAGTATGCTGGGAACACAATGGGATTAGTTCTGCTTTTCTGACCTTTGCAAAAAGATTTAGAAAAATGGCAAGGCACTGGGGACCAGGGATGAGGGTGGTGAAGAACATATTTTGAGGGAAAGAAGGGAGGCAAAATGTATTCCCCTAGTCTCATTGTTCTTCACCACCTTAAAAAAAGTTTGGCTTTGAGTTCAGAAACCAGTAACAATCATATACTCCTGTGTCCCCACAAAGATTGCCAGTTGAGTGGACGTATCTCATCGTAGTCTGCAGTCTGATTTTGATTTTGCCATTGAAATAACTTCTAATGTTTTATTATTCCAGGTGTTAGTCTAAAATACTGTATTGCTATCCTCAGGCGTTTTCATACTCTTGTGTGTTCAATTTGTGAATCAGCATTGTAGGTGGACAGTTTTACTCCAGGTGACTGGTCCTGGTTCTATCATGTTCTTCACACAGTGACTAAAATAGCAGCAGCAATAGCTAGCATTTATTGAGTTCCTGTAATGTGTCAGTATCAGACGTGATTCAAACCACAAGCATATTGGGTAGATACTATTGTTAGCCCCATTTTGCGGATATGGTAACTGCTATAAAAAGAAGGTAATTGCTCACAGGAAGAGCCTATAGTATCAAAGTAAAGCCATGTAGATGTGATGTTATGAGAGAAAAGTGATCGACTGAGAACAACTTCATTAAATATGATGTAAATTCTACAAGGAAAGGAAAGCCAGGATTAAAAACTGAGGTGGTCTGACTCCAGACCTGTGCTTTTAACCACCACACTTACACTCTTTCTGCTGTTGGCAGTATTTATTTAAATTGTTTTTATGAATTCCATTGTTCTTGTTGTTGTTATTAGCCACAATTTATTGAGAACCTACCATGTGCCAAGCATGTTATTAGCTTGACATTAGCTTTACCCTCACAATAACCCTGCAAGGAGGCAGTTACTCCATTTTAGCAGATGCAGAAACTGAGGCTTTGTGAGATTAAATAACTTACAAGCCCACATTCTTAGAAAACTGCAGAGCTGGGATTCAAATCCAGATCCAGCTGGCTTTAAATCCCATGTGTTTTCCATAAATGTAAGCCTTCCAAAAGTGATGTGCTGGGCCTCTCTCACTCCTCTTACAAAGGCATGACTTAGGTGGGCTGAAGCCATGGTGCAGAATTTCAGTGATGCCACATTGTCTTGTAAGGTTCCTTTCTAATCATTTTTTAAGAACTGAGTGTATCTATATTTGCTTGTCTTTCTGAAACTGTCTTCAAAATATGACTTTCCATCTTCAATCAACTTGTATCTAATTTTTTTAATCACAAAGGGGATTTGATGTAAGGTGTTCATTTAATTTGAGATTTATCTTTTTCTTCAGTCATACATTTGCTATAAAGACAGCAAAGTTTTCAAGATCATTAAGTCATGAGAACCTTCTTTTAGAAGCCATTGCAAAAATTGTTACAAGCTTTGGATTGCCTTTCAAAGAAGTTTATAGGCCACCTAGGTTGAAAACTTAAGTCCCAAAGATTAGGGTGGGAATGTGGAAAAGAATTCATGTGTTTCTTATTCATTGTCATTTGTGCATTTCAATTTTAGAAGAATCTCATAGAGCAAGTGAACGCAGGTCTGAGCACAATAAGGTACCTTTGGGAGCATCTAGTTCTGCCTGTCTCTAGTTAGTGATCCTTGGGGATACCAGAAGGCAGTCATGGGTGGTGGGGAAGAGGTGGATCAGGTCCCAGCTCTGCCTTTCACCAAGTGAGGGAGCTTGAGAAATCCAAGCCTTGGTTTCTTTCTCTGGATATGAGATCAAGGCTTAGAAAGGCTAAGTAACTTGCCCAAGATCACACAGCGGGTAATTTGTTGTGAGGATTAAAGTGGTTTAATCTGTGTTAAGTGTTAAGAACAGTGTGGGACACACAGTAAGAGTTCAAATATTATTCGCTATTATAAGGAGCCGAAAGTGTCACTCCTAAACTTCACCACTATTCTTCATTAGTCTTGTTCAAATGGAAAACCATATATAAAATGTCACAATGAGGGAATAAGAGCCCAGTCTTATGCTCCGCAAAAAGACAGTGTTACGACTTGTTATTAAAATTAATTGTGGATCTAATAGGACATACAGATATTTGATTAGAACTAAAATTCTTAGTTTTATCTAAAGCTTTGGAAAGCCGAAAAAAGAAATGCCAGGGATTTTTACTCCTGATCAAAGGAAAAATTCCTTCTTTGGGTTCATAGCAACTTCAGCCTCTGAACAGTTTGTCCTAGTAGAAATACAGATCTAAGCGCTTTTGGATATTTACTCCGTTAAGTCATTTAGTGATTGCCCTAAATTTGGGGCAGAATCTTCTCTTGTTCTTCCCTTCTTTCTCAAAAGAACTAGGGACAGCTGGTCTTTCTTACAATCACAAAAGTTATATAAATGCAACCACTATATCAAGATCATTTTTACTGATGCCATCAAGCCCATCCTAAATTAGCATTATTATCTGCCATCTGGTAATTTGCAGAGGGCATACTTTTTAGAACAGGACATGTTTCTAACATTGGAGGAAATACTTTCATCTCAGTAGATTGAAAACAGAAGTTCTAAGGAAAGTCATTAGGGACTCACTCTATGTTGAGACTATTCAGAGAAAAAGTCTTTTGCTGATACTGTTTTGCAGAGTCAGCAAGTAGTTATAACTAAAAATTTCGTAAACCTTGTTTATTGCCCAGGGCCTTATAACTAGCACAAGTTATTCAGCTATCATCATAGTTCCTTTGAAATGGTTACTGGACACCCTGTCTTTTGGTTAGGCTGTTTTCCATTTGTGTTTGAGGAATAAGTAAAAATAGGAAGGATGTGAGATGTCTGGAGGTCCAATGAGTAAAATCTGTATTTGTCAAACACTTCAAGTGTCAGTCTGTCCATACTTCCAAAACAGTGCTTTTCAGTTAAGTATATGGATGTGAATTTTGATGCCACAGGCACAAGCAGCTTCTGAAAATATCCGTCACAAAATTAGGCTGCATATTAGAAAGAAGATTTGGTATGCTGTTGGTTTCTAGTGTCAGACTATAAACCTAGTCCAGCTCCTTTCCCTGGGCTGGCTGTTACGGAAAAGATCACGGATACCAGGCAAGAGCTTAAAGAGAGTCCTTGTGAAAAGACTGGCAAATGAACCACATTGGTGCTTCAAAGAAGAAAATAATTATCAGCACTGATACTAATGGCTGTGGCTTCATGCCTGTAAGCACAAGTCACTGAGAAATGGTGGTCTTACATAGCTTTGCACTGGATGCTCTGCAGATTTGGACACCAAGAGGTAGATCTGCCAAGAGGACTAGGCCTTTAAGGTTACTTTAGAACAAATGATAGACTGTTAGGGGATGAACTAGATATTGCAATGAGCAAAAGCTGTGACAATAGATGTCATTTCAATGAGGACTATATGCATGACAAACTTCTGTCTCTGATGATGGAAGACTTTTGGTGAATGCATACATCTGTAATTCACATAGTTGGCACATGCACAAACCCTCCAAATTTATGTTGGGTTTGGTAATCCTTATTGCCCAGTTATCATAATTTACCCAGGTAACATGTTACCCAGGTAACATCCCTCCCCAGCCAGCCATTACCATCAGGGAAACTGCTGTGTTTGGCTTCAGGGCACCAGCCATAGAAAGGGCCCTCTGACACAGACCTTCTGGGGTAATCCAGTCCAAAAGTTGCAAATAACATCTGGTGTTTGGCTTTGTAGCATACGATGAATTTTTCTGGATGTAGTTGAATGTGAAGTGCTTGTCCTTCCCCCTGCCTCAAATGACTAAGGTCATGTAGAACTTCCTAATTGAATCATTGAACTCCCAGGTGGCACATCTTTTTGAGATTCTTGTATATCAATCCCTTTTATTTCTTCAGTGAAATTTTTCCCTTTAGTTGGAAGGGGACCTCAGATTGGCTTTCTGAAGGTGGGGCAAAAAGACCTTATACTGCCTGGAATCAACAATAACAAAAATTTAAGGACAGAATCCTGTATGTCTATTGTTTTCTTTGCATCATATCATAAACAAGTAAACTGATAAATTAATCACATAATGGTACAGTAAGAACACATCACAGTCCACAAACAGGTTATGAAGAAGAAATGGACTGCTTTTTAAATTTGTTTTCCATTTTTGTTTGTTTGGTTGGTTCATGCTTCCAAGAACATCTGTGAAGGCCAAATATGTTGGATTATAGGAGCTTCAAGTGTACCTGGTAGAAATGATATCAATTTGTTGCCTGACCAAGAAAAGGGATTCTTGGTACTTCATAATTTTAAAGGATAACAGGGAGTAAATAGGTTAATTTTTTTCAAATTATTTCAGCAAGGATCTATCAAGTCCTTATTATGTTGAAGTACTAACTTTTAGGTGCTTTAGATTCAGAGATAAATATAACCTATTCTCTGTCACCAAGAAGTTTTCAGTCTAGTGGAAAAAACAAAAATACAAAAAAGAGGCGAAGCGAGATGAATCAGTGCTCAGTGAGTCTGTTTGAAACAAGCTGTGGGGAGTGCAGAGAAAGAAAGCCTTTGAGAGCAAGCTTGTGCCCCTTTCATCTCAACCCCTGTGTACTAAGGTAGTCATTGGGAACATCTGTGGTCAGTGAGTGACTCGATCTATAAGATCCCATGACGATATAGTGTTCTCATTTGTGAGATGATTTGGGATTTATATATCTACTTGCTGCCACCTTTGAAAAAATTTTAGATTCATAGATATGAGAACTGACCCTGCATTGAAACTACATCTTGGTTGTTATTATTGGGAGATGAACAAAAGGATATCAGATCAAAAAGGTTATCATGGAAAACTGTTCTATCCTGTCTAAAGTTTTGCAACATAAGTTTTCCGAGGCCCATCTGATTGACAGTTTTACTCATAATTACAGACATTTCTTCCAAGATTATTGAATTAAAGTTTGGCTGTTATGAACCACTTATGACTGTTGAAAATTCAAGAGTCATTCTCCCTAAGATGACCTTTTCTTTCAGCAGCATCATTCCAATAACGGGTCCTTAAGGAGTCAGAAGAGGTGTGGTTTTCCTTGTTTTTTCTACTTTTCTTCAACCTTGATTCAGTTTTTACTTTATTGTTTTTTTCATCCTGCCCCACAATTTCATTCCACTGCTGTTTCAAATAGACATTGAGATTAGAGCACCAATACAATTTCAAACACTCTGCTGGAACTCTGTAAGCAAAGATAAATGCAGTACACATGTTGAGAAATAACAAGTTTCTGATTCCCTGTTAGAACGTACAACACTCGTCAATGTTGGCTTCTGGGAGCTAAATTGGATGTAAATGTTTGCAAGTCGAAGGAAGCTAATATCAAGAGATTTGAGATTTTAGTACATTAATTTAGGATTTTATTCAGCAAACACTGAGCGCCAGCTATATTTCAGATATTGTTTTTTGTTGTGGGTACAAAGTGATGAAGCAGCCTAGCTTTTACTCCTAAATCACACCATGTATGTAGGACAGGGAAATAAGAGAACAGACAGTTGCTGTAAAGTATAAAGATTGTGAAGCACTTTAGCCCAAGATGGAAGGGGCACCGCAGGCAACAAGGAGGAGAGAGGGGAGCCTTCCCCTTGGGGGTGGTGTCTGAACCGGACAGGAAAGGTGCTTGAGGCAAGGAGAGCGTATTGAAAGGTGCAGAGGCGCAACTGGCATGACTTATTTGGAGAATTGTCTGTATCCCTTAGAGCAGAGGGATGAAGAGGGATGCAGTGAAGGGAAGAAGATGACTTGGGTGAGTTAGCCGGGGATGTGGGGTGGTAGAGGGACTGGATTAAAATCCAAGCTTGCATTTTATTTTATGGGCCCTGGAGAGGCCTGGAGACAATTTCAGAAAGGGCTTCAGTCCAGCCCAGAGTGAAGTGGGTGGCACAGTACATTCACACCGTGCCCCCTTTTGAGTGGAGGTACTTGAGAGATCACAGTGGGAAAGCACTCAGGTGTGGAAGAGGGGAGTGCCACTGCAGCAGGGTGGTGAGGTGATCTCCCACACTACAGTGGAGCACATTCTGTCCTGGAGGGAGACATTTGTGAGGTTTTCTGAGCATTGGTGGAAGAGTTAGAATTTGGTTTTTCTTTCTTAAGCAACAAGTGGGAATCCTAGTGCAGAAACTTTTGTCTCCTGGGTGGGAAAACTTCTTATTTTAAACTATAACCACTTCATTTCATTTGCTCTCGGGTAATCTCTTTACAGGACATTGAGCCCTATGTAAAACCACCATCACCCACAGACAGTCTTTCAAGGGAGCGTAACTAAGGGTGAAGAGCCTGTCAGGACCCATGTCACCCATCAGTGCCCACCTACTTCTGCTGAGTTGTAACAGTGACATGAGGAGAAAAAATGCGGAAGAGGGGAACAGGTGGCGTGTCCAGCTGTACTTTCTATAAAGGCTGTGAATTTGAAGATAGTAGAGGACATGATGTGAATGCCTGTATAAATCTCACTTGCTAAAGCAAACCATCTGAAAAATTTCTGCCTTGTCGATACTTCAGTCACTACTAAAATAGACAAAGCATGAGAATAATACCATGGATTTAATTCTTACCAAAAAGGAAGAAGCTTAAGAGAAGGGGACCATGTTATCCTGTAGCTATAGTTTAAAAAAAAAAAAAAAAAAAGGAATATTAGGCACAGGTGTACCTTGAATCTGAAACAAACAAAAGTAACAAAAAGCGAAAGCCATGCTCTTTGTTGTTGTTGTTGTTGTTGTTTTGAGACAGGGTATAGCTCTGTTGCCCAGGCTGGAGTGCAGTGGCATGATCACAGCTCACTGCAGTCTCAACTTCCCACGCTCAAGTGATCCTCCCACCTCAGCCTCCCAAGTAGCTGGGACTACAGGTGTGAACCACCACACCTGACCAATTTTTTCTAGAGGTGAGGTCTCAGTATATCACCTAGGTTGGTCTTGAATTCCTGGGCTTAAGTGATCCTCTTGCCTTGGCTTCCCAAAGTGCTGGGATTACAGGTGTGAGCCACCACACCCAGCCTTTTATTTGTTTATTTTAATGCAGAGGAAAGATAAATATGAACCCACAAACAGAATTTCAATTAACATAACTTTGTGCTGAGACTATTTGGAATAGGAGATAGAGAGTTTTTTTAAACTGGAAAATGGTTCGTGAAGGATGGAAGACTAAAAGTGGAAATTGCAGTTACTCCCAATGGATAAAAGTGTAAGGAAACATAGATGATTAAAGTGTATGAAAAGATCAGAATGACAAATAGCTAAATAAGTATATACAAATCAGGTATAAACTTGTAAGCAGGTTTTCAGGGTGACTAAAGACCAGAGGAAGCAAAAGTCTCACACATTACAGGATTTAATGTGTGACTCTGTTGTCCAAACAAAACAGTGAAGAATGACAGGGAAAGTAAAAGCAAGTATCACACTAACAATATGGAATAGTGACAAGGACGTGGTCAGTTCTGCCACTCATTTGTTGGGTGGCTCTTAAAAAAGTCATTTAACTTTGCTGGGTCCATATTTCTCACCTATAAAAGAAAAAGATTTTGGGAGGATGATCTTGGCAGTCCTGTACCGTTGTTCAGTTTTTCGTCTGTATCTTGCGGTAGTACTGTTTTGAGCAGAAAATATTGTATTAATACATTGCTGAGGTACAATTATTCATTCCTATTTTATATTTCCCTTTAGTACTTTTTACTTTTTAAAAGAATGTGTCAAATAAGTCAATCCCAACCAAATTGTAGAAATGATTATGTGGCTTTTGACCACAAGAAAAAAGGAGGTAATTGAGGATCTAACGTGGATTTATTAAGACAGTTGTGTCAAACACTGATGAGATAGTAGATGTGAAAATATTGGTAGTCTATACAATAGTATTTAAATGTTTATCTTATTTGTGTAAATGACCCTTTTCCTTCGTGTTTCTGAAATAGAACACCATAAATGTGTTTACATCTTTATTTAAACAAAACATTTGGTAATATTTTAAATGCTGTCCTTTCAGGTACCATGGAGCAATATGGATATAATACCTAATTAATAAGTGGTTGCAGACATACCATTGCAGACTGTTGCAAATTGAGGGTGATCTCTAGAATCCTATTCCTACATTCTGTCGTTGGTATTGCCATGGCCAGTATTTCTAAAAATGAGATCTTGGAAACTACATAGCACAGTTTAAAGTCATGTGCTCAGGTTTGTTCTGGATTTGTGATATTGGCATATTTCTTAACCATTCTATGCTTCATTTACCTCACCTATAAAGCAGGGATAACAGTCCTACCTCATAGGACTGCTCTGGGAATTAAATAGGATAATGTATATAACTGATTAACACCAGTGCCTGTCAGGTAGCCTTTGGTAAGTGTTAGCAGTCATTTTGATGATGATAATGATCATTTGGGGAAGAAGATTTGGAGGAAGCACAACTGTGTGTGGTAGCTTGAATCAGAAAAATGACTAATAGGCTGGAATGATGGGCTGAGGCTGAAATTATTTAAGATTTAATGGCTCAGATTTAATTTTAAGATTTGAAATGTAATGGAGTCAGATGTGAAATCCTGCCTATAGGTTTTTTTTTTTTTTTTTTTAATGTTCATGGCTTACATAAAAGGGAGAAAAGACCTGACTTTGGCTGAAGTCTATTTGAATAGAATTGCGGGGGCGAGGGTGGGGGCATTGTTGACCACACAATCAAAGAACAGACAAAGAGTCCCAGCTGCTCAACACCAGGGCTTTCTAGCTGGTATTCAGAGACGTGGAGCGGCGCAGCTCCTCAGATGGCACGTTTCCCTGAGCTCTCTACTGCTCAGTTTGGGGGATTTAGAGGATTGTTTTCATTTCTAATTCTCATATTTTGAAATCACCTGTGGCCAGGTAACAAAAATAGATGAGAAGTTCTGAGGAATATGCCGGAGGAGGAACTGGAGGTATTTATCCTGGAGAAGATTGCTATAGAAGAGATATTGTAACCATCTTAATGCTTGAAAGATTGACGAACAATGATCAGATTCTGTTTTCTTTTGGAAGGTGTAAGTGATTTTTAGATAAGGATTTGTAGAGAGAATGGAGTGAGGCAGAATGATAAAAGGCAAGTAAAATGTTATGGAGGTCAGATTGGTAAGATAAGACATCTTCAGGTGACCACAAGATTTCAGGTTTTGTTTTGTTTTGTTTTAATTCTTATTGGCTGGGTGCGGTGGCTCAGGCCTGTAATCCCAGCATTTTGGGAGGCCAAGGTGGGCAGATCACTTGAGGTCAGGAGTTCGAGACCAGCTTGGTCAACATGGTGAAACCCCGTCTCTACTAAAAATACAAAAATTAGTCAGGTGTGGTCATGTGCACCTATAGTTCCAGCTACTTGGGAGGCTGAGGCACAAGAATTGCTTGAACCCGGGAAGTAGAGGTTGTAGTGAGGGAGACTGTGCTACTGCACTCCAGCCTGGGTGACAGAGTGAGACTCTGTCTCAAAAAAAAAAAAAAAAAATATATATATATATATATATATATGTATATAATTGAGGCATAAATTACATATAATTACATGTACAACTCTTAAGTACAGAGGGATGATTTTTCACTTATATATATACCCATATGACTGCTACCCAGAATGAAACAGAACTTTCTGAAATCTCAGAAGATTGCCTCATACTCCCTTCCAGCCAATAACTGCCCTCCAGCCCAGCAGTAACCACTTTCCTTACTTTTATCACAATATATTATTTTTGCAAACTTCACGCAATCACTTTGGAACACTGTCTAACAGTTTCCAGTAAAGTTAAACAGACATCTATCTTCAGATCCAGCAATCCCATTTTTAGTTACATATCCCTGAGAAATGAGTTTTGTTAAGCGTACGCAAAAATGGTCACAGCAGCTTTTTTCATAACAGTCCGAAGTGGGAAAACAATTCAGATGTCCTTTAGCAAGAGAATAGATAAACATGTGGTGTATCCACACAATGAAATATTACTTAGCAATGAAAAAGAATGAATGACTGATCCATGTTTTGAGATTCAGCATGGATGAATCTCAAAAACAACGTGCTAAGTGAAAGGAACCAGACAAAAATGAGTACAAAAATGAGTCTGATTCCATTTGTGTGAAGTTCAGAATTACAACTTTTAATGAAAGACTTTCAAGACAATTTGATTTTGCATGCCTGAGATGTTTGGGGAAATTTCTTCTCCTTTCAGAAAAACATTTCTACAAAACATAAGATGGCAAAGAGGTGGAAGAAAAATTAATACTGGCAGTTCAGCTTTGCCTAAGTGAGAAACATTTACTTAGCATTCCTTGTTTCTGCAGTGAGTAATGGAATTATATGATACCTCATTATTTCCTTTCCTTTTGTTTGCTCTTTGGATTCTAATTCGTAAGAGGTAATAATGTAGCTAAATGCCACTTACAAAAGTCAGAAGGCCACTGCAGAGTCAGTGTGTTCATACAAAATCAAACTAACTTAGAATGATTTTGAGTTGCTTACTCAAAGTAAAATTTCTGAATAAATTACAGGCAATATTGGAAAGCGGATGATTTGTTCTTATTGCCACCATTGCAATCACTACTTGTAGCCACTCTATTTATCTTATCATTTTATCCGTTTCCGTAGTGATAAAAGCATGAAGTCATAGCAGGCAGACAGAACTGTATAGAATAGATTAGTGATCACCGGGGGACATGTATGAGGAAGGACATGGAGAGTACAAATATCAAGGGGTAGCACCAGGGAGTTCCTCTGTGGTAATGGAACAGTTCTGTATTTTGGTGTGGTTACATGAATCTAGTTATGGGATGAAATTGGATAGACATGCACACTTGATTGTATATAAAAAATGGTGAAAATGAACAAGGTCTATAGTGTACCCAATAGTACTCTAGCAATGTCAATTTCTTGTTTTTTGATATTATACTACAGTTATATAAAATACTACCATTGGGAGAAGCTGAGTGAAACATTTACAGGACTCTGTGTATATTTTATAAATTTCTGGAAACCTATAATTATATCAAAATATTAAGTTTAAAAATTATAGGCAGCAATAACCAAGCTTCCCCCTTTTTTGTGGGGTGAGGTGGGAATGAAAGAGGAGGTGCTCATGGGGCAGGCAGCCTAAATAATTTCTCCTAGAGGGGAGTATATACGGTTCTTCTTAATGGTGAACCAAACATCAGTTCCTGCCACTGGTTTAGATGTTAGGCAGTTATTAGATTAAAATATGGCTAATAAGGTAACTGTACCATAGTGGGCACACTGTAAATAGAGCATACTAACTTTCACAAGAGTATATGAAAGTTACATCTGATAGATCTCCGGGCTGACAGCACCTCATGTGATAAATTCTACTTTTGTCTATGCTGTTGGTATCTAGCTCCACCAATGTATTTGCCCATGAACTTGCTTCAGGCAATTTATAGAACAGAATTCTTCCCTCTAGCATCATTATCTGCTAAAAAAAAAAAAAAAAAGTTTTTGCATGTACATGACAGGAAACTTTGGAAATACAGATAAACAATGGGAAAAATTGCTTATAATCTTGCCATGCAGAAATAAACACCACCAATGGAGTAGTCCTCCCTTATCCTTAGGGCATATGTTCTAAAACCTCCAGTGAATGCCTGAAACCATGGAGAATACTGAACCCTGTATACACAATATTTTTTCATGTACATATATGCTTATGATGAAGTTTAATTTATAAATTAGGCACAGTAAGCTGGATGTGGTGGCTCGCACCTGTAATCCCAGCACTTTGGGAGGCCAAGGTGGGTGGATCACGAGGTCAGAGTTCGAGACCAGCATGACCAACATGGTGAAACCCCATCTCTACTAAAAATACAAAAATCAGCCGGGCGTGGTGGTACATGCCTGTAATCTCAGCTACTCGGGAGGCTGAGGCAGGAGAATTGCTTGAACCCAGGAGACAGAGCTTGCAGTGAGCCGAGATCGTGCCATTGTACTCCAGCCTGGGTGACAGAGCGAGACTCTGTCTCAAAAAATAAATAAATAAAATAATAAATAAATAAATTAGGCACAGTAAGAGGTTAACAATAACTAATAAATAGAACACTTATAACGATATGTCATAAAAGTTATGTGAATGTGGCCCCTCCTTCTTGTCATTCTACTTACTACACACTGTGGCCATAACTTTTGCAGTTTTGAGGTACAACAGTGAAACTAACAAATTTCTTTTCCTTCTTCACAATTCACATGATTCATTCCAGATCTTAGCAGCCTCGGTGTATGATTTTTTTCTTTTTTTTATTAAGTTGAGAAGTTTCACCTTTTCGTTTAATGGAAGCACCTTACATCTTCTCTTTGGCCTATCCAAATTACCAGCATCACTATTCTTGCACTTTGCGGCCATTATGCAATAAAATAAGGGTTACTTGAACACAAGCACAGTGATAACTATGACAGCACTATGGTAACTATGATAATGCGTGTGGCCACAAAGTAACTGATGGGCAGTAGCATCTACATTGTGGATGTGCTGGACGAAGGGATGATTCACATCCTAGATTGGATGGAGCAGGACAGTAACAAGATCCCATCACACTACTCAGAATGGCATGCTGTTTAAAACTTATCAAGTATTCATTTCTGGAATTTTCCAGTTAATATCTTCAGACTGCAGTTGACTGTGGACAACTGAAACCACAGAAAGTGAAACTACTGATAAGGGGAGTCTACAATATTTGGTGCATATTATTCCAATCTTTTTCTTTGTGTATATAAATGCTTTTAAAGATGAATATTAAAGCATACTTTTTATAAACTTATTGATGTGTGCACAATACATTTCCCCCAGATCATTCAGTACCTTTCCACCACCACCATGATTTAATGACTGCATGGAATTGTACCCTGTGAATGTACTTACAGCGTGTTAACCAGTCTATGATTGGACATTGGGCCATTTCCAGTATTCCATTAGAAACAATGTTGTGATGAACAATCTTTGTGCACATTAATGATTATTTCCTAGGATAAAGTCTTAGAAGTGGAATTGCTGGGTAGGCAAAATGTAAAAGCTTTCCATTTATATTGCCTAAGTGCTCTGCAGAAAAATACGCATCACTTTCAAAAATGAAAATTGTAAACCAAAACCTATTTGAACAACAAGACGCTCTATGTGAAGGGAAATTTAGGATCAGTTTCTTTAGAGTGATTCATCCCTCCTTAGAGGCAAATTGCTATTACCAAATAGATGTGATGTTTTTACAGAAAAAAGAATAACATTGAAAATATCTAAATAAACAAGCTATGCAAGAATATTTTTCTATTTTCTATTTTTCTTAATCAGTGAGAACAAAATAACTTACTAGCATAAAAAGATAAATAGAATGAAATGCCACTAATGGGGAATGGGGTATTTTCATAGAGCTACATTTCCCCGTTTCCTCAGTTGATATTGATTAAAATATATTTTTGGTTATTTTAAGCATTTTTCTTGTGCACATATACTACTTAATAAAGGAGAAGGAGCAAACATTTTAAAAATGGAGAAAATGTACTGTAGTCGTCATAATGTTGCTGAATGCTGTTGCATTTTTCTAGTTGTGAATGTCTTGTCTATGCTAGTGGGAATGGGGGTCAGGATTCTAGATTAAAGATTACCTTTGATTAGGCATCTCTAGTCATTTGCTGGAACACCTCAATTGTATCTCTTTCTGTATTTCTCTCTGGGTGAAAGTGTTCATTTGATTGATTAGGTAGCCATCGAACACAACTTGATCTTTCTTGTTGAGCAGCTAAGTCCTTAAAAAGAGGCTTCTTCTTGTGCTGCCACCCAAATAATTATGATCATTGTTTTCGGAAACAAGGCTTGGGTAACTTTAAAATAAAAAGTCTGAACTTTTAAGTAGGCCGTGTATCATCTAGTTTTTTTTGTTAGCTTCAAATAACCATCAATGAGCATACCCAAAAAACAGGATATTTCGTTCTTGTATTGATTCCCCACACTGGAAAGCTATTAAATGTTTAGATGCTGGAAAAGCAACAAGACTAATCCATGAGTGTCTGGCATTTTTTTCTTCCTAATTGTAAGCGCACCATTTTATATAGTATGTATGTGGTGGTGACATTTTGCTTGAAAACAGTTTATGAGATTAAGGGTACAAAGACCTCTTTTCCTTTCAATTCTGTGCTGATATTTTCTATGATTGTGTTTTATCAATGTCATTGAAATTTCCCTCAGAGAGAAGTTCCTTAGGAATCTCCTTGGAATTGGCATTAAATACTCCTTATTGAAAGAGAGATTGGTTTTCTTTTATGAAATTGTTTTCTTCTGCCTCTGTCTATTGGCTAATTAAGGGACTTCCCTTTTTCATTTCTACTTTAATGTAATCCTTTCTAAGTTGAAAACAGCCTTGCAAAGAAACTTGTAGGGCATTCCAGGTGCAAAGAGTTCCTCTAACCTAGAATGAATTTTGCAGGATCTGGGAATGGCATATTTTTACCTGTTCTGAATTAAAGTATTTCTGTGTTATAGTGTAAATTTGGTTGCAAGTATTAAATACTAACTCCTATTCTGGAAAGAATGCAATCATAATTTAAGAACACATTTTTCACCCAAAGGGTTGCCCTCTTTGAGTTTATCTACTCTCACTTGTACCCTGTGCTTTCACTTTCCTGTAAACTTGTTATCTGAACCCCACCCCCACCCTGGCCTTTCTGTACTTTTTGTAAAATCGAAAGGAACTGTTTTTCCTGGTGACAAGTGAGGCTTCATATGAAAGGGGATTTATGATAGGTTTGCATGAGCAAAAATTGTGTAGTTTCCTAAAGATTTCATACATATACCCTTTAAAAGTTATATATGTTTATTTATATATTAGATATATATGTATATCTCCTTGACTTTGACTTTTACATTTTTAACAAGCACTATTAAAAATTGAAGGTAAACTTGAAATTTAATGCACAAGAAATGTACTTTAAATCTGACCACTAAAGAATCATTCATTTGGCTATGTCTTTTTTTAATCTAGATTTTTTTCTTCAATTAGTATTTCATACACCTGTCGAGAAATTTTGATAAGTGACAAAGACACTTTCGTGTCTTTCACATCAAGGATATTCATGTGATATCTAAATTGATATATTTATAGCTATAATCTGCTTCAACTCAACATATAAAAATTCATATTTTAAAATAGAAGGTGATTGCTTAAGAGTCAGCCTGGTGGACATGAATTATTCACAAAAATACAACCTACCCTTAGTTTCACATACTGTGTTGATACAGTAAGGAATAGCTGAAATTCTTGTGTAACGTATGTATTAAAATATTCTTCATTTATGCTTTATTACACTTAAATGTGATTAAAATGCTAGTGTATTGAAAATTATTGCTCTTTGTTACCTACAAACTTATGTGTTCCTACTTTCTTTTTCTCCAACAGATATAAGCTTACCAAAGTCAGCAACAATATGCTACACAGCTGCTTTGCTCAAAGCAAGAGCTGTCTCTGACAAGTAAGTGAATAATAGCTTGCGCGGTACTAATGCCTGACCGGAATTGAGATGTGTTGCCTCTGAGGGCTTTCTCTGGAAGTTTCTCTTAGTCTATGAGACCCCTGCTTATAAGCATGCATTTTCCAAAACCTGCTGTTCTTTTCTTTCACTATTAGAAGGAGGGAATGTATATCTTCAGGTAATGTAAGGGTGTGTAAAGGTATCCTAAAGCAGGATTTATTTGAAATTCCATGCTTCTGAGATGACTTTTTTGGTGTGAGACAGTAGATACCAAAACACCTGCTTGGGACTTATACAGAATGCCATCCTTCTATTCGTTTTTTGCACATTCCTCTCCCTTCAGCAGTCCATAACTGGGCAGTGTCATACACATGTGGAATGTGGCAGACGGGATGGTCATCTCTCATTCTTTGCCTCATCAACTCCAAATTAGCCCCCACTGGTCTGTTAACTTTGAGTTGTCATCTCAATGGGACGTTTGCCTATTTTGTTCAGGCAGGTGACTATGGCATATGGACTTTTCATAAGCATCCAAGGATGCCTGTCAGGTGAAAGAGCCTAGATGGCTTAACTGGTTTTGAGTCCATAAACTCTTACACTTCCCCGATATAATCCCTCTGTAGCATCAAAAGCAGAGAATAGGAAACCAGCCTCTGCTGTATCAGACAGGTTTGCTGTTAAGTGTGTGTACACTTCAAGACCAAAGTAATTTTCTTTCATTCTTTTTTATCCTGTAGATCGCCAGTACCTACTGCAACATCTTTTCTCCCTACACAGCGACTCCAGCTTGGGAGGGCAGGGCCAGGGTTGTCACAGCTTCCCCTGTGGTGTCTGCCTGCCAAGCACAGCTCTGGAGTTAGCCCTGGGTGTGAGGTGAGAAAGAGATTGCATGGTCTGGTTTTTTTCATTCACTCGGGCAGGTGTCTCGCCCGCAGTTTGGGCATGCACACGCCCCCTGCCGGAATGGCCCCAAGCAGGCTCGCCTGCTGCTGAAGCTGCAATGATTTAACCTCCATTGCAGCACTGACATTGGGTGGGAGGCCTCCTTTCAAATCCTTCCCAGCTCTGTTTTTAACCAAGTGCACTCTTCTGTAACCTAGTTTTCTCTTTTTCCTACACTGTCTGCCCTTGTCAGTCCTACCTCTTCCCCCGACCTGAGCAGGTACCTCGTAGAAGACTTAGATTAGCTATTTAGACAGAGACTTGACAGCCGAATTTAACTCCTGCCATGATTAGATGCAAGCACGCTTTCTGCTTCTGCTGGGGTTTTTTCTGGCCTCGGTCCTCGGGGTCACTCAGAGGTTCCATGCAGTAGAAGTTTGGAGAGCTCATGTCATTGGCTCGTTGTGGTTTTATGGGCCCTTGATGTGTAGATGCTTTCGGGTTGATGCCCAAGCAGTGGTCCCAACTGGATGGTTTTTGTCTTTCTGCTTTTCAGATTCTCTCCTGAGGCTGCATCTCGGCGGGGGCTGAGCACAGCAGAGATGAATGCAGTAGAAGCCATTCACAGAGCTGTGGAATTCAATCCTCATGTGCCAAAAGTGAGTCTGTGGAATCCCCACAGGAACTCATTATGATAGCAGAGAAAGCATTCATTGACCACGGTGTTGTATCTCGAGTACACCGGTTATAAAAAATGAATTGCAACCAACAAATGTTGAGGCCCTCTATAGTGTATGGGCATTAGCCTCATTTTAAGCAAAAGCTACACTCAAGAGGCTTTGGGGCAGATTTCCAGACTTCACTTAATAAGGGTAAATCGATAGACCTCGCTGAGGCAGGCCAGGAAGCCTGAAATTGGCAAAAAGTAGATATCCCGGGAGTGTTGACGCATTTGATAGGAATTTCACACCAGTTATGGTCTCACATAGACCAAACTCAGGAAATAAATGTTGTTGTGAATAAAACTGGTAAAAAAAAAAAAATACTAATGTGGCATTCCCTGTCTCTATAAATAAATGGTAGTAATCAGTATGGGCAAGAAAATAATACAGAAAACTTCAAAATATGAAAAAGTATTTTGCTTTGTACCGTCTTAATAAGTATATGTAGTAGAAAATATTTGTTTTAGTTACTAGCCACATGATTGACCAATTTATAAATACCCAATATTTCCAATTTTTTTTCTGAAATTGACTTTAAGGGAATCAAATCAGAGCAGAGGATATTTCTGTAATCTTTTATTCAGGAGATGAATGTGTATTTATTATTTACCTATATTTAACTCCCTGCTCTTTTAGTATCTACATGCTGTATTACATAATTATCATCTTCTCTGAGGGAGGAAAAAAAAAGTAGCTGAGAGCCACTTTCAGTCCCACTATTAAGTACATTTTGACCTCTAAGAAACTTCGTGTGGTTCACCTCAGGTATGACAAGCCATATCTTCCTTGGCAAAATGTCTGATGAAGACTTACTGGTGAAAAATGACAAAGGAAGGCTGTTTGACTTGTGTTGTAGCACTATAGCAAAAGGGTGGGAGGTATGAGTGAGAGAGAGAGAGAGATGATTTATGGAGTTAACTACTTTATTTTGTTGATAATCCAGAGTGATAGAGACAAGTGATCTAATATAATTCCTGGGATTTTAGTCAAGTCTGGGTCATTGTTTTCACTTAGCAGGAAATTGAAGAGTGGTTCACTATGCCACATTTGCATAAGGATGTATTTATTCATTAGGCCTAATGGGTAATGACCAACATAGTATTTGTAGATTTATGTATTGTCCATATGGTGCTATAACTATATCTCCTTATATAATATTTTTCACCTAAACTAAAAATATTTATTCCACTTTGACTAAAATTTAAAACTAATCATGAAAATATTATCCTGAATTACAGTAAACTGAGGTCATCTATTAATACTCATTGAATGCCATTCTCTACAGAGCTATTCAGTAAGCACAAATAAGGCTCTTTTAGAAGTAGTATTGAGCAATAAGTTCTGGATTCTGAGGCAAAAACTCGTGTTCCACTTCTGGTTCTGTCATTTATCAGCCATTGGACATTGGGCTTAGCATTTCTCAGCTCAAAGTTGTCCCTCATCTTTAAAGGAAGATAGGATAGAAGCCCTGCCTGTCTTCTGTGATAAAGATCAAGTGAGATTATATATTTGAAGTTTTTTGAAAATACTTGAGCACCATTTATTTGCAAATTATTAAGATTTTTGATAATTTTAATATCAAAAATTTTTGATAATTATTGATAGTTATTAAGAATTTTGATAATGATTGGGGGCTTCTCATATCTAGGAACCAGATCTTTTACTGTGATCCTAACTACGGCCTTGCAATCCTGGGGCACAAGACAGAAAATCAGTACAGTACTTGTTGGTTAGGTATTTTGATGGAAGTAGTCATTTAGTGCTCTAAAACTGGTCTGAAATGGTTAATTGAGCCTCTCGAAGAATATTAAAAGCCCTAAGAAACGCTTTAAGGCTGCCATGGAAGAATTTGACACAGTTAACTGGGATTCCACTTGCAAAATAGAATTATTCTAAAAGTGGAAACATTTCAAATATTTGATTGCACTCTAATTTCTAATCATGAAACTGAGAGAAGGTAGGGTAAACTACCTAGGTAAACTGACTCTCCAGCACTTTGCTTTGTTGATGATTGTGCTGAGGGGGAGATGTGTTTCCAGATCCTCTTCGTCTATCACAATTTCCATGTGGGACCAGGTCCTGGGATTCACTGGCCACATCTGTCAAGAATTAGCCACAAATTTCTAATATATAGTATGCAGCATGCTCTAAACATCTTACTTTAGCAAATACACACACACACACACACACACACACACACACACATTTGGTGCCTTGGAGGCAGGGAATAATAGCCTTAGTTCTAATGAGACATCGGTGAAGGTTATAAACTCTTGGACTCTTAGCATAAGAAGGGGCCTTAAAGATCATCTAGGTCACCTTCCCATCCTAACCTTGACTCTCTCCTTATAATGATACTGTGATAATCATTTTTATTTTTTTTAATGTTATGTGCCAAGCACAGTGCTAACTGAAGTACATAAGCCCTTTCACTTATTTTTCATAATGATTCTGTGAGGTGTGTTATATTATTATCCCTATTACATAGATGAAGGCACCGAAGATTTGGAGAGGTTAAATAATCTGCTCATGGTCATTTAGCAAATAAATGGCAGAGCCTGAACCAATTCTGGGTTATCTACTCATAAATGTTGCCCTCTACTGCCTCCCACATCTCACCAGGGAACAGACCAGCCTAGGCTTGGACCCTTCAAATGCTGGTGGGCACACTGCTTCTCAAGGCATTCAGTCCCTTAAGGACAATTCAGGTTTCTTCAAGATATCTTAAATGATATGACTTCCATGGCTTCTTTTTCTCTACCACAGGAAGTTGTCAGTGGCCCACCACAGGAATTTTCAGTATCTGCATGCTGTATTATATGATTATCATCTTCTCTAAGGGAGGAAAAAATACCAAATATAGTAACTGAGAACTGCCTTCCATATATTTCCAGCTTTGCTTCATCTGGTATCCCATTAAGCAAAGATACATAGGTAATATTTCACCATCTAGTGATAAATAGCAGTCATTTACCTTCGGAGGGCTACTCTTAGGAACTCTCTTTGCCTGCAGACATGAGGAGTAGGGAGGGAGTGTTGCTCCTTACCACATCACAGGACTGGGAAATAAATAAGAACAGTAAGAAACTCTTTATCTCTGTTCTGAAGGAGAGCCCCTTCAGTGGTCAGTTGGATGTGAAATACTAGAATTTCTGAAGTATTAGATTGCAGCAAACTAGTAAAGAGGAAGCAAACACACAGGCTCATCATTACCAACAGAACTGTCACTCCCTCCTGAGAAACTGTAGCTGTGCCGCCAGCTCCCATAGGAAAAGGCATAAACTCCTTGTGCGATTCTTCAGTACCCTTCATAATCTGACCCAACTTGTTTTTCCTTTTTTCCACCTCGTAACTATTTGTTCATCATTCCAGACACATTCTCTTTCCTTTCCCTTTTTCACTTCCTCTGAGGAAACCCTGTTGCCCCTTCACCACCACCATTAAGAGTCACCAGGAAGCTTGTTCTTCTTCATCAGAAGTAGTCTCTCTCCTCTGTGGTCTCTCAGTATGATGCATTGATTATGTACTTGCTGTTTACCTTTTGTTGAGGAAAACGGGGGATATTAATGATGCTGGCGATTTTCAACAACTAAGAACAAAACTCAAGAAGACAAAGAAATCTCGAATCCATTAGAGGATGTTTTCCATTTAATGGGATTAAAATCACTTTGCATGTAAAGAAAATTCCATTCATGTAATGCTGGACAATCAAAGGACTGCCCTCATCACGGTTCTATACCTTCATCTTTGTATTGTTATAGTTTATTGGATTTGGGGCCTTCTTTCTGCAGATATGCTCCATGCTTACCCTGCTCTTCCTCAGTAGTCTTGAGATTTACATTGGGGTCGGGGTGAGGGAGACATTTCTATCAGTGACCCATCAACTACACAGACCTGGGTTAACCAGAGCTTATGTGCTCTCAGTATGCTGTAGCTACACTACAAGCCTTGCACTGCGTGGAGACACATTTTTGTTTTGGAGGATGTTACGTTAACTCCTTCAGGGTACCAAAGATAAACTTCCATTTTCTGACAAGTTTCCGAAAGGTGGGCTAAATTATTTGTTTGTTACCGGCAGTATTGGATATGTCTTTTGCTCTATAGTGGTATTATAAAAAATAATCTACTCATATTTAAGACTATTTGTAGCCTTTTTTCCTATGTATTTTAAATACTTTTACTTCACTATTTTAAAAAATTAGCATAGGGCTCTTAACATGGACTTTATGTTTGGGTATTGGGGGTGTATTTGTTTCTGAGGGAGGATTATCAGATTTCCAGAGTTCTTTAACCTTAAAAAGGTTATCCTCCAACTTGCAGTTCTAGTATTTTATCTATGTGCCTTCAGACTCTTTTAAGACAGTTTCTATAACTGGATACTTCTATTTTGGATACTTCTTTTTTATGGGTGTGAGGTAAAAAACATGTAACATGAGATCTACCCTCTTACCAAATTTTTAGGTGTACAGTACAATCTTGTTAACTGTATTAGTCCATTCTCATGCTGCAAATAAAGGCATACTCAAGACTAGGTGATTTATAGAGGAAAGAAGTTTAATTGACTCACAGTTCAGCATGGCTAGGGAGGCCTCAGGAAACTTACATTCATAGTGGATGGGGAAGTAAACATGTCCTTTTTCACATGATGGCAGAAAGCAGAAGAATGAGCAAAAGGGGGAAAAGCCCCTTATAAAACAGTCAGATCTCATGAAAACTCACTGACTATCATGAGAACAGCATGGAGATAACTGTTACCTCCCACCAGGTCTCTCCCACTACACATGGGGATTATGGGAAGTAAAATTAAAGAAGAGATTTGGGTGGGAACACAGCCAAACCATATCATTAACTGTATGCACATCACTGTACAGGAATCTCTAGAACTTTTTCATCTTGCACGATTGAAACTCTATTCTTATTGAACAGCAACTCCTCATTTTCCCCTCCCCACAGCCCCTGGAAAGCACCATTATACTCTCTGCTTCTATGAATTTGACTACTTTAGATACATTGTATCAGTGGAATCATGTATTTGTCTTTCTGTGACTGACTTATTTTACTTAGCATAATGTCCTCAAGCTTCATCTGTGTTATATCTACCATATGACAGAATTTTCTTCTTTTTAAAGACCGAAAATTATTCCACTGTATGTGTATGCCACATTGTCTTTATCCACACATCTGTCCATGGACATTTAGGTTATTTCCTAATAACCTTGGCTGTTGTGAATAATGCTGCAATGAAAATAGCAGTGCAAATATCTCCTCAAGATCCTGCTTTCACTTCTTTTGAATGAATACCCAGAAGGGGGAATGACTGGATCATATAGTGGTGATTCTATTTTTGATTTTTTGAGAAACTTCCAAACTGTTTTCCTTAGTGGCTGTACCATTTTACATTCCCACCAACAGTGCACAAGGGTTCCAGTTTTTCCACAAACTTGCCAACACTTGTTATTTTCTTGAGAGTGGCCATCCTAACACATCAGGTAAAAATTTTTTTGTGGTTTTGATTTTCATTTCTCTGCTTGTTAGTGATGTTGAGCATCTTTTCATATACCAGTTGGTCATTCATATATCTTCTTGGAGAAATGTCTATATGAGTCTTTTGCCAAGTTTTAAATCAGATTGTTGGGCTTTTTTTTTTTCATATTGAGTTGTAGGAGTTGCTTATATGTTTTCAATATTAACCCCTTATTAGATATATGGTTTGCAGATATTTTCTCTATTCCACAGGTTACCTTTTCACTCTATTGATTGTTTTCTTTGCTACACAGAAGCATTTCAGTTTGACATAGTCCCACTTGTGTATTTTAGCTTTTGTTGCTTGTGCTTTTGGTGTCATATCTAAGAAATCATTGCTAAAACTAATATCATGAAGTTATTCACCTCCTTTACTTTCTTCTAGAAGTTTTATAGTTTCCGGTTTTACATTTAAACTTTTAATGCATTTTGAGTTGATTTTTTGTGTGGTGTAAGATAAGAGTTCAATTTCATTCTGTTACATTTTGTAGAAGAGAATTATCTACTTCTTCCCTCTCCCAGACCCCTGACCCAAGGCAGGGTTGTACTCTGTCACCCAGGCTGGAGTGTCATGGCACAATCATAGCTCATTATAACCTCAAATTCCAGGGCTCAAGGGATCCTCCAGCCTCAGCCTCTAGAGTAGCTGGGACTATAGGTATGTGCCCCTACACTCAGCCAGCTTTTAAAAATTTTTAATAGAGACAAGGTCTCTGTTGCCCAAGTTGTTCCTCAAGCAGTCCTTCTACCTCGTCCTCTCAAAGTGCTGGGATTATGGGTGTGAGGGACTGTACACACAGCCTAATCTACTTCTTGAGTCCTCCATGGTAGATATCAAGTTGACATGATCGGTCAACTTCTGTAATGAACCTCTTTGGGCAAGAAGATTTTTTAGTCAGGATTATTTCCTGAGGGTAGATTTGAAGTATGGGAATTACTAAGTCATGTGTGGAAGCACTTAAGGCTCTTGATATTGCCAAACTACTTGCCAAAAAAGATTATAGCAGTTTAAATCAGCAGACAACTCCTTCTTCACCATTTTATCATACCCTCACTGTCGTCGAGCAGTTTGTTTAAAAAGGAAAGAAGGGGAGCAATACATATTTATGAACCTATTAAGTACAAATGGAATTTTGTTCTTTAAGTCTGCATTTCTTTGCCACTACTAGCTTGGTTGAACATTGTTAGCCATTTGTATTTATTCCTTTCTGAATTGTCAGGCAGAACATATTATAACAACAGAGCAAGGCAGACAAGGAGAGCTGTGAAGTTTCATTGAAAGGGTTCATCATGCCTGTAATTCTAGCACTTTGGGAGGCTGAGGCAGGAGGATCGCTTGAGTCTAGGAGTTTGAGACCAGCCTGGACAATATAGTGAGACCTCATCTCCACAAATAAACAAAAAAATTAGCTGGGTGTGGTGGCACACACCTATAATCCTATTTGTGAGGCTGAGCCAACAGGTCAAGACTGCAGTGAGCCATGATTGTGCTATTGCACCACAGCCTGGGTGACAGAAAGAGACTTTGTCTCTAAAAAAGAGAAAAGCGCAAAAGTGTTCAGAACAGTTACTCCCATTACTTGCTGTCCACAGGACTGGAATAAAGTATGGGAGGAGGGAGTTAATTAGTTTCCTGCCCATTCTTGTTTTGATAAAATGAGGATAAAAGTAATGGCTTCACAGGACTGATGACAGGTAAATGAAATTACGTCGTGTAATTCATTCAGTACCTGCTCAATACATGTTGGCCCCTTCATTATCTCTTCCTTTTTACCTCCCGTTCTATTTCTGTGCTTGCAGGCTAGGTGAAAATAGAGGCTGCCTAGAAACATGCATTAACAGGTGCTTCTTGGGCCACCCTAGCCTGAAGAAGGACAACCAGAGAGTATAACAGTGGCACCTCAATGCCTTGGCCTTGAGGACCCTCAGGGTCCCTTTAGGCCTCCAGATTTGAGGGGAGGCTCTAGCATGTTCTGGCTGCAGCTATTGTCTTCAGGGATTCTGCAGCTTATAGCTGCTTGGTAAGTTCTTTGCTTGTGGCTGATTAAGTGTTACCCATTTCCAACCTGTGTCTTATATTCTTGTTCTGAGCCTGGTACCATCCTTGTTCTCTGCCAACCCACTCCCATCAGGTCCTCTACCCCAACATAACACTTCACGTCTGGTATGAAACTTGCCCATACGCAGGCCCCTTCCTCTCCCTGTTGCACCTGCCTCCTCAGGTAGAACAGACTTGAAAGCCTGTCCTAGGCATGCATGAGGTTGCGTCATAAAACATCACTGTGTCTTCTACTTTGATTACAGAGGCAGGTGTCCCCTCTATTATGGAGGCTGAAGCCACCCGCCTTTCGATTATATAACTCATATTTCCCTGTCTGAGTAATCAAGATCATAGGGCTACATTAACAGTCCCTAATATACACTTACATACACCAAACCCATCATCATTGGCTCCCCCAGCAAAATGTTTCCAGATTCTATTAAGTTTTCACTCTTTCCAAAGCTTTTCTTCTTCAGCCTATAAAAAGCAAGCAGCTGTTTGTTTCATTCCCAGGGGTACTTCTACCAATTGGAGTTGGGCTGTTGGAATCATTTCCACTGCCTACCACCAGAACAAGGAGAGCGGTGTGAGTGGAAGAGAGAGAGGTGGAAATCTCCCTTAGTGTGAGCTGTGTGGTCAGGGGTCCCAGGTGCCCATAGTCATAGAGGAGGTAGGGACCCACTTGAACATCACCAGGTACTTTTTTCAGACCAGGCCTAAGCGGTTTGGCATCTCCCAGCCTGGGTTGCTTATATCTCCTTCCTCCCTGCCCCTGCACCCTCTGTTTTGGTGCCTATTCTCATTATCAGAGTTGGCAAGGCTCTCATGCCCTCAGAAGAAGAATTCTTCCATTTCCTCCCTCAGCTGGAAGCCACACACCTTGCTAACTCTCCTGTCAACCACAACATATTTGAACTACTTTTACTTAAGCAGGATCACTCTGCTCTAATAGAATAAACAGGAGACATCGCTGCAACTTTACTTCATCCTGGAGGAGCTAACCTTCCTGCTGCTGTCCACCAGCTTCTCCAGTCTCCAAAGGTACACAATTCCAAAGCAGAGTCCTCTTTTCCCTCCCAGCAGCGCATTCAGCTAGCACTTATTGAGCACTAATTATGTGCCAGCCACTGGGACGCTGGTCAGAACATGATGCGTGCTCTCACAAGAAGTGCTCAGTCATTGAGAAGACAGACTGGCCCGTGCCCCTGTGAGGCCGGCAGGGTGCTGCTGGGCCCACCAGAGTGAGGCAGCCAGCTCACAGTCACAGTTGGGGCAGATAACCCAGGAACTCTGTAACTTCTGGAAGCCAGATCCTGTGCTTTGCTGTTAGAAACATTCTCCAAGTGTGCAGTGGTAGGGGAGTGGCCTGGCTATATACAGAATGCCCAAACCTCCCTCTCAACTCTGAAAACCTTGAACACGGTAGTCCCCAGAATTGAGCCTTGGCTGATAGGAAAGGCTGACCTGGTCAATATCACCAAGGAGGGCTTCCCAAGTCACAGGTCTTCACTACCACACACAGGCCTCCACTGGCCAGCTTGTGTTTACTTCTACAAAAACAAACCATTTTTAACTTTTTTAAAGCAGTAAACATTTTTCCTCTCCTAATTCAGTCTTACATGAAACCTTAATAAATAAGCAAGTAGATGCTTTGCTTGAAACTGGGATGAGAAGTCTGGTAGCCCAGCAACTCCAAGGCCCCTCTGCATACAGTTCAGAAAATAACACATGGCTGTGACCCACCACCATCAGAAAATCCTAAGCTTTTGAGGTCCCACCCATAGAGGAGGAGGCCTCACATCCTCCTCTGAGCAGCAGGGAGGGTGCTGCGGAGCCAGTACCAGTTCCTTAGCATGTCCGAGTGCTGTAGACAGAGCTGCTGAGGGGAAAAAATCAAGAAAACTTGCCAGCACCAACGGGGGATAGCTTTCATCTTAATCTTGCCCCAAATCCCAGAACCAGTAAACCATCTGCTGTCCTCACTGCGCCCGCCCAAGAGGTAGCGGAGGGCACAACAGGCAGTCCCAGAGGGTACCGAGGGGAGAAGGGTGCCACACTCCCAGCACTCATTTCAGCAGCGGGGCAGACTGGGGTTGACACAATATGGAGGTGAGGACCTAGCCTAATACATATTTAGCTTTCAAACTTTAAGTCTAGGAGTGTGGGAAGTCATGAGAAAACAGAGAGGAAAGAATGAAGAATGTTATGACAGAAATGCATTCCCATTAAAAATGTACTTTCCTTTTTTTTTTGTTTTAAAAAAAAAGCTCATCTAATGTTAATCTAGAAACTAGTTTCATGGGGATTTCAAGAGGCTTGTGGAAGAAAACATCGTGGTAATTGTATATGCTAATGGAGTACCTACAGGACATTGTTATAGTGATGGAAATTCTATTTCATGCAAACACTAAAGCAATCCTCCCTTTATATCTTGGTAAAGCTGATTGACAGAGTATAAAATTGCTTTTTAATCCAATTTAGGAAACAAAATGTGTAGTGGGTTTTAGTATTTTAAAATGCTTGAAGCGTGGAAGCAGAAATTCAAAATACCCTGGCAGACTATCTATGATATTGTATATCAACAGGACATTTTAGAAATATTATTTCAATATAAGTTTCTTTGAATTGAGTCATATTTTGTTCCAAAGCTTTTTTGGATTAGAGTAAGGAGAACGTATTGTGGAAATATGACCCAGAGGAAAATGAACAGAAACCAGTTTTTAGCCACATTTCTCAGGAATAGGAAGTTTATAAGTCTCTTTCTTTAACAAAAAGCACTGCAGCTGCTTTCTCCAAGACTATCCCCATACAGGCCACCCCCACCAGGCTCATCACTTCTACTGAGGTCACTCTTACTAAGCTTGCTGCCACCTAGGCCACCAGAACTATTGACCTCTTCTCAAATCTCATCCTATTTCATCTCTCCTCGGCATTTGGTCCCACTGACCGACAGCTTTTTATGTCTTTATGTATTTATTTGTTTATTTTTTTATTTTTTATGAGACAGGGTCTTGCTCTGTCGCCCAGGCTTGAATGCAGCGGTGCTATCATGGCAATCCTCCCGCCTCAGCCTCCACCTCAGTTTTGCCATGTTTCCCAGGCTGGTCTTGAACTCCTGGGCTGAAGAGATTTGCCTGCCTTGGCCTCCCAGAGTATTGGGATTACAGGTGTGAGCCACTGCCCCCGGCCAGCCTGCTTCTTATGGCTTGAGGCCATCTTGACCCCATGACACCTACTCTCTGTGCCACTCCTGTATGTCAGCACTCTCCTCCTCCTCCTTTTCTGTGCTGCCACGCACTCATGTTTTCCAGGGAGTTCTGTTCACTGCCCTCTCCCTGATTGCTCGAAGCTGTCTTGAGAGATCTCCGCTGCTCCTACTGCACAGCTTCCACCTCTGGCCCAGAATGCCCACATTTGTGTCTCCAGCTTCTCTCCCAAGCTCCAGACCTGCAGACCAAGCTGCCTTCAGGCCATTTTTCCAGCGATGTTCTGCAGGTTCTTCAAGCTGTTTTTGTTACTTTCCCCTGCTAAGCCTCTTCCTCTTCTGGTGTCTTTACCCTAGCTAAGGAACTCACATTATTCTAGTTTCTTACACTAAAAATTTGTCACTTTTGGTTCTTCCCCTGACTCTCACATTTAGTCAGGCACCAAGTCCTGGAAAAGCTCCTCCTTCATCCCCCAATTTTGTCCCCATCACCTGGACTCTAACAGGAGCTTTTTAAGACTTTGCTAATTTCCATTTCTTCCCTGTCTGTTGATCCTACACATGACTCACCCATTTCTCTCAAAATTGCAAACTGCACAACTCACTTCCCAGTTGCCTATGGCAGTGATTTCCAAACTGTCCTCCTAGGAGAGCCAGGAGGGTTCCCCAGATCTCTCTTGGGTCCATTCCTCAGATTTCCCCACAGCTTTGTTTTGCATCAGCTTCACAGATTCTAAGTGTTTATTTTCTCTGTCTCTCTTTGAACAAATTACAGCCATCTCTCAGTATCTGCAGGAGATTGGTTCCAGGACCCGTCACATATACCGAAATCTACGCATACTCAAGTCCCCGAGTCAGCCCTGCAGAACCCAGTAGAACCTGAGTTATGCAAAAAAATCAGCTCTCCATATATGCAGGTTTCCCATTCCATGAATACTGTATTTTCAATCCGTGTTTGGTTGAAAAAAATTTTGTATAAAAGTGGGCCTGTGCAGTTCAAACCCAGGTTGCTTAAAAGCCAACTATATTCTGTGTCTAAAAGTTTGAAAACCAGATACTAAAGGTCAGGGCACCCTCTGGAGCAGATCATGAAGGCCTTTTACAGCCTACTTTTTCTACTTCACTCCTTTGGAGAGTGGCCTGAGTTCAAATGCAGGTTCTGCCACGTGCAACTGTGCAACTCTGAACAAGTTACTTCCTAAAGTCTTCGTTTTCCCATCTTTGAAACAGGAATGGTAATATTAGCTCCGTCGCAGAGAGTGTTAAGGAGTTACTGAGATAATGCTTGGCACGTGTGTTAGTGCGTAATCAGTGTTGGCAATTACCATCATGTTAGTAGTCAGGCCCCACCAGTTTAGAAACACATTATGCCCTTTGACGCCTTGGCTTGCTTTTGGTAGCCTTTGATGCTTTTGGTATACTTTGCCCTTTAATGCTGGTTTGGAATCCCCCCTCCTCATTTTTTCAGTATAAACTCTTATGTAATTAGTAAGATTGATATTTTCATTTTTCTGTGAAGCCTTCTCAGACACAATGCTGTCCATTTGCTTCCTTAGTGCTAAGTTTATACATCTTTCTAAGGTACTCACCATGTTGAATTTTATTCTTTCTCCATACATTCTCTTTTTCTCTCCTCCCTCCCACTGTCTCTCTCTCCCTCCTCTACTCCTACAAAGACTATGGATCATCAAGGTGGGGACCTGACCTTATTCATGTCCATGTCCTTGAAGTAAATTATGGGTGCTTCCGTAGCTATGTCCTTGGAATACACAAAGGATCCTTCCATATCCATTTCCTTGGATAGCCTGTGGGTGCTCCCATATCTATATTCTTGGGATACACTGTGGGCCTTTACATATTTTTTGAATGAAGCAAAGTAACCAATGAATAGATAAGTGAACCAGGAAGAAGAAGGTACCTTGTGATGAGGATCCCTGAGTGGTACTGAAATCACCAGGTTTAATTTGACAATTCAGCTTTGCTTTATGCCTGGCTCCGTATTGGTCGGTTAATGACCCTTGGTAGCCAGGTCTCTTCAACTGATCTGCTACTACAATAAAAATGCTGAAGTATTTTACCCAAAAACAAAGTCAGTTATCTGTGGGACATGTATATGTGGAAAACACAAATTACTTCTACAGTAATATGAACATATAATATTTTTTAGTGGCAAAAATATCTACTGTTCAATGCACACTTATATGCCAAGTACTATATGAATGAATGCTTTACATATATTACGTAATCTTCAAAAATTAAAGCCAGCAAGGTATGTTTTTACTATTCCAGTTTTACAGATGAGCAAAGTGAGGTTCAAAGAAATTAAATAACATGTCCAGGGTCTCATAGCTAAACAGTAGAGCCAGGATTCCAGTAAGTGATTCAGAGTGGCAGATGGTAGATGAGATTAAGGCAGGGAATCCTGGTGATGTGTACCGCATTCTCCATCACCACATGATCTGAGTGAGCCGTGGCTACTTGCAGTGTTTTTTGTCCTGTCCCTGCTTTGTGTCTTACTCATTCCAGGGAGTAAGCCACATTGAAACTCAGACTATGTGGTGTCTCTCCCAAATAGCACTAGCTTAATTCGCAGAACTCTTTATTGATGTTTTAAAAACATCTTTTCTAGTGTTAGGCCATTTTATCAAAACCAGTTGCACCAAAGCATTGTAGGCATGAAAAAAATTGCTATCTCCAGTTATCTTTTGTTTGTGTGTTTGTGTGTATGTGTGTGTGTGTGTGTGTGTGTGTGTGTGTGTTTTGATGCAAGTCTAGAAAATAGATTTGTATTACATATATACATACATACATGTACATACATATATAGAGAGAAAAAAATAAAAATATGTATTGCAAGCCAGGCATGGTAGCATGTGCCTGTAGTCTTAGTAACTTGGGAGGCGGAGGCAGGAAGATTGCCTGAGCCCAGGAGTTCAAGGTTGCAGTGAGCTATGATTGCACCACTACACTTCAGCCTGGATAACAGAGCGAGACCCCATCCCTTACAAAATGTTTATTATAGAAAACTTGGAAAGCACAGAAAGAGTATAAAAGAAGTTAATCTCCCATTAAAATCAAATATTTAACCACCATGAACATTCAATCTGTGACTTTCCACTGGTTTTTAATGCCTACCTATACATTTTTATTGTCAAAATAATTAATAATCTGCTATGTAAATTGTTAGGGTACATTGATTTTTTTTCATTTAGCAATGTATCATGAACATTTCCCTGTGCTAATACATATTCTTTCATTACCTGGTTTTGGGAGCCACTTAATAGCCATCATTAACTGTGATATAAGTTAATTTACCTGTTTTTTTTTCACATTTTGCTTATTCCCATACTTTTGCTAATGATTTTTATATGACTTATGCTATTGTTGATATTGAAAATCCCAAAAAAGAGGTGTTAATGAGTTAATTCTTTGGTATTAACATTTATGTGAATGGTAACTATGGGATCATTTTCATTCAAATTATTATAGAATTTTAAGATCTTAGCAAAAAGCACTTTAGCAGCCACCCAAGGTAGCCTCTAATAGGCCATATCTCTTCAGCAGTTTCCTTGACCGCTGAGCCAGTCTTGTCTCAGAGACCTCCATGAGTAGGCGCTGCTCACACCTAAAGACCATAGCTCTCTACTTCTCTTCATATGCCCTGACTTTAGGTGCTCCTGCAGTGGATGCTGACACAAATAGATTTTGAAAAGTTGCTTCCGAAATTTTTAGAAGCACTGCACTTCAAGATCAGTGTGATTTTATCTGGGGGGGAAGTTAGATGCAGGATGGCGGGCAAGATAGCACAGAATGCTGGCTGAGCTAATAGAAACCAAGCCATTATTATAGATGGACAAAGCGTGTTCTCTGATTTGCAAGCTATAGTTATTCTAATTGATTTCTGCATACTTGTGGATAGGGATCTGCCCTCTTCCATTTATTTTTCTCCTGACAAGTAAGACGTGAAATGTTGTTCCATGCTTTTCTAATTTAAATGTTGTACATGTTGAGAACTGATCTTGCCAGCCATTTTAAGCCTGGCCAAAAACATAACACATTGTTGTTATTAGCCTTCATCATTTAGTTAGGGCCAACATTTTGTTTAGAATTATAAAGGAGTATAAATCTCTTTTATAGTCATAGCCGATTGCTGCCATAAGATAGATAAGATGAGAAGGCAGAGTTGTTTCCTTAATATGTTGCTTTAGTTAGCCTCATAAGGCTGATTAGGCCAGGGATGTTCACTTTGAGAGACTTCTTGGGAAGTAAGATTTCAATTTAATTCAGCTTTAAAAAATATTACCTTCATGTGCAAGGCTCTGTAGGAGGTGCGGGAGGGGAAATTAAGATGCAGATGACAAGGTTCATGCTCTTGGGGGTCTTATGATTCAACAGAGAAACAAGATACATGATAACTAATATAAGGTGGCATGTGAGTAGTACACATACACAAAGATTAGAGAGAGCTTAGAGGAGAAACAGCATTACCTCATGGCCTGTGTTTGGGGCTATGGATGATGTCCTTGAGGCCATATGCATCCCATTGAGCCTGCAGGCTGAGTAAGCCAATCTGTCTCACACACATGTGTACTACTATTTTTCAAATGTTTTATATGTAGATGCCCTGGTCGCCAACAATGCTTTTAGATTAATTTTTGTTTTATTACATTTATTGTAGCTTTTTGTCATATTGTATATTTTCAGTCAGTAGCTACTACCCTGATGATTCCTATCATGAGCACGTTTGAAATTTTTTCATGTTAAAAATTGGTCCAGTTATCCAAAGATGAAAAACCATTATCTACAGCAGCCTTCAATGCTGTCCAAAAGACTTTTCTGTGATCATGGAAATATTCCCTGCATTGTCCAATAGAGTAGTTATTAGCCACATGCAGCACCTGAGCACTTGAAATATGGCTAGTGAGATGGAGGAACTGAATTTTTAATTTTGTTTGGTTTTAATTAATTTAAATATAAATAGCCACATGTGGTAGAAACTATCGTATTGAACAGGGATAGCACATATCTATAATGTCTCTTTGTCAGGAATTTTCAGAACTCCTACCCTCCCCTGCCAGTTGACTTGTCCTGCCTCCTGCTAGCTTATCTATTCTTTTCTTTTCTTTTTTTTTTTAGATGGAGTCTTGCTCTGTTGCCCAGGCTGGAGTGCAGTGGCACAATCTCGGCTCACTGCATCCTCTGCCTCCTGGGTGCAAGCAATTCTCTGCTTTAGCCTCCTGAGCAGCTGGGATTATAGGCACCCACCACCACACCCAGCTAATTTTTGTATTTTTAGTAGAGACAGAGTTTCACTATCTTGGCCAGGCTGGTCTTGAACTGGTCTGACCTTGTGATCCACCCTCCACGACCTCCCAAAGTGTTGGGATTATAGCCGTCAGCCACCGCGTCCGGCCTTGCTAGTTTATTTTCTACCCACAAATGTGGGTGACTACCAGGCCCACTCCTTCTCAAGTGCCCCTATTCCTGAAGATTCTTTAGGCTAAGAGAAGAGTTCTTTCATAGATCCTTAATCAAATGTAAAAGCCTTTTCTAATCATAGAAATGAAAAGAATGGGAGTTTACACTTTTCGCCACCATCTGATTTCAAGGGCTTTAAGGAGATTTCTGTATACCTGGGACACATGAGTTAGTTGTTTTCGTATTTTATTTGTTTCAAATTTTATAAGCATGATCCTTCGTTAAAAATTGACTATTTGATAGACGTGGTGACTATGAATAATTAGAAAATCAGATGAAAATCTTATTCCAGGGCTCTCATTAGGCCAGAAATCTCCCTTCTCCATTGTTTGTTTGATGATGATGATTGTGGATAACCAAATGCTCTTCCTTCTCCAACTTACTCTGAAACAATTAATACAGTTCATAACACTTCACAAGTTACTTATTTTTCTCATGACTCATAGCCTCGGGGTCCTTTAAGACCATCACTGGCAGTAGCAATGTACATTTTAATGGTTCCTATTAAGGTAACAAAATCACAAGAGGATAGCCAGGTAACTCCAAACATAAAATTCACCATAATATAAATATAACTGTATTATGGCTGATACTCATTATAAACATAGTGCAAATTGGATTGCTAGGTAATTCTCTATTCTTATTTTTCGAAAAAGACTTTTGTCTTGCACTATTTTAAAACAAGACATTAGGAGGAAAGCAGTAGTTCATAGAATCCAAAAAGGCAAATGGCCAGAAAGTTCTTTTAGAATGCATGTTTGAGGAGTTCCACCAAAATAACAAACACCTGTCATGGGCCAGCCTGGAAATGGGTCCCAGGTCTTTCTGTGGAGTGAGGCTTTCTATCCTACCTCCTCCCAAGTGTGACAACCATATCACTGTCCTCCTGCTGCTCTCTGGGTGTCGCTCTTTCACTTCCCTACTCTTTCTGCTTTGAGGCCAGAAGCTTGGAGGTTTCTTCAGATATCAGACCCAGAGTGAGGAAAGTTGCAGTTGCTGAGCCAAGACGCCTGCATGTGTTCTCCTGGCTCCTGCCGGCCATACACCTCGACACCAAGTGTGCCAGTGGGAGAGGAAGCTTAAGGGCAACTGGTTGATGCCCAAAGGGTACAAATCCTCAACTAGATGACAGGGAAACATTGATAATTGTGCCATAGTCTCCATTCTGTATACCAGGACTCTTCTACCTTTCACTGTCTTTCATAAACTTCCACGGACAGAAAAATACATAGGCAATTATTTCTGATAGTAAAATTTTTGAACACCTTTTTTCTTAGCACTTGCTCTTGCTGTCCATATCCCTCTGTAGTCTGTTAGTCTCCATTTTAAAGGAGATTGCATGAGCTATTGTTATGTTTGTCTTTGGTGGTGGTGGTGGGGTGGGTGTGTGGGTGTGGGTGTAGGTGTGGGTGTGGGGATGTGTGTGTGTCTGTCACGGATGGATCCAGGAGGGGAGAATGCCAGCCAGAAAAGAAAGGTTAACATTTGCAATTATAAAATAACCTTCAAAAATTACTCCATGTCTATCCTATAGTAAAACAGAAGAATAAAAATGGAAACATAGTCTTTTCTCAGCCCCCAGGAAGTATGTCCATTCTTGCCCTATACTCCTACCCACTTTGTAGAAGATAGCAATGAAGAGGTGTATGCTGAGACCCCCACCCCCCACCCCCACTCCCTAGTCTTTGGGAAAGGATCTAAGAGTGTCACAGTTTGGGGTCTATAACGCTCCCCTCCCTTGGGTCTTCCCATGCTCTGGCTGCCACCCTTCCTCCCTGTAGCACTTGAGCAGCTGTGGGTGGCTCTTTTCATAGGACAAGATTTTTCTCCTTGATACATGTGTATAGAAAGAAATAGTGGACAGTGCTACTCAATCTCAAATCTTTCTACTGCACTTGGTTTAGCCACATAACTTTTTAACCTTCATGTGTCCATTTTATAAGATTTCATTCTGCTTCCAAAATTATACCAAATTATCGTGTCTTCTACATTTTCCTTTATGCTGTTTGAGTCTTATGTATTTCTTTGATTAGAGTATCTTCGCCTGAAAGCCTCTGATCTTCACTGTAGGAAACTAGTACAAGGCTAATCATCTGTCAGCAAACTTTGTGTTGCTGGATGTTTTAGTAATTGCCTTCAAATGTAGTAATGAGGTTGCAGGTTTAATGAAATGCTTACAAATGGTGGCTTTAGGGAAATCAACTTCTCTATTTTCAATACTGAATTCCAAATTATTTATGTATTAACGCAACTGTGTCCTGCTTTTTTATTTCAGTACCTACTAGAAATGAAAAGCTTAATCCTACCCCCAGAACATATCCTGAAGAGAGGAGACAGTGAAGCAATAGCATATGCATTCTTTCATCTTGCACACTGGAAGAGAGTGGAAGGGGCTTTGAATCTTTTGCATTGTACGTGGGAAGGCAGTAAGTACTTTTCTTTTTTTGAAACATTTTTAAGAGCATGAAGAGGTCTAAAATGTTTTTGCACTGAGTGTTTATGATGAATAATGAAGATTTACATATGTACTGCTCTTGTGCTCTGTGATGGCGCATCTAAGCCAGTTAGTGACTTAGGTTCTTCCATCCCCTGGTGGTGGTGGATATTCCTGTGGTGAGGCCGTTTCCACAGCTCAGAAAGGTAAGTTGATATTATAGAAGGGGTGAACCCAGATGTTCTTCAAAGGGGCACCCTGTCACCCTGAAAACCCTATTTGGAAACTTGGACAGCCCCACAGCATCCTGGTAATCTTTGGCATAGGGTTAGGCTTCGTGCTGGACACTGATGACCACTTCTTGATGGCCTTTCTGGGAGGGTTGGCTAAGAGCCACAGTTATCCTCCACTGGAGTCAGACTGACCACCCAAAAAGGTGTGGCAGTTATGCTTCAAACCAAGAACAGTGGCCATTGAACCCTAGTGTTTGCTAGGAGTTGTAGCATTCATGTATTAATGGATAAATGCTTGGTAGATGAATGTAGGGATAAATAAATCTGTGGGCTTGTTCTCCATAGATATTATTATTCCATGTAAGGAGAAGAGGCTGTAATGGTGGGTAAGACATGCTCCCTGCCTTGGAGAAGCATGTCATCTAATTGGGAAGAGGAACCAGCAGCATGTGGCAGCTGCCTGTTGATTTTTCAGAAGGGAGAGGTCTATGGGGTGGAGTGATCATGGTTAACATTATGAGTCAGATGAGATTTGAACCAAGCCTTGAAGAAGTAGGACAGTATTACAAGCAAGGACACTGTGTGAAGAAATGGTAAGTGGTGGGGCTGTTTGAGAGAATGTAAATTAAGGAAAACAGCCAAGACTGTGAATTATTGGACAACATGTGCATTGACACTCTGCTAGCATTAATTTTTAGCACAACAAGTACATTATGAAGCATGGCTTTCTTTTTCCACCCATGGGAAACTAAAACAATAAATATTAGAGTCTTCTGACAGTTTTTTCCTAGCTCACCCTTACTCTGATCAACCCCTCAAACAAGCGTCTTTTTAATCCTTTCACTCTGTTTATCTTTGCTGCTTCCATTTTCATTTTGATAATTTGCTCCTCCCTTTTCCTGCCCTTCCCTAACCCATTAGGAGTCCAAGTTGGTGTAGGAAGGGAGGTTGGGGGAGCAAAATGGGATGGTATAAAAATAAGCTAGAGATGGGACTCAAAGTTGATTGAAAATTTTTGTTTAGTTTTGAAAATATCTCTTTCACGAATTAGTAGTGGTTCTGCTTCAATAGATTACTATTTATAACTTGAAGGAGGATTTGATCAGTGCCTCCGCCCCTCCTCAGTAAGTGTAATAGCACACTCCAGGTGGCCTGGGTGGCACCAGCAACTGTATTTAAATAGGTTAAGACACACCATACTCCACTCAGGGTGTGTGTGAGCATGGTCGTGATTCCTTCTGGCTTGTGCTTCCTGTTGTATGTAAGGCGTTCTATCAGAAAGGAACACAATACATGTTTATTTAAGCATGAGAAAGAGACAGAAAAGCCCAACAGGATTGAACGTGAGAGGCCTTACCTCGTGTCAGTTGTGGAGAAATTAAATGGACAAGTTGGCTTGCCAAATATTTGTAGATCGGTCTCTTGGAAACAATAATAGAAGCTCATCCATTGGGTCTCATAGAAAAGAAAGTTACCTGTCCTATAGAAGGGACCCAAAAAAGCGGTGGGGCAAAGGGTAATAAAGACATGGTATCACCGTAGAAAAATGGTATCACCATAGAAAAAATAAAAATCCTACAAGGAGTAACTGGAAACTCTCTTTGGAAATTAGTTATCCATGTGGTCAGATAACAATGGGGAGATGCTCTGATCAACTGGAAGGATGATGGGATTAAAAGAAACATGAAGTGAAACAGGGAGCTACAAAATCAAGCAGGATAGCTATATGGGGATTTAATTTTCTCAAATTGGCAGAATGCTTTATTAGGATAGAAAGAGGGGGTGGGTTTTCAGACATAACACAGTATGGCCAGGTACCTACAGGAAAGGAAAATTCCGCAGTTGATCCTTACAGATAAGCAGGAACCACTGGAGAAGTGTTTGTGAAAATCGGGTAACTGTGATCCCAGCCAAAGTCACATTGCCATTCAGTTTTCACAGAGAGCCATAACATTCAATTTTAGAAAAGAGGACTGTGGAAGTGCTTACTATATGCTAAATGCTTGAGAATGCCACGAACCTTGAAGAGTGTTTGTTTAACTGGGTAATTTACAGAGGTTTTGCATTTACATCATTCACTCTTTCTGATAATATTTTGAGTTAGGCCGGACAGAGGTGACCATCTCAATTTTTCAAGAGAGGAAACAGGTTCATTGAGATCAGTGTCTTGTTGAAGGTCCTGTGGCCACTGTTGGGGAGCCAGGATGTAAACCCAAGTTCACTTTTCTTTCACTGTACTGAACAACAGATTAAGAATACAAAGATCAGTCATCTCTGAAACATTTGTTTGGAAGCCCACAATTGAAAGTTACATCACTACTTACAGCGTAGGGTGTATTTATTGCACCTGATCTCTCTGTAGTGTTTAGAAAGTTAATCATCCTATATAAAATTGTATTTTGTTGTTTAATACTGACTTAAACCTTTTAAATATCAAATGAGACCAATTTTATAAAATAAATAACAGGTATGTATAAATAAATGAAAGAGACTAGAAGTAAATAAGCTTGTTTTAAGCAATTACCACTCAGTTGTGGATTTTAAGTAATTTCTTTTTTCTTCATATTTCTGTTTTTAAATTTTCAACAAGGATAAATATGTATATGTATATATACACATACGTATACACATATATTTTAAAAATATCTCATTACAGATGTTTTTGGTCTTTTTTAAAAACAAACTGTAAATATCGTGCAATTTAGAAGAAAGAATTACCCCTCCAAACCCAGGCAATCTTATCCAGTCTTTTGACATCGCTTCTGGATCTGTGTTCATTCTAAGTTAAATGGAGGTTCAGAGCTCTGGATTTTCCATCAGATGACCTGGATTAGAATTCTGACTCAGCTACTTACAGTAGCATTTACTTAACTTTAGTAATTTTTAGAAACTGTGAGGCACTGATGATACTGAATGCCATACCCCACCCACCCCAGACTGGTGACCTCAGGGCAGTTGCCGCAGCTCCCTCTCAGGTCAGCTGGCCATGTATAGGCAGCCTGTGCAGGAGCAAAGGAGGCTGCACTTCTGCCAGTGCACCACTTGGTGGTGCCTTTTGACATCTCCAGCCTCATAGTTTAGGTTTTCTCCTTTGAATCATTTTTATCTTCATTCTGAAATTTAAGACCATTCCCCAACTCCCTTCCAGCTTCCCTTTTTCATTAGAAAGAAAATTCAGGGAAGAAGGTAACAGTACCTAATTTTACTGGGTTCCGTGTTTAAAATGATTATTAGTAAATTTGGGAGATTTAAAACAAATTTTTAGTTTCTGTCAAAAGTGTTTGTTGGGGGTAGGGGTGGAGGTGTATTTTGTTTTGCTTTTTAGTGAATTTGTTATGTTAGAACATTAGTCATCCTTAATTAGTGGAATTAAGTGAGTTTTCCTCCAATCAAGCTGAAAAAAAACCTCCCATTTTTGATAAAACCCCAAAGTCCAGCTGATGCATGGCAGAGATTGTTTGGGTTTGAAACATATGGTGGTTTAAAAAAAAAAAAAAAAAACTGAATCCTCAACCACAAATACATCAGCATTTCAAAGGTTTCCAAAATGTTTGATTCATCACTGTCACAGCCCCTGAAAGTACACAATATGTTCCTCAAAGTCAAGTAATTAAGAAAGGGCAAGGGTTTTAATTTACAAGATTTTATAATATGTTTCCAGTTCATTACATAGCTGCCACCTTATCTGAATCATATTTATTTTAAACACTGTCTGTTCTGGTGATCCTCACATACATGCACCACTGGAAGTATGAGTTGAACATAAAAAACAGAAATGAAGGGTCTCGTTTGAACTAGGTCTTCTTTACAAGGGTATTACACCTATGGGGCCCTATTTTATTTTTATTTTTTATTTTTGCTGGGGCCCTATTTTAAATGGCACGTTCTCTGTTTTACCTGTATTAATACTGATGTGGTTTTATCTCCTTCCTGTCTTGATCTTTTCAGGGCTCTGTTTTGGCTGTATTTATTTTAGAAAGCGGGGTTGCCTGCCGACCACAACTGTGAACTTGAATTTTCTAGTTCTACACATCAGGAGGCTAGTCTGCCATGGGGTATATCACTTAGCCTTTCTTTGTTTCCATTTTTTTCTACTTGACCAAATAAGACTCTATTTTCTTTTTAGAGATCCCCCCACCCCAAAGAATCCACTAAATAATGTATAAGATTTGAGGGTGGTGTTTTTTAGGGGAACTAAGGCTGAGTATTTCTTTTGAGAGGGGAAAATGGCCCATTGTTGAAGCATAGGATGAGATTCTGATTCTAATTTATTCTCTTTGAACCTGATGGCAAATGCTGCTCACTGTAAGATGTGGTTCTTAGGGCATTTCCTCTAGCCAAACCTTTCCTCCATAAGGCTGGCATCTTTTGAACTACCAAAGAGAAGTTCCACCACCCTCCCCCATAGATCCAAGGCTAAATTTTGGAATTTGGGAGAAAGCAATGATGGGCTAAAGTCTCTAGTCATAGCTAACTTACCCTAATAGCCAGACTCCAGATATCATATGATGGTTCCCCACCTACTGCCCAGTAGAACCAACTTGCTCCTTTCCTTTATTCAGTTTTGGTGACTGGCTATCATATGGGTCCACCTGAGTTTTTAAAAAGGAAAATTCTGTCTCTGCTTGATTGTCCGTTTATTCATTCATTACTTTATTCAACAGACATTTATTGAGTCCCTCCTTTGTGCCAGGCATTGCATTGAGGAGATCAAGATGAATAGGAATCTGAAATGCTTTGGGAGGAGTGTGTGTGTGTGTGTGTGTGTGTGTGTGTGTGTACAGTGTATATAAGCAAAAAATACACACACACCCCACATTAGATAGATAGATAGTAGTGCTTGTATCCACACTATCTATCATGAAAGTAGGAACTGAATATTAGAGTGGTGAGGGTCACTAGGAAGTTAGTGAGTCTGCTGTAAGACCCTAGAATTTCAGAGTAGAACATCATTTAATCCAGCTAAGGGAAAGTGTTTTTCCCAAGGTCACACAATTAGGTAGTGAAAGCATGGGATCACAACCCAGCCTTTTGACTTTTGAATTTTCTTTGTTGCTGCACCCAAATGCCTCACTAAAAACAGATGGCCTTTGTGGCTGGTTAGCTTACATTGAACTTAAAAGTAAGGACATGAAATTTGCAATTTGGTGATAATTTCCTGTTCTATCACTTGCATTTCTAAGTATTAACAAACAAGCAGAATTTTTACATATAAGCTAGAGTATGACCTGATAGAGAAAGTAGGAACTTTAGGTTTAATAGAGAGGGATATGGGGGAAAGAGAAACCCAACCTTTATTGAGCAGCCAGGCACTATATGTGGATGCCTTGACCTCTGCTGTTACACTTAGTTCCTTTACCAGCCTTTGGAGGCCTGTGGTATTCTAATTTTACAGATGAAGAGTCAGAGACACAGATTAATAAAGTCATACGCTAGTGAGCCTGGGCAGGTCCTGCTCATCCTTTAGATGCCACTCTGGCTGCTCTGCCATTATGTACAGACAGCACCGTGACTCCCATGGAGGTGTTCATCACCGTGGGAACCTTTGCTCTTACTTTCATGATTGGATCCTGCTTCTGGCACTTGGTGGTGAGCTCCATGAGGGCAGGGGCAGTGTGTGCTGGGCTCTCACCTTTGTGTGCTTGTCACATAAGAAGCCACTCACCTTTTGACAAACGACTGATTATAAGAAGTAGAGCTGGTATTCAAACTCAGTTCCCTCTATTACAAATCATCTGTATAAAGTTATCTGAGATACTCTTAGATTAATTGCATTCTATCCTTGCCTCTCTGGTAGGCAGAGTAAGAAGAGGTCATTAGAAGTCACTGGGAAAATCAGGATTAACTTGTTCGTGTATCCATCCTTTTGTCATTTCTTTGGTTCTGGTGATTTTCCCCCCAGTATCAATTGAGAATCTCTGATGGGAGCAGCACGGATAGACTTGGAACCAAGAAAATGTGTCTGGTCAGGGATAGAAGAAGGCAGCATTGTGCCACAGACTTGAGTGTGAAGACATGATCTGTTCTTTCACTAATTCCCAGTTTCATTTTGACCCTTCAACAAATGCACAACCAAAATCAAGGTAGGGGAAGGAATGGCACACAGAAGAAAGTGCAGAAATATCATTTGTATACCATGTATTCACTCTGAGTGGCCTAGCTTTTTTGTTTTGTTTTTAACCCAATACATGTGTATTTTTAATTCCTCTGAAATTTGTGTTTTCTCAAGGATTTTTAGGTCTGTACTCATTCATAAAATAGATCTGTTCAAATGACCTTTTTCTGTTCTTATTGGCACCGCCAAATCAATGTGTTTTTAATACTTAGATTCGCAGAATTTCTGGACAGTTGCAAAAGGCACAAGGCTGTCATGGAGCAGTTGCATGTCTTAGCAGTGAAAGGGACCAGGAGGTGGGAGGTGACGCTGGCAAGGCTTGTGCAGTGCCTCTCCCGGCCTCTCTCCGGACCTCCCCTGCTTATCTCACACTTGACTGGGCCCTGCACTGCAGGGTGGGTAAAGGATAGAATTGCAAGCAGAAATTGTATTTGCTTTTGTTTAGTGAAGCCAAAAGCCTTATTATTATTTTATGAGCTCAATGCAAATGACAGCTGACATGAGAGAGATTTTAAGACCACTATAAGCATCTTTATAATCATGGGGGTGGAGGGCAATCCGGGAAGAGGGTGTGGGTGGGTGGCTGTGTGTACACATGCACTCTTTTTAAAGTTGTATTGTGTCTCTAACCTCTCCAGAAAGGCCAGAACCAATTAGAAAAAGGAAAAGGCCAACTTGACGCACAAAATTCTGTATGCGCGCCAAATATTGGAGTGAAAAACATGTAGCATTTGACTGAAAAGACACCAACCAACCATTAGATTTCTATGGTTGAACACTCTCAAGATCTTGCACTTCTGTATTTCATTTAAAAAAATTACTCCCTGAAGTGCAAACTGACTTCAATTTTGAATAAAATTTAGCATTCAAATTTATAGCCACTTTGAAAACTGAGGGCTTATATTTATATCATATGAACTTGAACAGATTCTTAATTACAGCAACCCAGCAGCCCTTTGCACATGGAGAATCTGGATTTGGAAAAAAAAAAAAAAAAAACAACAACTTCCCACGTAGGTTTTTCCACATTTTTCAGATGCTTTTGTAGCAGCCATCATTTATGGGAAATGGCATTAAAATCCTGCCATAATGTAGTTTAAGTTTAAATCCAGTACTTCCCAGAAGAGATTGTGGTGTATCCTATAAAGGCACTAAAAGGCTTATTTTTGTTTTTGTTTGTTTCTGTTGGGGGTGTTTCGTTCTCTTGAAAGTCTGGTTCTAATGGAGAGATGTTGGTTCCTTGGAATGATCTTTGTGTGTTAACAACCTGTGCAAAGAACTACTCTCTTGCTTGTTCTAGCGGGCAAAAGTCATCTTTGTTTGCATGCAAGAAAAGGTCTGATTGAACTAGGGTGAGCCTTTCATTTTAAGCAGAGTTAAAGTCTGGGGTGTTTTTAATGTTTTAATCTCTGTTTAAGAGGTTTCTGTTATGAGAGGAAAATTGATAACATTTTTACCTCAGCAAACTGCCAGCAAACTGGCTCTGCTCTAATCCCACATTTATAGTGATTTATATTCTCCGTGGCAATGTGCTGTAACCTCAGAGTGATACCACTGCGGTGTAGATTGACCGCATTCCAAATGCTGGAATCACATACATAATGTTTTTACTTTTAAATAATATTCAGACACCAGAATAAATACCATATGTGCACTGATGCTGGTTACAATGGAACCTTGTCATTTCTTGTGAGGGAGAACATTCTTTGTTTCTGATTCCTGTTTGAAATAAGTATGCAAAAGATAAATAGGTACATTGACAGCATTTTGAGAAGGCTCTGGTAGTTACACAGCTGAGGATGTAGCTATGATTCCTTGAAATGTATCATTTAAAACTAAAAATATTGCTGCATGTTTTACTGTCCCTCACTAACATACATGAAGGCAAGGATTGTTATCTGACATTCCCAGAGTAGGGTAGAGCTTTTATATTTTATATCTGCAGCAGGCTGTAGTAAGAGGACATCTGTTGAAGAAAAATTACCTCCACGAGTACTGTTCATAGGAACAGTGAGACTAACATGCCGATGACATTGAAACAGGGAGAGTAACACACTTGATCATGGGAAAGGATGGATTGATTGGAAAAGCCGCAATTCAGTGTGAGCCCTAATGTCATCTGATGCTACAAAAGCAGAATTTAGATGACCTAATGTCATCAAAATACAGAGAATTAATCTCTCCAGATCAGTTTTCCCACATGATATTTAAGATTTAAACTTTTAATAAAGTTTAGAAACGCCTCCCGAGTTATACGTTTTTAGATTTTTGTTTTTATTCATCTTGATTGGAATTCAAATCCACTTAAACAGTATTTTTTAAATCAACTTGGTAGAATGCCTTTCATATTTGTACATCTAGACAAACTCCAACAAGTCAATCCACATTTGCTTCTTGGGGAAGCATTTTAATCCACGTTTGCATGATTACTATTTGTTTAGCTATATTGAATTAGTGCCCATAACATTTTAATAATACTTAGTAGATGATGAAACCCTGGGCATTGATACTGATGGCTTCCCAACCCCTCTGCACCTCTGTCCCACCCAGTTTTGTGAGGTTTGCCCAGAATATATAGTGTGAGATGAATGTGTGAGTAATACATCATAATTTATCTCTGACATTTCATCTGGCACATAGCTTGGGTGGGTAAGCCTTGCCTCCTTTGTAGAAGCGTTCCCTTTTATAAAAATACTCAAACGTCCCTTTTTGCAGTTGGGAAGTTATGACCCAAACATTGAACATCTCTGACATATTTTTTCTCCTTTTCAGCTTTTCGGATGATCCCTTATCCCTTGGAAAAGGGGCACCTATTTTATCCTTACCCAATCTGTACAGAAACAGCAGACCGAGAGCTGCTTCCATGTAAGTCTCACCTCTCTTCAGCCAGTGAGGGTGTGTGGCGAAAGGTGGGGATTGGAAGAGGTGGGAATATCAATGTTTAGAATGTTCCTTGTCTTTTATTACTTTTCTCCAAACCCCTGTCCTTGTTTAATAGCATATATATTCAAGTGAGTTATGTGAGTGGGTTTGGCTTCCTGTTCCTCCAAGTCTCTCCAAATTTATCAAAGGGAAAAATGCCAAACGATTGAAATGTAGCTGAAGAAACCCTATGTACTGATGGGCCTGAGCACAGAGACCCCTGGTTTGAGCGGGTATGTGCTGGGCCGGTCCATTGTGAGGGTTCTGCCTGGGCTACTCCGCAGGACAGATGTGGTCTGCACAGACTGGAGTTTGAAGAAGAGCTGCTGACCGAGAGGGAGCTGCTCATGAGTCATGGGCGGGCAGGCAGTACCAGGAAGCTGGCACCATGGCCAGAGGTGGAGTTGTGGGGCAGGGCAGTGTGCTCTGTGGTGAGGCTGTGCTCTGGCCAAAGGGATTTCCCATGAGCACCTCGTGGGTTGCATGCAGTGGCTCAGAGTACCATGTGCAGAGCACACGTGCAGCCTCAGCACTGTATGAAAGCACACAAAAGAAAACCCTGCCCTCCACTACCTTACACTGCTAGCCGTCTAATGACCCACACCACATGTGGAAAATATTATTTTGCTTTGCTGTAATACAACATTGTTTTGACAATTCAGGCTAAATGGTTATTATCAAATCATACTGTGTACAAGGATCATGTCAGGCTCTTCATGTGGCCCTGACTTAGGATCTGTTTTTCTCCCTCAGATAATAAGCTCCAAATTTCAGCTCTTCTCCCTTCTCTGTCTTCTCTCCTGCCATCTCTGCCCTTTCACCAGCCCCAGTTATATCAATATCTTATAGCTGTAACATATAAGTACTTTCCCCAGAGGAACAGTGTAACCTTAGAGCCCTGGGTGCATAGTAAATTCCCAAATTTCCAACACCAGCATTATCCAGCCAGTCATGAGTCTCCAGCATGGTGGGATCTGGGTGCAGAACTCAATGGCTGTCATCAGATTGAGGTGGCAGGAGGTGCTCACTTGCCTCCTTGCCAGCCAGACCCAGTGCGAGATTTGTTACCCAGGGAACTGGGAGATCCCCGTGATGTGTTCCTCACTGTTCGAGTTTGATTGTGAAAAGAGTCTGGTGCCTCACACATTAGATTTGATTTCAGAAATCCTCACCGTGGGCCCATAGTTTACCTTTTGACTCCCCACTTCAGGGAGATCCTTGTTAAGTTTTGGTTTTCTGGTAAGAAAGGCAGTTTTCTGAAAAGTACAATGTTTTTAAATGTTTTAATCGAGTCCAATTAAGTTTCCATGGGGATAGATTAGTTATTAGAACAAGATTACAGTTCTTAAGAGAAACCTTATAGGGATAATCTTTATAAGCCCGAAATAGAAAACTATGGCTCACATTAATTGAATGCAGTGCTCCAAGTCTGGTCTCCCTCCAAAATCTTTTTTGGTTGGATGTTGAGGGTGAGGATATGAAGAAGGTAGGTTGTTTTAAGTGCTACCCATAATTTGCACATTAAAAGTATAATTATAGCCACATGAGGTCCTGAGCACACTTGCTCCATGTGTTTGAATCGCAGCAGGCTGACCTACCTGGACGTAGTAGGCGTGTTTGTCTGCGTGGACTTCCTCCTGGATTCCCTCCACCCTCAGTATTCAGCCTTGTAGGTTACTGTTGAGGACTCTGAGGAACAGGAGCTGAATGGTAGAGGAAAGGCCTCTAGATCTTGTATTCCCTGAGGACCATGGAGCCCTCTGGTCCTCTTGGTTAGAGTGGGCTATTTCTCACATGCAGTTTCACAGCCTTTCCCGCAGCACCCCCAGCACTTGGCTCTTTCTCCTCCTGCAGGCCAGCCCCATCGACCCAGGCAGTCTCTCAGGCAGCATCATAATGAGCACAGAGAAGGAGGCGATTCTCTTGATCTTTGTACCACAGCTTTTTGGTTTTCCCAAACCCAATGTTTGAAATATAATATAAAAGTTATAGAAGGCGCTCTAAAGAGCACCAGCTTTTCTTGGTTTTTGATGGTTGTTGGAAGTTATTTGTCATCTAGAGTCTCTTACAATTGTGCCAGATAACCCTAGCAGCCTTGACCTTCCCGTCTTGCAGTTTGAATAGACCTACACGTGAGGTCCTCGCTGGATATCTCTCTATGAGGGTGGCATCCTCCACTGACATACTTAGAGAGTGCCAGGAAAACATACAGGAGAAACTAGTATCACCTCGTTATAATGATTTTTAAAATACAGGAAGGAAAACATAGACGGGGCGCCTTTTTTCCCTGTATACTCGATTTTGGATTTTCCAGGTTTTGTACAATGAACACCTGTTTTGTAATTTGAGTAATTTCGTTGTTTTAGCTGTGTTTGCTTTTGAGAAAAGAATACTATACATTAGGCATAGGCGGTGCTCCTCTTCCCTCCCATGAAGGGGTGACACCCCCAAATTCGCCCCCTCCTGCCTCCACTTAAAGTGCTGAAGCCTGGACGGAGACTTGTGACCAGCAGATGGGCCTCCAAAGGCTGGGTCAGATGTTGGCTACGGTTTGTCAGGTGTGCTATTTTTTCATTTCCAATAGGCTTCCAACTGTTTCCCAAGCTCTGGAGTCAGCGCCACCACATAGACCTTCCCTGAGAATGCATTTGACTCCAGCCCTGATATTTTCCTTTTGGTTTTCTCCACAGCTTTCCATGAAGTCTCAGTTTACCCAAAGAAGGAGCTTCCCTTCTTTATTCTCTTTACTGCTGGATTATGTTCCTTCACAGCCATGCTGGCCCTCCTGACACATCAGTTCCCTGAACTTATGGGGGTCTTCGCAAAAGCTGTGAGTGTTTGCCTAGAGGGGGGCCTCGGGGAATGGACGGGGAGAGCCAAGGGAAGCAGCGTAAGAGAAACGGGGTTGCCTTGCAGAAATGGATAGGAGCCTGCAAAGATCGTTGCTCACCATTTAATGTTCATGATCATCAATGGAATCAAAGCGCTAAGGGTCAAATGAGAAAGCACAGGTTGTTACTGCATGCCTTGCCTCTTTTCACAAATTCTCAGCCGTTTCCAAAAAATGCAGGAGGTCCAAAAGGATGGAATGATTTGGGGAATCCTAGCAAATGAAAAATGTGTGGGAAATTATTCAGTTTTCTGTAAATTGAATGACATTATTTCTAATCTTTGGATATCGTGGGTCTTTCCTTAGTGAAGGATGAGATTTACATTTTCAAAGATGATTTAAATAATTTTTTAAAAGGCTGCAAACCCTTGGCTTGTTTAAGGAATAAACAGAGGGTGTGAAGGGCTTATTAAGAAATAAACTGAAATGACATTTAGAAATATGGAAATCCATTAAGCGTCTTTAAGGAGCTTGAGGAGAGGAGCTTTAATAAGAAAAGCCGTCTGCATTGACAGCCAAGAACCATTGTTTCTTTGTTGAAAACTGACCATTTCAACCTGCACATGCAGTTGAGGATAAGCTTACTGATCTTGCCACAGATGAGTTTCAAACAGAGGGAATAAGGAAAAGAGTATCAATTGCTTCCCTGGAACTCCATTCAGATTTCAAGGCGAGTGCAATCAGAAAGGACGATTTCTAACTTGGCTGGGTCGATTTAATCCGTTTCCAGATGAGTGACATTTTCTGCTCGGCAGAGTTCAGGGACTGGAATTGCAAGAGTATTTTCATGCGTGTTGAAGATGAACTGGAAATCCCTCCGGCACCTCAATCTCAACATTTCCAAAACTGAACTCATCACTCCTCTTACCCCACTGCATCACTCCTCTTACCAAAACTGCTCCTCCTCCTGTATTCCTGACCTCTGCCATCTACCCTGTTGCTCAAGCCAGAAATTCAGCAGCCCTTCCAAACTCTTCCCTCTCTCACTCCCCACATCCCATCTGTCTCGGCCTTCACAATCCATCAGTTCTAACCTCCTAAGCAACTAGGCCTTCAGTAAATGTGATTCACCTCTTCTTTCCCTCCTTTTCCCAAAGCATCCCTTTTAGTCTAGGTCCTTGTTATTTCTTGCCTGAACTCCTGCCATAGTCTTAACTGGTCTCCTTGCTTCCTGTCTTATCCTCCACCAGTCTTTCTTTTATGCTGATACAAGAATGGTCTTTCTGAATTGCACATGTGAGCATGTCACTTCCCTGCTTAAATTTCTCCAGTGGTTTCTCACTGACTTCAGGATCAAGTCCCAGTTGTTCAGCATGGCATCCAAGGCTCTTTATGATCTGGCCCTTGCTTACCTCTCAGCCTTAGCTCTCCCAACTCTTGCACAGTCACTGCTCTTCAGCCATAATGGATCACTCACCATTCCCAGATGCACCAGGCTCTTGCACATTTCTGCGCCTTTGCACGTGCTGTTTGCTGTGCGTGGTATGCCCTTCACTGTCACCACCCTGCTCATCCACTCTACTAATGCCTCTTCGTTCTTTTATGCTCAGCTTTCTTTAAAGTTCTTCTAAGCTGAGTTAGGTGTCTCTCCTCTATGATCCCGCAGTATTCCATGAATACGTATATTCTCACATTTATTGTACCGTATTATAATTGTTGAAAACTTGTCTGTCCCATTTAGAATGTGAGCTCCTTGAGAGCAGGACGGTGTCTTCCTTATCTCTGTATCCCCAAGGCTTTGCACAGTGCCTTGCACATAGGAGGTGTTCAATAAATGGTTATTAAATAATAAATGGTAGTGGTCTCTGCAGAAAGAATCAATGGAAAAATCAGATACAGCTTAGCATTTTTTTTTTCTTCTTGTATGCTTATAATCATAGCCTCTTAGAGTTGAAAGGGACCTGAAGCAAATTACCTTTAACAGCAACCCTGAGTGGGGGTCACCTAGACTCATCTTGAATACTTTCAGTGATGGGGCGCTCACATATTTATAAACATTAAAGCCCATTTGATTATTGGATGACTCAGAACTTTTCCTTGTACTGTAAAAATCTGCCTCCCTTTGGTTTCCACTTATTCCTATTCTATACTGAGGGTACACCAAACAGCCCTCCTTCCTCCTGCAAATTCTTAGGACAGCTCACTAATTAATGGCCACCTCTAACCAACTACGTGCTTTTTCCTCCAGGTAGAATATCTTGCATTTCCTTAAGTCTTCTGTGCATGACATGATTTCTACACCCATTATCACCCATATTGCTGCCTTGGATGTTCCTTAGTTTATGGACCTATACTACTTGTTATTTTCTTCTACTCCCTAGCCAATCTCTGAGTAAAAGTGGTTGCCAAAATTCTGAGTGTGGCTTAGTAAAATTTAAAATAAGAATATATTTACATTAAACAATTATTGGTCTTTTATGTTTTCTGTTAAATATTTTTAGAGCATATTTGTAAAAATATGTCATTAGTCCAGTATTCTTCATTAAACTAACTGTAATAGCACTTGGTGGGAGTTTTGAATCAATCGAGATTCCCAGCCTCCAGTCTACATATTCACCTGGCCGCACCACCAGAAATCCAAAATCTTGAGTATTAGCAGGAGGAATCTGTATTTTTCACAATGCCCCCAGCAGATTCTGAGGATAGAGATTGAGGGCATTTTACTCTCTCCTTCCAGGGACACTGCTTGGAAAGCTGAACCTTGAAGCAGCCACTTGCAGCTGCATGGTGTGCTGTCAGAGCTGTTCAGGTGGAAGCTTTTCAGGAATCAGTGGTTTCCCTGGCTGTACCTTGGAATCATCGAGAAACTTAAAAGCTACTGAGGCCTGTCCCCACAACCCGAACTTTCTTGGTCTGGGGTCAGCATGGGCAACTCAGTTGTCAAGCGCTCCCCTGGTGACATAGCTGTACAACCACTCTATTGAATGGAATGAATAATTGCCTGAGCCTGCTTTAACCAGCAAGGGGATTGGGAATGCAGAGGGAAGGACAGCAACTAGAATACAACTGGGTGTTCTCTAGGACTGGCCATACAGCTCTGCTTCCAGAGTGTAGCAGAGGGGTGTTCATTACGGATGCGGGACAGGACACCACTCGCTTCATTTCATGTTTTCAGAGCTTTGGTTTTGAGTATAGCATCAAATGATTGAATAAAATATAAATCTGCCTTTAGGGTCCTCATATTTTCTGCTCTACCAAGGTGTGGTAGTTTGGTCAGCTCCCCATAGTTTTCAAATGTACTTTAGATAAGTTTGCATTTCAACCTCTGTCTGGAGAGTCACATTTATCTTGCCCTTCATAAAATGTCTGTAGAGACTGTGTGGGGAAGGAAGATGGATGGCCTGAATGAGACAAGCCCCTTCTCCCGCCGCCTCCTCAACCTGCCCCCAGAGTCTTCTCTGCATCTTCACCCTGGTCACTTCATTAGGCCCCTCCCGAAGCTCCCACCCCACACCCCGCACCCCGCACCCCGCACCCCGCAGGTTATCGCAACTGCCCTAGAGGCTGCCTGCGACCATTTGCAGCTTGTGAAAGTGATTTTCTCAGTCCTTTCCTGAGATAATGTCCCTGGGACGATGACCTTTAGTAGATGCAGAGAGATTGCACTGCCACCCCCAGCTGTGGGCTTGGGAACTCTCCAGCGTGTTTACATGGTGACCATGATGTGCGGCCCATAAGGAAGCCCACAAGGAAGCGTGAACCACTGGGAAATAGTGGAAGGAGCAGCTTCCACTGGCATTTCCCCCTAATCTAATCTACCTCAGTGATTTAGGACTAACTCTTCCTAGAATGTTTAGTTACAAAGATAAGCTTGCACATATAACTATGTTATCATTCCAAACCCACCTCCTCACAGAATGTGGGAAGGTCAGGATTCTGACCCCTCTGTCTTTCCTTCTCTAGTGTCTCTCCTTCCCTGAGACTGAGACTCCTGATTTCTGACTCTCATCTTCACTTATAGGCCTCGACCTCTTTGAAGCGTGATATTGATTACCATGAAATGTCAATTGTCTGATTGCAGTAGGGCACCTGGAAGTTATTCAGATAAGCGGAGGCGTTTTGAATGTTAATGAAGCCTGTTGGGAGCCGTGACCTTCTAAGTGATGGTGTTTCAGGAAAGGGAAGATCAGGCAATTGAAGTGTCATTCTCTTTTTTTACTAGTTCAGTTGCATTTTCTCACCACGAGACACTCATTGAATCCTGGGGCATTTTGGTTAAAGATTTGACCATGTATCTCTGCCCTCTGGACAGTTTTAGACATCGAGATAAATAGGCCGTTCCAGGTTTTCTTGGTGTTGCTCATTCAGACTTAACTTTTCAGCAGTAAAGTGCCCCTTAAGCCAAGTGCAAACTGCTGTTTCTCCTTGTGTATTGGTTGGGTCTCCAGCTAAAAAATACTGACTCATTTTCAAACATGCTCAGAAATACAACTGAGCATCCCAAGCCAGTCATGCACCTCCAGACATTTTTAAAAATATCTCCTGATAGAGCCACTGGCCTTTATTTGGTTACAAAGTGGAAGGGTTTAGCAACTTCAGACACCTCATTACATTGCCTGCTGCCTCCTTGCAGGTATGCGATGGAAGGCATGCTGTGGGGGAAGGTGGCTTAATAGTGAAGGAAGCACATCTCAACTGGTGTTTGTGAGAGAGTAAGTTAGGCCCTCTAGGAAAAAGTTCAAGGGAGTCTTTGTGAATTCTCGCAAGGATGGAGCATTCTAGATAGGAGGGATAGAAGAGAATTATTCTATATGTTGGAGGCGTTGGGGCTTAGTATTCTTGTGGAACCTTGTTGAGAAGGGCAGGTGTCATCCAGGAAAGAAGGGGCCACTGTACTTTGCTGTGCAGCATGGGGAAAAGGGAGCATTTTTGGACCTCAAACAGGATGAAGCTCTCCTCCTGATTTTCAGAGGCCTCACTTTTGTGCTTTTTATCCAAGTCAGGTTAGTGCCCAAAACAAAGCAAACAAATAAAAAACAAAAAAGACCTTTATTTTAAGCCAACATTGTAACATCTCCATTCATTCTGCAGCTCAAGGTGTGGCTCCCTGAGGTCCGCACATTTTAGTGTGTGTGAATCACCCAGAGTACAGACTTTGAGCGATGCCTGGTACCTGCTGTGCTGGCTCATGTTCAGCAGTTGCAACAGCTCCATGGCTGCCGTGGCTCAATATTCAGCAGTGCCTTCCCCACTCAACCACAACTTCAACAGTTCTAAATCTGTTTTTGGCCAAGTCTTCAGGATATAACTTTGCCAGCAATATCACCTTGTTTATTAAGCCCTATCTTCTACCACCTGTCAGAATCTCTGGTTTATCCAGACCACTATAACACTTTAACTCCTCTTGATGGAGTTGAGCATTATAGACAGATGCTGTGGTTTGTGGAGCCTTGGTGGTCTCTGATTATATATGTGTCTGTGTATGTAGATATACACATACGCAGACATATATAATTATGTATGTACACATATTATGTGTGTATTTCATATCACGTTGGGTGAAGGCAATCAGTAGACTTGCTCCATATTCTTTTATAACTAGGATTTTACAAATGCTTTCAGAGTAATTGGGCAGTAATTCCTCATTCCCAGGCCCATTATCTCCCATGATGCCTTCCAACTGCATTCGTGGGTGCACCCAGTCCAGCCAGCTCTAAACTGAAAAGGATAGGCCATCTATTCCATAGGGTGGTTCTATGCACTCAACAAAGGATAATTTCAGAAGGTTATCAGAAACTGCCATGTACCTGGCACCCGCTTGAGGATGGCACCGTCTCCTCTTTGCTGAAGCACTGACATGGCTGTCTGTTTCTTAACTGCAGACCCAGCCTGGCACACAGGACCCTCCCCAGTATCCTTCTAGCCACTTTTGAACTCTACTTCTTCTAACTGTCCTAGCTAAACTGAACCATTTACTACCTTCTGGTGATACGGTTGCTTTTCCATTTCTCTTCTGGCTGTTTACTGAGCCTGCAGGGCCCACCCTGCTCCTATTTCTTTACCATCCTTACCCCATCTCTCTCTCTTCATATTCCAAGCATCCACTGGAGTCCGTTTTACTTGCCTCATTCTCAAAAGTATTCCTGCTGCTTTCAACAGAATGGATTCTCTCCCTTTTCCAGTCCCAGTGCTTTGTTTGGGCCTCTATCCTGATTACCATCATAGCCTATCTGGTTATTAGTTTGCTCTGTCCAGATCTTCATGGCCCCCTCCTTCACTGGGCTTTGAGCGTCCTGACAGTGGGAGTTTAGTTTTGTCCCACACCCCTTTATATTTCACCCAGCACTTAATTGCCTTACTAAATAAATACATTTAATTGGTGTAAAACACAGGTTGGAGAAGGATCCCAAATTTTATGCTGTCTTGATTTTCCATTTTATGGATCTCGCATTTGATGATCTGGCTATATAGTGTGTTGCGGGCCTTCCCAGTGTGAAACTGGTTTTGGACCAGTTCTACAGGTCCAAAAAACAAAACAAAACAACAGGAAAGATTCTGGGTTAGCAAATTTGGGAAACTTGCCCACCATACCTCTTTTCGAAGACCCACAGTCCACGGAACGTATACCTAGTAAAGGAGCCTGATTTAACTTCATTAAATGTACTAAACTTGCTTGACCTCAGAACTGTGATCCCCTCTGCATATATACACACACATTGCACTACATTTCTATGAGAAATTCTTGGTAGTATGGATGGTGCTGTGTAATGGACAAGGGCTTAGGACAAAGGGCTCCACAGTAAAGGAACCAGGTGTTGAACCCCAGTGAGACAATACCTGGGTTCTGAGCAGAGAGAGGGCAATGAAACCATCCCAACCACTCTCTCTTCCCCGACGGGTAGGGCACCTCTTCTGCCAGATGCTGGATGGGGTGTGGAGTGAAGCTGATTCTTCACAAGAACAGAATTAGAATGGATTTGATAATATTTTAAAAAGAGTCTCACGTGAAGCACTTGGCTTTCTTAAAAGATAGCTAATGAGCTTTATTCTCCACACGAAAAGCAGAAAGGAATTTAGTAACCAAATGAAAGAGTTCCCAGAGGTGCACTTGGAACAGCTCCTCTTAACAAGGATCTGTCCTCCATGGAATAGCCAGTTTGCCGCCTTCTCCCAGGGTCCCAGGCATGCTGCTAAACACATGGCTCAGACAGGAGCCCAGGCTGCTATTTGGGAGGCAGTGGAATCGCAAAGAAATTCATACACAACACACTTGACCTTTAAAATTGCCTTTTCCATTTAAAGTGAGCTGTACACCCAGCTAGATGAGCAGCTGGTCTAAGTTGTCACCATTTTTTTAACTCTTGTGCCCACTTGCCACCAATCTGTCATTCCTGTTTGACGACACCAGTCATCTGCATGGCAGCCAACAGATGCTAAAGACTAGCAGGAAGACCTCAGGACTGTGGGCCACCTGTCAGGGGAGTGAGGGGGCTGTCAGCTGACACTTCTCCCCCTTATCTAACAGTGCTGGGGCCAAGGACTGGAATGCAGGTTTGACCATCAGCTGATGTTTCCTGTAAACATAAAGATGAAATGGTTGCCTTTTGAGACTTTCGTAATGCAGTGACTTAAGCTGCAAGAGTGGGTGGAGAGGTTTGTTTTATAGTCTTGAACAAGGTTTCTGCTGACTTCTGTGTCTGTCTGGTTTCTTTACAGTTCCTCAGCACTTTGTTTGCCCCCTTAAACTTTGTCATGGAGAAAGTGGAGAGCATCCTCCCATCCAGTCTGTGGCACCAGCTAACACGGATCTGAGAGAAGCCCCGTCCTCCAGTCACCTCACCCACTGTTGCCACTATCTCCTCCGTGCCAACTCCTCGTGGACCGCAAGAAAGCATGACTTTGAAAAAGGGAAGCCATTCCGAGATTTTAAAATGTTCATGGACTATTCCATATTAAAAGCTGTTTTTGTTGTACAAAATTCATTGATGTTCAGTTCTATTTTATTTTGCCTTCAGAAAAGAAGAAGGAAGTCAAAAATAAAACTTTTGTGTATTGCAGCAATCATTTGTATCCTCCTGTGTCTTCCAACCCTAAAATGGTTGATGTCCCAAATAAACCTTTGGGTTTACCTTGAGTTTCCTGGGAACCTGAATCTGCTGAGTGCCACATCATGGTTTCTCTGCTGATGGAACACATCTCAGCAGGCCCTGAGAACCCCTTATAGGCAGAGGGTTGGAACATGGAATCTCTTGGGTTCAACAGTACCATCATTGTCAACCCCAAACTGTCCTTCTAGGCCAAATGCACAGAAAAAGCTCGCAAGAGGAATCACTGGAAGCATGAATGAAGCAAAATGTGTGTGCCATGGCAGGTTGTTCCGGTTCAGAGACTCTACTTACTGAAGAGTGTTCAACACTGTAGTTCCAGGAATCATTTTGGTTTTGCTGTTTGAAAACTTCTTGTGAGAAAACTCCTGATAAGAAGCCGCAGACCCAACAGTCTGTGGTAGAACCTGACCAGCTTACCATCATTGCCATTTTTAAAATGTTTTCTCATAAGGGTACTTTTAAATTTTTTATCATGTTTGCATTCCTGATGCTTCAGTGTGAGCATTCTTTGAGTACTTTAGTGATTTGAACCAAAGTGATCATTTGTCCTCACCACCTTTAAAAGCTTTCCATATGATTCATATCTTGCTTAGCATCTGGCTTTACTTAAGCAAAAAAAAAAAAAAAAGAAAGAAAGAAAGAAAAATAAATAAACTTGAATCCTCTATCTGAAGTGAAAAGTACCACTATTTAAAATCTCACTCCAGTGCCTAAAAACAAAGGGCCTGTCCTTTACGAAGCTTGTTTTTCCCCTTATTGAGAATCTGAAGTCTTTCCCCACTAGTGTTAAAATAGGCAGTATTTGGGGAAAGTGCCCAGCCACATCTCCTTCCCGGGGGATCTTCCTACTGGCCCCAAGAGCATAGTCAGGTGAGCAGGTAACAGTTAGGTGCATAAGGGCTTTTTATGCTTTTGGCAAACCCATCTTTGTACCCACTTTGTACAAAGCCCTAATGGGATACGTAGCTAGCTGTGGCTCTTAAAGGAAGTATCTCATAAGAGCTTGAACTCCATGTACACACACCGGGTAGCAGGGGGCAGGTCTGTCTTGTGGATATCTGCTCTTGGTGGCAGGGGCCAGGTCTATCTCTTTCCCTCTTCTTCCTCTGACACAACTCCCAACATACAGGGGATGTGCAAATGATTTCTTGGATGAATTGATGGAATAGTGATAGGTACAAAGAACCTTTGACCCATATTCAGAGGAGGAAGATGGGTTCCAGCTGAGAAGGACCAGGGAAGGCTTAGAAATGTAATTTTGAGCCAGAAGAAAAAGTGATGAGAATCTGCTTCTTTGATTTGATAGATGAGGAAACAAAAGTCCAAAGTCAACCTGCCCAAGTTGGGACTCCAGATTGTGATAAGCCTTGAATGAAGGTTTAAGAGCTCATAGGCAGTGGGAAGTGGAAATGGCCAAAGACATCATTGTTAGAAACCCCATGTTTTCTGTAATCCCAGCAATTTGGGAAGCCAGGCTGGGAGGATTAGTTGAGCCCAGGAGTTCAAGACCAGCCTGAGCAACATAGTAAGACCCGATCTCCATACAAAAAAATTTTTTTTAACTAGGTGGGCATGGTGGCAAGTGCCTGTAATCCCAGCTACTTGGAAGGCTGAGGTGGGAGGATCACTTGGGCCCAGGAGGTCGAGGCTGCAGTGAGCCCTGATTACACTACACTCCAGCCTGGGTGACAGAGTGTGAGACCCTATCTCAAAAGAAAAAAAAGAAAAGTTGCAGAAAATACAGCAAAGATACGGAAGATAAGGATTTTAAAGTGCCTCATGAATTTAATAGGATTTTAGAGCCATTTCATGGAGAGGTGAGGTTTTGAGGGGTAGGAGGAGTTAATGGGAAGTGCAGATGGAAAAAAGATGGTGACAGATGTAGACACAATGACAGATGTGGATAATACTGTTGAAGGAAACGACAAGGTAGGTAATATTGTTGAAGGTAATTAGTCCCTTGGCTAATAGAGTGTATTAGTCTATTCGTGTTTTCCTATATAGAAATATATGGAATTGGGTAATTCATAGAAAAGAGGTTTAATTGGCTCACGATTCTGCAGGCTGTACAGGAAGCATAGCAGCATCTGCTTCTGGGGGAAGCCTCAGGAGGCTTCCAATCATGGCAGAAGGTGAAGTGGGGGCAGGCACATCACATGGTGAAAGCAAGAGCAACAGAGAGAAAGTGAGGGCGAGGCGCCACATACTTCTTTCTTTCTTTCTTTTTTTTTTTTAACACGGAGTCTCGCTCTGTCGCCCAGGCTGCTGGAGTGCAGTGGCGCGATCTTGGCTCACTGCAAGCTCTGCCTCCTGGGTTCACGCCCTTCTCCTGCCTCAGCCTCCTGAGTAGCTGGAACTACAGGCGCCCGCCACCATGCCAGGCTAATTTTTTTATTTGTAGTAGAGACGGGGTTTCATCGCGTTAGCCAGGATGGTCTTAATCTCCTGACGTCGTGATCCGCACGCCTCAGCCTCCCAAAGTGCTGGGATTACAGGGGTGAGCCACCGCACCTGGCCCACATGCTGCAATCAGAATCACTATCAGACAGCACCAAACCATGAGGGATCCGCTCCCATGATCCAAGCACCTCTCACCAGGCCCACCTCCAGCACTGGGGATTACAACTCAACAGCAGATTTGGATGGGGACAAATATCCAAACTCTATCAAGGGCTAATCAGGTGAGGAGAGAGACACCTTCCCTGAACTTGAGAGAAGCAAATGATGTGAACTTCCTAGATCTTGTGCCTTATGACGCGGAATCAAGACCCTCTCCTCAACTACTCTACTCAACTGTTGAGCCCACTCACAACTCACACTAGCAATTCTCACCTCCCCAGGCCTGGGTGCCAGGGAGGTTGCTGTTTTCCCAGGTCTGGCCTTGTTTTGCTGTCCCTGAGGACAAGCATTAAGGTTCTCTTCTTTTTAAAGCACTTAATGCAAATATGTGGAGAGGTAGAGCGAGAGCAACTCAAATAACACAGTAGAAGTTTTAAAGATGATTATTTATACATCATTCTTACACTTCCTGACCAAGGTCCACTGTTCCTGACTTCTTACAGAGATGGCAACTGGAAATCCAGGTTGTCTTCTGCCATCTGCTTTGATTTCTATGTGAGAGTGCATCAAAATCCATTCCAATGGGCTTTCCTTTATAAAGACCCTTCCTTCCAGCAGGACAGTAAGTGTTCCTTAGTCTCAACTTATGTGTGTTTGTTGGAATACAAATGTAAACATTCTAAATTAAATATCAGCAAACGAAATCTAGCAGTGGATACAGGAAATAAAACAATATGACCAAATGGAATGACCTGCCAGTTTGGTTTTTCTTTTAAACTTTATAATATGGTTTGGAATTGTGTCCCCACCCAAATCTCATGACAAATTGTAATCCTCAGTGTTGGAGGTGGGGCCTGGTGCAGGTGATTGGATCTTGGGGGCAGATTTTTCCCTTTGGTGGTGTTTTCGTGATGGTGAATTCTCATGAGATCTGGTTGTTTAAAAGTGTGTGTCACCTCCCTGCTCTCTCTTCCTCTTGCTCTGGCCATGTTAAGTACTTCCTGGCTCCCCCTTCACCTTCCGACATGATTGTACATTTCCTGTGGCCTCCTCAGAAGTCAAGCAGAAGCCACTATGCTTCCTGTACAGCCTGCAGAACTGTGAGCCAATTAAACCTCTTTTCTTTATAAATTACCTAGTGCCAGGTATTTCTTTATGGCAATGGGAGAATGGACTAATAATACCCTTCCTTTATCAGTACTTACCAGCATCAAAATTATTACAGCTTTATAAAAGAATTGAGAAGATCAGGCTCTGTGGCTCATACCGGTAATCGCAGCACTTTGAGAGGCTGAAGCAGGAGAATTTCTTGAGCCCAGGAGTTTGAGATCAGCCTGGACAAGCATAGTAAGGCTACAAAATAAAATATAAAACATTAAAAAATTTTAGCTGGGTGTGGTGATGTGCACCTATAGTCCCAGTTATTTGGGAGGCTGAGGTGGGACGGTTCCTTGAGCTCAGGCATTGGAGGCTGCAGTGTACTAGGACTGCACCATTGTACTCCAGCCTGGGTGACAGAGGGAGACTCAGTCTCTAAAAATGTTTTTGAAAAGGATTGAGAAGCTTTCCATATTTTCATTATGGCCTGAAATAAACACTGACATTATCTGCCCTTACAGGATTAGGGAAAATACATGAAACATCTGATTTTTGGGCACTAATGGTGGATTTTAAATTTTTTTTTAATTTTTAATTTTTGTGGGTACACAGGTGTATATGTTTACGGGATACATGAGATGTTTGATACAGGCATGCACTGCATAATAATCATGGAAAATGGGGTAGCCATCCCCTCAGGTATTTAATCCTTTGTGTTACAAACAATCCAATTATACTCTTCTAGTTATTACTTATTTTTGAATGTACAATTACGTTATTATTGACTACAGTAGTCACCCTGTTGTGCTATCAAGTAGTAGGTTTGTTCATTCTTTCTATTTTTTGGTATCCATTTACCATCTCCACCTTCTCCCTCAAACCCCCACTACCCTTTCCAGCCTCTGGTAACTATGCTTTCACTCTGTATGTCCGTGAGTTCAATTGTTTTGATTTTTAGATCCCACGGATAAGTGAGAACACGTGATGTTTGTCTTTCTGTGTCTGGCTTATTTCACTTAACATTAATGACCTCCAGTTGCATCCATGTTATCGCAAATGACGGAATCTCATTCTATTTTATGGCTGAATAGTACTCTATCATGTATAAGCAACACATTTTCTTTCTTCATTCATCTGTTAATAGACATGTCGGTTTCTTCTAAATTTTAGCTATTTTGAACAGTGCTCAACAAACATGAGAGTGCAGATATCTCTTTGATATACTGATTTCCTTTCTTTTGGGTATATACCCAGCAATGGGATTGTTAGTTTATATGGTAGCTCTATTTTAAGTTTTTTGAGGAACCTCCAAATGGTTCTCCTTAGTGGTCATTCTAATTTACATTCCCACCAACAGTGTATAAGGGTCCCCTTTTCTCCACAGCCTCACCAGCATTTGTAGTTGCCTGTCTTTTGGAAGTAAGCCATTTTAACTGGGGTGAGATGATATCTCATTGTAGTTTTGATTTGCATTTCTCTGATGATCAGTGATGTTGAGCACCTTTTCATATGCCTGCTTGCAATTTATATGTCTTCTTTTCAGAAATATCTATTCAAATCTTTTGCCCATTTTTTTATCGGGTCATTAAATTTTTTTTCCCTATAGAGTTGTTTGAGCTTTTTGTATATTCTGGTTATTAATCTCTTGTCAGATGGGTAGTTTGCGAATACTTTTCCCATTCTGTGGGTTGTCTCTTCATTTTGTTGATTGTTTTCTTTGCTGTGCGGAAGCTTTTTAACTTGATGTGATTCTATTTGTCTGTTTTTACTTTGGTTACCTGTGCTTGTGGGGTATTGCCAAAGAAATATTTGCCCAGACCAATGTCCTGGAGACTTTCCCCAACGTTTTCTTGTAGTAGTTTCATAGTTTGAGATCTTAGTTTACGTCTTCAATCCATTTTGATTTGATTCTTCTGTATGGCAAGAGATAGGGGTCAAGTTTCATTTTTCTGCATATGGCTATCTAGTGTTCCCAGCACCATTTACTGAAGAGACTGTCTTTTCCCCAGTGTATGTTCTTGGCACCTTTGTTGAAAATGAGTTCACTCTAGGTGTATAAATTTGTTTCTGCATTCTCTGTTCCATTCCATTGGTCTATGTGTCTGTTTTTATGGCAGTGCCATGCTGTTTTGGTTACTATAGCTCTGCAGTATCATTTGAAGTCAGGTAATGTGATTCCTTTAGTTTTGTTCATTTTGCTTAGGATAGCCTTGGCTATTCTGGGTCTTTTGTGGTTCCATATAAATTTTAGGATATTTTTTCTATTTCTGTGAAGAATGTCATTGATATTCTGATAGGGATTGCATTGAATCCATAGATTGCTTTGGATAGTATGGACATTTTAACAATATTGATTCTTCTAGTCTATAAACATGGAATATCTTTCTGTTTTTGGTGTCCTTTTCAATTTATTTCATTAGTATTTTATAGTTTTTATTATAGAGATCTTTGACTTCTTTGGTTAATTCCTAGGAATTTATTATAATTTTATTTCTGCCTACTGTAAATGGGATTACTTTTCTGAATTCTTTTTTACATTGTTCACTGTTGGCATACAGCAATGCTACTTATTTTTGTATGCTTATTTTGTATCCTGCAACTTTACTGAATTTGTTTATCAATTCTGTTTTTTTTGGTGGAGTCCTTAGGTTTTTCCAAACATAAGATCATATCATTTGCAAATAAAGATAATTTGACTTATTTATTTCCAATTTTGGATGCCCTTCATTTTTTTGTTTGATTGCTCTAGCTAGGACTTCCAGTACTATGTTGAATAACAGTGGTGAAAGTGGGCATCCTTATCATGTTCCAGATCTTAGAGGAAGGGCTTTCAGTTTTTTCCCCATTCAGTATGATACTATCTATGGGTCTTTTGTATATGGCTTCTATTATGTTGCGGTATCTCCCTTCTATATCCAGTTTTTTGAGGGTTTAACAGTTTATTTTTGAGCAGTTTTTTTTACTGTCTTCTCTGGTGATCAGTGTATGCAAATTTTTCACTTCTTTTTATGTTCAGTTGATTGTACACTTATATAGGAAATAATGCATTCAAATGTGTTGAATGCATTATTCACAGAGTGACAGTGGTTCATAATTTATGTATTTAATTTCATCTGTATTTGTAGTTATTTCTCTTTTCTCATTTCTAATTTTCTATAATTTTCTTCTTTTCTCCTTTTAATCAGTCTCACAAGATTTATCTATTTTGTTCTTTCAAAGAAACAAGTTATTTATTTACTAATTACTTCAACCACTCTTTTTGCCATCTATTTTATTTTTCACCTTTCATCTATGTATTTATTCTTCCTAGTTGCTCTTTTTTATAAGAATTATACTTTTTCTAATTTCCTTAAGTGAATAATTGGTTCATTTTTATTTTATTTCTCAAAGGCAGATTCTTAAACCAATCAATTCTTCTCTGAGTATAGCTTTCTTGTCTTGTACATTTTGCTATTGAAGTGTTCTCCTTGTCATTCTTTTATAGAAATTCAGAAATTTCTGTTTTGGCTTCTTTTTGTTTAGGAGTGACGACTTTGGACATTTATTAGTAATTGGTTCTCCATTATTGACTTCAGTGAGTTTATCTTTGATGTAACTCCGCAATATCTAATGAAAACGTCAAAGGTATTCAGCTGCCTGCCCCTTAGTGCAGTAAACCCTGATACCTCACATCCATGCATTACTTCTACATTTCTGTCAGTATTTCTGTAATTATTTTTTAAATTACATCTTTTTTCCATGTGAAACTTTAAGGGCAAGTTAAAGTATTTAAAACATGTTCATGTTCCTTCCACTGTTCTTCTCCTGGTTTCTCTCCTTCTTGTCCTATGACCGTGCACTTCATCAAGCTGAAACAAATCTGTGTGCTGGGTCACTGGAGACCTGAGTAAACACAGGAACATAGTACCCCAAGTAAATGCTGAAAATGAGGGACATGCCGTGTCTCTAAGATGTTCACATCACCTATTTGGCTTCTGTTTTGCAGTAGTGACAGCTCTAGTTGGCTGTACTAGGAATTGAAGATTTTAAAGGGGTAGGAGATATAGACCAGTGTTTGAAGGAACTCGTCTTGCAGTTCTGGATGTTGAGGATCTGGGATAACAGACTGAGCAGATAGGAACTGGCCAAAATGGAAATGTTCAAGCAGAGGCAGCTTGGCCCTCTCTCAAGAAAATTCTGGAGAGCCACAGGGGCTGGAGGAATAGGAGAACTTCAAGTAATCTCTATATCTCCTTAGAGTAATCTCTATAATTTTTTAGCAGGAGCAAAGAAGACAGGAAGGAAGTTCTCTTCCCCTCCTTCTCCAGCTTGTCTCTGGTTCTATTCAACTCAAGTCAATTTCACAGTCCCATTTGTCCTCAGCTTGTGCATGACTAACCTTAGGAAGAAAACCTTTGGAATCAAAAACCTCAACTGGCCATTATAAAAGGGTAAGCAAGCCTCAAGATGGTGTATGTTTGTTCAGGGAAGGGACATAGGCTACAATTTTATAAGGTGCAAGAAATATATATATATAGTTTTAATGTTCTTTAAAACCACCTCCTTCCTGTTATGAGTCCCATCCCCTCAAGCCAGCAGGGAATGTCACTTGAGTCCTGAACAGGATGTTCTCCACCTCCAGAGTGGATCTGCCTTCAGGACACGTGTATCCTAGGTGTCTCTGACAGCATAGCATCGTCCAGGCCCACAGCATCCCTGAAGTCCTCAGCTTTCTGCTTCGGCAGCATGCTCAGGCCACAGGACCCCAGGGCCCACCATGCCAGACTCCCCATGTGTGTCCCCTGCCACCTCTTCTGAGGTCTGAGTGCCACTTGCAGCCCACAGACCACCCTGCTATGCTTCTCTCCTCTCCAGCCTGCCTCCTGGACACCCTGGGCTATCTCGGCAGTGGGGGCAGTCCCCCCAGTTCCCCACCCCCAACAGCCACAAGCTTTTCCAGGCTGCTTCTGTTTTTCTCCTTGAAAACTCTCTGGGATAAAGGGTTCCAAACTCCAAAATCCCACTTGAAATGCAGCAAAAAGAAGGATGCAGGGAGAAAATGTGAATTAATATCTCACAAATATTATGCCCTACAAACCAGACAACCTCTTTCACATCAAGTGCAAATTAGATTCCTTTGTTCACTCATTCCTTCATTCAATTGAAATGTAATGAGGGCCTCTTGCATGTCAGGGCAATGGCCAGATCCTCCCAGCTGAACCCTCAGTGTAATACTTTCCCACTGGGCGTCAGTTGTATGTGTCCTTGTCTCTCTCCCGCTCTGCTCCTCTGGACCACAGGGAATTTTAGTTCCACATTGTGGCATTCATCTTCACTCCCTCATGATCTAGAACTAGACATTCTCTATTCTAGAATATAACACAATAAATATTGGCAGGAAGGCAGGACAGACTAGATTCTAAGAGAAGGAAAGATGGCAGCACTCGACCAGAAGGGAGCATTGTTCTACAGAAGTCCAGGGAGAAATCGTGTTAAAATGAAATGAAATGTATTCTGTTCCTGGAATATCAACTTAATGAGTGAGGAGCCTTTGTGCAAACTTTGCCAATAAGGTTTTATCTGGGAGATATTTTTTCTTCTTATTCCACATCAACCAAATGACAATTGTTAATGTTTACTGTGTCTATTCATATATTAATACTGTACAGGGTACTCAATCTGCTTTGTGAGGGTTCTCCAGAGAAACAGCACCAATAGCTGATATTAATACACACACACACACACACACACACACACACACACATACACGCCCCCTTTGGCTCACAAGCTAGAGACCCAGGAAAGCTGAAGGACTGAGAACTTGGGGGAGCCAATGATGTTTACCCAAGTTCAATGGCAGGAGAAGATGAGATGGGATGTCTGAGTTCATGGGCAGGAAAGAAGCGACGAATTCCTCTGTGCTCTGCCTTTTGCTCCATTCAGGCCCTCAGTGAACAGGATGATGGCCAACCCCGTAAAGGAAGACAGCCTACTGAGTCCACCTATCCAGATGCCAATCTCACCTGGAAACAGCCCCCACAGACATGCTCAAAAACAGTGCTTAACCCGAGCAACCAGTGGCCCGCTCAAATTGACACATAAAATTAACCATCACATGTGTGTAACTGTTTTAATCCTTCAAACCACTCTGTAAAGTTGCTACTAATTCCATCATCCCCTCTCAACAAGCAGTGAGTCCAGGAGCTGGGTGTGAGCCCGTGAGGTCCTGGGCCCTGGCCACTTTGTGGGGTTGCTGCGGGATGTTGCACACCTGTCTCCACTCCCTGCCTACCCACTCTCTCTAGCTGGAAGCAGATTACTCCTCTGCGGATCTTCGACCTCTGGGAAAGTGCACCAAGGAACACTGCCCCTCAAATGCTCCAGAAAGGTGCACAGCTGAACAGATCTCAAAAGACAAGGTGGACATTTTTCTTCATGTTCTAGTCATGTGTGTTGTTCCGGGAGATCAGGAACTGATTTTCCTAAATTAGATGGTTTAAACATAAAAACAAGTGTAATGCTGTGGACTAAAAACAGGAAGAGGCTCCTCTAATGAATATAGACCAGGGTTCCCACAATGGGTTTTGAGAAACATTAGTCCAGTGAAATGCCTTTTAAAGGATGTATTGCAAACTTTACCATTCTCTTGGAAATTCCCAATGTTGAAAGCCCTAAGGAATCTCATAATAAAGAATCCTGTTTAACCTAGCCCTTCTCATCTCAATTAGATCATGAGGCATTCTCTCCTTTTATAAAGAAGACTTTTAACATCTCACAGCATTCATTTCAGAAAACGGGACTAGACCAATGCTGACCAAAAGGAGGGTTCCACATATAAGGTGTGTAGTGTGGTCATTCTGAGTGTCTTATCCATCCTGACCAGGTGGGGACCTGCCAGACCGAATTCCAAGAGGAATCCCTGGCTGCATCCAACAGCGAAGCATGGCTGTGCTTCCTAATTGGGCATCGTGTGCTCTGCACCCACTCCCCACCTGCTCAGAAGGCCCCTTGGTGCTGGGTTTAAATGTGGGCCATGGACCCCCAGGAGGGCCTCGGGGCCTTCTAACTGCCCACGGACACCTATGCAGCAGAACAAAGTGGAGAAATTAAGGACTGGGGCAGCTGTCATAATTCAAGTGTTCTGTTCTCTCTCCAGACATCCAAGAAAAAGCCAGTGACTGTTCCTGAGAGCATCTGTTAAGAGCTGGCTTTTTGGCTGTGGTGACCAGTCAGTCACGACCACTCCTCCGAGATCAACACCAAGTGGAAACCCCGCCAAGTGGGCTTTTCAGGAACCCTCTCACCACCCAACACCCTAGGATCTTATATGTAGCAAATTACATTTTACATTAGTTTTTTAAAAAAACAGGTTAGTGACAACTAAGACAGTCTCTTTGCAATTAAGAGTCTGATGTCAGAGTGAGAAAATCTCCCGTTTCTTGGGAACTCCCACGTCACTCATTCTGCATTAATGATATTTATTCTCCCTCATTGTTTAATTCTTAAAAAATAGCTCCACTGGTTGCAATGTGATATTGAGCATATTACATGTTACTCCAAAGTCAGTTCATATATTACAGCTCGCACCACTCCTGGGTATACGTTTCTGAATAGCTCTCACTCCACAGTTCCAGTTCCACGTTAAATATGGGCTGCCATGAGTGGAGCCCAAAAGGGTTGCCTGTTCCATTCCCACTTCTTGTTTTCTCTGGAAGTATTTTCCCCTCCTATTTTATACTCCTCAGGGAAGATGTGCCCTCCAGTAAGAAAAGTCTATCTGGGGAAGGTAGAATGTATTCTTCCTCTAGAGTTTTCTTGAGGGGAGATGAGAAGGGGCAGCTGTTTGACAGAGTGCTTGCAGCCTTCCGGGGGCCAGCACGGGTTTGGCTCATGAGTGGACACCCTGACTAGGGGATGTGGGATGCCAGGAGCCATCAAGATCCTTGGAAAAAAAGCCAAAATATCCTTCCTACTGGAACATGAACATCAAAATGAGTTTTCGTCTTTTATGGCTATCATGCTCTTGACCATCTGTGTTGTAGGGTCATGAACAGACAGTTTCAGGGATTCAGTGGGAGGTCATCCTTTTAGTTACTTCAACAGAATCAACCATGATAACCTAGTTTTGTTTCCATTTGCTGCAGGATCCAAGCATAAGGCTCTTATGAGCCACCAGCTTCTTTCTTTGTTTCATTCATTCATTCAATTAACATACATCATGCATTGGGTCTCACCCAGTTCATCAGTGATTGAGAAAAAAACCCAGTGTGCTCATGATGCTTGTGGCCTGTGTCAAGGTCCACAGGGCTTGGGACAAAGTCCTCATGTGCCGTCCCCAGGTGCAGTCCTCACATGGCAGATGCCAGGCAGCGCCAATAACCCTTTCCTCTGGTGTGACTCTTCTAAGTAGTAAACAAGCAGAAAGAGACAGCCTGTATGTCACACCCAAGGGAGCTTATGAAACGATTCTCAGTGGGCCCCAAAGGCTCTCAAAAGGTGAACGAGTCAAGAGCCACTTCCCTCCTGTGCAACTTTGCCAGTTCTGATTTCCCCCTCATACTTTCTCTCAGATTATCTTGGCCATTGCCCAACACGATGTGACGAGCCCCAGGCACGTCTCTTTTTTAAGATAAGGGGGAATCTTCAGAGGAAAAGTGACTGCAACAGGGCCAGGGCACAAGGGTCTCTGGAGCCCACTGCTGTCTCCCTTGGCTGCAAAGCTGAAGGCCCGAGACCCTTGACAAATGAGAATCAGATTGTGTCCAAAATACATCTCAGCCTCTTGGGACTGTCTGTAGCCATATAAGGAGCTGGTCAAGAGCTATTTATCAGAAAGGTTCCTGAGGGCAAAGAGAACCTACAGGGCACTTCAATTAGCTGAGCAGTCCCCAGCTCTGATGTGCCTGCAGCTGTCACCAGGAAGGGGTATCAACTATTCAAATGGCACTGTTATTGCACTTTCATATGCAAGGGCTACAAAGTGCCCCCCTTCCCTGCATCAACTCCTTTGAACATCTTTGCCCATATAGCTAGGATCTTGGAACTTCGGAAAATATTAGCACTTAAAAATTGCCAAGGTATTGGCAAGTAGGTGTTTTAATCAAAATGTCAAATGAGACTATCCCATAATCAATGGCCACCACAGCCAAAGACAAGTTAAAAAGATCCTTTGGGAAATCTGCCTCCTTTTTCTACAGGATCCCAGTAACAGAGAATTTGAGTCATGACAGCTGTCTTAGGCCTTAATATCTTCGCCTGGGACAAATGTGATTGTATCCACAAAAAACCCCAAACCCAAGGGGCCCTATGGCATCCACAGTGAGACCAGTAAGTTCCTTTTGGGTCTCGGTGGGAAACATTTTCAGACATGTAGATTTTCAGGACTTGTATATTTGCCTTCAAAAATATCTCTAGATGCCTCTTCATTATGAGAGGTCTAACCAGATATTAAAAAACACACTGAGTTTTTGAAAACAAGGAGGGGTACTCATCCTACAGCTAGTTTTCTGCCACAGGACAGACAACTGAACTAAGCTTTGAGATATTTATTTCAACTTTATCTTCCCAGGCTGTTTTCTCCCTCGCCCCTCTGGAACATAAGAATCCTGAAATTTGATTTGATTTGCCCTGTCAAGTATAAGAAACTTTTTAAGAAGTTCTACATCTATTGATGCCATTGTCATAGCACTCAACACTTCCTATTTTAATGTCTCTCTCTGTTCCTTCTATTAGTTATGTACTTATTCATCTTCTCATTCCCAGTGTTGAGCACAATGTTTGCATTGGTGGTGGTCAGTAAATGCTGAGCAGAATGAAAATGGAAGGAGGAAGGAAGGAGGGAGAGAGGGGTGGTTAGAGCTCTAGGTGTGTTTTCTTCCCCAGGTTGAATGGTAGAAGAACTAAAGTCCTCAGGGTGGATGACTGGGACCCTGACACTCTTTGCACACTGTAGTTCAGTAGTTAGAACTGAAATGTTTCATCAAGTGTGTTCAGAGCCAATTTACCACAGTCACTTTTTGAAAATTCTCTCCGTGTGTGAGTGGGAAAGAGACCAGCTTGAAGAGGAGGTCTGAGGCCAGAAATCCCGGCTCTTTGCTTGTTTTTCCACATGTCATCTGTAGTCGATATCCTACTGCAAACCAGACTTCGGGAACTGGAAGACATAAATAGTCCAGCAGGTCAACAACAAGCTATCCAAATTAAGAAAACAATCCCATTTATAGTAGCATCAAAAAGAATAGGCCCGGCGTGGTAGCTCAAGCCTGTAATCCCAGCACTTTGGGAGGCTGAGGTGGGTGGATCACCTGAGGTCAGGAGTTTGAGATCAGCCTGGCTAACACAGTGAAACCCTGTCTGTACTAAAAAAATACAATTAGCCAGGCATGATGGCACGTGCCTGTAACCCCAGCTACTTGGGAGGCTGAGGCAGGAGAATCGCTTGAACCCAGGAGGCAGAGGTTGCGGTGAGCCGAGATTGCACCATTGCACTCCAGCCTGGGTGACAGAGTGAGACTCTGTCAAAAAAAAAGGAAAAGAAAAAAAAAATAATAAAATATCTAAACTTAACCAAAGAAGTGAAAGACTTGTATTCTGAAAACATTTATGAAAGAAATTAAAGAAGACACAAATAATATAAAGACATCCTGTGTTCATGGATTAGAAAACTTAATATTGTTAAAATGTGCATATTGCTGAAAGCAATCTACAAATTTAATATAATCCCCAATCAAAATCCCAATGCTATTTACATAAATAGAAAAACAATCCTAAAATGCATATGGAAGCACAAAGGACTCTGAATAGCCAAAACAATCTTGAGAAAGAAGAGCAAAGCTGAAGGAAACATACTTCCTGATTTAAAACTATATTAAAAAGCAACAGTAATTAAAACAGTATGGTACTGGTATAAAGACAGACATAATAGACCAATGGAACAGAATATAGAGCCCATAAATAAGCCCAATAATAAATATATGGTCAACTAATCTTCCACAAGATTGCCAAGAATACACAATGCAGAAAAGGTAGTCTCTTCAACAAATGGTGTTGGGAAAACTGGTTATCCACAGGCAAAAGCATGAAATTTGACCCCTTTCTTATAGCACATATAAAAATTAGCTTGAAATGGATTAAAGACTTAAACATAAGACCTGAAATTATGAAACTCCTAGAACAAAACATAGGGGGAAACTTTATGACATTAGTCTTGGCAATGATTTCTTGGGTATTACACCAAAAGCACAAGCAACAAAAGCAAAAACAGACAAGCAGGACTATATCAAACTAAAAAGCTTCTATCTCTGCAATGGAAACAAGAGTGAAAGGCAACCTGCAGAATGGGAGACAATATTTGCAAACCATACATCTAATAAGAGGTTAATATATAAAATATATAAGGAATCCCTACAACTTAATAGTAAAAAACCAAATAATCTGATTAAGACATGGGCAAATGACTTGGATAAAAACCTCTCCAAAAAAGACATGCAAATGATTAACTGGTATATAAAAGGATAGCAACATCACTAATCATCAGGGAAATGTAATTCAAAACCACAATGACATATCATCTCACACCTGTTCGGATGGGCCTTATCAAAAGAAAAAAATCAAAAGATAATTTAATCAAAGATAATTTAAGTAAGTGTTGGTGGGGATGTGAAGAAATTGGAAAACTTGTATGTTATTGGTGGAGATGTAGATTGCTGCATCCACTATGGAAAACAGTTTTGAGCTTGTTTTAAAAATTAAAAATAGAATCACTCTATGACCCAGCAATCCCACTTCTCAGTGTTTGCCCAAAAGAATTGAAACTAGGACCTCAAAGAGATATCTGCACCCCCATGTTTATTGCAACATTATTCACAATATTCAAAATGTGGAAATAACTTGTGTCCATCAACAGATGAATGGTGTTTATTAGTCTGTTTTCATGGTGCTGATAAACACATACCCAAGACTGGGCAATTTACAAAAGAAAGAGGTTTAATTGGACTTACAGTTCCACCTGGCTGGGGGAGCCTCACAATCATGGCGAAAGGCAAAGAGAAGCAAGTCACATCTTACATGGATGGCAGCAGGCCAAGAGAGAGCTTGTGCAGGGAAACTCCCCCTTATTATAACCATCAGATCTCATGAGACTCACTATCATGAGAGCAGCATGGGAAAGACCTGCCCCCATGATTCAATTACCTCACCAGGTCCCTCCCACAACACTTGGGAATTCAAGATGAGATTTGGGTGGGGACACAGCAAAACCATATCAAACAGATAAAGAAAATATCCTATATTCATACAATGGAATATTATTCAGTCATGAAGAGAAGGAGATTCTGCCATGGATGAGCATTGAGGACATTATGCTAAGTGAAATAAGCCAGTCACAGAAGGACAAATATTGGATGATTCCACCATTTATATGAGGTAGCTAAAGTAGCCAACAGAAGCAGAGAGTAGAATGGTCGTTGCCAGAGGCTGGAGAGGGGGAAGTGAGTGTTGCTCTTCAATAAGTACAAAATTTCAGTTATGCAAGATAAGTAAGTTCAGCTATAGGACATTGTGCTTAAGAGGATAGATCGCATGTTATCTGTTCTTACCACAATAATAATTATAGAAAATAGTCCAGAAGGGTTTGTGGAGTGCCTCCTTCTTTCTTCTTGTTTTCCTACCCTGATGGAGAAGTGTCAAGATTATTTTAGCAAGAAGTTGTTCCCAGGCCGGGTGCAGTGGCTCACGCCTGTATTCCCAGCACTTTGGGAGGCTGAGGCAGGTGGATCACCTGAGGTCGGGAGCTTGAGAGCAGCCTGACCTCTCTGCTCTCTACTAAATATGGTGAAATTTAGTAGAGGGCACTGTCTCTACTAAAAATACAAAAATTAGCCGGGCATGGTGGCACATGCCTGTAATCCCAGCTACTCAGGAGGCTGAGGCAGGAGAATCACGTGAACCCAGGAGGCAGAGGTTGCAGTGAGCCAAGATTATGCCACTGCACTCCAGCCTGGGCAACAGAGAAAGCCCTCGTCTCAAAAAGAAAAAGAAAAAGAAAAGAAAAGAAGTTGTTCCCTTGGGACTGGGTTTCTCAGACTCATCACTAACGACATTTTAGGGCAGATACTTCTTTGTGGTGAGGGGCTGTCCTGTGCATTATAGGATATTTAACAGCATTCCTGACCTCTATCCACTCACCCCATCCCACAGTTATGACAACCAAAAATGCCCCCAAAATTGTCAAATGTCCCACAGGGATCAAAATCACTCCTAGTTGAGGACTACTCCCTTCAAGAGTCCCAACAAGCCTAGAGCTTAGGCACTCTGTGTGTCAACGGTGAGGTCAGATGCAGTATTTGGTGGCACTGTGAGCAGATGAAATTGTTTTTCCCACCGAGCAGCATGCTCCATTGAGAAGGTGAATGAATGTTCTCCTTCTGGCTCTGATAGCCTAAAATCATGAGGACATCCAAAGCCATCTTGTTTTTGGTTTTCACCTAGCTTTGTATATTTCCAGTGAAGTGAAAGGAGAAAAGTATGTTATATTCGCTTCCTTGGACTGCTATAACAAATGACCACCAACTGTGTGGCTTAAAACAACAGAAATTTACTCTTTCACAGTTCTGGAGGCTGGAAGTCCAAAATCAACACGTCAACAGGGCCACGTTTCCTCCAAAGGCTCTAGGGAAGAATCCTGCCTCACCTCTTCCAATTTCTGGTGGCTCCAGGCATTCCTTAGCTTAAGTCTGCGTCCCTCCAATCTCTGCCTCCATCTTTGCATCTTCCCCTCTGTGTGTCTCTCACAAGGACACTTGTCACTGGATTTAGGGTCCACCTGGATAATCCAGGGTGATCTCATCTAGAGATCCTTTACTTGATCACATATGCAAAGATGCTTCTTCCAAAGCAGCTCCCACTCACAGGTTTGGGGATGTGGACAGACTTTGCTGAGGCCTCCCATTCAACCCATTAACGCTCTAAAACAAAGCTCCATTTAAGGGAAAACAGACTGACTTTTTTGTACTTTATGGTTTTAAAAAACATTTTGAAACAAACAAAAGTTGTAAGTGTAGTTTAAAAATCCTAAAACCTTTCTTTTTTAGTTTAGTTGCTGACATGATGCCCCATTACCCTCAAATACGTCAGTGTGCATTTCCAACAAACAAAGACATTCCCCTACCTAACCACAGTGCAACCATGAAAACCAGGACACTGACAGCAGGCACGACCTCACCCCCGCGCTCACAACTCACAACCCGTGCAAGTTTCTCCAATTGTCCTAATACTGTCTTTCAGAGCAAAAGCATCTACTTCAGAATCACACAGAGCATTTGGTAGCCATGTGCCTTCACTCTTCTTCACTTTGAAACCAACCCCCAGTCTTTTCTTGATCTTCAAATTCTTAACATTTTTTGAAGATTCAGGATCAGTTATTCGGTAGCATGTTTCTCAGTTTGGGCCTGTCTGATATTTCCTCATGATTAGATTCAAGTTATGTGTCTTTCTCAGGACAATTCCAAAAGTAATTTGTGTTCTTCTCCATGTGTGCTATCAGGTAACATACCTTTTCAATTTGCACAATTCCTGGCAAGGAAGAATGATCACTTGATTAAAGTGTCTCTGCCAGGTGGCTCTTCCCCCTCTGCCCTTGTAATTCATAAGTATTTTGTAAGGAGGAACCTGGAAACTATCTAAATATCCCATTCCTCACCTAACTTTCCATTTCTTAGTGTGTTTATTTGTATCTGAATGGACTAATGAATTCCTATTTTATTCAAAATCTGTTACTATCATTATTTGTTTTGAGGCTAACACTGTGTCACATTTGGCCAGAGGAAACCTTGTGTCTGGCTCTGTGTCCTTCTGACATGTCCAATCATTCTTTGATCACTTCCTTGCTTTCTGGCACAGCAAGATTCTCTGAGCTTATTTAGTACTTTCTTTGCTCCTAAAGGAAGCTCTGGTCCCTTTTACTGGGAAATGGACAGTGTTTCAAGCACCATTGTGTTCCCTTTTGTGCATTTTTCCAGACCGATATATTCTCTGTCCTGCTTCACCCCTCATTCCTTCCACACACTATGTTTACATCACAGTGTACCTCTCTCTCCCCTACCCCTGCCTCCACACATCCCATCCTGTTTCTGTGTGCATGTTTGGAAGCACTAACTCTGTGAAACAAGCAGTCATGCAACAGCATCCTGGCTCTGAGAAAGGCTGGCTGCTATAGGCAGAAGTGCTGGGCAACCCACTGGCCATGCCTGTGGCATGCTGGCTGCAGGACTTCTGGCAACATAGCTGCAATGATTTAAACCTCTGAATTTGTGTGGGTCATTCCCAAGCACAAGTGAGGATCAGGACCCATGACTGACTTACCATTTCATACTGGGAGGACAACCGAGTTCCTGTTTGGCCTTAGTTCAGCTTTTCCCCAGACTGCTTTCCCTGATATTTTGAATCTTGAGAATTATTTTACCAGGTCTTCTCTACTTGGCATCTTTCCTCCTCTAAGAAGGAAAATGTGAAAGGCTTCACTAATTCAGTCATGCCAGCTTCTGCTTAGGTCTGGGGCTTTCAGCCAGACTGCACCCCGGGGTAGGGCCAGTTGGTTCCCTGGAGGTTGTGAGTGGAGCCTAGGGGTTAACATGGACTGGTATGTGCCCAGGGCTTGCACACATTTTACCCTGTCCTTCCAGGCTATATCCCACCCCATTACTCTTTGATGCCTTATGACAACTCATGAGGTAGCCTCTGCCATCCAGATTCTTTTATTTTCCTCTGTGGGCTTTCTGTCCTCTGCCCATCTTCCTACTGGTCTTTATCATTGTGGATTTCCTAAGCATGACTTCCTATACCCACTCCGTCTGGAATTTAATAACACCTTTTCTTTTCTTTTAAGTTACACGTGCCCAACATTTCTGTCCTCTACTCCAGCCTCTCCTGAGTGGTCTTGAAACCCTAGGAAGCTGCCCTGGATAGGGCTAGAAGAGACACCTGAGCTCTGGGCAAACAATCCAGAGGCCAGCGAGAGGCCCTTGGCATGGCCGGTGAGGAGTGCTCTGTTTCCTGCTCACTGAACTGGGGAAGCAAGAAGGAGACACAGAGTGAGTGAAGCGTGAGTCGTGATGGAGAGTAAGGAGGCAGCAGTCGTCGTGTTGGGCTGTGTGAAATTTAAACAAGTGAAGGAAGAGGCTAAAAGAGAGGAAGAGGAAGTGGATCCTTGAAGAAGAGCAGAGGGGCCACCAGAGAGTGAAAAGGGAAAAGTAGCTCCCTTGGTTTCCAACATCTTTCTAGAAACAAATGCCAGTTCATTTAAAGCCCAACTTCTCTTGCTTCCTGACCAAGAATTCTGTCAGATCTTTATATCCTTACAATTAGCTGTCTTTCTTGTGCCATTTTGAGTGGATTTCTCTTTCTTGCCACCAAAAGAAGCTTTCTTGAATTATTTTAAGAGACAGGGTCTCACTCTGTTGGCCAGGCTAGAGTACAGTGGTGTGATCACAGCTCACTCTCTGTAAGCTGCAAACTTCTGGGTTCAAGAAATCCTCTCACCTGAGCTTCCCAAGTAGCTAGGACTATAGGCGCACACAACTGTATTTTCTTTTTACAGATGGGGTCTTGCTGTGTTGCCCAGGCTGGTCTTGAACTCTTGGCTTCAAACAAACCTCCTCAGCTTCCCAAAGTGATTGGATTGCAAATGCCCTCCCAAAGTGTTGGGATTATAGGCATGAGTCACCCTGCCCAGCCTTCTTGAACATTCTTATTGACTACATTGCCTTCAAGACCTCTCAGGTGGAGACTGTTCTCCCAAGTCCTGAAAGAAGGGTGAGCATTCCTTCTCACTGTACAGTGCTGCCACCCAAATGTCCCTGTGACACTTTTTTGTTAAACAACCATCCTTCTTTGCAGGCCCATGTGAAGCAAGGGGATGTATCTTCCTCTTCCCTGTCATCCATTGGTATCTGGACCCTTCTCCAGGTTCCCTGGTAAACACAGAAAGCTCTCCCTTTGTATCCCTTGCCATCATCCCGGGCAATGTCAGGGTCCACATGGATGGTTCACGTGCCCCATCTGCCCCACAGTCCCTCCACCCATCCATTTCAAAAAGAGTGAAAACAATACATTACAAAATGATTCATGTTTTATAGCTTAGGAAATACTTTCCCAGTCATGAGCTCATTTTGTTTTGATTTTTGAACTCCATTCCCAAAGCCAAAGCCTAGACCCATCCTCTTATCACTGCTTCATTTCCAAAGCCTAGATGTCATTTTTAGGAAGCTGGGCCTTTAATGCTACGTGAAAATATCTTACTAATCCTTCAAGAAATACTGATCTCCATTTTCTTCTTCCAAGCCTAAGTTTTCCTTCTGTCTGCACTCTTACTGTCTTGGCTCCAATCTGCTCCAGGATCTTAACACATCCTTTTTTCATCTCTTTCTCTGTCATTTCCATGTCCAGGCACCCTTTTCCTTGACCTAATTAAAGAGTCCAATGTTTTCCTAGAAACCAGACCTCTTCAATCTTGCTTCTCCCTTAAGCTGCCATTCAGCGTCTTCCTACTCACTCCCTACTTTAGGGCTTTTGCGCGTCATTCTGCCTCTGGTATCTCTTCACACATTCCTTCTTTAATCCTCCAAACTCTGTTCTGACAGGCCCTGATTCTTGTTGTTGTTATTATTTTTTAATACCACAAAGCTTGCTTTTATGGATTTGTTTTTTTAAGGGAAAAGGATGACTACCCATTTCCCAGTTCGAATTTGACCACCAAGCCCTGGGAACTCTCCTCCTTCGGCCTCTGAGACACTCTTTTCCTTGAGTGTCTGGAGAGGGTTTTCTCCAAGCTCTCTGGTCCATGTCTTCCCTTGCCACCTTAAATGGAGGCCTCTCTCAAAGTTCTCATGTGGTCCTGGAGGGTCCCCTCACTGTTTCACTCTCTCCCACCCACCCCCTCCTGACGCTACCCCCATCCCTGTTGAGTTGGTGAGCTACATTTTCGAATGCCTATCTGACATCTTGCTCCAGTTTCAAACTGAACTCCATGTCTTTCCCCTAAAAAGCTGTGTAAATGACATCACCAACCACCAATGCACACAGAAACGCTGGCGGTTTAATTCCCAAAGTGAATCAGTAGCTCCTAGTGCCAGACGGCTGGAGAGTTTTGTACCCATTCTGCAATTCAGCGCCTAACTCCCCTCCCTGATCTGTGCCTGATCCATTCCTATGACCCTCTACCTGGCTTTTCTGCCTCCAAACTCCCCTCTTTTCAACCTTAAAACACAGGTTTTGTCCTACCATTTCCATTGCTGACTTTGCACTGATTTCTCACTGTGTAAAGGTAAAGGCCCCGGCTCCTGGGAGGGGACCCAAGGGCTGCATGGTGTCCCTGACACGTCCCCACCATACCCTCCAAGCCCCTTGGCTCCTGCCACAGGAGTCTCCCCACTGATCCCTGAACCTGCTGTTGTTCTTCCCATGCCTCCACTTACCGTTCCTTCAGTTAGGAAGATTTTTCTCTTCATTTTCTGCCCATCCAAAAGCTCCCATAAGTTAAAGTTCAGATGGATGGCCGCTCTTCTGAGAAGCATTCTTTGATGCTCCTGGACAGAACTAGCTTGCTCCTCTTGTCTCCCATACTGCACTACCATTAATTCCTCATTCACCCTGCCTTGAATTATAAATGGTTGCAGTCATGCACCACATAATGTCTTGGTCAACCGTGGACTGCATATACAACGGTGGCCCCATAAGATTATCAGACTGTGTTTTTATTGTACCTTTTCTATATTTAGATGCACAAATACTTAACCTTATGTTACAGTTGCCCGCAGTAATCAGTACAGTCACATGCTGTATAGGCTTATAGCCTAGGAGCAGATGGCTGTACCATACAGCCTTGGTATGTAGTAGGCTATGCCCTCTAGGTGTGTGTAAGTACACTCTGTGATGTTTGCATAACGAGAAAATAGGCTAAGGACATATTTCTCCAACTGTATCTCCATTGTTAAGCAATGCATGACTGTATTGTTATTTTTTCAGAGTGATATTGAAATCCCCATTAGCTAAGGAAGATGCCAAGACTCAAAAGGTCTAAATTTCTTTTTCTTTTTTATTTTTTTTTGAGACGGAGTCTCACTCTGTCATGGGGCTGGAGTGCAATGGCACGATCTTGGCTCATTGCAACCTCTACCTCCCAGGTTCAAGCAATTCCCCTGCCTCAGCCTCCCGAGTAGCTGGGACTACAGGCACCTGACACCATGTCCAGCTAATTTTTTTTTTTTTAGTAGAGATCGGGTTTCACCATGTTGGCCAGGATGGTGTTGATCTCTTGACCTCAGGATCCACCTGCCTCGGCCTCCCAAAGTGCTGGGATTGCAGGCGTGAGCCGCCACACCCTGCCAGGTTTAAATTTCTTAAGATGACACAGCCTGAAGCTATAGAACTGGAATATGAACCCAGGTTGGCTTTACTCCAAAGCTCACTCTCTTTCTTCCTAGGGCCTAGATTAATGGTTCCCAGTCTCCACGGTACAATTGAAATCACTTGGGGAATCTGCGGAAACTACTGTACCACCCAGGCATTCTGATTTAATTGGTATGGAGTGTAAACTGGGGCTTTGGGTTTTTAAAAATATTCCTCAGGTGACTCTAATGTGCAGCCTACCTCTGCCATAGGCTACTCAGTGCTTTCCCCAGTGTCTGGCACATAGTGTGTTTAGTACATGTTTGCAATCAATCTTTTCTCCATATGCTTTTCTGGTCCACTGGACACTTGCTTTTCAATTCTAAGGCTGGCAACAATTCAAAAGAAAAAATAAAGCAGAGAAAGAAAGTAATTATCTGGCCAATATGAGCCCCCCCAAATTCATTTTACATGAAATTTTCCAAATCAATATAAAGAAATTAGGAAGCATAGGCCAAAGTTACATTTTAACTTATTTCACTTGATCCTCCATTGCCTTCCTTTGGCAAGAGCAGCCTGCTTCTGTGGCAACCTCCAGTCCCCACTCTTTCCATCCCTCCAGCAGCTGCACATTGACAGGACTTGTTTTACAAATTGATCCCAAGGCGGAGCCTACCTTCTTTTGAAGGCAGGCTCTGCAGAGGAGGCGACAAGGATCAGGTCACTCTCCCTGAGTCCTAGACATGGTCCCTGTGTCATGCTGACACAGCCCTGCACAGCCCTGGTAACTGACAGAAAAGACATCTCATTGGGTTAGTTACTCCCTTTGCATAATGTGAGGTTATCACCTTACAGCCAAATTAATGGAAGGACATTTGAAAACTGGGCAACCTCTTTAAAATGTTTTGTCCCATTAAGACTTTATTTATAACTTTTAATATTAAATTCTGTCAGTGAGGAAACATCACCTGGTCTAACTGCTGTGAATTTACACGCACTTCTTGTCTAGTGAATAGGATATGTATTCCTATAAAATTCTAGTAAAGCTTCTGCATTGTTACATCTAAAGAGAAAACAACTCAGAAGACCTTTCGGCATCTATGAAGGTCATAAAACTACACTTCCCAGATGTTATTGGATACAGGTGTTGGTCCTTGCTAGCAATAATCTAGAACATATGACAGCATGGGCATCCTTTCTGCGTGCTCAAAGTTCTGGATTAAATAGTTCATTCAACAGACTTTACTTGGGGTCTTCTCGACATGCCAACATACACGGTGTTCATATAGAACCAAGTCCTCTGCGGCCCCAGTGACTCACAGTTGTGTTCCTTTAGAAAGATGCCTAGCTGAACAGCGTCAGCTGGATGATACTCTACATGGTACTTAAAGAGGTGCTTCAGAGCCTCAGATGATTGAGTTCTTAGTGAATGGGCCACGTGGGAGGCTTGTCATGGAAGGCAGGCACAGGTGGAGGCTGTGCCTTTGATGATAACTTCTGAAACTCAGCCTCTTCAAGTGCAAGACAAGAGAGTCATATTAAAAATTCGGCTGGACGCGGTGGCTCATGCCCGTAATCCCAGCACTTTGAGAGGCAGCGGCAGGTGGATCACGAGGTCAGGAGTTCAAGACCAGCCTGGACAAGATGATGAAACCTCCGTCTCTACTAAAAATACAAAAATTAGCCGGGCGTGGTGGCGGGTGCCTGTAATCCCAGCTACTTGGAAGGCTGAGACAGAGAATTGTTTGAACCTGGGAGGTGGAGGTTGCAGTGAGCCAAGATCACACCACTGCACTCCAGCCTGGGTGACAGAGCAAGACTCCGTCTCAAAAAAAAAAAAAAAAAATAAGGAAAGAAAAGAAAAGAAATTCATTTCTGAGGTTCACACCAGCTCTATGGTGAGTCTGAGGGTCTGTAGAGTTCAGAGGATGGGGTGGCCATGGAGACCTTCTTGCAGGGAGGTGTGTGTAACCAGCTCCAGAGTGTATTCCCCACGTGGCGGAGGGGAGACAGAAAGTGGACTGGCCAGGACCTGGTCAGGAAACACACCAGTTACAGAAACGGACAATTCAATATAGACAACTGGAGAACATCAAGGGAACCCTGGGCTATTGCAGAAATAGGAAGTGCAGGAAGCAGCCAGCACTCTTAGATGTAGAGGAACAAAGGGAAGAGGTTGGGATTCTTTGAAACTAGAAACTTGGAGCTAAGGTGGTGGTCCTGGCCTGATGGTGTTGGTGTCTGTTAAAGCCACAGTGAGGCTGGTCTGGAGAGTGAGAGAAAACTGTAAACTAGAACCTGCTGCTGCTGCTGCTGCAGGAGGAGGAACTGTTGCTGAAATAACACAGACAGGAACATCCAGCAGACAGAGCGCATCCCCTCTCTTTCTCCTCTTTCAGCCTTGTAGTCCCCTCTGATATCTTTTTGAGGAGCCAACCAAGGAGTGGCTGGCAAAGCAGAAATATGGTTTGCAGCTTCAGCCAAGTGGCCAGAGCTGTGCACTGAGTGATGGTCTGGAGATGAGAGAGTATATTTATACCTAGCCCAGGAAGAAAGGGGAACAGGGGTCACTACTAGCTAGGGAACTTGTTTAAGCAAAGTAGAACCATATTCACCATGTCCAATATCCCCCATATCTGCTTGTAACATTGTACCGATTCACTCTTTAATCCCCACAACCATTGTATGAAATCACTATTGTTATTCAACTGTGGCAAAGGAAGAACTTAGCTCAGATGGGTTAAATAACTCTCCAGTCTTACCCAGAATGGGGATCAGAATGCAGAATTGTCCCATTTTAAAGCTCTTCCCATCACAGGATGCACTGTGTGTGCTGAAGATGTGTTTGGTATGTCTAAGCAGCAGTGAGTAGACTGGAAGGATTCATGGGGAACAGATTTGGAAGGGGAAGTATGGGCTAGATTGTGAAAGAGTATGGGATTTGGACCTTTTAGGCATTAGGGACCAATGAAGATTTTGGAAGACTGCAGAGAAATGATGGAAACACTTTTAGAGTGATTTATTTGGCAAGAGTGAACAAGGTGGATTGATGAGAAGAAAATCCGGTGCCACTGAGCCTCATTGGGCATTCAATTTAATCATTTAGAAATGAAGTGATATAGGCCTTGGTTTGGATGGTGGCAATGAGAAAGAAGAGGAAGGGAAAAATATTTGAAAGAAAGAATACACAGAAATGGTTGCACATAGAGATTATATGAAAAGTAGGACTCAAGGATAATTCTGAAATTTGGGGGTCTTGATAACTAGTAGAATAGTGTTTCTCCCTTCAGAAATAGAACTTTTGGGAATTCTGGAATGTTCTTCCTTTTCAAATGTGGCCTCTCTCCCTGCACTGCCCCCTGCCCCTAATGCACCATGATGGCATAGGATTCCCAATGCTCTGAGCTTCACCCTTGATTACCATCAGCAGAGTTGATAAGTTGAACTAATTCAGAGATAACTGTTTACTGTGTAGTCAGGGAAAGCATTCGCTTGGAGACTGGAAACTGCTGTTTTTCACTGTCACCAACTTGCTGTTATTCACTAGCTTTGACTTGATCCAAGTTATTTGATAGTATGGCTAAGAGGATGTATTGGGATAATATAGGTCAATGGTTCTCAACCTTTGGTTTTATTGTAATCCCCTGGGGAGCTTTTAAGAAATACCAACACCTTGGCCCATCTCCAGAAATTCTCAGTTAATCTGGGATAGGGCCCAATCTCCCCCACACCAACCCAGGGTGGATCCAAAGGGGCAGGATGGAGGGGGTGACTGGGACCCAGTGTTTGTTTTTTTTTTTTTTTTTTTTTTTTAACCAGCATTTCTGGTTATGTATTTGAATGCTCTCTCACATACATTCTCAAGGACTCTAGAGGGTCTCACTAATGTCTAAGGGTTGTCAGCACAAGAGAACTCACCCAGAACTGGTTTACCACATTCAGGACAGTGTGGGCATCTTGCAAGATAAAGGGGCCAGGGGAGAAAAGATCTCTGCTTGCAGTACAGCCACAGCCCAGTAGGACATTTTGGATTTTCATAGCCTCAATCAATGAAAACATATTTAAAAATTCAACTAGACTTATATAAGAGGAAGAATTTGTTACTTTACCTTCCTAATGTTATGTGAGTGTCATGGGGCATTCTGAGGGGGATAGGTTATGCATGTGGCTGCAGTTCTTAGAGAGGTAGCACATTATATTTGGGTGGTCCAAGCCAAGTTGAGACCCAGTTTACCCAGAGGGCATGTGCTAAAGTATAATCCAAATTACCCTTGAAATTCTCTTGTGAAGATCTGAAGATAGTGTAGTTCTGCCCTCACAGGTCAACATAGATTTTCTTTTACTGTTAAAACTCATTGCTTATTCTTCCCCAAGCCCTTAAGGGATGGTTGGTTTGTGTTTTAAAAGAGCCATTTATACCTAACAACAATATTTCTAAATACAAAATTCACACCTAGAAGGCTCAGGTGCTCAAGTGAGAGACAGGCTGTGCCCAGAGACATGGACAGTAACTGAGGGAGGCACAGATTCAAGTCTCCAGTCCATTCTCACTCAGGGATGCCTGCTCATTGAGGTAATGGTCCCACAAGCTCACATTTTTACCCATATCTCCCCCAACCACTTCACTGTCTCTTAAATGCCACAAGTGTTGGGTTTCTGATAGAGGTCATCAAGACCTTGTTGGACACTCTGAGGGGGGTAGGTTATGCATTAGTTAAGCGCTCATATTAGATGGTAGATTAAAAGTCACTGATATAGAGAAGGGGCTAATTTCCCCAGGACACAAGCCACACACCTAAGGACATCTTCATGTTTGGCATACAGTAGTCCCCTATCAATGGAAAGAATAAAACCCTGTAAAATATTGGAAGAAATTTATTCTGAGGCAAATATGAGTGACTGATGGCTGGTAACAGCCCTCAGGAGATCCTGAGAACATGTGCCCAAGGAGTTTGGGCCACAGCTTAGCTTTATACACTTTAAGGAGACAAAAGACATCAATCAATACATGTAAAATGTATATTGGTTCAGTCTGGAAAGGAGAGACAACAGGACGTGGGGTCTCTCAGGTCACAGGTAGATTCAAAGATTTTATGATTGGCAATTGGTTGAAAGAGTTAAGTTATTATCTAAAGACTTAGAATCAATAGAAAGGAATGTCTGGGTTAAGATAAGGGATTGTAGAGGCCAGGGTTTTATTATGCAGGTGAATTCTCCAGGTAGTAGGCTTCAAAGGGAATAGATTGTAAATTTTTTTTTTTTAATCAGATTTAAAGAGTCTGTTCTATCAGTAATTTCAAAAGGAATGAGGGTATAATGAGGCATGTCTGACCCCCTCTTCCCATCATGGCCTGAACTAGTTTTCCAGGTTAACTCTGGAATGCCCTTTGTTGAGCCAGGGGTTCTATTCAGATGGTTGGGGTCTTGCATTTTATTTTTTGGTTTAACATACGGTATCTGTGATTTCTCTTTCCATAGTTTCAGTTACTTGCAGTCAACTGTGGTTCAAAAATAGGTGAGGACAGTACAATAAGATGTTTTAAGAGAGAAAGACCATATTTACATAACTGTTATTGCAATATATTGTTATAGTTTTTCTATTTCATTATTAGTTATTATTGTTAATCTCTTACTCTGCCTAATTTATAAATTAAACTTTATTATAGGTGTGTATGTATAGGAAAAAATGTAGTGTATATAGGGTTCAGTACTACCCGAGGTTTCAGGGATCCACTGGGCGGTCTTGGAACGTATCCCCTAAGCATAAGTGAGGACTATTGTACCCGCAACCCTAGGCTGATCCAGATGGGCTGGAATCCTTTTACTGAAGCATTGGCTTTGACATCAGGGAGCCTGGTGCCAGCATTTTGGAGTGTGAAGATTGTATTTACATTCCTGACTCCTCCCACTTTTCCCACACTCCCACCCACCCTTAAATTAGCATCATCCTTCTATATCATTGTGTCCTTAGGGTAAACTTTTTGTGTGTGTGTATACACCACTTTTCCTGTCAATGGCTTCTAATCATCCCTCATTCTTAGCATGATGTAATTAAGCACCAAACTCACATTTTGTGATCCTTGTGGTAGGTTGTAAGGAGAGAAGAATAGAAACTTAAAGTAAGATTGGCCTGGTTTCATTCTCTGTTTGGTCCAAACCTCAACTTGTGCCTAGAATTGGCAACCAGAGGAGAAAATGGCCAACAGAGAGTCTACCCAAGAACACTAGACTAAATTTCCAGGGGAATTTAGGTTTTTTTTTTTTTTTTTTTTTTTTTTTTTTTTTTTTTTGTCCTTGAGTTGCTTCTATAACTCTCCAATGTCTTTAAAAAGTAAGATTTTGAAAATAGTTTTTTCTAATTGTCACAGTGGGAGGATTGGCCTCCTCCAGTCGACTCCATCTTACCTGAAGACATGGGTGAGGTTTTTAAGCTAGTGGGTCTGTGTACTGTAAATACTAGGTATCAAATGAAGACACAAATCAGCTGAGAGCAGGATCTCATTATGAAAGGAGTCATTTGTGTACCCAGACTTAGTTATGCTACTATAAGAGCACTACTAGACTCTCCTTACCCTAGGGTGAGGACATTAGCAGAATCTTTGAAAAATGCCTGTGGTTTATCAGTTTGCAAAAAGATCCTTGGAGGCTTATAGTATGGAATGATTGTGAGACTCCACCCTCATCTTCCTAAGAATTGAATTAGAGAAATCTGTTTTTAAGAGTGTGGCCCTAAAAAATAATCTGCTGGCATGAAAGGACTTCAAAGTCCCTAAAGGGGAATTCATTATGAGAGAGTCTGCTCGTGATTCCCGTTCAACATAAAAGCATGGAGGTTCTTTGGGAAGGAGAGGTTCTAGCAAAACATGTAAGTGAGGCTGAAGAACCTGTGGATCTACCCACCAAGATATATCGTCATTCTTTGAGAACAATAGATGAATATGTGAGTGAAAAATAAAAGAGCTATACCTGTGGAACCTAAGTGTGAGCTTTGGGCTGTTCAGGGATCTTGCAACTCTGCAGGGCTGGTGTTCAATGATGGGGTCCTATGTAAGTAACAGAAGCAGTAATGCTGGTAGGCTAAAGAGACTTTCCAGTTAGGCTGCTTGGGAATACTACCCCATTTAGATTCAATGAGGCTTGGGGATTCTTGGATAGTTTGCAGTGGGAGCCTCAAGAGAGAGATCTTGGATTTATACTAATTAGGATTGGAGGAAAATGTGTAAATCTGGTAAAGAGGGTTATACCAGCTATACTAGCTTTCAAGCTCTAGTTATTCATTTGTAATGGGAGTAGGGAGACAGTATAGGGGAAGAAAATTCTAGTAGTATGATAATGTTTTGAGACAACCAGCTCTTAGGGATCATTAGGCTTTTGAGATCCTTTTACTCACCTGCAGGAAATCAGAGTGTGAGTTTCTGATGCTTTCATGGACAGGTCATTATGTATACACCAAAGACTTACTTGAAGACACTTTCTGAGCCACATGATAAATAGCAGGCTATTGAAGTTACTATATAAAATCGGAGTTTTCTTGACTTTAAGAAGTGTTTTGAAAGTAGTAAGCAAAGTTAATGCTCTCCTATTCTTGTATTTTAATTGTTGCAGGTTATTTTTCATTAGATTAACACTAAGAAGTCAATATTGTAATCTATTTGTGGCTCTCAGAAAATTTACAATAATTTCAGTTGTAACCAATTTACAAAACAATCTTGGCAAGAGTTGGTTTGCATACTTATGAGAGATTCAAATCTCTCATACTTATGAGAGATTCAAAAATTTGTACCAGGCTTGATGAGAATTTTTTTTGAATGTGTATATCAGAATTGCTTAAAGAACACTTGAGTCTTTTGTTTATTCATTCCTTTGTTTGAAAAAGCATATGAGCTTATTGAATACTTGCTTTATCGTTGAATCCAGATTGAGAAGTGAGAAAAGAAATTGGTGTAGGGAAAGGGAGGAAGGGAGGGAGCCTGCCTAAAGGAAATAGTCCAGATCATCCTTGGCTAATGTGTATTGGAATTGTAGCTTTATAGATTAGATTAACTTTAGTGAAAAGTTGACATTTTATAATATTAGGTCTATTGTAGTATTCTCTCCATTCATTCAAAGTATCTCCTTTTCATTACTAAAGTTTTGTAGGTTTCTTTCTTAATAGTTCTGCATAGCAATGACTGTTTATTCCTAAGCACTTTTTGTTTCTGCTATGAGTTTCTACTATCCTAACCAGTTTCCCAGCTTTCAGTAAGTTCTTCCCACATCCACACCTGCAAATTCACTCTCCTTCTTTTAGGTTGACTGAAGAGGTGTAAAAATTATTTTCATCTTTCTATGAGATAAATTATTCATTTTTTTGCTATAATTTTATCTTTAAAATTTTAACATGCTTACTTAACAATGTCTAAAGTTTATCGATACTTCTACCCTTCTAAACAATTTTAAAAAGCTAAACTGCTTAAAACTGATCACTCCATTTCCATCTTGATGTTGTTGCCAATACTTTGTTTCACTTTGTTTTATTATCAGACATTAGTAATTACTAGTTATTTCTAAATATTCACTGTTGTCTACATTTACCTGCACAAGAACAAATTTATTTATTCATCATATATTATTGCATCTCGGTTCTTCCTTTTGGAATATATTTCCTTTTTCCTGAAGTTCCTAGATAGAGTATGCTTTTGGTAGATTTTGTCTCAAAATGTCTTTATGTTGCCCTTGCTCTTTAATAATAATTCAGCTGGATATAAAGTTACAAATTGACAAGAAATTTGAAAATTGATTCCATTGCCCTCTGCTTTCTATCAATGCTTTGAAAAAGTCTACACTTAATTTGATTATTGTTCTTTTTTAGACAACTTTACTTTTCTCTCTGGTAGCTTTTTGCATCTTCTCTTTTTCTTCTACTCTCTACAGTGTCTCAGCAATATGTTTTGTTACAGATATATTTTGTTAATTCTACCTTGTAGTTATACTTCTTGAAACAGGATTTATATATTTCATCCATTCTGGAAAGCACTCATTTTTCCCATTCTCTGTCTCTTTCTGGAACTTCTAGTATAAGTATATGAGGAACCTTTTCATTCAATCTTCCATGTCTCTTAATCCATTTTGTAGTTTTTCTTTATATCTTGGACAACATTCTGGGTAATTTTTTTAAATCTATCTCCTACCTACTTCATTAACTTTTTCTTTAGCTGAATCTATTTTTTCTGTCCAGCAGAGAAACTCCACTGACTTTTTTTTAAAAAGACGTATTTAATCAACATCAAGATCAGACTCTTACATTTAGCGATCAACAACATGTGTACAAAAATAAGGATATTATAAAACTTTTGTTGTAATGCTTCATACTTTCCACAGAACAAAACCTAAAATACCTGTTATATAGTTAGTCACAAATACTATCCTTATGGTTTTTTGCTCATAGGAGTATGTTCTAAAGCATCTCTTTTTGTAGGATGTAGATCCTGCCACTGCAGTTGGCTGAGTTCATAAACCTGTTGTAACCTGTAGCTTTCTTGTTATTTTTCAGGCTTTCCTCTTTTGCTAAGCACTTTTTCTTGGCAGTAATTCAAATCTTCTGCCACTGCTATAGCTTCTGCTGATGCTAAAACAACCATAACCACCTTGGTTTTGTGGTTTGGCAAAGTATTGGCTCTCCCGGTATAAGAACCGGAGCTTGTGCTCTACAGTCTCCTTCCTTTATGGGTCCAGAATTTGAAGATTATTGTAATTGCCATTGTACACTGTAGCTTCTACCACCTCCAAAATTGTTTCCATCATTACCAATACTATTATAACTATCCCCACTGCCATGATATCCACCACCATCATGGCTGCCACCAAAGCTGTCACAACCATTGTAGTTTCCTCCATAATTAAAGTTGCCATTCCCTCTAAAATAGCCTCCACAACGACTGCTGAAGTTTTCAGAACCACTTTGACTTAGATAAGGCACTTACAGTCTCTTGCTTAGCCAGGGATTTCCCTACTTCACAGTTATAGCCATTCACAGTATGTTGTTTCCAAATGAAAATCTTATGAACTTATGGTCACCAAAGTTTACAGAAGCAAAGACTCTCCTCTCATCACTGCCCCAGTCTGTAATGATTTCACTTCAATCTTCCTATACTGCTATGTATTATCTATTATGAGAATGATAGATGCAGTTGCCTGTGTAAGGAAATGTTTAGTGGCTGCTTCTGTAGGGCAGGGGTTGATTTTTTTAAATGAAGATTGGGATAAGGGGATGGAACTTAGGCTTAGCCTATAGTTCCATTAATTTTATTGTCCCTAGGAGGTTTACCTCCATTAATAGGATTTCTGCCTAAATCAGTCATTATTCAAGAACTTAAAAAAAATGACAGTCTTAATTCCCCAACCATTATAGCTATTATAACCCTACTCAACCTATACTTAATTATATGCTTAATTTACTCTGCCTCAGTGACAATATTCCCCACATCCAATGACATAAAAATAAAATGACAGTTTGAAAACACAAAGCCCACATTATTCCTCCTACCACTTATCTCTTCTACCCTCCTTTTACCTATTTCCCCATTAACACTATCTATGATCTACAAATTTAGGTTAAACAAGACCAGTGGGCTTCAAAGCCATTGAATATCACCCATCCAATGAATCCCCCCAACGAAAAAAGCTTTATGTTTCTATATTAATTATCCTACAGATTTTTAAAATTATAGCATTCACAACCACAGAACTAATCATATTTTATATTCTCTATGAAGCTACACTTATCCCTATGCTAATCTTTATTACCTGCTGAGGTAACCAACCAGAGCACCTCAATTAAAGCTCATATTTTCTATTTTATATACTAGCAGGGTCTCTCCCCTTATTATACTTATTTATACCCAATTACCTTAGGTTCACTAAATATGATAATAATGACATTCACCACCCAGGAACTGATCCAATAATCTCATATGACTAGCATGTATCATAGCTTTTATAGTAAAAATACCCCTATATGGACTTCAACTATGACTTCCTAAAGCTCACACGGAAGCCCCCATTGCCAGCTCAATAGTACTTGCAGCAGTACTCCTAAAATTAGGCAGCTATGGTATAGTATGCCTCACCCTCACCCTTTAGCATTGACTTAACAGGCAGAATATTATGCTTTGTTGTTTGGACTTATGTAGTACAGGAATAACTGCTAGAATGAGAATAGAGAATAGAAGGACCAGTATACCTCCTAGTTTATTAGGAATGGATTGTAAGATTGCATAATCTTCCTATACTACTCAAAATAATCTCTTACATGTTGTTCTTCAATGTCTTCCTTAACGCCACAAAGATCTTTTTCATAGGTAACTGGGCTCCTGGTCTTTGGTAAAATGTTTAAAAAAATCCCTCTTTGATTTCACAACTCTTCCACCTTGTGTGGACTTCCATTCATAACTGAATCTGCTTGCACCACAGTGGCATATATGACAAACCTAAAGATTCTGGAGTGCTTAGTTTGTGCATCTTTCATTACCATACAATCTGTGTGTATTTCCCATTACTGAAAATGGCTCTTCCATCTCTTATGATTATTTTAATAAAGAGCTTCTGCAGTTCTTTGGGCTCTTTGGGACACTGACTAAGACATGACTGCAACAGGAGAAGACTACTGTGTTTCCTCTGTTGAGGCCACAGGCAGAAAATCACAGAGTTTTTCATATCAGTGGTTATATTTTTAATTTCTGGGTATTTCCTTCCTTCCCTCTTTCCCTCCTTCTCTTCCTTTTTTTTTTTTTTTTTTCAAGGTCTCGCTCTGTCACCCAGGCTGGAGTGTAGTAGTGCAAACATAGCTCACTGCAGCCTTGACCTCCAGGGCTCAAGCAGTCCTTCTGCCTCAGCCCCCTCAAGGAGCTGGGACTACAGGTGCATGCCAAAACACCTGGCTGAGTTTTGTATGTTTTTATAGAAATGGGGTTTTGCCATGTTGCCCAGGTTGGTCTTGAACTCTTGAGCTCAAGTGATCTGCCTGTCTCAGCTTCCCAAAGTGCTGGAATTACAAGCGTGAGCCACCACACCTGGCCCTGGGTGTTCTCTTTCATCTTTTAGCTTAACCTTCCTTCCTTCCTTTCCTTCCTTTCCTTCCTTTCCTTCTTTCCTTCCTTCCTTCCTTCCTTGACTGAATCTGGTTCTGTTGCCCAGGCTGGAGTGCAGTGGTGTGATCTCAGCTCACTACAACATCCACCTTCCGAGTTCAAGCAATTCTCCTGCCTCAGCCCGGCTAATTTTTGTATTTTTGTTAATTCAACCTGAGTAATCAAGCATTAGGCAGGGGCTTGGAGAAAATTCTTAAATTATGATTCATACCGTGTCTAAGTTGATACATAATATTTTAGAACCATCATCAACTGTGGATGGACTCTCTACATGACAGAGAAAGCACATTTCTTGTGACCAGAAGTCTCACATTTTCTGCAAGAATCTAAAAACTATTTTATTTTATTTTTTGAGACTGAGTTTCACTCTTGTCACCCAGGCCAGAGTGGAATGGTGCCATCTTGGCTCACTGCAACCTCTGCCTCCTGGGTTCAAAAGATTCTCTTGCCTCGGCCTCTTGAGTAGCTGGGATTGCAGGCGCTTGCTACCGTGCCCAGCTAATTTTTGTATTTTTAGTAGAGACGCTGTTTCGTCATGTTGGCCGGGCTGGTCTTGAACTTCTGACCTCAGGGGATCTGCCCACCTCAGCCTCCCAAAGTGTTGGGATTACAGGTGTGAGCCACCACACCTGGCCAATCTTTTTTCTTTAAATATTATGTACCTTATTTATGTATTGTTCGTTTTTAATTTTCTTTTATTGTTCTAAACAGATTTATTTATATAATCTGTCTGTAATAATTTTATTATCTGACATTCTTGGGAGTCTATGATTTGTCTGTTTATGACTCTTGGTCATGGTGGCTTATTTTGTGGTGTGTTTTGTAATTTTGAATTATGAACTCAGGTTTGGTGAAATTTTTATCTGTGGGTATCCCCTTCAGCCTGGTTAAAAATGTGAGCTTCAAGCAGGTTTTGCCTTTGCATCTGCTCAATCCAGAAAGTTTTTAAAGGTTGATTTCTTGACTAAACAATTCCTGGCATATACAAATTATGTGAATTCTAACATCAGAATAAGGTGAGAAGAGAATGTCAGCTGTAAATTGTCAGAGGACACATTTTCTCTACTACAATTCTATTTTACAACAGACTAGTTCGTTGCTGATTCCCTGTGGTTGTGGTCAGGTTTTTCCTTTATTAAATACATAGCTCTTTGAAGAGTCTGACTGTGACCTTATTTCCTACACCAACGTGGTCTTCAAAACCCAAACATCTAAACAGAAACATTAGTAAACTTCTATTGGGGTACTGAATCGGGTTTTCAGCTTTCTCTTCATTTTGGTCTTTGGAGCTTTCCTATATTAGAGACTGAAGGTTGGGAGAGTTCACTTAAACATTTCAAAAGATGTTTATTTTACTTTATGCAAAATTTCTGGGCATTTGTAGCTGGGGGCTTTTTTGAGAAATATTTGATTTGCCATATTACCAGAAATATTTATGTCTCATTTATTTCATTTATCTTATTCTATGGTGTTTCCCAAACACTAGGGAAAAATATTTGGCAGATTGTAAATTGTACCAGATATTTGTTGAATAAATAATTGTTGAATTAAGGAATAAAGCTGAATAACATCCACATATTTTAGAAGAAATGTTCAGAAGATAGATTCTTAACTCCAGGCAGCAGCAGTAAGGATGGGAATTTTCAGCACTGTTCAAAGACAATGAAAGAAAACGATATTTGGAGATGAGTTGTTCCCTGTCATGGGTGTTAATATATTCTACCTACGGGTCTGATTCTGCTATAGTTGCTATTAGGAAAAAGGCTTACATGTCCAAGGAATAGAAAAATTTCCTTTGGCCATCAACTCACTCTATTTATTGCTCCAAAAGAATGAATCATTTGAATACAATAAAAGTTGATTAACAAAAAAGAAAGAATCAAATTCTAGGCAGGATTAAACTCCCTAGATTTTATTTACTTATTTAAAGTACCACCTTCTTCATGATCTCACATTTCTTAACAGCTTTCTCACAGATTAAAATGCATATCTGGGGGCAGGTTTTTTCCCTATCATGAATAAACATGAGTATAAATCTCTTCCATACACTTTCAGAATAGTTATAACAAAATTTCTCCACCCTCTCCCCTGATCCCTTGTTTAAGATTTCATTTATACAAAGATTCCCTCACTTGCCTTCACTCTTCAAATATTTATGTGAGGACTTGTCTTTGGTTCCCCTACTTTCTGAACAGATTTACCTTTTATTAATTTGGCCACCATCAGAAACAACCCCAATCACAAGTTTGGACTAAGTGACCAGTCAATTGGAGGTGAGTGCTGGGAACCTATGTTCATCCCTACTGGACTGTTTCTAGATAACAAGGTGTATTAGTCTGTTTTCACACTGCTGATAAAGACATATCCGAGACTGGGTAATTTATAAAGAAAAAGAGGTTTAAGGGACTTACAGTTCCACATGGCTGGTGAGGCCTCACAATCATGGTGGAAGGCAAAAGGCACATCTTACATGGTGGCAGGCAAGAGAGAATGAAAACCAAGTGAAGAGGGAAACCCCTTATAAAACCATCAGATCTCATGAGACTTATTCACTACTACAAGAACAGTATGCGGGAACCACCCCCATGATTCAATTATTTCCCACAGGGTCCCTCCCACATGTGGGAATTATGGGAGCTACAATTCAAGATGAGATTTGGGTGAGGACCTTTTGTTTCTAGAAGCATTATCCAATAATCTAGTATTATAAAAATCTTCCCACTTTGCCTTATGAAGAGAAAGAACACCCATACTTCATGTTAAAGGAGGCAAAAATCTTATTGTTAATAGATGCCAATATCATATTTATATGTGCTTTTTGCCTTTAAATATTTTAAAATACATCATTACATTTGAAAGCAATTCTGAAAAATATTTCTCAGACATTGTTGCTAAGAAAATTCTTCCTTCTTCAGTGAGAGGGCAAGTTTATTATGAAAAGTATTTTTTAAATTATTGACATGTTAATTTGACCTGAGTAATCAAGTATTTGGCAGAGGCTTGGAGAAAACTCTTATGATTCATACCACGCCTAAATTGATACATATAATATTTTAGAACCATCATCAACTGTGGATTGACTCTCTACATGACAGAGAAGGCAGATTTCTCATGACCAGAAATCTCAGATTTTCTGCAAGAATCTAAAAACTATTTTATTTTATTTTTTAAGACTGAGTTTCACTCTTGTCACCTAGGCTGGAGTGGAATGGTGCCATCTTGGCTCACTGCAACCTCTGCCTCCCAGGTTCAAGCGATTCTCTTGCCTCAGCCTCTCGAGTAGCTGGGATTGCAGGCGCCTGCTATCATGCCCAGCTAATTTTTGTATTTTTAGTAGAGACAGGGTTTCACCGTGTTGGCCAGGCTGGTCTTGAACTCCTGACCTCAGGTTATCTGCCCACCTCGGCAGTGCTGGGATTACAGGCATGAGCCACTGTGCCTAGCCTATTTTATTTTAAGGAAAAATGCCTGTTGTGTATAATTCAAAGTCACTTTCTGGTAGAGTTTTGTTCAATATGTACCTACATGTGATTTGCTATTTACATTTCATATAAATTAAATAAAAATCATAGAAATATTTTGGCCATCCATATATCCTCATTTTTGCTTAGAGAATATGATCATTACACTGGTCATTTTCAATAGCCAGTTGGACAAATACTCATTGAGTTCTAATCACACGGAGCCTCTGTTATTCTAGAAAGGACACTGGAGTGAGTTAGAAGACAAATACTTGAGTCCAGTCTGTGCCTCTTATACGCTTATAAGTCTTTTATGACCTGGAGCAAATTACCATATCTGAAACTTGCCTCATCTCAAAAATGGGGATAATCATATCCATATCTAAGGGTGGTTCTAAGCACCAAATCCAATCCAAGTACTTTACAAAGTTCTTGTCAAGCAAAAGGAAAAGTGTTCGGTGTCAGTCCTTCCAGAAGGCTCTGAGCAAGTGTATGTCTGTCTTAGTCACGATTACATTTCCAGTATGTAGCACAGTGGTTGACTCATAGGAGATGCTCAATACAGCCTTACTGAATGAATAATGTGTTCTTCCCTGAAGATGATTCAGAGTGTCTTGCTCATATCACAGTTCAAATTATGAAGTTTCTTTTGTTTTCCCATGAATAACATCTGGAGGTTGGAATAAATAACCTGCAAAGTTCCTTCCAAATATGACATTCTGTGAGGCCAGGAATTTTCACTCTCGGGGTCCCGAAGTGTCATGTAGCCTCACTGCTCTGTTGAAGTCCCATACCTGTATGACAGAACAATCATAATTTTCAGAAACGATTTAATTATCTGTCTACAATATGTAGGCCAGAAGAATCATCTTGACTTGCTCATTCCGTTGGTTCAGAAAAATTTAAAGAAATTTGCCAATGAATGGTTAATAGCCAAAGGAAATATTCAAATTCATTTGTCTGTATAGACAGTCTACTGAGTAATTCTTACTCCAGTTACTAAACACTGTAGAAGAGGAAAATTTCTCATCTGTGAATCATGATTCTAATAAAATCTCCAAGGGCTAGTGTAAATACTTTTAAAAACACAAGTGCTTATTATTTCATGAGAGTTGCTGAGAAGATAAGGCATTGTTTATAGTTACAGCAATATATAGGAAAGTTAAACCCATACTCCCTTCTTCTTCTAGTCGTACTCTTAGGCTGGGAATATTTGTCTTGATTAAGCACAATTCCAAAATGACAATTCAGGGTTCAAGGCCTTTCACAAAGTTTCATTACCATTGGAGAATAATGATCCAGATGCCAAAGATTATGTGGGTGAGTAGACTTTTGGAGACACCGATTCAGATTTTGTTTTCTGTTTTTCCTGCTGTTTCTTTGGCTGGTGGGCGACCTCCACTTGTAACCTGAAGCACCTAAACATTTACAGATGGGTTTGTGACGCTCCCCAGCCCCTGCTGAAGCCACCAGTGTGAGCAGTCCAGCTGAGTGAATCCTGGTTGCATTTTCATCATTTAATTATTTGAACTGGGCTTGCGGGCAGTAATGTGATTCCTCTTGTCTGTGGAACTTAGGAAAGCCTACGATGCTATTAAAAGAGGACTGGGTAAACTGCCTGGGGAAATCCAGGGCCTGTGATTCAATTTCAGGGGCTTTCACCGGGTCAGTCACTACCCGGAAATTACAAAATCAATTTAAGGGTCCAAAAATAGTCTACATGTTAAATTGATCGTGTTGATCAGATTTTAATCGTGCTCTTATCTAGAACTAGATAATACCATGAAGGAACAGATCACGAACTATTTGTTCATCCAAGCAGTTCTTGTCTGATCGTTGCTTCATTGGGCAACATAAAATATAAATTCAGTTTTGCCCATGAATTGTCATGGCAAAGACAGGCTTTCTGATCACTTCTGTCAGTCAGTTGTCAACTGCCCCAAATTCTCCAGCCAGCTGGGGTTACCCTTCTTTTTTCCTTTGAGACAGAGTCTCCCCCAGTTGCCCAGGCTGGAGTAAAGTGGTGCAATCTCAGCTCACTGCAACCTCTGCCTCCCAGGTTCAAATGATTCTTCTGTCTCAGCCTCCCGAGTAGCTGGGATTACAGGCATGTGCCACACATCCTGTTAATTTTTGTATTTTTAATAGAGACAGGATTTCACCATGTTGGCCAGGCTAGTCTCAAACTTCTGACACCAAGTGATCTGCCTGCTCTGTCCTCTCAAAGTGCTGGGATTACAGGCGTGAGCCACTGCACCCAGCCTAGGGTTATCCTTCTTCTTGTCCACCACCCAGACTGGTTTTTTTTTCTTCTGTACTCTACTTCATTTTCCCTCCAGCATGCGCTGCCCCTTTCCCACCCTTTACTGGCACACATTAGACAGTATTTCAGTTTGTTCTCTGCTAAAATACCAGCTGGACCACGCCAGGGGACATGTGGTGGGGCAACTGGCAGTGAGGAGGGGGGTTTCAATGAACAAACTGCAAATAAGACCCATCTGACCTTAAACTTGAAATTCTCTCTCTTCACTTGAAACCCAGACTTTCTTCATTTTGCAGGGTCTCCTCCTTATTACTACTCTCCCTGCTGACTATCTTGAGAACCTCAAATGTGTTGAATTATTTGCTGCAGAGGTCTGATGTTCTCACTCCTCCACCTTTCCGGGCATATGCATCTTGGGGATTTGGGGTTTTCTGTTTTTGTTTTTCCCACTGAGAGTATTGTGAAACTGAAGAATTCCTAAGAACTCTGCCTCCAGCTTCTAAAACCACATTATTGTTTCTCCTTGTTACCCTTCCATCCTTTGTCTGATTCCCCTCAGTTAATGCCCATCCTAGAAACCCAGGAGCCTCACACTTGCACAGACTCCAGGGACACACAGTGCAGGCCTACAGGAGCTTCCGGTCAAGTCTTAGCCTTTCTTATTCTGCCCCATGATGCTGAGGGGTTTCACAACTACCCCTTTTCCTAAAGATTCCTTTCTAGCAAGCCTGATACATTAATACTAAGAAGCGATCCCATTCAACTAATGTTCCCGATGAGGTGTTCCTAACTGAAAGTGGCTTGCATTTGAATAGAGGGCTTAACCCAAAGTGTTAGACCAGTGGTTCTCAACTGGGAACAATTTCTCTCTCACCCCTCCTTCCTTCCCTGGGGAACATTTGGCAATGTCTGGAGACATTTTTGGCTGTCACAGCGGAGAGTTAAGGGAGTTACTTCTGGCATATAGTGGCTGGGTAGAGACTAGGGTTGCTTCTAAACATCCTACAATGTGTAGGACAGCCCTCTTACACAAGAAGTTAGAAAACAGGAAAATTTCATTGACAATTTCAGGGCAAAATATTTGGGGGAGATGTCCTTTAAAAAAAACACACAGACACATGAATCACCACCCCTTTTTATTTTAATTTTTTAAGATATAGGGTCTTGCTGTATTGCCCAGGCTTGAGAGAAGTGGCACCATCATAGCTCTCTGTAGCCTCAAATCCCTGGGCTCAAGCCATCTTCCCACCTCAGCCTCCTAAGTAGCTAGAACTACAGGTGTGTGCCATCACACCCAGCTTATTTTATTTTGTTTTATTATTTATTTTGTAGAGAAGGGGGTCTTGCTATTTTGCCCAGGCTGGTCTTAAACTCCTGGCCTTAAGTGAGCCTCCTCCTTTGGTCTCCCAGATGGCTAGCATTACAGGCATGAGCCACCACACCCGGCTGCTCTCTCTTTTTCAGATCATCTAAGTAGGTGCAGGAGTTTCTAGATGGGTGGATGGAATCCTAGAGGCACGGTGTGCAGTCTAACCACAGGGCTGCAATGTGGTGCTTGAAGTGCAGAACCCATCCCTTGGTCAGCCAGGTCGCCCTAAAACACAGCTCATCCAGAAGGAAAAAGTGGGGAGGGTGGACTTCCTTTTCCAGAGGAGAGTTTATTCCCATTTTCTGAGCTTTTACTGCTTGATGGAAGTAGCCCCCAAAATCAGGATGCACAGATTTCAGTAACTGGGCAAGGGATTCTGCATGTTTCTCACCAAGCAGAGAAAATGCTATTTCAGCCCAGAGTCAGCACTTACAGGGAATGCAATAATTTGAGAAGTTGATGGGGGTGAGTTAGCTGCTGGGGAAAGACACTGAATTTATAAACACTGACAAAACATACTAACATCGAGAGAGGGCAAGCACTCAGATTGGTGCACATAGGAAAACACAGGGTGAAAATGCGGCATCATTTCTCAACTTTTAACCTAAGTCTTACCCATCAACTCACAAGAATAGCTATTGAGGCAAGTCAATTGCCTTCCTGAACATCTTTACAAACCTGAAAGATGCCTCTTGATTGAGTTGTTTGAAGTATGGCCCTGAGAAAAGACAAGGGAATAGTTCCCATAACCTGCAGGGACTTCTTTTCACCAGAGGGTTTGGCAAGACTACCATGAGTTTAAAATAACAGAGCTAACACTGAAAATTCACTTTATCATGTTTTGACTTCACAGAAAACATAGACTTGTAAATAACAATAGTTCTTTGTAACAATCTGCATGACACTTTTATTAGCTAGTGGAAGTGGGAGGTTTGGTTAAACAGGAATCCATGTGAATATCGGGGGGAAGAAAGCTAGAGCTGGAACAACTATGATTTAGAAAAATAATAATCATGTTGGGTTTTGCAAATCACCTGTCACCTTGCTGATCCCCAGAAAAATGTAAAGAACATTCTCATGGATGAGTGAAAATTTTCTCTGCCTAGGTAAGGAGAAGGTCAAAAGACGCACAGCTTAGCTGTCAGTTCGCACCCGCGGATTGCTTTTCAGAGGCTCAGTGTGGACTTGACAAAAGCTATTTACCAGCTTTGGAACTGGCAAGGTTTATTTGTTGAGTACAACTCTTGCTCTTAAGATAAGGAAACCCACGCTGAAGTACAGTAAATAGACACAAAAGAATGGTTCTGGTCCATTGGACACCCCTCTGAGCCTTTATTTTGAGAGTCGGCAAGAGGAGAGATGAATGTTTTTCAGCTGAGCCAGACAACAGCCCCGGGCCAGCTTTTAATAACCGAGAAGTAATAACAATACCCCGGCCTGAACAAGCCAGCCAGGAGAGCGCATGCACGGTCATGTTGTCCCTTCTGAGACACCCCTGCTTTAGGTCTGTGAGAGTTGATGTGAGGTTCCTTCATAAATTAATAGGGCCTAGAAACGTCGATGTGAAACTGGATTTTCTGACTTTAAAGCTACCTTCTTTGAAAAAGAAATGTAATGCTTGATTTTTTTTTCAGACTTTGTAATAATTCTAGTTAAAAAACAATATAGTTGTGCCCATTTCCAAACACCTCTTGAAATTAATATTGGCTGCCTGGAACAGAGCTACACAATAGGTGTGGACAATCTGAGCCATGGCCTGGGTCCCTGAGCCCGGTGGGCCTCTCGATGGCTCAGGAAGTAGGTGCTGAATGTAGGGACAGGGAAGTGGCAGCAGGAAGAAGGGTGGGGATTACCAAAAAAAGCAGAAAAAGCCACTGGTCCCCACCCCCCATTTTTTTAAGAGACATAGTCTCGCTGTGTCACCAAGGCTGGTGTGCAGTGGCACCATCTCCGCTCACTGCAACCTCCGCCTCCCAGGTTCAAGCGATTCTCCTGCCTCAGCCTTCTGAGTAGCTGGGATTACAGATGCACCACCACCACGCCCGGCTAACTTTTGTATTTCTAGTAGAGATGGGGTTTCACCTTGTTGGCCAGGCTGGTCTCAAACTCCTGAACTCAAGTGATCCACCCGCCTTGGCCTCCCAAAAGTGCTGGGGTTACACAGGCGTGAGCCACTGTGCCTGGCCTGGAAAAGCCACTGCTCTTGATCACCACGCTTGGCCAGTCACCTGGCAAAAGTTACCAGGTTCTTTCTCTCTCACATCCCCTCCCATCATCTGGCCCCACCCAGATGCCACATGATAGATCCCTCTTTTCAGATGTTTATTTCAATCTGGTGACACCTGGAGAAGGGAGAGCAGATAGCATTCTGGGGTGCCCTATGCCTCTCCTGCTTCCATTCTGAGGCATCTTTAGTACAGTAACATGCCAGAGCTCTCCCTCATCTCTGAGGGGCACAGAGCCAGAGCTTAGTGTGGTCATGGCACTGGGGACTAGTGTGCTTAAGCTTAAGTCACTTGAGTGGATAAATCATCTCTTAAGGCAGAGGATTAGCTCTTTCAGGCCTTGGGGGGCTACCCAAGATGCTGAAACTTAATGCTCATTGACAAAGCATGTTCCAAGAATACAGACAAATATCACTGAGCACCATGAACCAACTTAACAGGACCAAATCTGTTGAAGAAAACAATTTATATGCTCAGTCTCAGGGTCATGTGCAGATTATATCTTTATTGTAGAAAACTCCAGTCAACTAGTCTATGTCCTATTGTGGGCACTTTTTCAGATATTGTAGAAAATTAATGGGCATTATCTTGGACCTAGAAAACTTCAATTTATAATAAGATTTTCATAAGGAGGGAATTTATAAGGGGATTTCCCAATTATTTTGTTTTGGCTAATTTGTGCCATACATTCCCCTTAAAAGCCTCAGATAATTCAGAGCTTCAGTGTATTTCAGGTTCCTGGAATACTGATCCTCTACCAAGCTCGAAGGCAAAGGAGTTTTAAAATTACCTTCATTTGTTTTGTAATTTTTTTCCCCAAACAATAGACATTTCCTCTTTCACAAGTAAAAGCCGATAGCAATATTTCATTCTCTCATTTTTCCCTCCTCAGTGGCAGGACCCACCACCACTTGCGATGGTTGCCATTGTCTCCCTTACGGATTAGGACAATTTATGTAGGTTTCTACGTGGATATGCCTCGTCCCCTTGCAACTTACCAGGAGGGATATATCTCAGCATAAAAAGAATGTCAGATCTAAACATCCCAGGCATAAAAAAAAAAAAAACAAAAAAAAAAACCCAGCAAACACCACATTGGAAGCTAAAATTATTTAAAATCCACTGAGTTAACTCTGGGAGAAACTAGTTTCATTTAATGGATGAAGTCCCACACTATCTCAGACACTCAGAGTGTGGTCCTATTTGTGATGGAGCATTGGGCAACGCCTGATATGTGCACCGATCCCTTCACCTCTCTTGGTCTCAATTTCCCCAAACTGAAGGAAGCTGAGATGTCTCCTAAGATCCTTTCCAATGTGAAACACAGCCTGGATTGATGATTTCACAGTTCATCTAGCAGGAGGAAGGGCTGACGGCTGTGGGGCCCTCATGAAAGTGCCTTTGCACTCTCATGAAGGAATTCACACCAACCTTCAGTGTAACTGAAGACTGAGCAGCTGCCCACGTGCCTGGCCTTCTTCACACCAAGTTCAGAGCAGCTACTGTAATTCCACTGCTCCCAACATCTGAATCCATAGGATAAAAGGAAGAAAGAGTCACTTTGGAGAAGTTAGAGAACAAGTTATGGGTTTGGGAGTGAGGGAAAGGGGATGAATTATGTCATTTTTAAGAGGGCTGGAGGCAAATGTCAACTATGACAAAGTACTCCAGTAGGTTGTTTTCTACGAGTCTCAGTCTAAATGACCTTACTGTCCAGTATTAAAGAATGAGGAAGCACCAACAATTTGATGCCAGATGCATATAATGAAATATCCTGTTAATATAGCACTGTAAGGAAATCATATACAGAATAAGAACCAAATTTTTCAAGAAGACGAGAAGTAGCTATTTCACCTTTCTTTCATTTAATATTAAAAAATGGTGCAGGCAGCCCCTCCATTTTCCCTGAATGTCATCTTTTGGCTGATGGCAGAAGCCAACCACTATTTGCATACTGATGCTCCCATAATTACAGTTGAGTCCCTTAAACATAGTCTCCAAGTTATGATTTGTTTGCAATATAATATAGCAGGGTTACCAACTTTATGAGCAATGCTATGTGTCATTTGCTTTAGGCTACAGTATCACATCATCTTGTAAGCATCAAATAAATACAATTAAATATGACAGGTCTTTAAACTGGCCTTGAAGGGTGATGGGCATTAGCAGACGGTGGATGTGGCCGACTTCTTTCAGGCATCTGCTTAGTGTAAGGCTGCCCCAGGCATGAGTTAGCTCTGGAAACCTCTCTGTCAGCATGTTAGTTCACCAATCTTGTATCCCCAAAATTTTCATCCTTAAAGTCATTTCAGTTATGAGATTCCATGGGTCACATGCATAACACCAGATAGGAATTTTATTCTCCCTTTTTTTTTTTGATCTGTACAGATACATTCTGATATTCCATCCACTGAATTATTTTCCACCATATTGACCCAGTAGTTACAGAATATTGCCAGACCATTCATCTTCCTTTTAATCCCCTTCAGGTTCTAAGTGAGAAGGAAGTCTCATTCCCTAAAGATTGTTTATATCAAGGGGACAGCAATGCAAAGCAATCCCTTTCTGAGGCTTTTGCTCTTACAAAGATACAACACACCACAGTACCAAAGGACACACATCCCCACCTTGTTACATCAGATTTTAATATGGCAATAAATGCCTTGAAAAATACACATTTTAAACTTAAAAGTGTATTGAAAGTCGTTCTTCTCCAGGCAATTACCAATTACCCCTAGGGGTGGTAGCTGTAAAATCACTTGATCAGACAAAAGTCTTGGTCTTTTCAAAAATTAAAGTTAAGTCAGGGGCAGTTGATTCTGCTTTCTTTACTGTTCCCATCAGAGAGAAGTATGGAATTTCTTAATTGGGACCATTTGTGGGAAGACACTGAGAAAGCTCCTTTGAGGCACTCTTTTTTCTGCCTGGCCAACTGCTCTAGAAAGAAGAAAAGTCGAGGTGGGTGGAGACAGTGGTCTGGGCCCATGACCCTCCCAGTTGAACAGCCTCTCGCGCTATTTCCAAAGAGAACTCACCAGGAAGGGAGATGACCCCAGAATGCCGGGAGATGGATAGAATAGGGTAGGCTTTAGGTGCAGCATGTGGCCCCCCTTCCTGGGGCCCCCAGAGAGGAAGAGGGGGCTTCTGTTGAGACAAAGGCCACATGCCTTAGGAAATATCCCCCCAGAAAGAACCTGAAGGTCCAGGGTTCTTGCAGATCCAATGCAGTCCTTGTAGAAGGGAAGGTGGATGGTGACATCTGCTGGGGTCATGTGGGGGTTGTCCAGTCAGCGTTCTTGGGGGCCTTGCATGTGTGCACGTCCAGGGCCTCCAGGCAGTCCTGACAGCGCACGGCGCAGCACCAGTGGAACTTACATCCACACTTGGTCATCCGGGTGACATGGGAGGTGTCGTAGCCTCTCCCACAGCACATGACTTCGCAGCTGTCCATGCCCCGGGAAGTCAGGTTGCACACTCGGCCTGCTGTACCCAGGGAGCCTGGAAGACAAGCCAGGGAGTGTTACTGGAAAGGTCTAGGTGAAATCCAATATGCCTCCGGAGGAGGAGTTATGAGTTCCATCTGCTAGGACAGAGCCCTGGCCCTCTCTTCCTACAGCCTGGGGCTGTTATACCCATTTTGTGGGCCCACGCCACGTGTGCCAGTCCCATTATGCCAGCTGCAGGAGTGCAGTGGTGCTGAGAGGGCCGAGTCCTGAAAAGGTGAACATGAAACTTTGGATTTCCTTGGACACCCTGAATCCAGCTCACCCACTTCTGAGTTGGATAAATTTTGCAGATTATCCTTACCCAGCCTTGAATTTAAGGATCCTCGATCAAGCAGAGCCAGATCAAAACAAAAGAAGGATCTATCCTGGCTCCCTCTCCCTACATCAAACCACATTAAGGAAGCAGTGACCAAGGTTAGCTCTCTTGAAATCTGTCAGGGCATGGAGCCCTCAAAGGGAGGCAATGTTATCTCCCTAGACCTGATTACACTGGCTTATTAGAAAGAGAACAGAACTCTGGTTCTGAAGGGGAGAAATGGGCATCATTTTTGTGAGACCCCGAGGAGGGAGAAAGGCCCCACCAGGTTTATCATATTAACTGTCTCTCCTGCTGTAGTCTAGCAGGACATATAGATGTGTGTGAGATCCTGGGTGAAGCCAGGATTCCAGGCCTTCAATAAACAAAACTGGCATAGAAAATCTGCTAGGAATTACCAGTGGAACATTGTCTTAGTTAATCATCGTAATGTTTGCTAAATGGTAATCCATATTTAGGTATTTGTTTATGAAAAATAATTTTAAAGCTAGAAAGCCTATTCATTTACCCTACTCTTGGGGACACACTCAGAATTCTTTCATAAGCACATTATCAGTCAACAGAACAAAGCGTAGTAGATATTTTGGGAGAGTGCTGGGCTTACCATGATCCTTTCTACTTCCTCCCCCACAGAGATGGGCACCTGGCAGCCATGTTGTATAACGTCACCCTGCTCACTGGTGACCAATGATTGGACCAGAGACAATCACCTGACTTGTGCTGGGCCAATCAGGTAAATTCCCTGAAGGTTTGGGATTTTGACAGAGATTGTCACTATTGCCACTTAAAAACTCAGTTGCTGTTGGCAGCTGTACACCATGGTGAGGTCTGTGGACTTGAGGAGGTCCACAGAAAAATAGAAATGAAGCGAATGTACAGTGATAGTGAAGACAAGACATGGGAAGAAATGCTGCCCAGATCCTGAACTATTTTCTGGTTCTGCTTCCATTTCTCCCTGAGGCCTGGCTGCATTCCAACGCTTGAGTTCCTAGAGACTCTGTATCCTTATAAGAAGCTTCCCCTTGTGGCTTAAACTGTCCCAGTTACTATTGCTTGCTATCAACAATCCTACCTAATTGATAAACCTAGAGAAGCTAAACTCTTATTTAAAAAAAAAAAGCAAAACAATTTATATCAGGGTGAAAAAGACAGTGACTTAATCCATTTTCAGTTTCTCCATCATTTAACTAGGAATCTCTTCCTTTTGATATCTCTGACAATGCCTCGTGACTGTCTCTCTGTTTATCACAGTCCGCTCTGTGTTGGAATTATCTACAGAAATGTCATGTTGCCCTGCCTGTTCAGGATGACCAGGGAAGCAGCAAGGTTCAAGCAGGGCATGGGGTCAAGAAGAGGAGAGGGTGGGGCAGTGCTTGGTCAGAATGATTGGCAGCGGAGAGCAGGAAGACTGGCCGGGGAACTTCATGAGGACAGGAAGGATGGCAAAAGGCCGGGGTCAGGCTGGAGGGTGGGTCAGGCAGGGATGGCTCCGAGCTTGCATCGTGCTGAAGAAGCATGGGGTTAGAAGAGGCAGCAGCTCAGCTTGGATTCCAGGCAGCCATCAGGACAGTCCTCAAAATTTACTGATTATGCGGAAAGGACTCACTGCCAAATGCTGCCTCTTCACAGCACAGCCATTATTTCATTCAGTAAACATTTAGTGAACACAAACATGTGTAAGACACTGTGCCAGCTGCTTGGGGCTTGGGGGACAAGGGAGAATAAAATAAATAGGACCAACTTCCTATTCTCAGTGAACCCTCTATAAGGCGCAGAGATAAATATGTAAAGAGAAACTTCCACTACTTTGGGTTGTTTGATTCGCTAAGGACCTGCTATAACCCACAGTACAGTCATGTGCAAAGCACCACAGCACACAGAGCTCAAAGGCAGTCAAATGAGGTTATTTAGAGCTTGAACAATCAGGGTTCAAATCCTAGATTTGCCATGTATCAACTGGGTGGCCTTGGGCAAGTTACTTCAACTTGTTAAGCTTCAGTTTCCTCCTGTGCAAAACTGGAATAAAAATAGTTATTTCATCATAGAGCTTTTGGTGAGAACATAATGAGATAATGCATGAAAGCACCTGGCATAAAATAAGTGCTCAATAAATGTTAACTATACATGTCTTCATCTAGCAAGTGTTTCTTGAGTGACTAATATGTGCTAGGCACAGTTCTGGGAACATGGGATATATCAGAGAACAAAATGAAGATCCTGCCCTGAGAAGTTTATGTTCTAAGAGCATGAGCCAAGCATATTACAATAGTGATATTTCTTGGTATTGACAGTAGCAAATAGGAGCCATCAACTACACAGTTTTACAGAGGAGGTAGCATTAGAGATAGGTGTAAAGGATGACTAGAAGATTTGCAGATAAAGAATGGGGTAAACAGCATCCCAGGCAAGAGAGAATCTTCCGGCAGAAATTCTGAGGGCAAGTTCACAAAAGTCTGCTGATTCAGGGAGGGTATTAGGGACAATGAGCATAGAAAGGGAGGCTGGAGCAACAGGTTAAAGGGTCTGTTTCTTTGTTGTTGTTGTGTCTGAGACAGGGTCTCACTCTGTCACCCAGGCTTGAGGGCAGTGGCACGAACATGGCTCACTGGAGCCTCGGACATCCTGGGCTCAAGGGATTCTCCCACCTGAGCCTCTCAAGTAGCTGGGACTACAGGCACACACCACCACGTCCAGCTAATTTTCATATCTTCTATGGAGACAGGGTCTTGCCATGTTGCCCAGGTTAGTCTCAAACTCCTGGGCTCCAGTGATCCTCCTGCTTCGACCCCCACCAAAGTGCTGGGATTACAGGCATGAGTCACACGCCTGGCCTTTATAAAGGGTCTTTATGCATGCCACAGTTTGATTTTTATTACAAGGTGGGTGGTGGACCTGTCCAGACCTTTAATTCTGAAAATTGTGTCGCGGAGATAAGCCTGGAAGAGTAGCTTAGGGCAGGGAGGACGGCTGTTGGAATAGTCCAAGCAAGAGATATTGAGTGAAGAAACAAGCAGAACAAATACATGACTGGCTGAAGAGGGTGAACCACTGGAACTTGACGACTCATCGAATTAAGGAGTAGAGGGAGTGTCAAGTAGGAAAATACTAAAAAAAAAGTTAATTTGGCTGCATACCAAGGAGGTAACTGGCGCCCTTGATGAGAGCCGTTTCAGTGGATGATATAGATGAGTGTGGTGGAGGAGAGGACATGGGGACAGTGAGTGTAGGTAAAGTTTTTAAGAGGCTTGGTGATGAAGAGGACGAAAGAGAGTAGGGCCGAGAGTGGTAATGAGAGCAGAGGTGGGACTTTAAGATTGTTTTAGGCTATTACGTTTTTTGGTGGTATGTTTTGCAGCAGTAGATAACTGCACAAGGTTTGCATTTCAGATTAGGTTTCCATGTACATAAAGTACAGAAATGGGAAAAACTAGTCATTGCTATTAAAGTCAGGGAGGTGATTTCCCAATAGAGAAAAAGAGCGTGAGACATGCCTCTGGAATACTGGGCCTCTTCAGGTTCTTGATCTGGGCACAGGTCATGTGGGTGTGTCCATTTGTGAGAATTCATTGTGCTGTACACATGGAATGTGGGCACTTTTCTGCATTTCGTATTTCAGTAAGAAGAAGAAGGTGGTAGAGTAAGAAGAGAAGGGGAGGGAGGAGAAGGAAGAAGGGGAAGAGGAAGAAGGGAAAGAGGAAGAGGAGGAGGAAGACAAAGAGGAGGAGGATGAGAAGAGGAAGAGGAGAAAGAGGAGGAGAGAGAGGAGGGGGAGGAGGAGAAAGAAGATAAAGGAGGAAGAGGAGGAGGAAGCAATGGTGGCATGTGGCAAGGCCAGGAAAGGAGCAAAGCTCTGCAACATGTGAGGAGTAAGAAAGTGTTCCCTATGGCTGGTATACAGTACTCAAAGGAGAGAGTGTCAGGAGATGAGGCTGGAGTGGTGAGGGGAAGCTGCATTCGGAATGGTCAAGGGGTTTAAATTTGAACTTGAGGGCAATAGAATGCTATCGGGCTTTCATGCAAAAAAGCAACATGTTCTGATTTGTGTTTCAGAAGGATCTCCAAGGGTGTGGGGCTGGAAGGAAGTGGAAGGGGCTGGAGTGAGGGCAAGGAGACAAGTTAGAGACCAGTACAGACTCTGTGCAGGACATGAGTGGCCTGGATTAAGACAGTGGTAGTGGGAATTGGAGTGGTTACTAGAGTCAAGAGAAGGTGAGGAGGCAGGACCTGTGGGACATGGTGACTGAGTGCAGACTGGGAGAGGATGAGAAAAGTCAAGAGGGTTTCTCAGGTTCTGGCCTGAGTGACTGTTGGTGCTGTTAATTCCCTGACATGGGGACACTTGGTTAGGGGCCAGCTTAGAGAAAAGATAATGAGTTCAGTTTTCAACAGGTTGAGTTTGCTGTGACTGTGGGTCATTCAGGTAGAAATGTTTGCTGAAAATACTCTCTGGGACTCAGGACAGAGGTGGGCATGAAGACTCGGGTATAGAAATCTTTTGTGCAGTGGTGGTAACTGAAGCTACGGGCGTGAATGAGACCCCAAGTGGGTGTGAAAAGTACTCTCACTTGGCATCCCAGAAGTGACTCTTAATTTTCACTTTTTTGTTATTGTTCATATGCCCTGAGCAGCAGTAAACATTCTTCCTTTCTACTGATCTGTGTTTATCACAATGGGAATACAGCATCATGCATTAGAATTCTTTATCTGCCACAGGGCTTTGGGCTTAAGGGGGCCAGGATAAGGAGGTGAAGTGTCTCGTTCCTGACTCAGACCGTCGGTCTTTCACTGAAATCTAACTTGGTGGTCTTTCTTTCCTGAGTGGCTTATAGCCTGATGAGGTTTGAGCTTGTGGTCTGACTCAGCCTTCTGTAATGGTCATGGTGTCTTTTGTCCCCCAGATGCAGAAAACTGAACCAGACTGTCTGAACAGAAGGACTGCTCAGTGTAGTGACCTCAACACCATCAGAACTCAGAGAGAGGAGCAGACAAAGCTATGACCACTGACAAAAGCTTAACTCAGAAGTGGTTTCAGTAAAGGAAACAAAGACTTTGGCAATGAGATGTCTCAGTAGTTCAATGCTCAGCTATAAAATGCTGGAAAATACAAGCTGAACATGCCACTCTCCACCAGCTGCCCAAACAGGGCATAATGAAGGCCCAGAAGACAGAAAATGAGAGAGGGTTTTTGAGGATTGAGAGCCACTGATGAGAGAACAGCAGTGAGGTCGCAGCCTGGGACTGTGACGGGCCCCCCTGAGGTATCAGGGGCACCAGAGAATGGGCCAACTGGGCGGGGAAGGGCGGTCCCTGCAGCTGGAAGGGAGGATGAGGCTGCCTAGTGATGGATGACAAATTGGCCCTGTTTGGGGGTTTGGATCTAATTAGATCTAATGACAGGTTGTAGGGCAGAAGGGCAGTTTTGACACTTGCTGTCATTTTAGCAGAACATAGAGCCATTTCATCAAAACCCTGAAAAGAGCATTTCCAGAGTGCAGAATCTATACAAAATCGTTGGCATTACTTTCCCTTAATGAATTACAATAAAGACTCATTATTATCCATAGCAGTAGGGCCATACTGTTCCATTGGTCTTTCCAAAACAGAAAGCATCACCATTATGTTTCCAATAAAATATAAGAACCAAGAGTATATGTTTATATGTGTGTGTGTGTGTGTGTGTGTGTGTGTGTGAATGAAAAGGAGCCACTGACTTTTACCATCTGCCTATTTGTTTAGTTCTAAATCTTTGGGACACATACTTTTAGATCTTTTTTCTCAAATAATTTACAAACTTGTTCACTGAGTCACTCACCCTTGCTTGGGCCACAACAGGAACCACCAGGGAAACAAACCCGGCTACATCTATCAGCCTTAATCCCATAAGGGTGAGTTTTCACATTTTCCAAGCTGAATGGAGTGAAGAACGTCCTTTCTCGTTTTTTGTTTTTGTTTTTGTTTTTCTCATTCCTCCTCCTTTTTCCTTTCCCTCTATCTTCTTTTCACTCTCTTTTCTTTCTGTTCACCACTGGAACCAATATTTATGGACCACTTATGTGAGCTAGCCCCATGCTAAGCGTTTTACCTGCCTTACCTAATTTAATTCTCATAAGCTCATAAGGAAGGTACTATTATTATCACCATTTTGGAAATGAGGAAATGGAGATTCAGGAAGATTAAATAACTCGCCCAAGATCACACAGGCAGCTGGTGGGTGGCAAGGACAGGATTAGCAAGCAGGCTCGCCTGACTCTAGAGCTGAAGCTCTTGACAGTTGTAACATTCTGCCCCTTTGCCGAGTGCCTCGTCCTCGTGCCTGGCCAGGCACCAGAAAGCAGCCTGCTTTATAATATTATATGACCGGTGCGGCAGCATCTTTCCTGCACTCTCCTCTTTTATCAAATGAGTAACTTGCAAAGGTCCTGACATGTAACTTTTTGGGGAGAGGGCCTTTTTCTCCAGCTCATGATATGCTGTAGACAATTAAAACACATAAAGTTATGTAAGAAATTGAAACAAAGACTGGGATAACATGGTGTTAGTTGCTCGTGCTGCATTTTTCCTATATTGATATTCCTAATGGATTCCTATAACCTTTTAGATAAATGAGAATAATTTGTTTGCAATGCCAGGATGCACGTCTCCAAAATATGCATGCCCTCAAGGTGATTTTAATGTCTGTCACTGATGTCAAGGCTGAGGACATTGAGCCCTCTCTAGGCAGACCCTTCTGGTTTAGGGAAGTCAATAGCATCAATTTATATCTCATCAAGAATATAATTACTCAGTCTGATCATCTACCTAACTCTTCATACTTCATTTGAAGATTATCTGAGCCATTTCCAACAACCATCTTGATCTTTATAGGACAAATATTTGTACCACACTGTATCTACAAAACAAGTGTAGCTGGGTCTTAAAAATACTCCAAAAGAGACATTTTAAAAAGATTTTCAATTACTGGTCCTATCATTAGAGTCTCCAAAATTGATACTTTAAAAGGATAAACATATATTTGGGTGCTTCATATTTAACAAGTTTGTTCTACAAAATCATTCATATTGGTTTATAATGTTCTTATTGCAGTTTGATTTACATAGTTCACCTAAGAGGAGAGTGACAAGTTGGAAATTCATTTCTCTGACTTCCTTTTGCTTTATATTTGTGAAGTGTCCCCAAGATGTGTGGCCTGCCTAAGTCCAGAGCCCAACCCCCAGACACAGAAGGTTGCAGACTCGAAACTTCCTGTCATCTTTATACCAAACAATTGTGAGATCATCGTCCTAAACGCAGTGTCTGTAAGACCTGGGCAGAGTTGCTAACATTTGGCAATGTCTGTGCTGTAGGGAAGGAGCTGCCTCCAGCCAGATGGACCTTTTGCTTGCCCATATGTGTTGTCCTCATCCCGACTTGCACAAGAGCTCACAAATGCATAAGAGTAAACTAAGGTCAAAGAATTGGAGTTTCTAAATCACGTAAGTATGGGACCATGTAACACTTTTGGTGGGGCAATGCCGAGGGAACTTTACAGAATTGAGAATCCCATCTCTAGAGCTATAAAATTAATAATGGAGTCAGGGTTCCCAGTGTAAAAACATTTCTGTCTCCACTAACATGCATCTTGCTGACAGCAGAGGAGGAACAGAGGGGCTTTTGCTAATAGTTCCCAGACCCATACCTCTGGGACCTGGAGGAAGGGCTCTCTCTCTCTCTCTCTCTCTCTCTCTCTGGCTGTCTGTCTCTCTCTCTCTCTCTGGCTGTCTGTCTGTCTCTCTCTCTCTCTCCCCCTCCCCCTCCCTTTCTCTCCCTACTTTCTCTCTGTCTCTCTCTATCTCTCCCTCTCCTCCTCACCTCCTTCTCCCCCCGTCTCCTCTCTCTGGATAGCCCTGTGTCTGGAAATTCCTGCCACTCCAGGATGACAGAGGCCCATATGTTGACTATTAGGGCATAAAGCAAGATTCACTTAAGCCTGTCATCCAATAGGCTGTTTCTCCTCTGGTTGACTTACACGTTGTCATTAATGACACAGATTTATTGAGGGAACAAAAGTATGTTAAAGAGCAAATGTTAGAGACCGCACATTCATTCACTGGCCAGGCTCACCCCTTCCTCACATTTGGACTGTACAGCTTAAGCTACATAGGAAAGACAATATCTTCACTTAACTCAGATGATTTTATTCAGTGTTTTCGTAAGTTGGAAAGTTTGACTGGCACAGGAAAGCATGTCCCATTAAATTAGCAAATCTTATAATGGAATTAAAGTTGTTATGGTCAGACTCTGTGAGGCTTTCCATATCTGGCACTACACAGCCTACTCAAAGCTATTTCCCACGGTCCTCCACCTGTACCTGCTAACACGGGTATCTCTTCACTGTCCTACTGAGGTGACTTTCTGATGTCACAGTCATGTAGACTGTTTCCTCACAAGACTTACTTTCTGCCAGGCATGGTGGCTCACGCCTGTAATCTCAGCATTTTGAGAGGCCAAGGCAGGTGGATCACAAGGCCACGAGATTGAGACAGTCTTGGCGAACATGGTGAAACCCTGTCCCTACTAAAAATACAAAAATTAGCTGGACGTGGTGGCATGCCTGTAGTCCCAGCTACTTGGGAGGCTGAGGCAGGAGAATCGCTTGAACCCAGGAGGCGGAGGTTGCAGTGAGTCAAGGTCGTGCCACTGCATTCCAGCCTGGGCGAGAGTGAGACTTTGTCTCAAAACAAAAACAAAAACAAAAAGTTACTCTCATCTGCTGCATTGGCCTTACCTATAACTCCTTCCATCAGAAGTCTTCCCATCTTTCCAGATTCAGGCCTACTTCAGCATTTTCTATATAGCACTTTTGGTCTGCAAGCCCAGTTAACCTCCTTCATTAGGCCTGTAATCCACGTCATGCCATAGGGGCTCATGCACTGTTTGGAAATATTTGATCATTTTTCATGCATCTTGTCTCCCCAAGGACAGGGGTTGGGTCTCATGCTTTCTTCTTATGCTTTCTTCTATATACTGAGTAGTGCTCAGCTGGTCAACACATATGTGCTGATTTATTAAATATCACATTAAAAATCGTGTATTAAAAATTTAGATCAAGGCAGGTGTGGTGGTTCATGCTTATAATATCAATACTTTGGGAGGTCAAGGTGGGCAGATCACTTGAGGTCAGGAGTTCAAGACCAGCCTGGCCAACATGGTGAAACCCCATCTCTACTAAAAATACAAAAATTAGCTGGCCGTGGTGGTGGGGACCCGTAATCCCAGCTACTCGGGAGGCTAAGGCAGGAGAATCGTTTGAACCCAGAAGGCAGAGGTTGCAGTGAGCTAAGTCTGGGCCATTGTACTCCAGCCTAGGTGACAGAGCAAGACTCCATCTCGGGGGGAAAAAAAAAAAAAAATAAGATCAGCCTTCCTTTTGCCTGATGAGGGCACATTTCTCCAGGGACTGGTCACCCAGTCTTCAGGCACCATAGTGGCAGCAGACCAGCTAAACCTTGGCTGTATTCAAATGATCTTGCTTGGTATATGGAAAACACATACCAAAAATGTGGCACATTTAAAAATCAGTAGAAATAGTCATATGCAGCAATCTGTAGCACCAAAGTCTCCTTATAGATCACACAGGGCTCTTTCCCTAATAATATGAAATTCGCATATCTTTAAAAAAGAGGTTTACCAGTACAAAATAAGTGTCATGGGGAAAGCTTAAATGAAGTAAGCAAATTTGTTACTTTAAAGTATTTTAGCATCATCCTTTTGTTTGCAACACATTTAATTGGTAATTCAAAATGAATACTTTCTATTTCCAAAATATAAAGATAAAAGGACATCTATTTGGTAAAGTATTTGTCAGTAGTTCAAACTAAGTCAAACAATTAGATTTAAGAAAATAAGCATTTTTTTCCTGAAAGAAAAGTGTCTTTTTTTTTTTTTTTTCAGAAAAAAATCCTTTTTTCAGTATTCACAATTCAATCTGATTATCACTGTCAATTCAAATTAGGGCACATTTTAGTGTATCCTAAAAATATAGTAATTCTACTAAGTTTGTATTTTGAAAATAACACAGATTTATAGATTGTGCCTACAACATCAAAGAGCATTGGATGTGAAAAGTATTTTTGCTATGTTAGTACCAGAATTAGGAACTACCCAGGGAGGCCACTGATAGTAGTGAATGAAAAATGCCCCTCCAAGAGTAAAAGAACTGAGTCTCTGCTGCCAGTTAAAAGCAAGAGATATAGTCTGCTGATGCATTTGTTCACTTGAGACTTTTTATCTCCAGGGAAATAGCCAGGCAAGCAACATCTGAAGCTCCTTAAATGCCTTATGAATGTGCCTGAATATGAGGAAAAATTCCATTGAACACTTAAGCTTAAATGGGAATTCTCATAGGCTGTGTATTAAAAGCTAATCAGTGCTGGGTGGAGACGTGCTTAGTAATTCCCTTCAAAGGAACCGAGTTATCTTTAAGCTATGAAGCAGCACTAACACACTTAAGAATGCAGCTAATCTAATGAAACTATTTTATGTTTTTATAATTCGCTATTCAATTCACTTCAACACATGTTTGTGTACTAGGAGTTGGGGAACGAGTGAGCAAGGCAGATACAGTTCTGCCATCACAGGATCCTCAGTGGACTCCAATGGTACAGGCAGGTCACAAACACATGTTTATACAAGCTATACACACTGTGGCACGTGCTATGAATGAAAGAACGTAGCTCCGTTTGGACCTAGGTGTTGGTAGTGAGGATGGAGAAGCAGATAGGTCCTTGACACATTTAAGACGTCCCAGTGGTACCCGGGATGATAGAGGTGACAAGGAAGGAGTGTAAGGAATGACTCGCAGATTTATGCTTGACCATGGAAGTGGGTGGCAGTACCATTTTCTGAGATGAGGAGGGCTGGGGGAAAACAAGTTTCAGGTGATAGGGCAAATAAGGAGTCCAGTTTTGAGCAGAAGCAGGTTGATATAATTGTATGAAATCTGGGGGAAGCTGTCAAGCAGGGAATTGGATACAGGATGATGGTACAGAAGGCAGACAAGGACAAAGGCAGCATTTAAAACCATAGGAATGGAGAGACCAAACCAGGGAGAAAGTACAGGGAGAGAGCAGAGAGGGTTCAGAGAGCCTGGAAGATCTTCAAAATTTGGAGAAGGAGAAACTGGCAACTGAAATCAGAAAGGACCAGTTATTGGAACAAGAGGAAAAGCAGGACAGTGTGGTGTTATAGAGTCAAGAAATTAAAAGTGTTTTGGGGAAGAGGGAAAGGCTAATTATACTATACACCACTAAAGAGTTTGAAAAGAGGGCTCAATGGATAGTAATGAATACTAATTCTACAGCATAATCAGTAACTACCCATGAAAATAGTGACTTATAAGCCTCAGTGAAACATTTTTTTCTACAATTCTCTTCTGGTCCAGCTATCTTAGCACCTTTTAGATATTAATTCATGAATTTCTATAATTCTCAAAGCAGAAGGAGATGAATAACTCATTCTTTACCTTGTCAAGATGATATATGTAAGATAAGACCTTCTAACAGAACAATGCAACAAGGACTGAAACCTAAACACCACCACTTTCCTGCCCCCGTGTGAGGGTTCTCCAGCACCTAGACTGTGTCCCAGTGCCTGGCTATTGCTTCAAGGACCATGAAGTCAATGACGCCATAAGGGTAAGGACTGAGTCTGTTTTCCTCAACCCCTGCATTTCCAGTGATTATAAGAGTGTCTGGCACATAGGAGGATCTCAATGAATATTTGTGCAGTGAAGAAATGAGGGACTTAAGGTGTATCGGTTAGAACTTCACATATTAGTGTCTAAGTAAGATCCACCCATTGCTATTGGCTGACATATTTTTAATCATGTTTAATCATTAAAAACATGTTCCTTGTTTTTAATCAGCTGGTGGGACACAATCCCGGCATTCATCAGCTTCTGCAAAGCAGGCCACACCCCTGGGCATGAGAGAACACCAGTCTCTGAAAACCATGATTTGGACTGGGTACCCAAGGGTTCTGAGTTCTGTTTGTCAAATATGATTTATGCGGGGGAAAAATATGATACCTCATTGCTTACACCATTCACAGCCTGGAGTTGTCAACCGGGCTTTGGAGTTTTTTGCAGGCAACAAGTTAAACGACCACTGAGCTCTGTTTGTTTTTTGAACTTGACTGGAGAAGAGGTGGAGGGTGGCTTGTTTCTTGCAGTTAGAGAGGAGACCTCAGGGTGACCTCTGGCCCAGGTCAGGGTTTTTACATCATAACTAGTGAAAGTGGCCTGTGATTAGGTGCAGACGCATTCTCTAGAGAGGAGAGCAGCAGCATTCCTCGGTTAGAGATGAACCTATCTCTACCTTAAGGGCTTCTTTGATTTACAGATGCCTGGAGCAGTGACCAGAGTAGATAACTATAGAACCACCAGGATACTCATCCCAGACAGTCCAGCTTCCAAGATCTAGCCTCCAATTTGGCCTGCAAAATGTCACATGCACAACATCACATGGTTGTATGTACTCTTCAGATCTGAGTTGCATGGGGGGAGTAATTATAGTTGAACCTTAGAACACTCAGTTTCTTCAACTGAAGACTAGAGGAAAATGTCTTTTGCTGTTGTTCTCACCATAATAATATCTTCCTTAATTGGTTTTTAAGCTTTCTATTTCTTTTCTCTTTTTTTTGAGACAGAGTTTCGCTCTTGTTGCCCAGGCTAGAGTGCAGTCTGCCGAGTAGCTGGGATTACAGGCATGAGTCACCATGCCTGGCTAATTTTTGTATTTTTAGTAGAGACAGGATTTCACCATGTTGGCCAGGCTAGTCTCGAACTCCTGACCTCAAGTGATCCACCTGCCTCAGCCTCCCAAAGTGCTGTGATTACAGGCATGAGCCACCGCACCTGGCTGTTTCTGTCTTTTCAACAACCATTTTACTTCGCTTCTCGCTGCATCAGGCACAAAGCACACAGCCGCAGGTGCTGGCTTTCTGAAGGAAGCTATATCACTTATTTTCTCTCTCAATTTATCTCTCTTCTGTCTGAGACAAATTTTAGCTTATCTGACTTTAAAAAATATGAAATTGGTTCTCAGTTGGTGTTGATTAACCAACGTATTGGATCAGATTTCCAGTAAGATTCCTAGATTATTTATAAATTATTTGAACTGTACTTAGTTAATGTTCTTTTTGGCTGAGCCTAAGAAAATGCTAAAGTGGTTGATGCAAACCTTGCAATATTTCTTTTGAATTCTGTTGACCATCAGACGATTATTTTATTAAAAATATGATTCAGGATATTCGATATTATGGAAGCACAAGTCCAGATAGTTAAAATTTTTTATTGTATATATTTGGAGTCCTATGCAATTAGCCGCATGTATGAGATGTATAAGATGCAAGTTTTATCTGAGAAAACCCGCTTCCACCCATATGGCTGCTGAGAGCCTTGCTCTTGGTTATGTAACCAATGGCCTTTTAAAGATGAGGCTTGGTCAGGCACGGTGGTTCACGCCTATAATCCCAGTACCTTGGGAGGCCGAGGTGGGAGGATCACTTGAGGCCAGGAGTTCAAAACCAGCCTAGGTAACATAGCGAGACCCCCATCTCTAAAAAATAAAAAATAAATAAAGTTGAGGTTTTATCCTGGCCATTTTCCACTAGAAACTTCTGTAGCATGTGCTCTAGCAAGTCAGTCATCCTGGAAAGAACAGAGTCATCCTGGAATATCCTCTAACCTCTGGTTAGCAAAGGCAGTGGGTGTAACAGAGAATCTGAGACCTGTAAGAAGGGGGCTTTCTGCCTTTAACTCAATGGGATCTGGGAGCCTCTCTCTTCTCAAAATGAAGGTGTTGGGTATCATCTTCTCAGTCTGCACTGAAGAGCCACCAGCATGCACACATTATTGAGTAAGCACACCACTGAGGACCCCAACCCCACTGAGGACCCCAACCCCACCGTGCTAAAATCCTGTTGCATTAGGAAAGGCCTGTTTTCTGGTAAACAGAACTCTTGCATGTTCAAAATGGGCTTGCATCCTGGGATAGCCAGGCTCCAAAACAAGTCCAAAGTTTGCAGTCAAATTGAAATCAAGTAATTAATACAGAATTTCTTGTTTTTGCTTTTCTCTTTTAAAATCGGCATTAACCCTTCCTGACATTGCATCTCATACCGCTCACTCTGCTTTGTTGTGGTTATTTTGTTTGGTTTTGCTTCTTTCTTTGCTTTCCATCATTGCTTTTGTTTTAAAATCACGCACACTTAATAGTTTTCAACTTAGTGGGCATCTTCTACTTGCTGGCACTGGGGAAGCAATGGTGGTGAGAAGGTTGAACATCGTTAGGGAATCAGTATTTGGAATTGACTGGCTTTACTCCTGCTAGTCAGCAACTGCTTCCTGTGCAAGGCAGCTTGTTGACTGACCTGAACTGGCTTGTTTTATCAGTTAGGTTTGTGCAACTGACGCAGTCTACAGGTGTGGTCTACTTTTTTCCAAAGGAAGTGGCTCTTCAGCAACCTATTGAACCAGTATCTCAGGGAGCTGTTCCTGAAATTGTATACGTTTTTCTGTTTTTCATCATTTTAATATTTTTTTTATTGCTCTGTTGCCCAGACTGCAGTGGCACCATCGTGGCTCATTGCAGGCTCCAACTCCTGAGCTCAAGTGATTCTCCCACCTCAGCCTCTCAAGTGGCTGAGTTCACTGGCGCTGCTTTTCAAACTTAAACACCTCAAAGTTTGAAAAATCAGTGATTTAGTTAGCTTCTGATTCCTAATTTTCTTTAATTATTAGGCAAGAATAAATTCAGGGAGACACACCTTTTTTTTTTTTTTTTTTTTTTTTTGAGTACCTGATTTCTTGCTAAGGAAAACTAGATAACTCTAAATAAACATCTCCCAAAAAACATCTCCCACCATGGCTTGCCCAGTATAAGAGAGTCATTCTTTCACTTTTAGGTCAGCATCCTCAGGAACCCTCTTTGAGTGCAAATAAAATCATTTCAGTCGTCAAAGCTTTCACTGACAGCAGTTACCAAGTCAGCCTCTCAAGAAGTCCTGAAATAATGCTAACGGGCTAGTGAACTTTGATGAGAAAAATTGCAGAGTCGAGACCCCAGGTTATTCCTGGATGGGGACAGACCTAGCTGGAGAGGATGCGGGAACATTTGTTGAGTTCCTGCTGCAAGTCAGGCCCTGCGCTACACACCTTATGTGTATATTCTCTGACTCTTCAAGGCAATTACCTCCATTTATAGAGAAGGAAAGTGACGTTCCGAAAAATTACTTAACTTGCCCAAGATGGCATGGCCTGTAAGTGAGAATAAAAAAAATAAAAACAACAGCCCATACCTTTCTCACTGTGCCACTTATGTCCCACTGTGTGTGTGTGTGTGTGTGAGTGCGGCTGGGAGTAGGTCCTGTGTGATGAAGAGGCAGCATGAGGATGTGGGAACTTTATGGGGTGAGGTGCCCACAAAGAGGGGAGGTCAAAAGTAATCAGAATCAAGCTTCACCCACATTTTGGTCAGGTTGCCTTGAAGCCCTTTTCAATGACAAGCCCCTCAGATTTTCAAAAGTGTCAATGTCTTTGATTGCTCCTAAGAAATAGTTAGCTGGCCGGGTGCAGTGGCTCATGCCTCTAATCCCAGCACTTTGGGAGGCCGAGACGGGTGGATCACGAGGTCAGGAGATCGAGACCATCCTGGCTAACACGGTGAAACCCCTTCTCTACTAAACAATACAAAAAATTAGCCGGGCGAGGTGGCGGGCGCCTGTAGTCCCAGCTACTCAGGAGGCTGAGGCAGGAGAATGGCGTCAACCCGGGAGGCGGAGCTTGCAGTGAGCTGAGATCTGGCCACTGCACTCCAGTCTGGGCGACAGAGCGAGACTCCGTCTCAAAAAAAAAAAAAAAGAAAGAAATAGTTAGCTGGCCGGGTGCAGTGGCTCATGCCTATAATCCCAGCACTTTGGGAGGCCGAGGAGGCTGGATCACCTGAGGTTGGGAGTTTGAGGCCAGCCTGACCAACACAGACAAAACCCATCTCTACTAAAAATACAAAATTAGTCAGGCGTAGTGGCGCATCCTCATAATCCCAGCTACTCAGGAGGCTGAGTCAGGAGAATTGCTTGAAAATGGGAGGTAGAGATTGCAGTGAGCCAAGATCGTGCCACTGCACTCCAGCTGTGGTGACAGAGCAAGACTCTGTCAAAAAAAAAAAAAAAAAAGTAAAGAAAAGAAAAAGAAAAAAAGAAAGAAAGAAAAGACAGCCAGGGCTGGGCGCGGTGGCTCACGCCTGTAATCCCAGAACTTTGGGAGGCTGAGGCGGGTGGATTACCTGAGGTCAGGAGTTCGAGACCAGCCTGGCCAATGTGGTGAAACCCCATCTCTACTAAAAATACAAAAATTAGCCGGGCGTGGTGGCTCACACCTGTAATCCCAGCTACTCGGGAGGCTGAGGCAGGAGAATTGCTTGAGCCCAGGAGGTGGAGGTTGCAGTGAGCCAAGGTCGTGCCACTGCATTCCAGCCTGGCCAACAGAGTGAGACTCTGTCTCAAAAAAATAAATAAATAAATAATAAAAATAAAGAAGGAAAGGAAAGGAAAGGAAAAAGGAAAGGAAAAAGGAAAGGGGAAGGGAGGGGAGGGGAGGGCAGGGCAGGGCAGGGCAGGGAAGGGAAGGGAAGGGAAGAGAAGGGAAGACAGCCAGGCTCAGGTTTAAGTCCCTACTTTGCCTCTTACCAACCACAAGTGGTTGGGGAAAATCTTTACCCTCTCAGAGCTTCAGTTTCCTCCCATAAAATGAGATAATAACACACTCACCTTACAGACTTTCTGTGAGAATCAAAGAGAGAATGCAGTTGCAGCCCTGGCATGTGAGGGGTACTATAGATATATCTGCTCTTTCAGGATTAAGAAACAGAATTTCTTTATAATAAAAAGAGTTGAAAAAGCAGAGTACACAAGAATAACTTAGTAACTTGAAGAGGCAGCAGGGATTAGATTCAGAATCACCTCTGAGGGGTAAAAAAAGATATGGTCTACATTTCGTTGACAATAAATGTCATACCTGTTATACCTAAGGCAGTACGTATTCCTCAGGTACATCAGCTGGCTTCCCTGTGCAAACTGCTTCAATCCAAAGAACCAGAAAAGACATGCTGGGGAAGAGAGTCCTCTTATATTTGAAATAAGGTTTTTGCTCCCCAAGGCCTTGTCACATATGTGTCCTTGGAGGCAGGCAGGGGCAAGTGTGTAATGACAGGGTCAAAGCACAGGCCAAGGGATCAGACACCCACCCTCTCCTACCAGTGAGATCGTGAGCGGGTCGTTCACTTTTCCTATCTGTACAGTGGAGAAGATGATATCTAGGGTTGCTTATCTGACTTAAAAAGTAAGATGTGAATGTGGTTCTTGGTTGATGTTCATCATCCAGGAGCCACCTCTTATTCATTTTTCTTTTTTTTTTTTGGTTAGTAACAAGTTTCAGTGCATTGTTGTCATAGGGCTGCTGTAAGGATCCTACTGTAAGGATAAAATAAGACCATGTGTGCAAGGATCTCAGCCCAGTACCCAGTGCACAGGAGTCAATGCATAGGACTTAAATGATCAAGACAGCAGCATCTCCACGCTCAGTGTGAGGAGGCTGAGGTTAAACAGCTAGTGACCGGTAGAGGGGGGTCAGACCCCTGGGACAATCCTGTATCCAAGCACAGGTTTCATGGTGATTTCACTATAACTTTGGCCTGACAGGTAGGATGACTTGTTAGAGGTCCCAAAGTGTATCAGGAATGCAGTGGGGAACAGCATCTGGTCCTCTGCTCAGTTGTCATTAATCCCTGGGCTGCGTGTAGCAACCTGCTCAAATGCTGCAGAGAACTAGCTCATCAAACCATGAAGGCAATTCAACCACTCAGGGTAAAAAAGGCTTTGGCCTCCTTGTGACATTCCCTGGTAACCTTGCCTCTTGGTCAATCTAATTGACAGCTGGCTGCCATCTACACTGTTTTATTGGTGCCTCTGCAATTATTTTGAAATTTAAAAAAAAAAACTCAGACTCTAAATTAGAGGATTTTTTTTTTCTGATAATGAATTCCTTTGTATTTTACCAAGTCTTAGAAATTGACTTGGGCTGTGGACTCCCATCACCTCCTATGAACTTAGATTTGTACTCATTCTTATTTTGGACTGAATCTTTACAAAGAATGAGCTAAACCTGGAGCTCAGAATTGATCAGGAGGAGGGAGAGGTAGAGCATGAGCATGTGTAAACCAGATAGGTGGGACAGCTGCAGTGTTGAGGCTGACAGAGCTGTTCTTTGAAGGATGGAGAAGGTACCGTCTGGAAGGGAATGGTGTGGCTTTCATAAATGAAGGGCCTCTGACACAGCCTTTATTTTACACTGCCCACCTATAGCCAAGAGAGTGGGGATAAATTCTTGCTTTTTATCTTTGGCAATTTCTAAGCATATTGAAAAGAGCAGGGAAGGGGAAGTAGGGCAGATTTCAGAAGAGTCTAAATTTAAAGCCCTGGGACCATTTTCCATAGTCACAGAGGTGGGATTTAATGTATCCTGCTCTCAGCTTCAGGATCACATGAAAGATGCTGGGCTGCTCTCCCTAGTGTACACAGTCCACTAACTAGAAATCTGCCCAAGCTGAGGAATTTTGCTAATCTGCGTATCTTGACTTTTTGCCCCAGACATTGTGCAGTTTCAGTTTCTCCAGAATCTGTGCACTGTCAACCCATTTCTCCAGTTGCATAGGAGAGCTCTCTGTGCAGTTTCTTTTCTTTTCTTTTTTTGAGATGGAGTTCACTCTGTCACCTAGGCTAGAGTGCAGTGGTGTGATCTCGGCTTACTGCAACTTCTGTCTCCTGGACTCAAGCGATTCTCCCACCTCAGCCTCCTGAGTAGCTGGGACCACAGATGCGCACCACCATGCCCAGCTAATTTTTTGCATTTTTGGTAGATTCAGGGTTTCACCACGTTGCCCAGGCTTTTCTCGAACTCCTGAGCTCAAGCAGTCTGCCCACCTCAGCCTCCCAAAGTGCTGGGATTACGGGCGTGAGCCACTGCGCCCAGCCCTGTGCAGTTTCAATAAGAATGGTAAGGATTGTGAGCTCCGAACCTAAAGAGAGCAGGCTGAAAATACAGAACCTCATTTAAATTGTGGATTATCAATTGTTGAAAGAATTAGATGCTATGAAGAAAGTCTTTTGAGCTTACCTGCCTCTCGGTCCCTGATACAGTAGTCTGGAGAATTCTCAAAATACACGAGGTCATTTTTTGTTGGCTTCTTAAACCTCTCGTTAGCCACAGTGAAACCTGTGCCATCCTGGTTCATGACCACCTGGATGGCCCCATTGTACTTCCTCCAGAGATAATCGCCCGTTTTCCTGAAGTCGGCCATGGCCAGCCAGCATGTCCTTAGAGTACACGAGCCGCTCACCCCATGGCATTTGCACTCTTGTTTCAAGAATCGCTTTACAGCCTGCCAAAAAAGACAGGGGCAAGTTCAGTGAGGTGGCTTCAAGCAGGTGACACATGCTACAACTACTCTCCTTGCCTCCCAGTAATCCAGAAGTGACTCTCAGGATGCTGGATCCTGGGGCGAGTGACTGGGAGATGTTGAAGCATTACTTGTCGCTTGTAAGCCACATTAGCCGCCTGCCCTGACTGCAGCAGGCAGGACAGTGGGTAGAGAGGTGAGGGATAGTGCCTAACTGTGTACCCAACTGGCTATCAGTATAACAGAAACCTCACTATTTAACAGGGCATGTGGCCAGTTTGAAGAGTGAGGGACTGAATTATTTTCTAAATAAACAGAGCTTTATTATAGTAAACATGTATACTATATACTATCCAATTAATGCTGTCCAGTTTAAAATAAAATAATATAAAAATGTATGCTATTATGCAAATTAGATTAACAAAATAACTGCTAAGTCCGAATCCTTCAATAAACCAATCACAGTAATTGGTACTACAGTAATCCTGTGCTACTCGATTTATTTTGCGGATGATCGAGAAGCAAGGCTAAAAGAGGTAGAAGCACTCGCCCAAAGTTACACAGCCAGGAAAAGACAGCCAGGCTGTACTGCAAAGTCAGTTAGTGACCCTGAGGCTGACAGTAACTTGGGGAGATTCAGCTTAGATGACAGAGGTAGGTTTGCTCTGATCTTTCTTAGAGAGGAAGCAAAGAAACTGGTACAAGCTCATCTCGGCTGGCTCCCAATACGGAGACCCCTTTTCTGTGGGTGCAAGGCCTGTGGAAAGGAGAGGGGACAGGTGGGCCTGAAACTTCCGGAGAAGCTTCTGCTTTGTTTTCATAAGCCAGCAGAACAGCACTTTCCCCAAAGCAATTTGGTGAGAGTTATCCTGCCCTGGCCCATTTTCTCCTTTGCTCACCCAATTGAAGAGATTATTAGTGCTCATGGTCCTCACAACAACTTTGACCTACTGCTCTTCCCATGTTATAGATGAGGAACCAGGGATGGGGAAGGCAGGTGACTTGCCCAAGCTCGGTAGTAGGAATTCACTCCCACTCTCCCCAGGCTGGGCCTTGGCACTAGGTGTTTTTCCCACCTTACCCCCACCTCCATTGTGGATGGTGCACATTTGAGATCTATCCTCCTCAACACGAGCCAGCCCTGGAGGGCAAGGATGGAGAAGTGAGCAGGAAGCATGTGCTTAGCTTGACTCTCCCAGTTACAGGGAGCCAGGCATCTTTAAAGGATGTCTTAGAATGAACTTCCTCTTTGGAATTACACTGCCCCATGTGCCCCATCCCCATCTTTATATTATGAGGGTTTGGTAGGAGGCTCACAGGATGGCCTGGATGGCAGGCCTCTGCCACAGACACAACCCTGGGAGTGCCATCTTGGCTCCACCACTCTGCCCCATGTGGCTGTCACCTGTCCTGGAGCTGTCCCTCCTAAGATCTTGGAGCACGCCACACAAAACTCACTCCACACCAAGTACTTGGGAATTAAACATGAATGCTCATTCTTCCAAGTTTATTCTTTTTAAATCTAGATTATTTAATCATAAGTAATACTCCTAGATTTAACAATGACAGGAAATATTACTGCTCCTCCTCTTCTTTCTTTCTTTTTTTTTTGAGACAGAATCTCACCCTGCTGCCCAGGCTGGAGTGCAGTGGTATGACTGTAGCTCACTGCAGCCTTGAACTCCTGGGCTCAAGCAATCCTCCTGCCTCAGCCTCCTGCATAGCTAGGACTACAGGTGCATGCCACCATGCCCAGCTCATTTTAAAAAATGTTTTGTAGAGATGGGGGTCTCACCATGTTGCTGGGGCTGGTCCGTAAGTCTTGAGTTCAAGCAATCTTCCCATCTCAGCCTCCCAAAATGGTGGGATTATAGGTGTGAGCCAATGCATCTGGTCAGCCTTCCTTTTCTAATATTGAATTTCCAGATCATAAACTTCAAAGCTGATATTTTTATACAATTAATTGAAGAATTTGCATATTAATTTAAAATTGGATCTTAAAAATAACATTATAAATCCTTAAAAAACATGTGGTGGTGACAGACAGGATCATCTGTGCAACCTTCTCCCTTCCTTGCTAACAGTTTTCATTCAGGTGTTGGGCAGCCTTGTGTTCCAAAGGACTCCTGACCCCAAAGTAGTCTAAATCGCTGATAGTAATTTCACTGCCTTGCCACTAATTTTTTTTTCCAGTGTGGAGCATGTGCTGGTTCAGTTTGGGCCAATCCTATGATAGGAGAAATCCCTTAGGAGTCTTGTAAAAAATGTTTCTTCACTCTTTATTTTTTACTTATTTATTTTGTTTTTGAGACTGTGTCTTGCTCTGTCGCCAGGCTGGAGTGCAGTGGTACAATCTCAACTCACTACAGCCTTCGCCTCCCTGGTTGAAGCGATTCTCCTGCCTCAGCCTCCCGAGTAGCTGGAACTACAGGCGTGGGTCACCACGACCAGCTAATTTTTGTATTTTTAGTAGAGACGGGGTTTCACCATGTTGGCCAGGATGGTCTCGATCTCTTGACCTTGTGATCTGCCTGCTTCGGCCTCCCAAAGTGCTGGGATTACAGGCATGTGCCATTGCACCTGGCCATGTTTCTTCACTCTTTAAAAGAGACACGTGAGGTGGGGGCACCGTGGCTCATGCCTGTAATCCCAGCACTTTGGGAGGCTGAGGCAGGAGGATCACTTGATGCCAGGAGTTCAAGAACAGCCTGGGCAACATAGTGAGACCCCATTTCTAAAAAAAAAAAAAGAAAAAAAAAAAACTAGCCAGAGGTGGTGGCACAGCTACTCGGGAGGCTGAGGTGGGAGGATCACTTGAGTCTGGTGTCCAAGGCTGCAGTGAGCTATGATTACATCACTGTACTCCAGCCTGGGTGACAGAGTGAGACCTTGTCTCAAAAATAACATATAATAAAATAAAAGAGGCACATAAGGAGAAATACCTTGTCTCTGTCTCTAGATGCTGGTTTCTGTAGCAGCCTCTCTGCAACCTGAGGGCAGCAATGCCGACAGGCAGCAAGCTGCAGGCACACTTGACGGATGTGAAGATCTGGGTTCTGGGGATTCCGCTGAGCTGCTCAATGAGCCCACTTTGGACCTGCCCTACCACCTGACATTTTGTGATCCAAGTGAGTAAACTTTCCTCCTTTTTTTAGTGCCTTTGGGATCTGTTACTTGTAGCAGAAAGTATTTCAGCAGGTACCAAGGTCACTTCTTGGTGGTGGATTAATGACAGGCTTTATCTGACAATAAACCTGGGAGGAAATTGAGACAGCATCTCTAGTATTGGGCTTGCTCACGTCTCCAGCATCCGCTGTTAACGCACAGTGCGTTCAGTGCTCAATCGCGGTCAGGGGCTACCTTCATCTCTTCTATGTACTGGGTTTGCCGACTTGAAATTCAAACCCTTAACCTTGAAGTGGACAAAAGCGTACTCAATCGGAGAGGCAGAGGGAAGGGGATGTAAGCCAAGGCAGTCTGTTTTCAAGAGTAGCCGAGGTAAGAGTAAGGATATGGGGGCAAGAAACTCACAATGAGGATTCCTAGTTTAGAACAACTCCAGTATTCAAATGTTATAACATGGTAACAATAACAACCACGTATTGAGTGAGTGCTTCACTGTGTGCCAGGCTCCACACCAGGTGGTTTACACACATTATCTAATTATCACCATCAGGCAAAGTAAGTTATCATTCCCATTCTATGGTTATGAAAACCAGGGCTCTGTAAGGAAAGGAAAATCCCTAGTCACTCAGCTATTTAGAGGTAGAACAAAGATGTGAATCTCAGATCTGTGCTATTTCTAAAAACACACTTAAAATTCTACTATAAATCACACTGTGATTTTGAATTATGATTTGAATTGTGATTTTGAATTATGCATTCTGTTTCCCTCCATCCTTTTTTTTTTTTTTTTTGGACAGTCTCGCTCTTGTCACCCAGGCTGGAGTGCAATGGTGCGATCTCGGCTCACTGCAACCTCCGCCTCCTGGGTTCAAGCGATTCTCCTGCCTCAGCCTCCCAAGTAGCTGGGATTACAGGTGCATGCCACCATGCCTCGCTATTTTTTGTATTTTTAGTAGACATGGGGTTTCTCCATGTTGGTCAGGCTGGTCCTCAGGTGATCCATCCGCCTCGGACTCCCAAAGTGCTAGGATTACAGGCGTGAGCCACTGTGCCCGGTCCCCTCCGTTCTTTCGAATAATCACGAATTGACATAAAATATTACATACCTTTTATAATGGGGCAGAGGAGGAAGAATAGGTAGAGAGAGAAATAATGGGGGATTACATTGCATCTTCCAAACTAATCATTAAAAATTTATTAGACAATTCACAGAAGAAATACAAAGTACTAACAAAAGGACAAAAAGGTGTTTGACTTCATTAGTAATTGGAGAAATGCAAACTGAAATAATACACTTTTTTGCCTAGAAAAAATAGTATAAATGTCCATTTTTAAAAAAATTTTATGAACAAAAGAATAGTAAAATAGTAAAAAGACTGATAATGTTTGGTGTTAGTAAGAGTCCAGGGGAAGAGATGCTTTAACAAACCATTGGTGGGGGAGTACAGCGATCCATCATTTAAACGAAGAGTGTTTTTGCAATACCTACAAAAATGTTAAATGTACGTATCCTTGACCTTTTGATTCCACTCTGGAAACATCTGCACAAGCTTGGAAGGATACACGCCCACATGGATCTTCATGCAGCTATTGCATAATTCGTAACAGCAAAATATGAGGAAAAATCCAAATGACATCAATAGGAAAATGGCTAAGCAAATTAGTATATGCTTAATAATGGAATATTATGTGGTCTCTGAACAATGAAGTAGGTCAGTCTTACAGGCAGGCAAGAAAGTCAAGTGATAAGAGCAAAATGCAGAACAATATATGTGGTATGATCCACTTTTTAAAGGCCTGCATATGTGTGTATACTGGCAGAAAAAGGGGAAAAGATGTTCTTTTACAATCTGGCTACAGTTTGAGGGATTTCATGGTCTTGAAAGAGGGGGAAAACAAAAAGGGTGAAGCTACTCCACACAGTAAAATAACAGGAATTTGAGACTTTCTCCCTGGCAACTGGAGAGGGCAGGCCAGTGGGTGTCACTCCTGGCTACATATTAAAATCACCTGGGGATCATTTCCAGCCTCTCCCGAGACAGCGTAAATCAGAGCCTAGGGTGGTCGTGAGGCCTGGGCCTTGAAGGTACTTGTGGTTCCTCAGGTGATTGATTTTAATATGCAGTCAGGATTCTGAATCATCCAGACCCAGGGATGCAGAGGAGAAGGTGAGAAACCCCTGCACCGTGGCGGGAGTCTGGGGCCTATGGAGGGTTACAGAGGTGAAGAATTCCTGCGGCAGAAGTCGACATTACATTTCTAATAATGGGGAAATCGTTATTCAGTTAGAAATTGTTTCCTACCCTATGCCTCCAAAACATCACAATCTCCAGGAAAATGTGCCACCAGTGACAATCTCTGCTAGTGCTGCTTTGGAGGGAATGAAAGATGAGTGGTGGCCAGTGTCCAACCCAAGTACCAATGGATCAATGGATTAGTGGGCCACACCAGAGCAACAAGCCATAGTGGCGGGATACTCCCCCTGAGGTTTTCAGAGGCACTGGGCAAGGAGCTTGGTTGGGGTTGGGGGCCAGTTTCCCATGCACAGTCACTGATGGAGGGACGGGAGACATTTTATTTGGATGATAAAGGAATGAGTGACTCAAGTCGAGGACCTCTGTTCTGTAACTACAATTAAGTAAATTTTGATTCTAAAATTTTAAAACAATAAACAGCTACGTAATATTAACTGCACAGCCAAGAACTGTGCTAGGATTGCAGTTCATTGTCTCTGATCCAGTATCACAAACCTTCTATCAATGAAGGATGTTCTTAAAGTTGGGTGTTTTCTCGTTCTGTTTGCTACCAAGTGCATTGGCTATCACCTCACGTTTTCCACCCTCACAATTGTTCCACCTGCCGTCACTTCTCCTCATTTCCTGGGGGCAGCCACAGTCTTCCGTCCTTTAGTGCCAACCAGGACTGGCTCCACAGCTCAGACCTAGCTTCATGCCCTGCTAGCCTGGACAGGCTGTCTCCTAGATGCCATGTTTTCTCTTTTGATGTATTCCTCCTTTTTGCTGCAGTACAGTGTTGAATAACTCCTTTAAGGTGGATGCATTTTCTGAATTCTTGCATGTCTGACATGTCTTCAGTCAGTTTTCACACTTGATTAATAGCTTGGCTGGGTATAGAATTCTGGATTTAAAACTTTGAAAGTATATCTCTGCAGGCTTTTGGCTTCTAATGTTGCAGATGGGAAGTCTGATATGGGAAGTGGGGGAATCTTTGAAAATAGATTTGTTCTTATTTTCATTTTGCTCTATACTTTTCCCCTATGAAAGCTCCCAGAATCATTCCCTTACTGTTGGGTTCTGAAATATCACAATATTATTCCTCATTAATCTTGTTCAGCACTCAGCAGACCCTTTAAATCCTCTCCGCCATGTTTTTTGTTTTGTTTTGTTTTCTTTTTTTTTTTTTTTGAGACAGAGTTTCATTCTTGTTGGCCAGGCTGGAGTGCGATGGTGAGATCTCTGCTCACCGCAACTCCGCCTCCCGGGTTCAAGCGATTCTCCTGCCTCAGCCTCCCAAGTAGCTGAGATTACAGTCGTCCGCCACCATGCCCAGCTAATTTTTGTATTTTTAGTAGAGACGGGGTTTCACCATGTTGTCGAGGCTGGTCTTGAACTCCTGACCTCTGGTGATCTACCCGCCGTGGACTCCCAAAGTGCTGGGATTACAGGCATGAACCACTGTGCCTGGCCATTTTTTTTTTTTTAAATGGCATTCTAATTAGCTGGTTGCCAAATTTTGGAATTGGTCCTCTATGTCACTTATGTTTTCTCTCATCTGTTTTCAGTACTTTCTTCCTGATTTCTTGAGGAAGAAATTCCGTCAGAGTAACACTCCTGGCTCTTTCTAGCCCCTTACTCATTTCTTCCCAGAGGAAGAGAAGTGATTCGTCCAACTGGTAAGTTTAGAGGAAGGAGCAGGGCTTGTGTGCCTGGGTTCTTTCTCTTTGGGGATCTGGTAGCCTGTGGAAATGAGTTGTGATCAGCTCCTACCATCTAGCGTGTGACTCCCTTGCTGCAGGGGCTCTGAGGGCCAGCCTGTGGCAGGTGAGTCTTCCTGGCTCGGGGTTGGGCTGCTCTGGAGCACTGTGCTTCCAGCCCGCTTCCTCTAGGGCAATTTTCTTCAGTCACGAAACTGACACTTTTAGTCCATCCATTTGTCCATTTTTCAGTTGGTTTCAAACTCAAGTGGAAAAGAGCGGGGGGCATTTATGGACCTCCTTAATAAACATTTATCTTTTGGACTTTTTGATGTACTTTCTGAGAGGTTTATTTGGCTTTATCTTCCAAATTCTTTCTTCTCTGATCGTTACCTTTTCAAGGCTTCCATTCTTATTTGTGGGTGTCAATATTATGTATCTCTGTGAGGAGACTGATTAGGCTATAAAAAAAAGTTCTCCTATCCTTGAATTAACTGCTTTTTCTTCTGGAGAAATTTTCCTGCAATTTTTTTGTCTTTTTCTTTCTTGCTGCTATATTGAGTCTAATATATGATAATCCTTGGACAGTCTCTTCATATTTAAGAATGAAGTAGTAAAAAGGCATTCAGGAACTCTGGTTGTAGAGGTGGGGCTTGTGGACCAAAAAAATGTTGCTTTCTGGTGAGTTGGCAGGACAGTGACTATTTTTTTGAGATGAGCTCTTGCTGTGTTGCCCAGGCTGAAGTGCAGTGACTATTCATAGGCACCATAATAGGGCACTACAGCCTTGAACTCCAGGGCTCAAGTGATCGTTCTACCTCAGCCTCCCAAACAGTTGGGACTACATGCAGGTGCCACTGCACCCAGGACACTGGCTCTTATGCTGAGGACTCTAACTCCAGAAAGCCTGGGATGTTAAATGCCTGCTCATGGGGAGAAGGGAGGGGTTGGGGTTCCCTATTCCATCGATGGAATTTTCAGTTATTCCCAACTTTCAGGCCTATGTTTCTCTCCAGGGCTTATTTATATCTGGGACATTCTCAGGGCTTCTTCCCTCCCATGTTGGCAGTTGCCCCATTTGCTTTTATTCTTCTAGACTGTGGCTTCTCCATCCTTCTTTATGAGCTACAATTTATTCATTTGCTTTCTACTTTCCAGAAATTCATTAAGCTCTTTCATTTCTTTTACTATTCTTCTTATTGTCAATTTAAACCATTTTTTCCATTACTATAATTTTAATAAAGTTTGGGAGGAAGAGGGGAAACATTACATGTCCCGTTCACATCCTTGAGTCAGTTTGCATTTTGAAATGTTCTAGAAGGAGACAAGGACAGTGAGGGGAGAAAACGGTCCCATTTTATGATATACATTTCTGCACTGCTCAAGCTGTTGCTTTTGATACTATGTGCAAGCACTGTTTTTACAACAGGAAGAGAAAGAACTAGAATAAGAATCAATTACAATGACTTGCTGCCTCTTGCTAATGTGGGATACTGAAAGCTTCCTTCAGAACCTCAAGGCCATAGCCCATGACACAGTCACATCCTGGTTTCTATTTTGTCTCTTGAATCTTTCCTGAAAAGTCTCTTGTTCTACTTCCTTCTTCTTTGATTCTTAATGCAGGTCGCTGTCAAGATTCCATTTTCAGCATTCTCATATGCTCCTGTTCTCAATTCTCCCAGCCCCCATGGTTCTTAATATCACCAACTGACCAGCACAATTTTTAATCAGTTCCCATTCCTCTCTAGGTGCCTTAATCCCATCTAAGTTTTACTCCGTGGCATCCTGTCAATAAATACTTGTTCATGTGACATGGCTACACTAAAAAAGTAGTTTTTTGATGACTTCTAAGGACAGCAGGACTCTTTTGGTGTTTAGCTTCATAGAAACCATTTTTAGCTTAATATATAACTATTCTCAACAAAAACTCTTCAGTAGGTTCATAACTGCTTCAGTGCTAAAATCTTAGCAGATTTTTCATGTGGCCCTTCATTTTTTATTTATTTTGAGCATTTTAAGCCTTTGACCTGCAAAGACTATTTTCTAATTTTAAAATTTAAGAAACTTCTATTTTTTAAAGTTCTTTTTTCTTTTAAACAAACTTCTAGATATTAGCATTCTATACCAGATGCGGAAGTCTGTTAAAAAAAAAAAAAAAAAGGCTATGGAAGAAGAAAATACATGCATTGCATAGGCTAGAACAATTCTATTTTACATTTCTCTGCTCTAACTTTGTGTCGGAGTATAATACTGAGGCATCACATTCATTAAGTTCTTACCATATATCAAACCATGCCAAGCACTTTATATTCACTATTTTATTTAGTCCACACTACCACATAAGATATATACTATTATTATCCCATTTTATAGATAAGGATGTTGAAACACCCAGGAGTAGAGGAGCTTGCCCTAGATCTCACAGGCAGTAAGTGAGATAACCCAGGCAGGCAGGATATAAGCCAAGTCTGTCTGACACCAAAGTCGACGTCACTCTGCTGGTGTTTTTCATATTAGGGTTTGCCAATCTCTGGGGCTCATGTTCCTCGGATTCGGTGAGTTCTATAAGCTTTTACACTTAGTGTTTGCATATCTAATTATAGTCTAAAAGGAATTATATTGCCAGTTATAAAGACAAACTTCTCCTAAGGAAGTTTTGGTTCTTAAGTCAGTTCTGAAGACTGAGTCCAAGCAGCCCTTACAGTGTCTTTGTAAAACTTCTTTGCAGAACATGAGAACTTTTTTCTTGTAGGTACCTGCATTTTGCAAAGTTTATGAACCCTATGTCATGTCATACTGATTTTCTTCCTATCAGAAAGAAGGCAGTCCATTTTATGCTGTGTGAAATATTTGCCAACTTAACAACTTGTCTTAGAAATCCTAGTTAGAATTTATTTTAGGTCTCCATATACTGTGTCTTCACTAAATTATTTAGTTAAACTTGAGCATTTGAAGAAGTGTTAGTACTTCACTTTTTAGTTGGGCATATTCTACAAAGTCAGTAATATATTTCTGGATCTATATCAGTTTTCCTGAGGGAAACTCTCATTAAAAACATATCATTTAATTTTCAGATGCTGGCTTGAAGCCAAGTACATTTATTAACAATTAAATCCTTTTGACAGGTCCACATCTCTAAGATAGAAGTTACTGAAAATTGGGCCAACTCATACCTTTTAAACATACACACTCTGGAACTAAGAAAAAATATATTTATTAAAAACCTGTGCAGCTGATTTGCTTATGGAAACATTTATTAACTTAATAAGACATTGTGATTCTTGAGCACTGTCATTCTTTAAAAGCAGTGACTGTGGGTGGGCTTAGCTAGAAAATATAAGGTGTGGAATTTACATTTGTGGAATTCAAGAACATTACCATTGACTAACCATATATATAATAATTCTTATTGACTAATGAGGCAAGTCTAAAAAACATTTTCCACTAATAATAGAACTTTACATGGAGCTGTAACAATTTTGTTAAGAGTTATTCCCTGTCTTGGGACTTGACTTCTGGTTAGTTTTTGATTCATATGATAAATAAAGATCTCTAATATCAAGAACATATTATTTTGGGGTCCAACAAGACAGAGGTGAGGCTGGCAGAACTGATCTAACTTTTAAAAATGCTTTTCATTTTATGAACTAAGGAGACCAGTAAGTAAACAAATACCTACTAGGTGAAATTTATACCCCATAAAGATGCTCAAGATTGTTGAAGGGAGGGTCAGGATGAATAGGAGGTTAAAGCAACGTGGCTCTGCAGTTCAGTATGGCTTTGGCATTTTCTTTCCTATTGATATTCCCTACTGTCTAAGAGTAGGATTTCTTTGTCATCATGCCCCAGTTCTCTTAGGTCACACCCATTATTCATTTATTATTATTTATTTTAAATGGCATCAAGGGATTCATTTTTTAAAGTCTCGGCCAAACACAGTGGCTCATGCCTGTAATTCTAGCACTTTGGGAGGCCATGGCAGGAGAATCACTTGGGCCCAGGAGTTTCAGACCACCCTGGGCAACATAGTAAGACCCTGTCTTTACAAAACATAAAAAAAAAAAAGAAAAGAAAAAGAGAAATTAGTCGAGCACAGTGACATATGCCTGTGGTCTGAGCTGCTTGGGAGGCTGAGGTGGGAGGATCACTTGAGCCTTGTGCAGTGAGTCATGATTGCACCACTGCACACTCCAGCCTGGGTGACAGGTCTCAAAAAAAAAACACGTCTTTTTAAAAGTCTTTATTAGAATTTGGATTTGCTTGCTTGTAAGGTTTTACTTACATGTAGTACAATATCCATTTCTGTTTACTTTGGAGGCACTTTCTGAAGGTGGAACTTAGAAGTATCTGGTCTGTCCCAATGCCCAGTAGGCCATGCTCATGCTCAGGGGCAGGCCCTAGTGCTCCGCAGCACTCACCTTGGGTGGTGCTTGTTTGGATGGTTAGTGGAACTAGAAATTTTGGACCCCCTCACCCTCTGTGCTTCTCCATAGAAAATACAGGATGCCAAGTCAAGTTTGAATTTTAGATGATTTCAGTGAGCAAATACATTCAATTTATTTGCTGATTCTGGCCACCCTGCTAAACCTCAGTCTCTTCATATGCAAACTGTGTATAATAATGGTACCTACTCCTGAGGCTTGCTTACCACCTGGTGTATATGCGTATGTATTTTATTTTATATGGCAACCCTCGTTTGGTAACTTGTGCAAGATTTTGCTCAAGTATTAGAGCCAGTTTTCTGATTCCAGGGCCTTATCCTCCATAATGCCTCAGTCAAGAACTCCTAAACTAAGAGCTCCCAATGAGTAGAGTAGCCAATCACGACATTAACTACCATGTTGAAAATGTAAATATCGACACAGTTGCCATATGCTAATTTTTTAATATTAATAAACACCGAGAAGCTTACTATATCAGTACTTATATGTATATTTAAGGCTAAAAATAAAATTCAAAGAGAGACAAATTTCTCACAATTTTCCTAGTAAATCTGTTTTTTTGATGTGGGATCTCACTATGTTGCCCAAGCTGGTCTCAAACGCCTGAGCTTGAGTGATCCTCCCACCTCAGTCTCCCCAGTAGCTGGGATTACAGGTGCATGCCACCTTGCCCAGTTAATTTTTTAAGTCATGAATTCAAACATATTACAGAAGGTTTGAACTTTGATAGCTATCACTCTATCGAAGTGGATTCCAGAGAAATTAACAAATGCATGAAAATTAAACTTAAGTATTTAACTTTCTCTCTCACTGTTCAATGCCTTCCTCTTGTCTTTCCGGTGGCATCCAAATGTCTCCGCACAGTATTTGAGACTCTCCAGGCCGGGTGCCGTGGCTCAAGGCCTGTAATCCCAGCACTTTGAGAGGACAACTTGGGCAGATCCCTTGAGCCCAGGAGTTTGACACAGCCTGGGCAACATGGCAAAACCTCATCTCTACCGAAAAACAAACAAACAAGCAAAAGGCACCCAAAATTAGTCAGGCATGGTGGCATGTGCCTGTAGTCCCAAATACTGAGACTGAGGTGGGAGGATCGCTTGAGCCCAGGAGGTCCAGGCTGCAGTGAGCCGAGATTGTGCCACTGCACGCACTGCAGCCTGGGTAACAAAGTGAGACGCTGTCTCAAAAAAAAAATAAATAAATAAATAAATAAATAAATGACTCCAGATCTGGCTGGAACTCAAATTTTCAGCCTCAGTTCCCATTAACTCTCAGTCTTGAACTCCACCCTAGAGTTCTTGTATTCCTCAACTTTATGATACACTTCCTGCTTCAATATCTGTCTTTGTCTTGAAGTCCCTTCATCCTGGAAAGTGCTTTCCCTATCTCAAACATGGGAAATCTTTTATCTCCAGCTCAAACACCCAGTTCTTTTTTTGATACAACCATTATCTCCTCAGCTAACTGGCCGTGTGGCTGATTATGTTATTATACCACATAGCATTCCTTGCCTTGCAATTGTATTACACTTGTCTCCTTGACTAAAATTTAGTTTCTTATGGTCAGGGGCTGCTTTGTTTTATTCTTTTCCACACTGATTTAATACTGATGCCTTTCCCAAAGTAATTCCTTAATAAAATATCTGTCGAACCAAAGTTAGTCCCAAAATACAAGAACAGAGCTCTGAATGTTGCAGTGCCGTTTGTTGAAATTTTGTGAATCCTCCAAAAAGGTTAAGTTGGTTTGGGTGTGCTCACAATGACTGGCTGTTAGGTTTTCAGCACTTAAAACAACTCTTTCTTGCCGTTAAAAACCGATACACATTCATTTTAGAAAATGTGTGAAGACACACACAAAGGAAAAAAAAACAACAGTAAACTACCTTTCAAGGGTAGTTTACTGGATTTTCCCCTGTACATATAGAAATATTGTTTGTTTTCTCAGAAATACTCAACAAAGGCAATATGGAAATGTAGATAAGGGCACATGGGAGAACAGGGGCGGATGTGAACTCCCAGGATCTAGTATTCCGTGATTCTATGACCCTGGTTTAGTCTCTCTATCTCTCTCAGGCCCAGTTTCTCATCTGAAAAGTAGAAATATGAATGCTCGTTTTTATTCCTACAGGAGTTTTGGAAAGATCAAATTATAAAACATTTGACAGTATTTTGTAAATTGAAAAATACTATATGTCTGGTTTTATAAGTATGTTAACTGAATAGAAGATGACTCTATAGATAGATGGAGTGATCAGATTGAATCCTAAATAATAATTCCAGGTGGATGGACTTCTGCCTAGCTCTGTTACCTGACTTACAAATAATCTTAACTTCACAGAAGGGAAAAGAACTTTTATTAAGCATCTATTACATGCCAGGTTCTATGCTATCTGCCTTACACTTGTCTTCCTGTAGCACCACAAAATGCCCTTTCATACATGAGGAAAAGCAGATTCAGTGAGCAAAGTCACTGATATTGTAAGATTAAAACCAAGGTGCATCTGATTTGAAGTCCCATGTTCTTTTCTATTTTTCAGTTAGAGGCACCTTTTAGGGAAAGCATTTTCATGGAATTCCTCTTATTCTTATGGAAATTCTTACTCTTATAGAAACTTTCAGAGCGATGGAAGGGCAGTAAGATTGGAAACATGAGTTATTTTGATACAGATTCCCTTAGGAATATTTAAAGAAGTTGTGATTATTTCATTATTTCATCTTAGAAGAAACAGTGAACTAACTTTTTTGTTTGTTTGTTTTGTTTTTTTGAGACAGAGTCTCGTGCTGTCACCCAGGCTGGAACGCTGTGGTGCGATCAAGACTCACTGCAGCCTCAACCTCCTTGGCTCACGTGATCCTCCCACCTCAGCCTCTTGAGTAGCTGGGAATAGTAGCTGAATAGCTGTGGTAGTAGTACTACCACACCTGGCTAATTTTTTGTATTTTTCTGTAGAGACAGGGTTTCACCATGTTGCCCAGGCTGGAAGAGTGGACAAATTTAAAAAGTGCTTGTTTGCAAGCTCATTAAAGAAATAAATGGCAGATGTTGACCTTTTGCATGTAATTTACCTAAAGCTATCTTAAAATATAATTTGGAAGATTTTATAGCATGGCTTCTTTAGACCTAAACAGAGCTGCTGAAGGATGCTATAGAATTTCCTTCTTCATAAAATATTTGTTTTGAACAAGACAGGCTTATCTTTTTGGTACTTATTCATAGTCCTAATTGGAGGTGGAAAACTAGACTCAATCAAGGATGAGCATTCAAGTAAACATGGAAGAAAAAAATCATTATAAATTCTGCTGAAACTGTGATTAAAATAAATGATACAGGACAGAGGATCTAAAATGATATTACAGTACAGAGACACATGAGGGTGCTCTAACCAACTGCTATAATAAATAAATTGTTCAAATATTGGGGAAAAATTAAGGCCCGTGGTGAATGGCAGTGATGAATTCTGACTTTTAACATTTGCTAAACAGAACAATCTCAGAATAGATGGTTTTATAAAAATAAAATATATTGCTCTCCCCTACCTCTCCCAGTTTAAAAAGTAGATGTTCATATTGGCCAATTTGGAAAATACTGAAAAGCACAGAGAAGAAGAAACAAAGTGGACCGACGTTACCGTCAGCCCTGGGAGGTGGGGGCTTTCTAGAGCCTTAGAGCCAAGCCAGTTGGAGGCTTAGCTCAGGAGACCTGCCTTCAAACACAAGCCCAGCCTGTTCTCATTTTGATTCCACAGACCTTCTGCTAGTACGAAGCGGGAGTAGAGACTGGGGGTCTAATGACCGCAAGAAGAGAATTAGAGACGCATGTTTATCTCAATACATTTACTCTCATTAAAGTTCATATTCACTGACATCATGCATCTCCTTGAAAAAGTCTGCCCACCCACCATTAATTAAAGCCACATTTTAAAAAGTCAGCGTGTGCACTTTTATTCCAATCAAAAGTAGCCTCCTAAGTTTTGCAGAGCAGGCAGGAGAATATCTGAGGCCTGACAGCTGTTCACCTCTACATGGTGAAGAATCATGTGATTTACATTAAAAGTTGTGTTTATTCAGGGCCTAAAATATAATAGGTATGATCTATTGTCTTGAAGAGTTGAAACATTCAATATCTAATGACCTATTTAGTGAAATTAACATTTATTTTGATAAGTCAATGTTCTTTTGGATACAACATCTGACCATATGCTTTTATCTTTCCAAATAGAGAAATCTAACCATATACCCTGTTTGAACAATTAAGCAGCACACTCCTATCAAAGACACCACACTTTATAACTTATACATGCACTATCAATGTTAAGACAAAGGTCAGTGTAAATTTTTTTATCCAAATCATTGCACAAACGGTAATTACCAATAGTTGTAGGATTGCAAAACCATAGTCTATTTTCTTGGCAGTAGCGACTGTAAGTTCATAAATTCATGAAAATTAGGAATGTTGATTTTTAAAGTTCAAGAAAGGTACTATTTGTAAACAGTTCAGGTCACACTCATGTTATACCATGTGCTAAGCAAGAGTTCTTTCCTTCCAACTTCCTTTAAATGAGATTTGTTCTCTCCAGGAGCCTAGTAAAGGGGTTTTCATCCATTCTTTTCTATTATTTTTCCTATTAAAGCCCCTTCAGGGACCGTTCAATTTTATGCTGATTTTTCTTTATATATTAATATCAAACACATTTTTATGTTGTGGTGATAAAAGACAAATTATGGTTATCTCTTCCTATTGGCAATTAGATTATTCTAGAATAGTTCTGAACAAATATTTGATTCACCCAGCCAGTTAATGCTTTCCACACAAAAGTATCAAGTACAGCATTACATTCTCTAGTTATTCTGGTCGTATCACCATCCCAAAAGACATGGGTCATCAATGGGTCAGAACATTGGCACTGAAATGGTTTAATCCTCAGGTAAAGCACCCCTGGACTAGGTGTTGAAACCTGACTTTCTAGTCCTTTCTACTAATTTCCTTGTGACCTTGAGTACCTTGAGGGCCTCAGTTTCCTCATTTAACAAATGGTGGTTAGAGGGGGAACACTGACTGGAGCCCAGGAAGTTAATCAGGTCTAGAGGAGAAGCGGACAGAATACCCTTTGGGGATCATGTCTTCCCCTGGTCCACTTACTTATCCAGCACCAGAAACAATAAGGTGGGGCTTTTATGAGTGAGACTTGGGTCAGGTTCCAAAAGAGGGCATCCCCAAATCTAGAAGAAGCCAACGAATCATGCTTGGTGAGTTGTTTTCATGATACATGTAAGAAAAGATGCTCTGGGTCTTTACATCCCTTAGATATAAGCATTCAATGTGCCGTTGCTATGTAGGATGAAGCACTATCCTAACCCACAGATTGTATCTTCTGCTTAAATGATTAGTGTCCAGAGGGACCATAAAAGACTCGAATCAACACAATGCCAAACGCAATGGGTGGACTCCTTCAACTAGCTGTAGGAAGGAAGGTGGAGTGTGGGTGGGAATATTTCAACCTAGTTGTTGGTATTCTTCAGAACAAACAGCTAATGGCTAGCGGATAGTAGGAAGTTGTGACTACACAGCATTTTATCAATTCTAGGAAAGTTTAAGATAAGCTCTGCCTAAGTGGTTTATAAAGCCATGCAGCCTACAAAATGAGCACCGTTGCATTTCCATACCTTCCTGCCAGCTCTGTTGTTATGAAGATTCATCAGGGCTCTGGCATCCTTTCCTTTCCTTTCCTTGGCATCCACGAATGCACGGGCAAATTTGATCCCATAGTCAATGTTATCACTGCAGCCACCCCAATCAAAAATGCCCTTGCTGTCCTTGGCGCTTCCCATCTTCTTTGGATCACAGGAACAAGATTTTACTTCTCCTTGGCTACAGGCCCTGGTGATGGCAAATACAACTCCAGCTGAGGAGATGGCATAAACAAAGGCAGATTCCCGACTACCTGAAACAAAAATGCTTTTCTTAAAAGTGGTCCAGTAGCACTATTTCTGAATAACTTTCATATGATAATTGTTTAATACTTGCTCTGTTTCAGACAACCTTTGCCACTAGACAACAAGGTACTGATATTCTTGAAGGGTTCTTTTCCAGAGCCCGGGCTCTTTCTTTAATATGAATCATCTCCATCTAATGTAGGTTTTTGTCAATTTAGATATCTATATGGCAGCTCTTCTTAAATAAGGAGTATCAAAGAAAAAGATGGCCTTGCCCAGCTCCTGGCTTCACATTAGTCTCAAACACAGGCTTGCCCGGTTTCAACAGAGAGCTCTAGATGTCCTAGAAGAGAGGAGCATAGCATCTCTAGGCCTTTTTCTTTACTTTACAGTCTGAATGCTACAATTCTATCATTCCACAATATAGTTGGGAACTTATGGCACCATAGCTTTCCTCAAAAAATCCTTCCAAACCTCCAGGACTTACTGAAGATACTCATATGCATTTAAATTATTGAGAATGAAATACTGAATTCAAAGAAATCTAGGGACTAAGGTGGGAAGAGAATTCTGACAGTAACCAGCCCCTTGCATTAACACGGGAGAGCTTTGGCTTGGCATTGACTTTCATAAGTAATTGAGAGATTGCTGAAGGCAATATGCAATATCCTTGAGTTACATACTATATGTCTAACTATTAAGGTGAATTTACTTTCTTCTGGAACACCTGCACTAATCACTGGTATTGGGTAAAAGACAGTGAAAAGTTTTTCTTTGGTTTTTCTGGAAGGAAACAAATTTACCGCCTATAATTCGACTTGGGCAAGAACCCTTTGGGGTGCTTTCTTAGAATTGTTCTTTATTAGAGCACAGGCTACTTTCACTTACAGGCTGAAAGGTACATATTTCAGTGCAATAACTACATTAAATTATTTTAATAATCTGTAGTAACTCATAACACGGTGTTGTGGTATAGTGACAGATATAAGGCTCTTTGGGGTCCGTGTGCACCTCATTTTTCAAGTGGAGCTGTATTTCATTGTTATTAGCATGCCCTTTTATTAACGGTTGCTGCAGCAAATATATTAACAATCAAAATAGAAGCTGGACAACCTAATGCCAATGCAAGGCAGAAAACAGAGAACCATTCGGTGATTCAATATGTCAAGAGGAGTGTGACTTTTTGAACCACACAGCTGGGAGAGCAAACCACCTTTTCGCATTGAAGCCTTGCTTGTTTCCGTTTGTCATTCAGTGTTAAAATTTATTATACATCCCTTGCAATATTTGCTCTGCTAGTCTCATTATTAAAAATCAGGAAAACATATCTACACCATATTAAATGGCACTTACCTCAGCCTTCAGAAAATATTTACCCCTCAAACCTCGAACCATCAAAAAAGGAATCAATCATGCCCTGTAGTTAGGTAAAATCAATTATATGACTATTCGCCATAGGTAGCAGGTAGTCCTCTCCAGAGGGAAATATGATGGTTATGAGAGCTATTTTAAAGAGTCCCAGCTTATACTATAGAGATCACAGATATTCTAAGTGGAATGGAGATGTTTTGTAAAAGAAGGTGACTAATACATGCTAATGTGACTTAATCTCAGGTAGTGGCTTTCAGATAAACGAAACTTTTATTATATCCATTTTACAGTTTAGGAAAATACCTTTTCCATAGTTACCCCATTTATCTTCTAACGCTTCGTTTGGGATTTAGAAGCCAGTGCCCATGTTTAGAGAGATCACATAGAGGAGGAAATTCCCAAAAGCTTCAGTATGTGGCACTAGTCTTATTTTTTAAGGAGAAAGAAGAGACATTTTATGAGGTGGTCTGTTACGGGCAAGGCATGGAAGATGGGGATGATAGTATATCAGGTAACCAGACAGTATTTTGAAAGCAACAAGAGATATAAATTGTCTAGGTGCAGAATTCATCCTGGTATAACTTGGAAACAATTACATTAACTTGTTGACTGAAAGAAAACAAATCACAATCTGCTTCATTTCAGAAATAATTTCTAAAGCAAAAATATGACTTTTCTAAATATTTGTCATTTATTATTCAAACACATTACTGAATAGCTAGATGTTCCTTTATTTAAATTAAAAATTTAGCACATTGACTGGTTTTTCATTTGACCTCCAGATGGTTTGGTACCATGTAGATATAACCCTATGATGTTTTTAGTTAAGTGTTTAGATGAATCACTAAAATGTTATGTGTGCAGTAGTAGCACATTTCAAGAGCTGGCTTTGTTACAAAACAAATTTTGATCTTGGGCCTCTTCTTAGAAAGATTCTTTTTAAAGCTATCACAAAATGAAACAAAATCCAAATCTAAGTGGTGACATCTATATTTCCTAATGTGTTGCTATTGAAGTTTCTCTAATTTTTGTATGGAGATAAATCAAGCAATGTCTACTAAGTACATAGGCACAGTTTTTATTTGGGGTAGAGAGATTGTTACCTAGGAAGACAAAACTCTAGAAGCTAGGGTTTCTTGAAGGTTATGGGTTGTTTGACTCTCTTTAAAGTATTTGCTTTATAAAAAAATATTTATAAGGATGAGACCTAATTACCTTTGTGTTTTCTAAGGCTAATTCTAGAATTTTGGAGGTGCATTCTTGCAGGGATATTTTTAGATTTGCTAGTTCTGTCCTTGTTTCTCTGCCTGTGACTGGTAACTGTCTGTTGAATGAGTAAATTACAAATGTTTCTAAAAATTGTTCTGTCTTACTCTGACTCTTTAAAGCCAAATAGGCAAATTTTCTCCATTTCTCTATGACCATGGGACATTTTGGTAATTTTATGTTCTTCTTATAAATGGTCTTGCCTGCTGCCTTTCCTGTTCATCTATGAGCATATTTGGATGTCCACAACTCTAGGATGTAACTTTCTCTCTAAGCAACTAATTGTAGAAATCTTTGGATAGCTTCATTGGAATTTCTTGATTATTTCCAAGATGAGCTGCTTTAGGCCAAATTCAGCCCTCCCATAACCAACACAAAATCATCACTGACAGTCACAATAGTTTGCATAAATGTTTGAGAGGGAACCTGGCCTTCTGTGAAGAATGGAAAGAAATTGTGTAGCATGACTGGTTTAAATTCTGAGTACTTTGGCAAAGTATCCTGCTTCATCTGAAAAAAAATCTGACGGAAGTATGAGTTAGAATCTCTTATTTACCTGAGGCCTAGACTAAGTTAAACTAATTCTGCTTCCTCCAGTCCTGTCACCCAGGCTGGAATGCAGCAGCAAGATATTGTCTCACTGCAACCTCCTCCTCCCAGGTTCAAGTGATTTTCATGCCTCAGCCTCCCAAGTAGCTGGGATTAAGGGCATGTACCACCACACCCATGGGGTTTTACCATGTTGGTGAGGCTGATCTCGAACTCCTGGCCTCAAGTGATCTGCCTACCTCGGTCTCCCAAAGTGCTGGGATTACAGGAGTGAGCCTGGCTGTTGCCTCTAGTTCTAACCTCCTTCCTCTCAGCAATTCTACAGCTCTGAAGAAACTAATAGCGTTAAGATTAAGTTACAGTATTTTATGAAAGAATCCCCAGCTTTGATGGATATATTTTCTTTAGGATCACTCGTCAATATTGCTTTCTTTGATATGTGATCTAAAGGTTTTATTCAAATATGTAGACACCTTATTAGATCCAGAGATGATCATATTATAAATGAGATGCATATCTAATTTGAAATCATTGCAAAATGGTTGTAAGCACTTTGAAAAAAAATCCTGATACGTTTTAAACACTGAAAGCCATGCATAATATAGCCAAAGATTACTTGTGCTAGATATTTGCAAACTCTCTTTAACAAGGTCTAGTTTCTTTAATTGATTCACTGCGAGATAATCTAGGTGAAGTCTTAAAATTCCATGAAGCTGAAATTTATTATTAACCTTTCAAAAATTCGCGATGTCATATCGAAACTCCAAAAGGAATGCAGAAGAATATAGTTCTTAAACTAGAGAATAAAATTGCAGAATATCGCAGTAAATTAACTTTAGGGATACTCTAAGAATGAGAGTACTACGCCCTTGGGGGATTTTAGAGACATTCAGTTATGCATTTGGCCTCATAAAACCCTAGGGCTGTGATGATTACATGATAGAAACACCCTCTGTTAAGCATTACCAAGTGCACAGTCCGGATGATTTTCTTAGGAATTGGGGGGGTAGGCAAAAAACAAGTATAAAGTTTCCTATTTTGGGGGTTTGCACATAAACTGCTGTGTTATCAGTCAGACTTTCTAATAGCAAATGGGCTGTGGTAGTTCTTGGAGAATGCTAATAATGCCAGGTTAGCAGACAGGCGTTATTTGAAAATACAATATGATTTTCAATTAATTTTCTTTGATTGTGCATTAGCTAGTGAGCTACTTTCCATATTCAGAACTTTTAAGAAGTTTACTATGTAATTAGAACATGTTTAAGGTTCCTGTTAAGGAAGAAAAAAACCTCTATGTATTCATGTTTCCCACCTCTATCCCCCATAGCTATCCTTATTGCTTAAAATGTAACTGGAAAATAATAAGTACCCACTACAAGTTTATCCACTCATTCATCATAATGAATGGACAGGGCCCGCAATACACAAGGCACCAAGCAAGGTGCAGGGAATATAGGTTAGTTTCTGCTCTTATAGAATTTACAGTCTGTTGGGAGGAAAAATGTTGAATTTAGTCATAGAGTGACTCAAGGTTGAGTAGCTGAATGGAAGGTGAAAAGTGGTGAGTAGAGATTTGTCTCTGCTTCTTAATAACACTTACGTGGTGTTTTTGCAATGCTGATCATTTTTTGCTGAGAAAAGATTTGAAGATTCTATCCTGATGATCTGCTCAAATTCTTCTGGAGGAAGCCCCAGAAAGACAAGGACAAATTCAAAAGAGACTTGTGGCTCCTTCTCTCTCGTCTCTTAGAGACAAAATCTGAACCTGGAGGATGTGCTGTATTGAAGTGATGGACAGAGCAAAGAATGAAAAGACAACAACCTGGGCTTCTACTTCTCCCTTTGAATTCACCTCTTGTAAGCCTCTAGACATGTTCCTTGATTTCTCTAGTCCTCACCTATAACACAGGGACAATGACGCCCAACAGAACAAACTTCTGATGGAAGAAAATGCAATAGAAGATAAGCAGGGTCTCTGAAGACAGGGTGAGGGAGCTGTGCATGAGTAGAGAGCCATAGGGGTGGGTGAAGGCAGGAGACTTACTTCGGAGTAGGACCCTGCCAAAGAGGCTGTGATCCCTGTCCAGAGTGTTGCAATTCCAGCGGTGCTGGCGGAACTGGTGCTGGCATTCCGCTGTCCACTCGGCCACGCCCTGGCTAATGGCACGCATCACATCTGGATGTCGGTGACACAGCTGCCGCTGGCTGCTCACCAGGCCTGGCACATTATCGCACATCACCCTGGAGGAGCCACCTGTAGCTCTCATGTACCTATAAGGGAAAAATCAACACAGAGGTGAGGGCAACATGAACAGAGAGGCCTGACTCGGTATTCCTGGGAGACTGAGGAGTTCAAAGCATTTTTCAAATATGAATTCCTTATCCTTCTGGTGATATTAGAAAACAAGGGTTTTTACTTTTTAATGTAGTGGAGAAACAGCCAAGGCAGGCAAGCATAGTGAGTGATCTTGCAGAAGTTATCCCCAAAATGCTGTGATGACTTCTCTTGGACATGAAGCTAGGTCCACTAGATGATGCTCTGGGCGGGGGGACAGAGGTGAGGTCGGCATCTGGGGAAATGAATGATGGGTAAGAAGCAATGTGTCTTAGGGAGAATGTGTGGAAGACTTTTCTCAAGAAGGTTCAGATCTCAGTGACACAATGTGTCTGGACTTGGCTTTGGGGGAAGCTGACCTTAGAAGCTCTTCGTTCCCATTTATTTGACAGAATGTCTTAAGAACTGTCTGTATCTGTCTAATCAACACCTGCTGGTATCTGATGTTACACTCTCCTCACAGACAGGCTGTTCTTTCCTTACTGAAGAGCCTTTTAAATATTTCCATTTTGTAGCTCTTTTTGGCTTTTATAAAGATCCTTTGGAAAAAATTCTTTCTATTGTTATTAAGGACACTAAATGTTTGGAAGAATCAAACAGTGTTATAGCTCCATAAAGTACTTTTTGAAAAGAAACTTTTAACAAAAAATTACATCATCATCTCTACCCAGATGTTCTCTATTAGTCATGAAATGTTTAGAAAGGTACCTTTTATATAACCCAAGCTGCCATAGGTGTCTTTTGAAGCGATCAAACAAGGAGAATGTCTTTTTCTTGTATTTTCATTATTTTATATGATCATAAAATCGTTACAGCTGTGACTTCCAAAAAATATATTTAAGTGACAGCTGAGAGACAATATGACAAAAAGCCTGAGCAATAAATAATGTTTATACACCCATGGAAACAGAAATAGTCATTTTATTGAAAAATGGTCAGTCTGATAAATCAATCTTTGATCCTGTGTCAGCAATGTCAAGGCTAAACGCCTCCCTGTTCAAAGCCGGCTTAGGAAGGAATTGAACCCCTCTTCCCATCAGCGCATTGCCTTGCTCCTTTGAAGAGCTCCAGTGTCTTCCTACAAATTTCCCTGCTCTAGTCTGTAATTGAGCTGAGACCCCTTACCAGATTCTTTAAAAATTAGCCCACAATAACGGGTCTCTCTGAATCAATATTTTAATATCTGTTCTGAAACTTTTAGGTGCAAGGAAATTACAGGGCTATCAACTCCATCTCTTTCCAAGACCAGAAAGTCGGCAGATGAAGAACAGCTTATAGATGCGGAGGGAATTTGCCTTTGGAACTTTCAGCGACCTGTTATGGTTCAACATTCCATCAGTATGCAAAAATAAGTAAATTGCAGACCAAAGTACAAAGGAAAGCAGCAAAGTTACTCTTTGCGGGGACGGTTGTGAACAGGGTAACATCTTAGAGACAGACCCCGGGGTTGTAGCTTTGCATTAAAGCCATAGTCTCTACCTGGAGGCAGCAAAATGTTCTTCCGCCCCACTGGGGTGAACCTGGAATGTGGAAGGACGGGAAATAATACAAAATCACACGCTTTGGGTTCTACAACTCCTGACTGCCTGAATTGGCCCGTCGATTTACCTTGAGGCAGTTTTGGGAGGGGGGTGGGGCGGGGGAGGCGATTGTAGTTTTCAAGGTGAATTTACACACACACACACACACACACACACACACACACACACACACACACGTCTGTACTAGAGCTGGAGACCGGGCTAGCACGTCTCTCAACAGGATAAGAAATTGGCTGATTTTGCTGTCGCTCAGCTGGATCCAAATAAGCCAAACATCGGAACTCTCATTTGGTGGGGGAATGTGGTTTTATGGAGTTGTCAAAGCTGAAATGATCTTCCGGGAAAAGAGAAGGGGCTCACCATGGGGCGATAAGAGGGCAGTAGCCAGGGTTCGGGCCAGAATCCGAGATTGCTGCGGCCGCGGGGAAACGCAGTCAGGAAGGGTCTATGTGGCCAATGAGGTCCCCACTCCGATCTCCAAAATCCCCCCGCGGTCGCGCGCGTGTACTTACCACCATGAAGAGTTGACCTCGGGGGTGAGCCAGGTCAAGAGCAGAGGGAGCCAGAGCCAGATTCCACCGAGAGGGGCGTTCATATTAACCCCCTTGCGTCTGCATCAGGTCAGACTCCGTGTGCCGGCGCCATGCGTGCCCAGAGCAGAAGCGCTCAGCTCCGGGAGCGCCTCGTCACGGCCGCCGGCGCCTCGCCGCGCCCCCGCCCCCCGCTCGCGTCTGCGACGAGTGGCGAGGCTCGCTGATAAAGTTTCAAACGATGGGCCCGGCGAGCGATAAAGGCCAGCCCGGGCCGCCTCGCCCACAGCCCAATTCCCCAGGCGCGGCGAGCGCCTGCAGCCCCAAAGCTCTGCGCGCCTCCCGCGCGCCCCTGTCCGCTCTGCTCCCCTCCGGGCGCAGCCGAGGGAGGGGGTGCTGCGCCTGGCGGGGGTGGGGAGAAGCGCGGAGTTTTAGACAAGGGTGCATGAAATGATGGCAAGAGATGTCTGGGGATGAGGTGAGGCCAGGAAGGGGGAACACCGCTGCATGGTTGCGAGCACACGCGAATACAGGCACCTTTAGGGAAGCTCCGGGCCAAAGAGCATCCGTGGGCTCTAGGAGCGCGCGTTCCGGATTGCCGAGGCCATCCGCTGGCAAACAAGTCCCTGAGCGTGCAATGTGGGGCAACGAGGAAGGGGGCCGGGGGATAAGGAGATTACTATGCATGGGATACAAGAATCCAGAGATGATTCTCAACTCATTGCTTCGCTTCTCTCCCTGACGCTGGGATGAAGGGCTAGCACTTGTAAATTTGGAGCTGCCGCGTCTATGCAGGGCAAGATTAGGGAGGAGCCAGGCCTCAGCGAAATGACCTGTTGGCTTTGATTCCTTGGTGCTGGGCTTATATACAGAGCCCATAGGGAGGGGAACTTGGAGGGTACATGACCCTCGGGACCTAACCCAGCAGTATCTGCCAAAGTACCCAGGAAAGATGCAGTTTTTACGCACATCCAGCTCCTCTCCGGAGCTGCGGAGCGCAAAAGATCACATAGAGAGGAACCGAGGCAGCCAGGCGTTCGCCGGGGGTGTGCGCCCTTGCACCTCCCGCCGCCCGGGCGCTCAGCCTGTGCGCCTTGTGGAGATTAAGGGACCCTCGGTCCTGGACCTGGGCCCCCGCCCAGCCAAGAGAGAGGGGCTCGGGCCCGCGGGTGGAGCATTTTGAGCAGTAGCTGGCTTGTAGCAGCGCCGTTTATCACCGGAAAGGAAGGAAGACCAGGAACTCGTGGCGGCCGTGAACTGTTCCATTGCTCTTTTCCTGGGGTGGAGGGACTCACTGCCCGCCCGAGGAGCGTGCTCTGGGGAATAGAGTGTGCGCCTGTGTGTATGTGTGGGAGGCGAATTGTTCGCAGGGCGTGGGGGAGGGGGTGCCGCCCAGATCCGAAGGACGGGCTCTCCCTCTCTCCCGCCCACCCTCGGGCCTGGGCTGGCCAGAGCGTCAGCCCTCGCCGGCCGCTAGCGCGGTGAGAGGCTGGACGAGGCGAAGCTCAGAGACGCCAAAAACCTGAAGGATGCTGTCATCGCCATCCCCTTCCCCCACGCTGGTCCCTGGCAGGTCCGGCCCCTCCCAGGCTGACCCAGATACATCCCCGTTTGGGTCCGGAAAGGGAGGGGAGGGAAACAAGCACCGCGCCACCCACGACTCGGGAAGAGGAGGGCTCCTCGCCAGGGCCGCTCCGTATCGCTGGGCCGCGACCCAGGGAAGTTCTGCTTGGTCTGCGTCGGTCGGGCGGGAGGTGCAGGGAGGGTGCATGCGGCGGCAGGCGGCGGGGCGGGGGAGAGTTTCTGCTCGCCGTGTGTGCACGCCGGCCATGGAGAGGGTATGATAGGCACCGGAGAGCAACATGTCTCTCATGTACCTCCATGCTTCTGCTCACAAACCTCCTTCCCCCATGAAGCAGGGGAATAAACTAAAGCTTACCTCCACCCTTCTTTGTCCCGCAGTTTCTTGAAGTAAATCCAGACACTTGGGAAAGAAAAGGTGGTTGGCTCCCAGGAAACATAAACATTGCCAAAATCCAAAATTTCACTTCTACCGTGAATAAAGTAGGAGTGTAGATGTGTATGTTGGGAAAGGTAGGCAGTTGTATGATTCTCTCATGGAGAATACGATTTGAAACCACCTAAAAACTCCAACTCAAGTTCCACCCATCTCAGCACATCGTGTCCTCGCAGCTAAGGGGTGTTAGAAGTACATGGAATGTGACCATCAGCTTACAGGCCCTTCCTCTCCGCCCAGGGAATTAGTGAGTGGCCAGGAGACCTGCCCTTCAGTTGATGGTGAGGCCAATGGAATGACCTAAACCTGAAACAGACCTCCTGGAAAAGGAATGGACCATCCCTAAAAACTAATTAAATCCAAGCCAGAGGACCTCATCCTGGGGCAGGAGGAGGGGTGCCACATGTCTCGCAAGAAGAAATTGGTTTTGGTGAAAGGCAAAAGGCTGAAAATGTTCGAGTGAAGCTAAATCCAGATGTGAAAAAAGGGTCCACCCAAACACCCCTTCCTGACCTGTCTAGAGGCCGTCTGGACTCAATGACTTGTCTCTTCCAGATCTGTGATTCCAGTTCCCTCCCATTCTCCACCCCTTTCACTTATGAACCGTTACTTAGCTCCAGCATAACTTCTTGTCGTGCCAAGAAGGCCTTTACTCACTCCTTGTCTGTAGTTATTCTCTCAATGGACCCCTTCACTTTGAAGATAAGGTGTTCACTAGTAGACATAGTTAGGAAATGCTCAAGAAAGTTAGGAGGAAAGAAGGTTACAGCAAACCTTACTTCTTTTGCAATCAAAACTACCATCCTAAAGAAGAGTTAATAAATAATGAAGTAAATTGCATATGACTTCAGCCTAGCTATAGCAGATGATGACGTAAGGAAAGAAAGGGTCAGAGTGTCTTTAGATTTATTAATTTAAACAACTGATTTTTGATTTCTTCAATGAGAAATCTCAGAATTGACTGTAAAATTCATTTACAGTATACAGAACCCAATTCTGTTTCTGGAGCTTAATGTTAGTTTGCTTATAACTTCAGTATAGCACTGTAGCCAAATGAGTCAGTCTATTTTCTTAGTTAGATCCATTGTTTGTCTAATCTCCCAGGGCAGTGTAAGAGAACTCATTTTCTACTGAGCCATCTCCACCCTTTAAAAATGGAGAGTTTCCTGACTTTTTAATGATTGCCATACTAACTGGTGTGAGATGGTATCTCGTTGTGGTTTTGATTTGCATTTCTCTGATGGCGAGTGATGATGAGCATTTTTTCAGGTGTCTGTTGGCTGTATGAATGTCTTCTTTTGAGAAATGTCTGTTCATATCCTTTGCCCACTTTTTGATGGGGTTGTTTGTTTTTTTCTTGTATATTTGTTTGAGTTCTTTGTAGATTCTGGATATTAGCCCTTTGTCAGATGAGTAGATTGCAAAAATTTTCTCCCATTCTGTAGGTTGCCTGTTCACTCTGATGGTAGTTTCTTTTGCTGTGCAGAAGCTCTTTAGTTTAATTAGATCCCATTTGTCAATTTTGGCTTTTGCTGCCATTGCTTTTGGTGTTTTAGACATGAAGTCCTTGCCCATGCCTATGCCTACTAAAAAGTCAGGAAACAACAGGTGTTGGAGAGGATGTGGAGAAATAGGAACACTTTTACACTGTTGGTGGGATTGTAAACTAGTTCAACCATTATGGAAAACAGTATGGCAATTCCTCAAGGATCTAGAACTAGATGTACCATATGACCCAGCCATCCCACTACTGGGTATATACCTAAAGGATTATAAATCATGCTGCTATAAAGACACATGCACACGTGTGTTTATTGCAGCACTATTCACAATAGCAAAGACTTGGAATCAACCCAAATGTCCATCTGTGACAGACTGGATTAAGAAAATGTGGCACATATACACCATGGAATACTATGCAGCCATCAAAAAGGATGAGTTTGCGTCCTTTGTAGGGACATGGATGCAGCTGGAAACCATCATTCTTAGCAAACTATCACAAGAAGAGAAAACCAAACACTGCATGTTCTCACTCATAGGTGGGAACTGAACAATGAGATCACTTGGACTCAGGAAGGGGAACATCACACACTGGGGCCTATCATGGGGGGGTGAGGGGGGAGGGATTGCATTGGGAGTTATACCTGATATAAATGATGAATTGATGGGTGCTGACGAGTTGATGGGTGCAGCACACCAACATGGCACAAGTATACATATGTAACAAACCTGCACGTTATGCACATGTACCCTAGAACTTAAAGTATAATTAAAAAGAAAAAGAAAAAAAAAGAAAAAATAAAAATGGAGAGTTACTTCTCAACCAAATAGTCATTTGTCTTACAGTCTGAACTGGCTTCTTCCTCAGGCAATAACTCCTAAGATAGCCACTCACTAACCAAAGGATAAGTGATAGTATCAATCATTTAAATCTCAGTGTGCCGTTAAATTAACATGTACCAAAGTCTTTTGCTTCCAGCCATGAGCGAGTAACAAGTACCTGAGTAGCTCTCCTTCTCAGGTATTGGACAGTAGGCCGCACACGGCTGTGATCCTTGAGAGAAGGGAAACATATTGGGTTTGCTCCACAACTATCCTGTAATTGTCCAGGTTTTTCTGCTGAAGAGAAAAATGTTTTTCTAGAATGTAGGAAGGTAGAATACAGGGAAGACAGAAGTTTCAGTTAACGGGGGAGAGACTGGAGTTTTGGGTTGTTGAAGCAGCTGAAATTTCTGAAGATAGGTAGTTATGGAAAAGTGACTCCCCCACAAGTCTACATGGAGATTCACCACCAGTCTTTGGCCAACAGCTAAGCTGAATATAGACATGACAAAACTCTGCAAGGCCTAACAGAGATTACCTGCTACATGTAGTGCATTCCTGCTACATGTAGTGCATTGTTGAGAGACATTGGAGTTCCATCACAGCAGGGCAGAGAGACCTCATTGAGCATTTCAGGGATTCAATTGAGATGCTAGAAAGGCCTTGCCTTAAAAGCAATAATCAGGCGAAAAAGCATGTCTTAGAGCAAAATTCAAAATCTTGTTCCTCCATAGCACAAACTGTAACAAAGAATAATATGAAATCAGACAGGACCAGGGAAATTTGTAAGAATGAAACAACACCCATTAAAAGAAAACGACATGATACAGACTCCCTACAATGGATAATTAACAATAAAAAATTTAATAGGCTGGACATGATGGTGCATGTCTATAGTCCCAGCCACTTGGGAAGCTGACAAGGGAGGATCACTTGAGCCCAGGAGTTCAAAACCAGCCCAGGGAAATATAGCAAGACTCTGTTTCTAAACAAACCAACCAGCAAACCCAACAAACAAATATAGAGTGAAAAACACACAAAAGTAACCTATACTGAAGAGAAAGCAGTCAATAGAAACTGATCCTGACATGGCCCAGATACAGGAGGAATTGGCAGGAAAGAAATTTTAAAGTAACTATGATAAATATGTTCAGGTATTTAAAGGAAAATGAATGAACAAGTGGAAAATGAACAAATAGAGAATCACAGTAGAAAAATGGAAGCCAAAAGAAGGAAATGAAAATTCTAAACCCCATTAGTGCAATTATCTAATTTGCAAAATTTGTACTTTCTGAAATGGTATTCCAGAAAGAAAGCAGAAAGAAAATGGGGCAAAAAAATATTTTGGAAATAATGCCCCAAATTTGGCCCAGATGATGGGAAGCATACATTTACCAATCCAAGAAAGGTGGAAAATCCCCAAAAGAATAAATACTCAGCATATCACACTGGCACACACCAAACTATTTAAAGCCATAGATGAAAAATCTCTAAAGCAGCCAAAGGAAAAAGATATATTAAATATAGGAGAACAAGAATATGAATTACACCTGGCTTTTAATCAGCAACAATGGAAGTCAGAAGACAATGGAATGACATCTATAACATGCTAAAAGAAAAAAAACATCCACATAGAAATCTATAATCAGTGAAAATACCCTCTGAAAATGAAGTGGAACTCTTTTCTTGCTTCTTCTTCTTCACTTAACCTTTGGAATAAGAAGCACATTGCATGAATAAGAGCAAAATGAAAACAGAACAGCCTGAATAAAGTCTAAAGCCAACCCTAGACAGGATCAAGATTTTCCAATGGTACTTTTTTTGCTATCCAAAAAAAAAAAAACTCCACCCTCCATGTTTTGTTTTGTTTTTTTAAGACAAAAAAAAAAAAAAAAAAAAACCCTCCAGGCTGGAGTGCAGTGGCATGATCTCAGCTCACTGCAACCTCTGTCTCCCTGGTTCAAACAATTCTCCCTGCCTCAGCCTCCCGAGTAGCTGGGATGACAGGTGCTCACCACCACACCTGGCTAATTTTTGTATTTTTTAGTAGAGACATGGTTTCAATATGTTGGCCAGGCTGGTCTTCAACTCCTGACCTCAGGTAATCTGCCCACCTTGGCCTCCCAAAGTGGTGGGATTACAGGCGTGAGCCACCACATCTGGCCAACTCCACTCTCCTTAAAGGAACATAGTATCATTCAGGATCTCCATAAATTTTCAGCAAATTAAAAATTATTTTTTAAAACCCCAAACAAAACAAAACCTAGGAAATAAAACAACAGAAAACAGAAATGGACCCACAGGTAATTTAGAGTTCTGGCTTATCTGAGAGGGACTCCAAAATAATTAAAAATGTTAAAAAAAAAAAAAAAACAGACAATTTTAAGAGAGAGTTGGAATCCAGACAGAAGACTTAACTAAAAATCCAGGACTACAGAGAGTAGAACAGAAGCAGTTACTGCAATTAAGAATTAGATAGATGGGTTGAGGATCTATCTATAATCAGCAGAACAGTGGATTAGTAAGCCAGAAGAGAGGTCAATATTAAATATTCAGAATGCACAGAGAGTATTAAAAGGATAGAAAATATAAAAAAGAAAAAGATAAATATGATAGAGTGAAAAGGTCTAACCTAATTGCAGTTGGAGATCTAGATGAAGAAGAGAGAATGGGACTAAAGAAATATTTAAATAACTACCCATTGAGAATTTTCCAAAACTGATGGAAGAAATCAAACCACATATTCAAAAAAACAAAACAAACAAACAAAAAAAACCCCTACAAACTTGTAGCAGGTTAAATACAGAGAAAACTACGTTCAGGCACATCACACATACATTTATTTCTGACAAAGGCAAAAAGAAAATATTAAAAGTTGCCAGAGGGGAAAAAACATTAATTTGAGGAGAGAAATCACAAGATATGGCTGACTTTTCAACAGAAACTATTGAAATCAGAAGATGGTAGAATGGCATCTTTAAAAAAGAGGTGGAGTGGGGAAGGATACTGCCAACTTGGAATTCTATAGTCATTGCAAAGATTCTTAAAAATGAAGACAAAATAAAGATACTTTCAAACAAAAGGTAAGAAAATCCCTTATTAGCAGAGTTGATAAGTATTAAGCCAGTTATTTAAGCTGAAGGACAATGATCCCAGATGGAATTATGGAATCAGAGTCCCCTGCTGGTTTTTGTGTTAATGATGTCATATATTTTCTTCTACACATTTTAAACTTTAAAAGATATTATAATCATTGTTTTAACTGTCAATACTATTTTATATTTATCTATTAATTTACCTTTCCCAATACGCATATTCCGTTTTGCAATTCCATAATTCCATCTGGGCTCATTTTAAGTACTACTGAATGGTGGTGAGTCTCCCATTTTGCTTTTCTTCTGCTGTCCTGCAGCCTGGACACAAGGCAGCAAAACCGTGAAGTGGGAGCTGGCATGGACAGAGAGGCATACAGGAAAGGTGTCTGGATTAAAGGAGTGTGAAAGAGATTTCTAATATACTCACAGTGAGTGGGAGTAGTTCCCTGAGTTCCTTCCTTTTAATTCTTTCACATCCCACACCCCTAGGCAAACCTATGCCAATGTTGGCAGCAGTGACAGTAGCAGCAGTGAGAGCCCACTGGTGATTAAAACTCTGAGAAATGGGAAACTTTCTGTCCAGGGAAACTGTTCCCAAAAAGACAAGATGAAATTCCATAGCCTTTTCCCCCCCTCTTTCCTTCTGCCATGTGGTCGTAGACATGGGTGTAGTACAGGAAATGTATGGCAGAGTGAGATGACTAAACCAAAGTTTCTGGCTAGAGGACCAAAATGAGGAGTCCTTGAAAATCAGAAAGTACTTAGGAAGTCAGGGGAAATGAGAATCTTGGGAAAGCAATCATATAAAGTTATATGTGAAGTCCTGTGCTTACCCTGTAGGTTATGTACACATGGATTTGCCCCTAATGATCATATCAAAAACTTTCAGAATGGAACTATGGGATAGACCACAATCCAGGTCCAAGACAAGATAATGGGTTGTACACGTGAGACAGGCATGAATAGCATTACAAGGCCTTTGAAAACTGAACTAACATCAGAACCAGAACCCACATAAGACTGATCAGAATTTGTGGCCTGAACCCAATTAGGTTGATCATACGTTGAAACAAGAATATCAGCATTCCACATAGATAGGATTTAAATAAGACCCGGAGTCTCTTAACATTCTATTCTGAATGTCCAGGATACAAGAAAAATTACTTGGCATACAAAGAACTAGGAAAATTGCAACTCGAATAGAAAAACAATAAAGAGACACTACTGCCTAGATGACAAAGATGTTGAAATTATCAGACAAAGACCTAAAATCAGCTATTATAAAAATTCTTCAAGAAGTAAGGATGAATACTCTTGAAACAAATGGATAATATAAAGTCTCAGTAAATAAACAAAAAATTTAAAGAGGAAACACATGGAAATTTCAGAACTGAAAAATTTATTAACTGAAAACTCTATCTCAATGGATAGGGGTGATAACAAAATGGAGATGACAGAGAAAGACGTGAATGAACTTGAAAATAGATCAGTGGAAGTTATCTAATCTTAACAGCAGAGGAAAAAATATTGAAAAGAAATGAAAAGATCCTTGGGAAATCTCTGGAGTAATACTCCAAGGTACAACACTGTGTCACTGGAATCCAAGAAAGAGAGGGGGAAACAGTCCACTGCAGCAAAAAATATTTGCAGAAATGGTTAAATACTTACTAAATTTGGCCAAAGGTATAGACCTAGAGATTCAAAAAGCTCAGCAAATCCAAAGAGGATACCTCCAAATAAATTAATGCTAAGATACGTAAAAATAAAATTGCTGAAAACTAAAGGCAAAGACAAAGTCTTATAAAGAGACAAAGACAAATGATGTATTACTTATGGAGAACAAAGGAGAATGATGATTTAAATTACTTTAGATTTTTCATCACAAATTATGAAAGCAGAAGAAAGTGGAACAACATTTTTTAAAGCACTGATAAAAAGAACCATCAGCTCAGAATTCTATATACAAGGAAAATATCCTTAGTGAAAGTGAAGTAAAGACATTCTCAGATGAAGGAAAACAAAGACAATTCATTGTCAGTAGACCTGTTCTAAAATACTTGCTAAAGGAAGTTCTTCAGACAAAAGAGAAATGATATAAAAAGGAAACCTGTAAAATATGAAGGAAAGGCAAGAGAAATGGTAAATATCTGAATAAAAGTTACAGACTCTTCTAGTCCTCTCCAGTTCTTTAAGAAGGCAGAAAAGGGGAAACAGGATTGAAAAACCAAGATAACACATAGAAAACAAATAATTAAATGATATACTTAAATCTAAACATACCCATAATTATATAAAATATGCAAGATCAAAACACAGTTTTTTTTCCAAAATTGATGTATTTATTATAATAAACACAAAATTCAGAAACAACAACAGTAGGTGGTATTTGGTGATAGAAATGAGACTTAAAAAATAGAAGTGGTATAAACAGGAAAACGGGCAGTTAGAACCATGAGACATCATTAATACTAAACCACAATCTATGAAGAGAGGAGATAAATAAAAGAGTGATAGCTGAGTTTGAAATGAGATATTACCACCTACCAACCAGAATAACTAAAATTTTATCGATCAATCTGACAATGCCAACTGTTAAGATATGAAACAAATGGAACTCTCACTCCTTGCTAGTTGAAGTAAAAGTGATAAAGCCACTTTGGAAAACTGACAGAATCTACAAACTCTGACCACATGCATTCATATTGTTTAACAAGTCCACTCTAATTACATACTCAACCAAAATGCAAACACAACAATTTTAAAACAGAGATTTTCTGAATGGATAAAAACACAAGTGTATGCTGTCTACAAGACATTCACTTCAAATACAATTATACAGATAGGTAAAAAGGAGAAGTACACAAAAAGATAAATGACACAAACACTAATTAAAAGAAAGGCAAAGTTGATATACCAATATTAAAGTAGATATCTAACCAAAATAAAGGTTAGCTAGGATAATGAGGGAACATGACATAATGATAAAATGGTCAATTCACCAAGAAGACATACTGTCCCTAAATGTGTATAGACCAAACAACAGATCTTCAAAACATATGAAGCAAAAATTTGACAGAACTGAAAGGACAACACAGACAAATGCACGATTACAATTAGAGATGTCAACATTCCTCAATCAGTAATTGATAGAACAAATAGAAAAATCAGGAAGACACAGAAAAACTCAACAATGCCGTCAATCAATTGAAATTAGTTGACAGTTATACAACACCTCCCACTACAACAACAGAATATACATTCTTTACAAGTGCATATGAAATATTCACTAAGATAGATCATAGGCTGGGTAATAAAACAAATCTTAAAAATTAAAAGAATCAAAATCATTCAAACGGTTTCACATTCATTACAGAATTAAATGATAAATCAATAAAAGAAAGAGAACAGGAAAATCTCTAAACTCTTGGAAACTAAGGAATACACTTCTAATAATCTTTGGATCACAAAAGATGTCTCAAGGGATGTTAGAAAATATTTAAACTGAATAAAAATGCATTATTGTGAAACTGTATTTAATATAGATTCTTAGAAGTCAAGAATACATATTGTCATCTCCTGGGTAACCGCTAAAAACTAACAAAATATATAACTGTTCCAGTTTTCTATTGCTGTATAACAAACCACTCCAAAACTTGGCACTTCAAAACATCAATTTATTATTGTCTTTCACAATTCTGTAGGTTGACCAGACTTAGCTTGGTGGTTCATGCCTGGGATCCTTCATATTGTTTCAGGGGTTGCAGCTGGGACTGGATTCATCCCAATGATTGACTGGGCTGGAGGTCCCATGTGGTTTTTTAACTCATATGTCTTGCAGCTGTCATCCTCTTCATGGCCTGGATTTCTTACAAGCTGGCATAGGACTCCAAGATGGAGGAGGTAAAAGTTGCCAAACTACTTAAGAACTACACCTGAATCTCATCAAAGCAGTTGCAGGACCTGCACAGATTCAAGAGAGTGAGAAGTAAACTCTGCTTCTTGATAGGAGAGTAATAAAGTAACACTAAAGGAGAGCATGTGGCAATAGGAAATATTATTGTTGCCATCTCTGGAAAACAGTCTTCTACAGTCTTCCCTTTGGACACAACAATTCACATTCCTTCCACATGGGCAAAATAAACCCACTCTCTCTTTCAAGTCCCCTAAATTCTTATTCCAATAAGGCATTGGCTTGCAGTCCAGGACCTTGTCATCTAAATCAATTACAAATGCAGATAAGGCTCCTCAGGTGCAGATCCTCAAATCTTTATGAAAATGCAATAGGCATAGAACAGTCATCACAATTTTGGAGAAAAACAACTTGGGAGATTTACATTATGAGATATCAAGCTTACTTACTATAAACTAATAATTAGGGGACGGTGATATGGCACAAGAATAGTCAAATAGGCAAATGAAACCTAACAAGAGTGCAAAAATAGACCCATATATAGGACCAACTTCATTTTCAGCAAAAGTGCCAAGCAATTTAATGAAGAAGAAAGGAGGATGATTAAAGTTTTCCAATTTCTAATTTTAAGGGAAAAAGTTAGAGCTACTACTTCCCTTTAGACTTTCCATCTGGTATTAGGTTAAAATTTTAAGGATCATCACTAAAAAGAATTTTAAAAAGATGTAAATTTATAATCTCACAAAAAATGGAGGGGGAATAAAAAAACAAACTCCATACACATTCAGTGGAAAGAAAGTAGGAAAGGAGAAGGGCTTAAAAGGAAGGCAGAAGGGATGTTAGAGATAAATGCAAATATACCAATAATCAAAATAAATGTAAACGAGTTGAACTTTCCATCTTTATTCAAAGACAGGGATTGGTAGATTGATTTCCCTTTAAACCAAGTTATATGTTATTTGAAGAGATATCAGAACTTAAGGACACAGAAAGGATGAAAGTATAACTATCTTAGAATCAGACAAATTAGATGTTAAGGCAAAAACATTAGTAGAGATAAAAAGGTTGGTGATATGATAAAATTGACCTAGAAGACAACAATAATTTCAATTTCTCCTAACAATACAGTCTCAAATATTCATACCAAAAATGAACAGAAATACTAGGTAAATAGACAAATCCATTACCTTAGTAAGAATTTTAACTCATCTTTCTCAGTAATTGACTGTATCAGTTTGGTTTTGTTATGTAATACACCACCCCAAAATTTAGATGCTTAAAACTGCAATCACTTGTTAGCTCATTATATTGTGGGTCAGCAATTTAAACTGAGTTCATCTGGGTAATTCCTCTGTTGATCTTCACTGGGGCCATGCAAGTTTGATGGCCTTGCTCACATGTCTATGAGTTTACTGGAGTGATAGATAACTGGACCATATTTATCCGATTATCTATTAAGTTAATGGACCTTGTTCACGTGATAGAAGATCAGAAAAGTAGCAAGGAAACAAATGTTAATACACAAGCACTTTTCAAGCCTTTGCTTGCATCACGTTTGCTAATGTCCCACCGGTTGAAAAAGGTCACATGACCAACCTGGATTCAAAGGGTGGAGGAAGAGATTCCAGTTTTTTCGATGGACCTGCTATTTCATTTCAAGGGTATAGATTTCAGGTGGGAAAAGATTTTGTAACCATTTTTATAGTCTACATATTGATAGAGAAAGAAGACAAAAAATTTAGTAAGGCTATAAGATGTTTTGAACAATACAAAAAGTTTTGTATGCTTTATATATAAAACTTGTACTCTACAATTAGAAAATACAAAATATTTTAAAATGGACATAATACATCTATAAAAAATTAATAATAAAGTTACAAAACTATTCTCAGCAAAAACCAAAGAACTGCTCTTTTATAAACCCCATTTTCAGGCCAAAACTCAGTTAAGCTAGGAATTAGTTACAAGATAACTTTTTAAAAAGCGTATTTAGAAATTTTTTAATGTTTCTTAAAAATTAATTGATCAAAACAGAATTCATAATAGGAATTATAAAATATTTTGAATGTAAAATATTGGGAAGACTGTGGCATAACTTATCAGATATAGCTAAAGTGATATTTAGATAAAAAATTCTAGCTTTAAATGTTTACATTAGAAAAGATGAACAATGTAAACTAATGAGTTGTGCACATTGTCTTAAGTTAGAAAAAGAACAACTGAATAAACTCAGGAAAGCAGAAGGAAGAAAGTGAAAAAGAACATAAAGTAATGAAATAGGAAACACAGATTCACTAGAAAGGTTCTATAAAAACAAATGCTAGTTTTTGAAAAGTTTAATAGACATGTCTCTTACAAGGTGAATACAGAAAAAATGACAAAGACATAAACTGTTAAGAAAAAAGGAGAATTACAGATTCAGTAAGATTTATAAAATAGAGACCCCGAACTCATTTAAACAAAACCAAATAAAGACAATATAAGAAAAAAATCATTTATGAATCTAGATGCAACTATAAGAAATAAAATATGATAACATCGTGTGTGTATGTAAATCATGGTCAAGGAATTCAAGAATACTTCAACATTTAAAAAAATCTGCCGGCCGGGCGCGGTGTCTCAGGCCTGTAATCCCAGCACTTTGGGAGGCCGAGGCGGGCAGATCACGAGGTCAGGAGTTCGAGACCATCCTGGCTAACACGGTGAAACCCCGTCTCTACTAAAAATACAAAAAAATTAGCCGGGCGTGGTGGCGGGCGCCTGTAGTCCCAGCTACTCCGGAGGCTGAGGCAGGAGAATGGCGTGAACCCGGGAGGCAGAGCTTGCAGTGAGTGGAGATGGCGCCACTGCACTCCAGCCTGGGTGACAGAGCAAGACTCCGTCTCAAAAAAAAAAAAAAAAAAAAAATCTGCCAATAAAACACCATAGTGTCTGCAGTGAAAAAAATTGAAAATCTGTCAATGTCATTTAATATATAAATACTTTTGAAAGGGAAAAATATGATTATTCCAAAATATGCAGGAAATAAATGTTTGATAAAATTCAACAGTTGACATGAATTGTATGTTTTTTTAAAAAAAAATTTTTTACATAAGAGCAATAGGAGAAAACTTTTTTTTTTTTTGAGATGAAGTTTCACTCTTGTTGCCCAGGCTGGAGTGCAGTGGCTTAGTGCAATCTCTGCCTCTTGGGTTCAAGTGATTCTCTTGTCTCAGCCTCCTGAGTAGCTGGGATTACAGGCGTCCTACGGCCAGCTAATTTTTGTATTTTTAGTAGAGACAGGGTTTCACCATGTTGGTCATGGCTGGTCTCGAACTCCTGACCTCAGGTGATCCACCCGCCTCGGCCTCCCAAAGTGCTGGGATTACAGGTGTGAGCCACTGTGCCCAGCTAAAAACATTTTTAATAATTGAAAGGAATCTAACAGACTTACAGCAAATGTATCACATTTAATAATGAAATATTACAAGTATCTTCAAAGTTACAAAACATGAACATCCATTATCACCACTATTATGAACTATGGGACTGAGATTCTAAAATGTTACGATAATAAAGAAATATGAATTACAAGAAATGGAAATAAAGAAAATTTTTATTATTTGCAGATGATGTGAACATGTACATGGAAAACCTAAAAGTATTAAATAACAAGACTATTAGAATAAACTGGTGATGGTAGTATGCACCTGGAGTCTCAGCTACTCAGGAGGTTGAGGTGGGTGGCTTACTTGAGCCTAGGAGTTCAAGGCCAGCCTGGGTAACACAATGAGACCCCATCTCTTCATAAAGTCTTAATATATTGGCAGCAAATAGATGAATGGAATAGAATGTAAAATTCAGAAACAGATCCACAAGTACATTAGAAATTAGGAAATAAGCACCACTTCAAATCAAGGGGAAATGATGGATTATTCAATAATGGTGCTGTGAAAATTGGCTCACAATAAGGAAAGAAATGCTATTAGATGACTTTCATACTGTGCACAAAAATAATTTTCAGATACATTAAGGACCAAAATAGGAAAAGTAAAACTTTAAAACAGAAGAAAATATAGGTAGATATGTTAAAGGTTTGGGTAGCAAAAAACACCAATGACAAAAGGTAAGCAGCAGATGAGAGCTATTTCAACATATGTAACAGATATGGATAAGTATTTCAAATATTTAAAGTACCAGAAGTCAACAAGGAAAAGACAATCCAGTAAAAAAATAGGCAAATGATAGTAAAAAGCAATCTGTAGGGGGAAAAGGACATATACAGAGATGCTCAATCTCACTTGTAATCAGAAAAGTAAAAAATAAAACAAAAAAATCAATTATGTTGAATCCATCAGATAGAAGAAAATTTAAGTCAGTTAATATTAAGTGTTGGCAAGTGTGGGGGTAGTGAACACTCTTGTGCACTGCTAGTAAGTCTGTAAATTAATATAGGCTCTTTGAAGAGGAATATAGCAGTGATGCAGTCAAGCTCTCACCTAAACAGATGGAGGATAATTCAAGGAGATTCGATTTACAAAGAGACTATGAAGATGTGAGCAGAGGAACTGTTACCGCCTCCAGATCCAAAGGGACAAGGAGGAGTAAAGGTTCATAGAATCCAGAAAGGGAAAATCTTGTAGCGCTTGCTTTGAGAGGAGCAGCGCTCTTTGAGTTAAGGGACACAGCACAAGAAATCTTGTAGGAGGGAGCTGGTGAATAAATACCTAGACTGCACTCTCCCTTAGATATTCTGCTGGGGTTCCTCATTGGATAACTCCAGCCAGGAGCTGAAGGGCCCATTGATATAGTTCATAGAGTCAGCCTCCCAGGGCAGGGTAGGATGGAGAAAGGAAGACTCTGAAGGGGCAAACAGAAGATAACTGGCAACATCAGTAGTTAACGAATTGAAAATATTTGTGCCCTACAACTAGCTATTCCATTGCTAAATATAGTTAAAGAAATTTTGTTGTGTGTAAGGACACATGTACGTATGTATCGCACAATACTGTTGAGAAGAATAAGTGAAAAATAACTCAAAATTTTATTAGTGAGGGAATAGAGAGGTAAAATATGGAATGAAAATGTGATGGCATACTGTAGAGCAGTTACATGGAATTAATGACATCTTCACTTTTTACAGATGAATATGAAAACAAGTTGATGGAAAAAGTAAAGAATAGAATGAAGCAACATAAGTAAAACCCCGTATTAGTTGGGAGTGTCTTTAGCACCACTGACAGAAAACTTAGCCACAGTTGCTTAATCAAATAGGGGTTTACTTTTCTCATGCCGTAAGAAGTCCAGAGGTAGACTATCCAGAGCTGGTGCAGCTGCTCTAGGATATATACAAAGAGGGTTCTTTCTGTCTCACTGTTCTTAGTGTATGGCTCCATCTTATGGCTTTGAGGTATTTAGTAACAGCCCCAATGCTTAAAATAGAACATTTCAGTTTATTTAGCAATTCTATTAACCTGGGCTTTTCCATGTCTTTAGTATTAGTTTTCAAATAAACTTGAAGTAAGTAAATACTTTTAAAATCAGTTGAATTCAAATCAAGAAGAAACTGAGAAAATATGTATATCTCAGGTGCATAACCTCTGGTGCACATGATGGTATATAAAATGTTTCAGGAAGATGAGGTCCTCTGTGTGACTTGGGAGGTGAAAGTGTAGGTAGGTTTTAGGATAAGTACCAAGTAGACAATCTGAACAAGATTGAGTCATGTACATTTCCACACGCCAGCAATCTTCATCTATGGAACAATAAGAATGTAATCTCTAGTTCTCTCCATTATCACAAGAGGGTTTAATAGTTTGGCTTTATAGACAGTGGTTTCTGCTTCTAACCTGCTACTGATTGCACATCTTTGCATTTGAGTAGATACAGTTTGTTGAAGAGGAAGAAGGGAAATAAAGGGAGTCTTATGAGATAATTTATTCTCTGTTTGACTGTTAGCTGTTGTCTTGTGGATTCTGAGTATGTCTGTGCCAGTTTAGATAATTTAAGTATTTTTAATTATGTCACTACATTATAGAAAATATTTATTTCAAACAAAAATATGGCAATTTGAAAAATCTGACTCCTTTTCTAACACAGAGTATCATTTTCAGTACAAGGCACTATAACATATGTTTTATTATGAATAACAACAATAGAAATTATACTGACTACCATTTATTCAGTTTATATCATGTAGCAGGTATTGCAGAAAATCATTTATATGGTTTAGTTCACTTAATCCTTATAGCAACCTTATTTATTTTATTAAATAAGCTTATTATTATTATTATTTTTGAGACGGAGTTTTGTTCTCATTGGCCAGGCTGTAGTGCAATGGTGTGATCTCGGCTCACCGCAACTTCTGCCTCCTGTGTTCAAGCAATTCTCCTGCCTCAACCTCCCGAGTAGCTGGGATTACAGGCACGCAATACCACGCCCGGCTAATTTTGTATTTTTAGTAGAGACGGGGTTTCTCCATGTTGGTCAGGCTGGTCTCGAACTCCCAACCTCAGGTGATCCGCCCACCTCAGCCTCCCAAAGTGCTGGGATTACAGGCGTGAGCCACTGCACCCAGCCTAAATAAGCTTATTAAAATATAGGTTTGATTATATTAGCTAAATGACTGGCATATAGTAAGTGTCCAATTAAAGTGTTATTTTAGTATAATTATTGTTATTTTATAGATGACATGGTAGATACATGAAGGGCTTAAGTAGCTTTCTGAAAGCTACATAGCTAGTAAGTGGTAGAGCTGAAATTGGTACTCGCATTTTATAGTTAATGCTCCAAGTCTGCATTAACTATAAAACTCTACAACAACTTCTGTGACATTGCATGTAACACTTGAACAAAAACCCTAGCTCAGGATGATATTTATGTTTTGGATTAGGAAACTAGGTTTCATAGAAAATAATTAATAATGATCGGGTTTTTTTCATGACCTATTCAAGGGCACTTCTGGTTGGTGACAGAGTTGGGTTCCCTGGGAAGAAAATCCTGGTGGAGATTAGTATATGGGACACATTGGGAAGTGCTCTGGAAAGCAATACCTGTGCAAGGAAAGGCAATGAAATAGGATTAGGCAGAGGGAGAATATGGGGTGTAATGCCCTCTCAATGAACGCCTCAGCCATCCCCACTGGGAGTTGTAAAGTGGGATTGTCTTTCAGAGTTGTCTTGAGTTGGGATGAGGGCCCCTGAAATTGGGGTCTTTCTATCCCTAAGTTGACCAGTCATTTCTGTGAATAGGAAATGCTATAGGGAACTCAGCTATCTTTGGCAGAGAAAACTCTCAAAGAAGGTTGAGGGCTTAGGGCTGTCTGCTAACTGCACTCTAGCCACTGGAAATAAGTCATTTATTCTTAAAGGCAGATTTGGGAGCCACATCACACATCCACTTCAGTATAGAAAACTTTATTAAGAAAAAAATCTACTATTTTTCTTTCATCCTATGCTGGTATTCCTATTTTATTTAGAAAATGATGTAAGGACTTTGCGTAATAACTAACCTTTTGTTTCCATATTTTAAGTTCAATCTTGGTACACCAGAGCTAACCATGTGTGTTAATTGTAATATTACCATTAATATGACAGTTAGTTATAATATTACCACCAACATAACAGTTAATATAGTTAATTGTAGTATTACCACTGAAAATTCTAGGTGCTTTAATACTCTGTATTGGGGTTATGAACTCCATATGCAACACCAAAAATTGGTTTAATTGAATGAATCTTGAATCCATGATGAGAAGTTGGTTTAAATCTGGCTTAAATGTCTTCTAAAATATTTCACACATAGGGAACTTTGCCAATTTTCCATTTGTAGCTGTTTTCTTTGTAGAAGTGTTTTGTAGAAGGTTATAGGTTGAGGTTTAGCCCTACTCCTACATGGAAAATTAAGTGAATCTGTTCTATACTCTCAACTGAAAAAAAAAAACAGTTAAAAAACAAAAACAAAAAAACTTTGACCACTCTCTCCAATGAAACAAAATGTGTTTTTCTTTGTACAAAAGTTTACATCTTTAAATGACGCTAATCCTACTGTTTCTCTTAATAGCAAAAATATTAACAATATATATATATATTTTTAGAGATTGGGTCTTACTCTATTGCCCAGGATGGAGGGCAGTGGTGCAATCATAGCACACTGGAGCTTTGAGCTCCTGGACTAAAGCACTCTTCCCAGCTCAGCCTCCCGAATAGCTGGGACTACAGGCGTGCACCACCATGTCTGGCTAATGTTTTTAATTTTTTTTTTCAAAGAGATGGGGCCTTGCTTATGTTGTTGCCCAGACTGGTCTCTAACTACTGGTCTCAAGCGATCCTCCTGCCTTTGCCTCCCAAACATTGGATTATAGGTGTGAGCTATGTGCCTGGCCTAAGTATTTAAATTTTCTGACCTCTGATCTTATATTAAATATATAATATATGATTATAGTGCTTGCACATACTGAGCACTCAGTGATTGTTTAATGAAATAAAATGTCTTTATAAGTCAGTTTCCCAAAACTATTATGCTGGCAACAGCCAAGTATTAAGAATAACTCTCGGCCGGGCGCGGTGGCTCAAGCCTGTAATCCCAGCACTTTGGGAGGCCGAGACGGGCGGATCACGAGGTCAGGAGATCGAGACCATCCTGGCTAACACGGTGAAACCCCGTCTCTACTAAAAATACAAAAACTAGCCGGGCGAGGTGGCGGGCGCCTGTAGTCCCAGCTACTCAGGAGGCTGAGGCAGGAGAATGGCGTAAACCTGGGAGACGGAGCTTGCAGTGAGCTGAGATCCGGCCACTGCACTCCAGTCCGGGCGACAGAGCGAGACTCCGCCTCAAAAAAAAAAAAAAAAAAAAAAAAAAGAATAACTCTCATAATAGCAAATCTCTAAATGTGAGCTCAACAGGAAAATCACTTATGAGGGGTTCAGTTTTGTCTCAGCATTGATTCATGTACATAAAGCCCCTAATGGCTTTGTTCTAATTTTAAGAATTCCAAATCAGATCCATTTCTGAGGATGGCATTATTCTGATTAGTCAGACTGATCATCTGTTTTACAGATGAGGAAACCAAGACCCAAAGAATGTACAAGCTAAAAACAACAGGGCTAGAATCTAGGATACCTCTGTTCTATCTCTAAATTTAGAGATAAGAGAAAGATTAGGGGTTGAGAAGGGACAGCACACAACTGCAGACATGGAACTCACAAAAGAAAAATAATAAAGAAGATTAAAGTGTTAGAAAGATACCAGAAAGGAAGCAAATTTATGGAAACAATTATAAAATATCTGTTGAGAAGAAGGTGAAAAATATCGTCTACTGAAATAAGTCCAGAGATAGTGCCATTCTTGAAAATGTCTTCATTTACTCTCCCTCCAAAAATGTTATACAGTATTAAAAACTTGTTAATTTAATATAAAATATTGACAAGATAACCTGAATTCACAGGTAAAGAAATATAGCATTGCTCAAGTGGTTTAGAGTTAGTTTTTCTAATAACTAGTGAATGGTGTCACGTAAGTGCACTATAACGTTTTTATTGGCACTTAAAATAAATATATTACTCACTAGTGGATATGCCGAAAAGAAAATATCCACCCAAATTCCACCCCCACAGAGCTAAAAATGATTGTTTATTAATCAGTGACAGTGACTTGGAGTGCAAAACAGAATCATCATGGTTATCTGTATTCTGAAAGATTAACCATCATCAAAGTGTTAAGATCAAAAAAAGATTGGCACAAAACTTCCCATAAAACAAAACAAAACAATACAAAACAATACAAAACAAACAAACAAACAAAACCTCAGTTTTGATTCCATTCCTTGAAATTGTGGCTGGATTCCTTTTTTTTCTCATTCTACTTCCTTAGTATTTTTTTAAGTTTAATTTTTAATTTCAGTAGGTTTTTGGGGAACAGGTGGTATTTGGTTACATGGCTAAGTTCTTTAGTGGTGATGTCTGAGATTTTGGTGCACCTGTCACTTGAGCAGTGTACATGGTACCCAATGTATAGTCTTTTATTCCTCATCCCCACCCTTTTTCCTGAGTCCCCAAAGTCACCTTTGTGTCCTCAGAGCTTAGCTACCACTTATGAGTGAGAATATATGATGTTTGGTTTTCCATTCTTGAGTTGCTTCACTTAGAACAATGGTCTCCAATTCCATCCAGGTTGCTGTGAAGGCCATTATTTCATTCCTTTTTATGGCTGAGTAGTATTCCATGGTATATCTATACTACATTTCCTTTATCCATTTGTTGATTGATGGGCATTTGGGCTGGTTCCATGATTTTGAAATTGCAACTTTTCACACTGCTATAAACATGCATGTGCAAGTATCTTTTTCATATGACTTCTTTTTCTCTGGGTAGACACCCAGTAGTGGGATTGCTGGATCAAATGGTAGATCTACTTTTAGTTCTTTAAAGAATCTCCACACTGTTTTCCATAGTGGTTGTACTAGTTTACATTCCCACCAGCAGTGTAAAAGTGTTCACTTTTCACCACATCTATGTCAGTATCTATTTATTTTTTATTTTTTTGATTATGGCCATTCTTGCAGGAGTAAGATGGTATTGCATGTGGTTTCGATTTGCATTTCCTTAATCATTAGTGATGTAGAGCATTTTTTTCATGTTTGTTGGCCATTTGTACATCTTCTTCTGAGAATTGTCTATTCATATCCTTAGCCCACTTTTTGATGTGATTTATGAGTTCCTGCTAATTTATGAGTTCCTTGTACATTCTGGATATTAGTCCTTTGTCAGATGCATAGTTTGCGAAGATTTTCTTCCACTCTATGGGTTGTCTGTTTACTCTGCTGATTATTTATTCTGCTGTGCAGAAACTTTTTAGTTTAATTCAGTCCTATCTATTTATTTTTGTTTTTGTTGCATTTGCCTTTGGGTTCTTGGTCATGAAGCCTTTGCCTATGCCAATGTCTAGAAGGGTTTTTCTGATGTTATCTTCCAGAATTTTTATGGTTTCAGGTATTAGATTTAAGTTTTTCATCCATTTTGCATTAATTTTTGTAAAAGGTGAGAGATGAGGATCCAGTTTTATTCTTTTACATGTGGCTTGCCAATTATCCCAGCACCATTTGTTGAATAGGGTGTCCTTCCCACATTTTATGGTTTTGTTTGCTTTGTCGAAGATCAGTTGGCTGTAAGTATTTGCCTTTATTTCTGGGTTCTCTATTCTGTTAGAATAGTCTATGTGATGATTTTTATACCAGTACCATGGTATTTTGGTAACTATAGCCTATAGTATAGTTTAAAGTTAAGTAATGCCTCCAGATTTGTTCTTTTTGCTTAGTCTTGCTTTGGCTATGTGGGCTCTTTTTTGGTTCCATATGCATTTTTGGATTGTTTTTTCTAGGTCTGTGAGAATGATGGTGGTGTTTTGATGGGAATCACATTGAATTTTTGGTTGCTTCTAGCAGTACGCTCATTTTCACATGAGCATGGAATATGTTTCCATTTGTTTGTGTCATCTATGGTTTCTTTCAGCAGTACTCTCTAGTTTTCCTTGCAGAGGTCTTTTTACTTTCTTGATTAGGTATATTCATAAGTATTTTATTTTTTTTTCCAGTAAAAAGGGTCGAGTTCTTGATTTGATTCTCAGCTTGGTCACTGCTGGTGTATAGCAGTGCTACTGATTTCTATACATTCATTTTGTATCCTGAAATTTTACTGAACTCATTTATCAGTTCTAGGAGATTTTTTGATGAGCCTTTAGGATTTTCTAGATATACAACCATACCATTAGCAAACAGTAACAGTCTGGCTTCCTCTTTACCAATTTGGATGCCCTTTATTTCTTTCTCTTGTCTGATTGCTCTGGCTAGGACTTTCAGCACTTGGTTGAATAGAAGTGGTGAAAGTGATTATCCTTGTCTTGTTTCAGTTCTCAGGGGGAATGCTTTCAACTTTTCCCCATTCAGTATAATGTTGGCTGTGGTTTTGTCATAGATGGCTTTAATTACCTGAAGGCATGTCCTTTCTATGTTGATTTTGCTGAAGGTTTTAATCATGAAAAGATGCTGGATTTTGTCAAATGCTTTTTCTGCATCTATTAAGGTTTTGTTTTTAATTCTGTTTATGTGGTATATCACATTTATTGACTTGTGTATATGAAACCATCCCTGCATCCCAGGTATGAAATCCACTTGAACATGGTGGATTATCTTTTGGATATGCTGTTGGATTCCATAGCTAGTATTTTATTAAGGATTTTTACATTTATGTTCATCAGGGATATTGGCTTGTAGTTTTCCTTTTTTGTTATGTCCTTTCCTGGTTTTGGTATTAGGTTGATACTGGCTTCATAGAATGATTTAGGGAGGATTCCCTCTCTCTATCTTTTCAAATAGTGTCAATAGGATTGGTACTTCATTGGATGAGGAGTGTCTTAGAATTTCTAATAGAATTCAGCTGTGAATCCATCTGGTCCTGGACTTTTTTTTGTTGGCAATTTTGGAATTACCATTTCAATCTTGCTGCTTTTTATTGGTCTGTTCAGAGTTTCCATTTCTTTCTAGTTTAATCTAGGAGGGTTGTATATTTCCAGGAATTTATCCTGGGAGGTGTTCAGTTTAGCCTTGAATGATCTTTTGCATTTCTGTGATACTGGTTGTAATATCTCCTGTTTCATCTCTAATTGAGCTTATTGGATCTTCTCTCTTTTTTCTTGGTTAGTCTCACGAATGCTCTATCAATTGTATTTATCTTTTCAAAGAACCAGCATTTTGTTTCATTTATCTTTTGCATTTTTTTGTCTGTTTCAACTTAACTTAATTCTGCTCTGATCTTGGATATTTCTTTTCTTTTGCTGGGTTTGGGTTTGGTTTGTTGATGAATAGAATATACACTCTGCAATTGTTGGGTAGAATGTTCTGTAAATAACTGTTAAGTCCATTTATTCTAGGGTATAGTTTAAGTCCATTGTTTCTGTGTTGACTTTCCGTCTTGATGACCTGTCTAGTGCTGTCAGTGGAGTACTGAATTCTCCCACTATTATTGTATTGCTGTCTATCTAATTTCTTAGATCTGGTAGTAATTGTTTTATAAATTTGGGAGCTCCAGTGTTAGGTGCATATATATTTAGAATGTGATATTTTCCTGTTGGACTAGTCTATTTATCCTTATATAATGTCCCTCATTGTCTTTTTAAACTGTTGTTGCTTTAAGGCCTGTTTTGTCTAAGAATAGCTACTCCTGCTTGTTTTTGGTGTTGATTGCATGGAATGTCTTTTTCCACCCCTTTACCTTAAGTTTATGTGAGTCCTCATGTGTTAGGTGAGTCTCTTGAAGACAGGAGATACTTGGTTGGTGAATTCTTATGCATTCTACCATTCTGTATCTTTCAAGTGGAGCATTTGGGCCATCTACATTCAATGTTAGTTTTGAGAAGTGAAGTACTATTCTATTCATCATACTAGTTGTTGCCTCAGTACCTTTTGTTTTCATTGTGTTATTGTTTTATAGGTCCTGTGAGATTTATACTTTAAGGAGGTTCTATTTTGGTGCACTATGAGGATGTTTCATGATTTAGAGCTCCTTTTAGCAGTTCTTGTAGTGCTGGCTTGATAGTGGTGAATTCTCTCAGCATTTGTTCATCTGAAATAAAACTGTACCTTTCCTTTATTTATGAAGCTTAATTTCCCTGTACACAAAATTCTTGGCTTATAATTGTTTTGTTTAAGGAGACTAAAGATAGTACCCCAATTCCTTTAGCTTGTAGGATTTCTGCTGAGAAATCTACTGTTAATCTGATAGATTTTCCTTTCTAGGTTACCTGATGCTTTTGCCTCACAGCTCTTAAGATTATTTCCTTCGTTTGACTTTTGATAACCTGATGACTATTTGCCTAGGTGATGATCTTTTTGTGATGAATTTCCTGGGTGTTTTTGAACTTCTTGTATTTAGATGTCTAGGTCTCTGCAAGGTCAGGGAAATTTTCCTCGATTATTCCTTCAAATATGTTTTTCAAACTATTAGATTTCTCTTCTTCCTCAGGAATACCAGTTATTCTTAGGTTTGGTTGTTTAACATAATCCCAACTTCTTGGAGGACTTTGTCCATTTTTTTCCTTTGTATTTGTCAGATTGGGTTAATTCAAAATCCTTGTCTTTGAGCTCTGAAGTTCTTTCTTCTACTTGTTTGATTCTACTGCCGATATTTTCCAGTGTATTTTGCATTTCTCTGAGTGTGTCCTTCATTTCTAGAAGTTGTGATTGTTTTTTATTTATGTTATCTGTTTCTCTGGAGATTTTCCTGTCCATATCCTGTATTACTTTTTAAATTTAACTTAGTATTTATTTTTCTCTAGCATCTCCTTGAGTAGCTTAATAATTGACCTTCTGAATTGTTTTTCTGGCAATTCAGAGATTTCTTCTTCGTTTGGATCCATTGCTGTTGAGCTAGTGTGATCTTTTGGGAATGTTAAATAATTGTTTTTCTGGTTCCTTTTCATTTTGGTAGACAATGTCAGAGGGAAGATCTGGGGCTCAAGGGCTGTTGTTCAGATTGTTTTGTCCTACACGGTGCTCTCTTGATGTGGCACTCTCCCTCTTCCCCTGGCTATGGGGCTACCTGAGAGCTGAACTGTAGTGATTGTTACATCTCTTCTGGGTCTAGCTACCCAGTGAAGCTACTGGGCTCCAGGCTTGTACCGAGGAGTGTCTGCAAAGAGTCCTGTGACGTGATCTGTCTTCAGGTCTCTCAGCAGTGAATACTATAGCACCTGCTCTGGTGGATATAGCAGGGGAGTGAAATGGACTCTGTGAGGATCCATGGTTGTAGTTTCGTTTAGTGCACTGGTTTTGTGTTGGTTGGCCTCCAGCCAGGAGGTGGTGCTTTCAAGACAGCATCAGCTGCCGTAGTATAGGGAGGATATAAGCTTGCCCTAGGGTGACCTGGATAAGTATTTGGGTTTCTCAGGTGGTGGGCAGAGCCATAGAACTCCTAAGAGATTATGCCCTTTGTTTTCAGCTACCAGGACAGATAGAGAAAGACCATTAGGAGACCATAAGGGTTAGGTGTGTCTGAGCTCAGACTCCTTGGGCGGGGCTTGCTGTGACTGCCATAGGGGCTGGGGGTGTGATTCTCAGGCTGATGGAGTTACATTCCCAGGCGATTATGGCTGCCTCTGCTGCATCATATAAGTTGCCAGGGAAGTGGGGGAAAGCCGGTAGGGACAGGCCTTATCCAGCTCCCATGCAGCCTGAAAGGCCAGTCTCACTCCCACTGTGCCCCTCCAACAGCACCAAGTTTATTTCCAGGCAGCCAGTGAGCAGGGCTGAGAACTTGCCCCAAGCTATAAGCCTCCCTGCTGAAAAAGCAAGCAGAACTTTCACATTTCACACCTCTCCACCTGCTGCAGTTTCTGTGCTCATATCTGCACTCCCCATGGAACCCCTCCCCCAGATTCTGTTCAGGAAACTTCATGTTTTGTCAAAATTGTTACAAAGTTCAGCTGGAAGTTTCCTTCTCCCTGTGGTCTTTCCTCAATTCCACTGGGAGTCCTCCCTAAGGACCCCCATGGGACATAGTCAGGAATGGCTTCCCTGGGAACCGAGAGTGCCCACAGGGCTCTTCCTGCTGCTTCCTGTACTCCTATATTTTGTTCGGTTCCCTAAATTAGTCTCAGCTCCAGGTAAGGTCAAATCCTTCTCCTGTGATCTGGACCTTCAAGCTCCCCAGTAAGGATGTGTGTTCTGGGGCAGACACAGTTTGGGCACTTCGGGCACTCACAGTGTTTTTGGGCATTTCATAGAGCCTGCAGTGGCAAACTGCTTCCTTAAGAGGGTCTGTGGATTCTCTTGGCTTTCTTGGTATGTTTCTGTGGTAGTTCTTGGAACGAAAGTTCATGATGTGTGTCCCCACATGCTGCTATGTCCATCCGAGAGGAAGATGCAATTTAGCTCTGCCTTGTAGCTGCCATTTTTCCCTGCTAGCCTCTGGATTCATTTTGGATTGATACCCTTTTAGACATTTAAATCTTGTTTCCCATATTTAATAAATATAATTCATTTAAATTAGGTATTACTGGAAATACCTTCCACAGGAAAGCCTTCAAAATTAATAGTGTAGCCTTGCTTTATGTATCATTTATCTAGCCCTAATGTAATCTTGTCAAACCTAGGTGATGTTTTCCTTTTACTTCGCACAGACTTTAGGTGCTCTTAAAATTTTCAGCATCCTATAGTACTAACCTAAATTTTTAGCATCCTATAATGTTAACTTAAAGCTTATAGAAAAGATCCCTAGCTAGTGTTTCTGGCTTTTAAAAAAGAATCCTATCCCAGCACTTTGGGAGGCTGAGACGGGCGGATCACGAGGTCAGGAGATCGAGACCATCCTGGCTAACACGGTGAAACCCCGTCTCTACTAAAAATACAAAAAACTAGCCGGGCGAAGTGGCGGGCGCCTGTAGTCCCAGCTACTCCGGAGGCTGAGGCAGGAGAATGGCGTAAACCCGGGAGGCGGAGCTTGCAGTGAGCTGAGATCCGGCCACTGCACTCCAGCCCGGGCGACAGAGTAAGACTCCGTCTCAAAAAAAAAAAAAAAAAAAAAAAGAATCCTGCACAGTATTCTGGGGTAAGTTCTATACTAAGCACAAAGCAGATGCCCCAGAAATACTGATTAAAGAGTTTTACTGCCAGGATGGTAGTATGATGAATGTCATAAATGCACTCCCCAGAGAAACAAGCAAAACTGGAGAAAACTATAAAAATGCAACGATTTAAGGTCTTTAGAAAACGTCCTAAGGACACAGAGCAAATGCAGAAACATTTATTCAAGAAAATCTACTAAAACTCAGCACAATGAGACTGTAGCACTTGAAGCCATGATCCACTGTCACCATACCCCAGCCCCAAGCCAAAACAGCTTAGCAGAAGCTCCACTCTGGGTGGATATGGCCCAGAAGACGAGCTCCCTCTCCTCCTCAGTTCCCAAACAAGTGTTACCATATCTCCTCTGAAGAAGCAGCCTACCAGCATTTCTTATCCCCTTCAACTCAAATGTGAAGTGACTAAATTCTGGTGAGTATGGCTGAGAGGTTGAGGGATTTCTCCTTTCACTGAGCGCCATAGGATGGGGACTCTTCCCCTACACAAGGAAGGCTGAGAATACTAAGGCCAAGGATACTAAGACCCTGAATTCCTTCACCCCACTTGCTGAAAGGCAGAGGTTCCATGCTGTGAGAAGCAAACCAAGAAGACCAGAGGCTACTGTTCCACCCAGCACCTAGAATAGTGGCTCAGAGATTCTGCCCATGATAAAAAGCAGTCCTTAAGAAAAAAGTAGCTCAAAAGCTCTCCCCAAAGGAACTGACTTTATTTAAAATAGAGTATGTGGATATTCAAGCCTAAGGACACTCTGGAAAACAATAGCTCCTCTTAATTAGGAACAAGTTAAATTCTAGACCAGTTAGTTTACCCTCGAGAACGCTAGGGAAAGAGACAGCTAAGAAGGGTCCTTTTGGGGTCAGAATACACCTCAGAGGCTGGCCTTAAAAACAACTCTGTCCAGTTTTAATTCTATCAGAATACAGAGTAATTTATTCCCCAGGCTATGTCAAAAACAATAGAGCAATTGTCCAGTAATTAGTGCAGTCTAAGGACTGGGTGTAACACACAATGAGCCGCACAGCCTAGAAGGAAGATTAGAGAAACAAGCAGTTTAAAAGAGCCCTGCTGAAAACCACTGTCATTCCAGGGTGACTATACATGCCCAAGACTGCTCTCTCTGAGAAGAAACATCAAGGACTTCAAAATTTGGGGTAAGTAGACTTCACTAATATAGTCCAGCCAAATCACTAAACAAAGAAACAAGCAAACAACTCCATGTGGGGAGGGAAAGAAGAATCAGTATCTAGAATTGCTAGAATATATAATCTAAATTATCAAGTTTTCAACAAAAATTATGAGACATGCAAAGAAATAAGAAAGACTGACCCATACATAAGAAAAAGAGTAGGCAACAGAAACTAACTGTGAGAGGGGCTAAATGTCATATTTAACAGACAGAGACTTCAATGAAGCCATTATAAATATGTTCAAAGAACTAAAGGAAACCATGGTTAAGGAAGTAAAGAAAGGTATGAAGAAAATGTCTTATCATAGAGAATATCAATAAAAAGAAATCATAAAAAAACCAAAAGGAGAATTCTGAAATTGAAAAAAAGTACAATAAATGAAATGTAAAAATTCATTACAATGGCTCAACAGTCAGTTTGAACTGGCAGAAAAAGGAATCAGTGAACTTGAAGATAAATGAAAAGATTATATAATCGAAAAGGAGAGTGAAAATAGAATGAAAAGAAATAAAAAGAGTCTCAGAGAAACCTGGGACCTTTTGGGTATACCAACATTGGTATAATGGAATGACCAGAAGATGAGGAGAAAGAGAAAGAAAGAGAAAAAACATTAAAAAAAATGGCTGCAAACTTCCCATATTTGATGAAAAACATTTAATATACACATCCAAAAAGCTCTGTGAACTCCAAGTAGGATACATACAGAGGTCCATATGGGGGCTAAAAAGCACTGGGATGACATATTTAAAGTGCTGAAAAGAAAACTCTAAAGACCTGTCAGTCAAGAATCCCATATCTAGCAAAACTTTCTTTCAACAACAAAAACAAAGTCATTTCCAGATAAATAAAAACTGGAAGAATTCATTGTTAGCAGACCTACCTTATCAGAAATATTAAAGAAAGTTTTTAAGAGAAAGTAAACCCAGATAGTTCTCTAAATCTGTTACTTGTGGCAGGTATCTGAGTTACCAGCAGCATAGCCATATGTGTCCACAGTAACTTCAAGTGTTGCCTCCTCAGAAGAAAGAATTTGATTGAGGAGCGTAAAGCAGAAAAAGGGACTGAGGCAAGTTTCAGAGCAGGAGTGGAATTTTATTAAAAAGACTTTAAAACAGGAAAGAAAGGAAAGAACACTTGGGAGAGATCCAAGTGGGTGACTTGGAGAACAAGTGCAGTGCCTAACCATGATCCTAGGACTTTAAAGGCTGCCATCTTGCACCCTTTTCCTGTGATTCTGCCCTTAGGGTAGGCTGCCCACATGTGCAGTGCCCCCCACCCACCCCCTTACCTCTGGGAAGTAAGCACGTGCAGTGTGTTTAGGAAATTATATGTTTGGCCATCTGAGGCCTTCCTCCCATTTCTGGTGTAATGCCCCCCAAAGGTCATACTTCACCATTTTGTATTTTAATATGCATGCCCAGGAAGTTGCTTCTCCCTGGTGTCTGCATTTAATTAACACTTTAATGTTAACAGCTGTAGATCATCAGGAGATTGTCTCTCCCTGGAGCCCTGGTGCCAGCTGCCGAATTAGCATTATTGTTTTCAGAGAGGCAGTGTGATAATTGTCAAATCATCACCTGACTTTCCTAGTGGGTCAGGGAGAAAAGCCTTCTCTTGTCCAGCTAATGCCTATCTAACTACTGTAACAAATCCACACAAAAAATACAAAATGGTAAAGGTATCTATGTAATTATAAAAGATAGTATAACTGCATATTTCTTTCTTCTCTTAACGGTTTGAAAAGCTATTGTATAAGTCAATGTGTATACAATTGCATTGTTGAGCCTATGATGGATAGAAATGTATTATATTTGAAAATAAGAGAACAGCAGAAGTCAAAGGGGGCAGGGTTGTATTAGAGTAGGAAAATAATAACAGATGGTAACTTGAACCCACAGGAACAAAAGAAAAGAACCAGAAATGGTAAATATGAGTGTAAATATAACAAACTCTAAATATAAATTTGCTCATATTTCTGTTCTCAACTTCTTTAGTAACATGAAATTATGTAAGGTAATAATTACAATACTATAATATTGGGTCAGTAACTTATATAATTGTAATAGACATAATAATAGTTCAAGAAGATGAAAGACAGAATAGAGCTATACAAGAGTAACATTTCTATATCTTACTCAAATTAAGTTAGTATAAATCTAAAGTAGATTGTTATAAGATGTATATGGTAAATCCTAAAGCAACTACCGAGAAAATAACTTAAAATATAGTTCTAAAAAACCACTAAAGGAACTAAAATTTTACATTGGAAAATATTCACTTAATATAAAAGAAAGCTGTAAAAGAGAAATAAACAGAAAAGTTATGAAACATATAGAAAACAAAAAGTATAATGGCATGTGAATCCAACTATGCCAATAATAACATTAAATGTGAGTAGATTAAAAAATTCAATTAACAAGCAGATTGTCAGACTGGATTAAAAAGACCCCTCAATATCTACTAATATGTTCTTTATAGAAGACACACCAGAGATTCAAAGATACAAACAGGTTAAAAGTAAAAGGATGATAAAAGATACACCATGCAAATAGCAACCATAAGAAATCAATAGTATCTATACTATCAGACAAAATAGACTTCAAGACAAAAAAAAGTTACTACTAATAAAGAGGATCTCTTTATAATGACAAAAGGGTCAATCCATCCAGAAAACATAGCAATTTTATGTAAAAATAACAGAGTCCCAAAATAACATTAGACAAATGATGACAGAAATGAAGGAAGGAATAGTTAACTGAACAATAATAGTAGAAAACCTCAATACCCCACTTTCAATAATGAACGGAACAACTAGGCAGAAGATCAACTTCTGTCTGAAAATAGAAGATTTAAAAAACACTGTATACAAACTGGACCTGACAGACATTTACAGAATACTTCATCCAACAATAGCAGAACACACATTCTTCTCAAGCACACAGGGACTATTCTACAAGATAGACCACACATATGCTAGGCCATAAAACAAGTTTCAATAAATTTAAAAGGACGGCAATCATATAAAACAAGTTTTCTGATCACAATAAAGTAAAACTGGAAATTAATAGTTATAAGGAAGTTTGGGAAATTAACAAATATGTGGAAGTTAACACACCCTTAAAAGAAACAGGTGTGTTGGCTCACGCCTGTAATCCCAGCACTTCGGGAGGCCGAGGCGGGTGGATCACAAGGTCAGGAGATCGAGACCATCCTGGCCAACATGGTGAAACCTCATCGCTACTAAAAATGCAAAAATTAGCTGGACATAGTGGCGCATGCCTGTAATCCCAGCTACTCGGGAGGCTGAGGCAGGAGAATCGCTTGATCCTGAGAGTTGGAAGCTGTAGTGAGCCAAGATCGTGCCACTGCACTCCAGCCTGGTGACAGACCGAGACTCCATCTCCAAAAAAAAGAAAAAAAGAAAAAAAAAATAGAACCAGTGGGTCAAGGAAGAAATCACTGGAAAAATTAGAAAATATGTTAAGATGAATGGAAATGAACATATAATATACAAATACAGGATGCTTCTAAAGCAGTGCCTAAAAGGAGATTTATAGGTTGTTCTATAAAAAGATCAACAAAATAGAAAAACTGTTAGCTAGACTGACCTAAACAAAGGAAGATAAAAGACTCAAAGTATTAAAATCAGAAATGAAAGATGTTACTATCAACTTTACAGAAAAAAATTACAAGGAAATACTATGAACCATATGCCAACAAATTAGATAATGTAGATGAAACAGAAAAACTCCCAGAAAGACAGAAACTTCTGAAATTGACTCAAGAAGAAATGAAATGCTGAAATAGACATAACAAATTGAATTAGTAACAAAAACCTTCCCACATAGAAAAATGCAGGCCTAGATGGCCTTACTGGTAAATACTATTAAGTGTTTAAAGAAGAATGAATACCAATTTCTTCATGAACTCTTCCAAAAAATAAAAGGGAACATTTTTTAACTCATTCTATTAGTTATTATCCTGATAAAACCAGATAAAGACATTGTAAGAAAACTACAGATTAGTATTACTTATGTATATAGATGGAAAAATCCTCAAAAAATACCAGAAAATCAAATCCAGCAATATTTAGAAAGAATTAAACACCATGGCCAAGAGGAATTTCTCCCAAGAATGCAAGACTGGTCATACCAAATCAATAGAATAAAGGACAAAACTGCATGATTATGGGAATACATGTAAAAACATTTGGCAAAATTCAACATGCATTCATGATAAAAGCACTCAACAAATTAGCAACAGAAGGGGACTTCCTCAACCTTATAAAAGGCATTTATGAAAAACCCACAGCTAGCATAGTACTTGATGGTGAAAGACTGAATCCTTTCCCCGTAAGATCAGGTATAAGACAAGGATGTTTGCTTTTTTAAATTCTATTTAACATTGTACCGCAGGGTCTAGTCAGGGCAATTAGGCAAGAAAATGTAATGAAAGGCATGAAGATTGTAAAGGAAGAAGTAAAATTACATCTATTTGCAGAGAATGTGATTTTGCATACAGAAAATCCTAATAAGTCTGCCAAAAAACTATTAGAAATAATAAGTTCAACAGGGCTGCAGGAATCAAGACAAATATACAAAAATCAATTGTATTTCTATACAGTAGCAATGAGCAAACTGAAAATGAAGTTAAGAAAACAATAGCATAAGAAAAACATGCTTAGGAATACATTTAACATAAGAAGAGCAAAATTTTTACTCTGGAAACTCTAAAGCATTGCTGAAAGAAATTAAAGATCTCAATAAATGGACAGACATCCATGTTCATGGATCAGATGATTTAATATTAAGATGGCAATGCTCCCCAAATTGATCTACAAATTCAATGCACTCTCTATCAAAATCCCACATTTATGTAATGTCAACTGATCTTCAGTGAAGGGTGCCAAGACAATTCAATGGGGAAAAGTACAGTCTGCAACAAATGATGCTGGGACAACTGAATATCCATATGCCAACGAATGAAATTGAACCTCTTCTTCATACCATATACAAAAATTAACTCTAAATGAATCAATGATCTAAATATAAGAGCTAAAACTATAAAAATCTTAGACGACAACACATATCAATCTTCGTGGTCTTAGATCTGGCAATGGATTCTAACATATGACATGAACAGCTCAAACAACAGGAGATAACAAATTAGACATCATCCAATGAAAATAATTTCTTATCAAAAGATATTATTAAGAAAGTGAGAGGAAAGCCTAAGAATGGGAGAAAATATTTGCAAATCATGTATCTTGTCAGGGTCTAGTATCCAGAATAAAGAACACTTATAACTAAATAAGACAGTGCAAGTAAAAAATGGTCATAGGACTTGAATCGACATTTCTCCCAAGAAGATATACAACTGGCCAATACGCACAGGAAAAAATGCTCATTAGCCACCAGAAAAATGCAAATCATACATCCACTAGGATGGAAATTAATAAAAAAGGCAGATAAATGGCAAGGATGTGGAAAAATTAGAACCCTCACACACACAGTGGGTAAAAAATGTAAAAAGGTACAGCTACTTTGGAAAAGGTCTGCAATTTTTCAAATGGTCTTATAGAGTCATCATATGAGCCCATAATTCTACTCCTAGGTATATATCTAAGAGAAATGAAAACACGTTCACAGCCCAAAATGGAAAACAACCCAAATGTTCATCAACTGATGACTGGATAAATGTAATATATGCATACAATGAAACACTCAGCATAAAAATTAATGAAGTACTGATACATACTAAAACAGTGATGAAGTTTGAAAACATACTCAGTGAAAAAAGTCAGTCATGAAGGATCACATATTGTATGATTCCATTTATATGAAATGGCCAGAAATGACAAATCTATAAACAGAAAGTAGATTAGTGGTTTCCTAGGGCTGGGTAGGGTTGAGGATGATAGATAAGGAGTAAGGGGTTTCTTTTTGGGGTACTGAAAATGTTCTAAAATTGAGTTTGGTTATGGATAGAAAACTAATAGATGAGAATCCATTGAATTGTGTGCTTTAAACGAATGACTTATCTCAAGAAAGCTCTTAAAACAAAACATCATTAAGTGAACAAATACAAGATCAAGTGTACATTTTTTTTTTTAAGACAGGGTCTCACTCTGTTGCCCAGGCTGGAGTGCAGTGGCGCAATCTCAGCTCACTGCAACCTCTGTCTCCTAGATTCAAGCGATTCTCTTGCCTCAGCCTCCTAAGTAGCTAGGATTACAGGTGTGCACCATCATACCTGGCTAATTTTTGTATTTTTAGTAGAGACGGGGGGGTTTCACCATGCTGCCCAGGTTGGTCTCAAACTCCTGACCTCAAGTGATCTGTCTGCCTTGGCATCCCAAAGCGTTGGGATTACAGGCGTGAGCCAACACCCAGCCAAGTGTACAGTTTTATAGTGCAGTCACATGGCACACTGCACTATGAAATGTGATGTTTCAGTCAATGACGCAGGAATATCTGTTGTTGGTCCCATAACAGTACAATGGAACTGAAAAATTCTTATCGCCTAGTGGAAGCGTGGCCATTGTAACACTCTAGTGCAATGCATTACTCACGTGTTTGTGGTGGTGACGGTGTAAACAAACCTACTGTGCTGCCAGTCATATAAAAGTCTAGCACGTACATTATGTACAGGAGATAATACTTGATAATGATAATAAACTATGTTAATGATTGATGTATTTACTAAACTTTTAAATCATTATTTAAGAGTGTACTCCTTTTACTTATTAAAAAAAAACTGTAAAATAGGCAGATCATTCAGGAATTATTTCAGAAGACATTGTTATTACAGATGACAGCTGCATGCATGTAATTACCCTTGAAGACCTTCCAGTGGGACAAAATGTGGAGGTAGAAGACAGTGATATTGATGGTCCTGATTTTATGCAGGCCTAGGCTAATGTGTGTATGTTTGTGTCTTAAGGTTTTAACAAAGAAGTTTAAAAATTAAAAAAAAAAAAAAAGCGAGGAATACTTTTAAAAATAGAGAAGAGCTCATAGAATAAGGATATAAAGAAAATACTATTGTACAATTGTACAATATATTTTGTGTTTTAAGTTAAATGCTATTACAAAAGAACCTGTTTTAAAAAATTAAGAAGTTCATAAAGTAAAAATGTTACAGTAAGCTGTTAATTTATTATTAAAGTATTTAAAAATAAATGTAGTGTAGCCTAAGTGCACAGTGTTTGTAATGTCTACAGGTCTACAGTAGTATACAGCAATGTCTTAGGCTTTCATATTTACTAGCCACTTACTCACTGACTCACCCAGAGCAACTTCCAATCCTGCAAGCTTCATTCATGGTAAGTGCCCTATACAGGTGTACCATTTTTATCTATTTTTCTGTACCTTTTGTATGTTTAGATATGTTTTGATAAAAATACCATTGTCTTACTTGCCCAAAATATTCAGTACAGTAACATGCTGTACAGGGTAGTCTAGGAGCACAATATAGCCTAGATGTGTAGTAGGCTATACCTCTAGGTTTGTTTAAAAACACTCTATGATGTTTGCACAATGACAGAATTGCCTAACGATGCATTCTCAGAATGTATCCCTGTCTTTAAGTGATGCATGACTGCAATTACTATTTTTAAATATTTTAATTTGCAAATCTTTATGAAGTATTCCTTATTCTTATACTTTATAACCTTGTTTTATCAAAAATGTGATAAACTTGCTCATATTAATGGTATTCTAATTCCAAATTTACTATCTTACATGAAAACTATCCTAATACCAGATTTTAAAACTCTCTGAATTTCTCTTTAAATTTTGCAGTTTTTTTTTCAATAATACCTACAATTAAACTTGTTTTCAAACTTAGGTTGTAGAGTAGGCATTTTATAGTTGTTTTTTTCATAATCCGCTTTTGTTAATATGCCAATTTTTTACCTCTTGAAATCTTGGAATTTTGGAGCTTGAAGTTGTACATATCATTGAATTTTTATGTATATACCCAAGCAACTCCTGGCCAGATCAAGATAAAATATTTCCAGTGTTCTTGATTCTTTTTCCAGTCAATACCTACTTCTCAGGCCTAGCCACTACCATCACTTCTATAAGTTTGCCATAAATAAGTTTTCCCTATTTTGAACTTATATATAAATTCATAATATGGTTATGTACAAAATTTTGTGTTTGGCTTCTTTTGCTCAATATTGTATCTGTCCGATTTGCCCATGTTTTTATGTGTAGTCATAGTTTGTTCTTTTTTATTACTATGCAGTATTCCATTGTCCAACTATTCTGTTATTTACCTGTTGCAGTTTTGGGCTATTAATAAACCTACAGTGAACATTTCTGTATATGTGTTTCTGGGGAAGTGTGAACTCATTTCTCTAGGGCATATATTCAGAAGAACTGCTGGGTCATCAAGAAAACGTGTTTAGTTTTAGTAGATACTGCCAAATGGTTTTCCAAAATGGTTTTTCCACTCTGTGGTTTAAACTAGTAATGCATGAGTTTCAAGTCCTTTATCCCTACCACCACTTGGTGTCATTCTTTTTAAATTTTAGTCTTTTTGATGAGTGTGTAATGGTATTATATTTCATGGTGGTTTTAATTTACATTTCCCTACTAATGCTGTTGACCATCCTCTGGGCCAAATTTGGCCCATGGGTTGAAGGATGCTGACCTGCGCTCTTGCCTAGCCTCACTGGCCACTCTTTTAATCTCCTTTCTTGATTCTTCCTGTCTCCCTTCCTTTGAATTTTGGTATCCTAGACTTACCCTTCTTCTTTGTCTACATTATTCCCTTAGGGATCCAGTCGAGTCTTCTTATCTCTAAAGTCACAACACTCAAATTTTTATCTTCTGCCTGTGTCTCTCTCCTCTAAATTTCTGACTAAAATACTCTGATTATTAAAAATTACTCCCTTCTCATCTCTCCTAATTGTTTTTGTCTTCTCAGAGACTTCCTTATTTCGGTAAATGGCAACTGCATTCTTCTGGTTGCTCAAGCCAAAAAACTTGAGTTATCTTTGACTATCGCTTTTCACTTAGAACTCACATTCAACCTGTAAGTAAATCCAATTGGTTATATCTTTAAAACGTGTCTTGAGCTCAACTGCTTTCACTGTTTCCAATGTTAATTCAAGCTACCATCATCTTGCACCCGGAATATTGCAGCAGTCTCCTAACTAGTCTCACGGCATCCACACTGGTGCCTCTAGTCCATTTAAAAGTAACAGTACAGGCCGAGTGCAGTGGCTCATGCCTGTAATCCCAGCACTTTGGGAGCCAAGGTGGGTGGATCACAAGGTCAGGAGTTCAAGACCAGCCTGGCCAATATGGTGAAACCCTGTCTCTACTAAAAATACAAAAAAAAAAAAAAAAAAATTAGCCAGGTGTGGTGGTGGGCACCTGTAATCTCAGCTACTTGGGAGGCTGAGGCAGGAGAATTGCTGAACCCGGGAGGCGGAAGTTTCAGTGAACTGAGATCACACCACTGCACTCCAGCCTGGATGACACAGCGAGACTCTATCTCAAAACAAACAAAAAAACAGTACATTCTATTGCTATAGTGATATTTGTGCCTCATGGTTTTTGTTCTGGAATAGTTTCCCTCCAGGTATCTGTATGGCTTACTCTCTAATCCTTTATGTTCTCAAAAGTTCTGAAGTTTGAGATGTCTTCCCTGACCACTCAAAGTACTACTTCTACGCTGCACTTCCTATTTCCTTTTGTCTTGTCTTCATAGCACTTATCACATCTAATATCTTATGCTTTATCTGTTAGTTTATTTCCATTAGAATGTAAGTTCCACGAGGGCAGGGATAATTGATTTCCCAACATCTAGAAAAATGCCTGGCACATAAGTGCTCAGTAAATATGTGAGTGAATGAATGGATGAGTGCTGGAAAGAGCATGGGACTTGAAGTTAAACTGATTGGATTAAAATCCCAGCTTTCTTATTAGCAGTGTGAATTTCGACAATTTACTTCAACTGTAGGAATATATACCTCATGGCCCTGGCCTATGAATTAAATGTAACATTTATGAAGTGCTTGCCATATATTAGGCATTCAAATGGTAATCTGTCCATCTCCATCCTGAGCCTAAGAAACCATAATAGTTCTTTACAGTATAATCAGTTTACTTTTGAGCAATACTTCTTTTTTTCAAAAGAGAAAGTTGCAGAAATATAAGTTTGAAGTCACAATGCAGTTTTTTTTTCAAAAGCAATTTGGAAAAAATAATTTATGAAATAAATGTCAATACATAAATACTGTAATAACCCAATAGGGAAAAATAGATATATTTTAAAAGGAACTGTGAAACTACAGTATGTAGAATACAGGGCTTTTAATTCGTTTCTCAGAAAGCAAAAAATATTTCAAATGTGTTCAAAATAACTGAATAAAAAGAACCCAAACAATTAAGATAGGAAATAATAAAGGTGGAAATGAAGTAAAAATTTTAAAATGTAGTTGACCAATAAACCCAAAAGCTGATTATTTGAAAATATTAACAAAATTAATAAATTTCTGCTTAGATTATCAGGATTAAAAGAGCCTCAAATTTGTAACTCTGTGACATTAGACTGAGGTCTGTAAACTATAGTTTGGTGGGCCAAATCCAGGCAACACCTGTTTTTGTAAATAAAGTTCTATTGTACCACAGCCACATTCATTCATTTATGTACTGTATATAGCTGCTTTTGTGCTACAATAGCAAAGTTAAGAAATTTTGACAGACACCAAATGTCCTGCAAAGTCTAAAATATTTACTATCTGGACCTTTACAAAAAAATGTTTGCTGACCTCTTAACTAGAGAAAACCCAGTATGCAAGTTCTTTTTAAAAAATGATTCTATTTCCCAGGGAAATAAGAAGTATGGCCATCATTTTAAGAATGAGATGTGGAGGTCTCAGAAGTTTGAGGGAAGAGCAGCCCGAAATAGTTATCTGGTAAAAAGATTACTGAATGTATCAGAGAAATGTAATAAGTGTATCAGAGAAAGGTAGTAAGATTGACAAAGAAAGAGCACTAAACACATCACTAAAGGATAGTGGCAAGTTGGGACAAGTAAGCATGCTTCTCTTTGAAAGATACTTACATGTTCTCACTCATAGGTGGGAACTGAACAATGAGATCACTTGGACTCGGGAAGGGGAACATCACACACCGGGGCCTATCATGGGGAGGGGGAATGGGGGAGGGATTGCATTGGGAGTTATACCTGATATAAATGACAAATTGATGGGTGCTGACGAGTTGATGGGTGCAGCACACCAACATGGCACAGGTATATATGTAACAAACCTGCACGTTATGCACATGTACCCTAGAACTTAAAGTATAATAATAATAATAATAAAAAAAGAAAGATACTTACATCCTCAAAATAGATTATTTGTACCAGAGTTGGTTCTAAAGATATAGAAGCATTTTCTGATTCAGATTAATTAAAAATTAAATACCAACTAATTTTTAAAAAGGTTTACTACTTTCAAGTGCATAGAATTAAAACTCAGTTGACAATATTTGTGTCTGTGGTTCAGGGAAGTCTCTAGGGGACACTTACTTTAAATCCTCTTCTTGTTTGAAGAAGAGAAGAAAAATGATTTATACTGAGTTATGTGTTACAAAAGAATGGATATTCTAGAAGCAATAAATGCCTCCTTTCCCGCAAAAAAGCACTGTAATCAGGTGAGATGATCAGAGTAGGAAGAGACTTATGCTCTAGATAAAATAACCAATTTTAAGTTCCAAGAAAAATAGTATTAATTCTATTGATACTTTACCCATAGAAATAACTTCACTAATCACAACAATGCTGCTGTGCTTATTCTCAATCTGTAGTCTAAAAATCACACTGTATTTGTCATGGAAATAAAAAAATAACCATTTTATGGAATTTTGTGACAAATCCTTTTGGAAAGCAAGTGTTTTATAAATTCACATTTTCAGTTTGTCCTAATATCTGCGAGATGGTTTGTTTTTATACATTACTGTATAAAGACATACACAGTAATGTTCACGGTAGATTTATTAATAGCCCAAAACTGCAACAGATAAATAACAGAATAGTTGGACAGCGGAATACTGCATAGTAATAAAAAAGAACAAACTATGACTACATGTAAAATAGTGACCTATCCAGCCAACAGAGGAAATATCAGTATCTTTAAGATGAACTGAGGCGAAAAAGACCATCATAAATAGATAATCTGATAGTATGTCTGTCATTTTCTGAGAGTTTTTTTTTTTTTTTTTAAAACAAGGAAATTAAAACACAAGATTTATTGAATGTTTTCTATTTACCCAAGCACTGCGCTGGGAGTGAAACACTGTTTATGTATTAAAATAAGTACCTTTAAAACTTCTAAAACTCATTTAAATGAGGAAATATAAGAAAAAATTACGCCTTGCTATTTAGTAGTTAGGTTAAAATGGCAGGCACCAATTCATAGTGTGATTACTTTCCAATGACAACTGGTTGAGCATATTCTCAAGAAAAGAATGATTGAAATCTTGTCGTTCTGGTATAAGAGCAGAAACTGCGACTAATTATAGATCCTTATAATGTTCTTCCTTTCCACAATTTTTTATCTTTGCTTTGTTTACTTCTCAAACAACTGTAGATCAACTGCATCTGTTTAAGTATGGCACTAAGTCAGGCAAGATTTAAATACTATATTCCCTGCTAAATTGGGCCTGCCTTTTTATTAACTTCACTTTAAAAATCTGAGTATCATTAGGGTGATTTTGAAAAATAAATCTTACTTTAGATATGATAAATAATATGTCAAATGCCATTCACTTTAATAACAGTCATAAGAATGTTATATAGTATGTATGTTCCCCAAAGTATTTTACATAAAAAATTCCAATGTACTTTGTACTTTCAACACTAGTCTCTAATTTTTTGCTGTTTGAATTTGTATTTAAAATACTTTTCCTAAGGATTTAATCCACAATTCAAAACTTTAACATTTTACCTTTATCCTTTGTATTTTCACAGATACTTTCAAAATTAGTAATTTCCTCAAAATGTAATATAACAAAAAATCCAATAAAAATCCTTATTATGTAATAATGGAGGGGGAAAAAAGAAATAAAAGAAAGCTGTTAATTTATGAACACTTTACAAATTCTGTTAAGATTCACTATGACAAATGAGCACACTTAAAAAAAGTCAAAGATATTAGATATAACTTTAATTTTGAATGTGATTTACATAAAATCAAACCAAAGAATTACTTATACTTTACTGCCTAATCAAAATTAACATAAACATAACAAATAGTATTTATAAGTCAAAGTAACAAATCACTTTTTAAAAAAAAATCTCTACATTGTCAAAATTTTTCCTATGGAATATTGGCAAAGAATGTAAAGTTATACTGTGCCACAAATAGTTAAAAGCAATGATTTTTGGATGGTTCAATAAGATGTGTATATAAAGCTTAAAACAAATATTTGGGTTATTTTCTCTGGAAAGTTAGCTTGCAAATGAAAAGAAGCAAACCGAATCCGCATACTGTTATAGCTGTCCTCTTCAAAATTCTGCTATTCCATGTAGACACTTCTTCCCTTAGTTGTATATGAGTTGGATCCTTTTCCCGTTCATTTTGCAACTAATATTTGCATGGAAAAAGAAAAGAGTTATTGTATAATACATTAATAAAAACATTTTGATTTTAAAAAATATCATAATATCCACGTTAATTCAATTCACTTGTTTAGATGTAGGCAACTCAAGATTCCCATGGAAGATTTAAAGTAAACATATATGTCTTGAAATACAGTCTTTCATTAGCATCCCATTACTGTAAATTATTAGTTTTCCATTAAAAATACATGCTGTCACAGATAATCACATTTTAAAATGGTGTTTTTATGTTATGAGAGAAAGTAACTTTAAATTTAAAGTTTCTGTTTTACTTATAAGGAATGACAATTGATATTGATTTGCTTGTGTATTACATATCAATTAACATCTTACAAAAAAGTGAATCATTATTATAGCAAACCTAAAACATGAAATTTAGCAAAAATGAGAAGACCAGATGCTACTGGTAGAAACTCAATACTTTATTTAAATATAATTGCAGTAACAAATGTCAACAAAAACTTAAGTGGTTCTTTTAGTAATTCTCAGCAATGAAAGTATAGTACCCATTCAGTTTGTAAATTCCCAGATACAAATTTCTTGCTCAAGAAGCTCCCTTCTCCCCTACCTACTGTGTATGTGTGCCCACTCTGTGTGTTTCTGTGTGTGTGTTCTGTGAGAGACAGAGAGAGAGAGAGAGAGAGAAGGGGGAAGTGAGAGAGAAAAGACTTTAAGAGGGAGGACTGAGAGGAGAGAGATGGCTTTTGGGGGTGGGGCACAAGAGAAAATAAGCAGAAACCAAAGATCCTTGAAAGATAAAAAGAATCAGGCACATTTATAGAGTGATATTTACTAGAAACATCCTGTGCTGGAGTGATGACATAAATACTTTCAACATCAGCAGGAATAATGACTTCCAAATTCGACTGTGTAAATATTTAATTAAAAAGCTTGCAAAATTAATTTTAAATTTATAGCAGAAAACCAGACTCCAACGCCAACTCATTAATACCATATTCTTGGTCTAACTTCCAAATGGCTTCATTCAGCAACAGATTCCTTTTTGACACTGATGCTCCATTTACTGAATCCTGAGACAGTCATTCCTTTTATTAACCAATTACTTAGAATGACCCTTTCTGACAGGAGCCTGTCAGTGTGTTGGCTTGAAAGAGAGTGATGTGGTGTTAAAGTCTAGCCTTGACCTCTCCCACCCTCTCTCTTTGTTACCTCCATACACTTATCTGTGATAACTCATGTTTCTTAAAAAAAAAAACCACCTTCGATTATTACTGGTAAACTCTGAAATAATATAAGCTTAACAGGCATGATAGCATATTTGCAAATCTGGAAGCCTTCATAATTCCCTAAATCAAATCTCATTATGATGATTATTACTTGTACAAGACTAATCTAGAAAAACCAAACCATTAGCTTGCTCCAAAATTAAGACTTTCTTGCCTAAAGACTGTATTTGCCATTATTATAAACTAATTCATGTTTTCAAGGGTAGTTCTTATATAGAAATGCATAAATTCTAAATAGAGAAGTGTCATGGGAAAAAGGTCTTCTATTTAGCTAAAGAACAATGAAAATTCTCTTAACAGGTATGCATTATTAAAATAAATATTATGGTACCTGATTGAATTGTGTATGCTTTAGAGTCAGTCTCTATAGCAAAGTTTCTTAATTTCACTCATTTAACAAAAATATGGTTTTCTAATTTCATTTTAATTCTATACACACACCCTTACCCCTCACCCCCATGTTTTTAGTTCACCTTGGAGAAACCAAATGAGTAAACAACCCCGAAGCAAATATGTTTTAGGAAATTTCCTACACTAAAAAAGGCTGATGTTTTGCAAGAAGTATCTCTATACACATGCTTCTAAACTTCCCTGGGATACCCATGAAAAATAGCGTGTTTAAGTAGAATCAGTTCTTTTCCTTTGATTCTTCTAGATGAGATGGAGGTAGTGATGATGAATGGTGCTATAATTTTTGGGTTGTCAGCAAGTTCAGGATGTAGCTTGTGTAGCACAGGTACTTGACATATAGCAGGCAGTCTTATGTTTGTTGAATGAATAAATGTCAGAGATAATAATTTCTAAGATGCCTTTTTTCTTTGGAAATAAATTATTTTCTACAAGAATTCTGAAACATGGTGCTCATTTCCCCATTTAAAATGTCCTTTCCCACCTATTATTTTGTATAACAGAATTTGCTTCACAACTTTCTTCTCACTTTAAAAGACTCCTTTTGGGCTGGGCGCAATGGTGCACACCTGTAATCTCAGCACACTGGAAGGCTGAGGCAGGAGGATCACTTGACCTCAGGAGTTTGAGACCAGCGTGGCCAACATGGTGAAACTTCGTGTCTACTAAAAATACAAAAATTAAGTGGGCGTGGTGGTGCATGCCTATAGTCCCAGCTACTCAGGAGGCTGAGGCAGGAGAATCACTTGAATCTGGAAGGCAGAGGTTGCAGTGAGCCAAGATCGCACCACTGCACTCCAGGCTGGGCAATGGAGTGAGACTTGGTATCAAAAAAGGGAGGGAAAAAAAAGGCTCCTTTTGATTTAACACATTAATAGCTAGAATGACAATTTATTAATACTTGGAACATGTATAAAGTCTATTTTGAAGAAAAGAACTTTTTTGATAAAATATTAATGAAAATGTTAAATGAATTATGGGTTGAAGCTATATAAATAATGTATAATCTAACCTTCAAATCAGATATTTCACAAAAGCTTTATAGACATAAATTTATTAAACAGATCAAGAGCTCACTTCTGAGCTCACTTCTGGTCGACTGGAAGTGTTTTTCTTTATTATCCATCTTCAACAAAGGTTCCCATTCCAACAGCTTAGATTTTGTTATAGCCATTTTTTTTTTGAAGTGGAAAAATCACCTGTCCTTAAATACAGATATATATTATATATTTTTCTGTTATGTGTAAAAAACCAGAACCAAAAAAGTCCATACTCTTTAGAAAACAGTTAAATTATAAAAATATTACAGAGAGTCTGGACAATCAAAGGGGTATTTCATCCACAATCCTGTTTCTTTAACAGAACCAATAAATACTTCATTTATCTGTACATTTACATGTAAGTAATAATGTACAAATATAATTTCATATCTTTAACCAGCTGATATTTAGTTTTCATTTTTAACTGTTTATTATTATAACAATTGGTATAGCATATTTTATTAAGTTATTCTCCTAATATAGAATACTTATGGTACATATAATTTGGGATAAAATACTATCAAAAGATACAAATTTTTAATGGTACTTGGCACATCCTGCTAAACTTTTTTTGAAAGGGCTTGTGTTACCAGTCTCATATAAGAATATCAGTTTGGTGAACTCTAACTAGAAATTGGTAGTGATACATTTTTCCTTGCTAATTGAAAAGATAAAAATGACACATTCTTCTTTTTGTATGCATTTCTTTAATGGCCAACAAAATCTGTTTCCTATGTATATTTCTTCCTTTGGAAACTGTCCTTTTCCCCACTTGTCTAAGTGTTCCATTTGTTGCTCTTAACCAGAATTGGTTCATGGTCTAACACCTTCTGCTGTAAATCATTTGCCTTCGTTTCCCCTCCTTTTAATGTTAAATATATACCTTTTGAATTAAGTCTTTTAGTTTGCAGACTTCTTCACTCAAATTTTCAACATTATTAACCAATTCTTCACAAACTGAAGTAAAATTCCGGGGAGAAGCCCATTCCAGCGTTATCTGTTAATATTTTCAAAAGTTCAACATTAAATAATGGAAATAACTTCCCACAACTTTATATCCACAAAGATTATACAACATTCTTAAATATTAAATTATATAATTGAAAAGTATTTTTTTGTTTAGGATAAATACACCAAAAACAAGTAACTTTATAAAAATAATCAAATGAGCTTGCCAAATGCATTTCCTGAATATATGTATATATAACTTTCTATATGGAGATTAATATTAGTAATACCATTTATGATGAACAAATCAGTTCATGAAGGTTTTAAAAATGACATGATTCTCATATTAATTGATGTTATATAAAAATCACTGGAAAACAAGTGCATTAAAAAATTTTCACTAAGACAAACAGCTAAAACCTAATCACATGAAATAAGCTGCTTTTGCAGGCCACTTACACTTTTTCTTCCTTTTTTTTTGAGACAGTGTCTCGTTCTGTTGCCCAGGCTGGAGTGCAGTGGTGCAATCATGGCTCACTGCTGCCTCAACCTCTTGGGCTCAAGTGATCCTCCCACCTCAGCCTCCTAAGTAGCTAGGACCACAGGTGCATGCCATCATGCCCAGCTAATTTTCAGCTAGGACCAGAGGCACATGCCATCATGCACAGCTAATTTTTAAAAATTCTTTGTAGAGACAGGGTCTCATCATGTTGCTCAGGCTGGTCTCAAACTCCTAGCCTCAAGCAATTCTCCCACCTGGGCCTGCCAAAGTGTTGGGATTACAGATGTGAGCCACCATGCCTGGCCACTTACACTCTTCCTATTCTAAATTTATTTAAAAATCTTTTATTGATACAGTTTTTAAATAACACACTGTTTTGTTTCCATTTTCACTTGGGTCTCCTGTCACTTTATATTTTAAACAAGAACACATGGTAAATTCAATACATGGATCAGTTTAATTTTTGGTCTGACTCGTTTTCTTTTTCTTGAGGCAAGAATACAAAGTTTTAAAATTAGTATGTAATGAAGTAATATTAAACAAATTGACTTATTTAGATCTTATGTGATTTTGCAGAACAAATGATATAATTTTAGCAAATCAGTACTATTTATTGAATTATCATGAACTTATCTGGAATGTTCTTCAGTGTTCATACTTTTCTTCACTTAATAACTTTTGTAGAATACCTTTTGAGAATTTACAGGTAACTCAGTAATAATATTCTGTACAGCTGTTATTAAATGGCCACACTGTTTGTTTAATTTGAGAAGAAAGTTGAGGAACTCATCACCACTAAAGAAAGGAAACCACAAACAAGCAGGAATTACCAATAAGAGCAATTTATTTCATTCTACTAGGCTAGTTACTGAAAATCTAGTCATAAAATTAGATTCTTCCAAAAGAATTCATGGAATAGCTAATACAGATTAGGTACTGAAACAGGCACTGATTATAAAAGAAAAACAAACCTCCAATCCCGAGAATCTTAAAGTTCAGGATAAGATGCAGATATACAATTGCAGCTTTATTATTCACAGGAACACATGAAGGAGGAAGATAAAATAATCAATATTTGAGTAGCTACTATGTGAAGACACTGTACTAGTTATTTTACATTTGTTATTTCTTTTGATTTTTCCTAACAACCTCTATAGGATAGATGTTGTTAATACTATTTTACAGTGGAGACATCTAAAATTCAGGGGGAATGAATTTAATATCACATGAGAAGGAAGGAGTAGGGAATTAGAAATGCTTTACAGAGATAATACTTGAATTGTGTCTGTGGTTGAAGAAAAAGTTTGCCAAGTAGGTAAGGAAGAGATTCTGGATAAAGAGAATAGCAGGTGCAAGACTACAAGGGTAAAGGTCAGTAAGGTGTAATTAAAACATAAATTATTGAAAAGTAGTAAGAGAAAAGGCTAGATATAACCATTTATTAAAAGAACTTTTGTGTCAGCATAAGGAATTGAATTTTACCTTTCTGATGATGTAGAGTTACTAAGAGATTTTCAACAGGAAATTTGAAAATCAGACTTTTAAATGAGAATGTTTATTTGGAGAGTGGTGTGGATAAAAGGAACACCAAAATAGAAGCAGAATAATTAGGTGACTAACAGAGAAATGCATCCAAGAGATGATGAAGAAAAACTTAGACTAAGGATCTGGCAGTGGTAGTCTTACTGTGGGGAGGAGGGAGAGCAGTGGCTTGAGAAACCTTTAGGAGAATAAACTGAAAAACTTGGTGATGGATTGTATGTAATGGAAGAATCTATGATGATTCTCAGTTTTTTTGGTTTCCATGGAAGGCAGTGCCGCCAAGCAAGGAATTGAATTTGGTGGCGGATGGTGGAGATGAAAGAAAACATTATGGCATAATAATTAAGAACACAGGCTTTTGAGTCGAGTCAATGTGAGTTTGGATTCATCTTCCACACTTATTAGCTTTATGATTTTGGGCAAGAATAATCTTAAGTCAAATGTTTTCGTATCTCTAGAATGGAGACAGCAGGACTCAAGAAGACAATGTACATAAAGTACCTAGGATTGTGTCTAGTACATAGCTAGTGTTCAAGTAAATGTAATTATGATGACTGCAATGGTGAGGAGACATGCAGGTGGCAACAACAAGTAAGTGGTAGAAAATGGGGGTCTTGCAAGGGTATTTATTCTGGGCTCTAAAGACTCATGAAGATAGATACAAATCAGAGTCGGTGAACCTCAATGGGAAAAAAATATGTCTTTATTTTCACTAACTTCTAGCCAAGATTCAGTCTTTCCTTGAATTGTGAAGGTAGCACAAACACAGTAGCATTAGAAATGTCTCCAATAGAAATCAAAACCATGATCATAAAGATGACCATAAGACATACTGTGAAGAAGGGAGAGTTGACAGGGGTAGAACAGGAAAGCCACTAAAGGAAATGTAGCCTGAGAAGTAGAAGAAAATCAGTAGTTAAGAGTTGTTATGAATGGCAATGAAGGTGATGGATTCAAAGGAGAAAAGATTAAGCACATTAAATAAGTATACTGATTTTGGTAATGAGAAAACACTGGTGACTAGATTAGCTTCAGTGGAAGAAGCCAATTTATAGTAGAAACAACAAAGAAACTTAACCCAACAGAAAAGTTGGTCAAGGCTATTAATAGGGAATTCAGAGAAAAAAAAAAAAGAAACAAAATTTGAATGGATAATAAATGTGGGAATACAATAACCGTAAGATGCCACATCCTAGCAGAATGACAAAAATTAAGATCATTAATATCAAGAGTCAAGTGTATTAGATGACCTTTCTGGGGAGTCCTTTAACAGTATCTACTGAAATAAAAATACAATAAAAACTACTATTATTGGACCAAAGGTAATTTGTGTGTGTGTGTGTGTGTCTGTGTGTGTGTGTGTGTGTGTGTGTGACAGAGTCTCGCTCTGTTGCCCAGGCTGGAGTGCAGTGGTGCGAGGCTCACTGTAACCTCTGCTCCTGGGTTCAAGTGATTCTCGTGCCTCAGCCACCTGAGTAGTTGGGATTACAGGTGTGCACCACCATGCCCAGCTAAGTTTTGTATTTTTTTAGTAGAGATGGGGTTTCACCAAGTTGGCCCAGCTGGCCTTGAACTCCTGGCCTCATGTGATCCACCTGCCTCAGCCTCCCAAAGTGCTAAGATTATAGGTGTAAGCCACCATCCTAGCCCCCAAAGGGTACTTCTAAGCCCATACAGAAATTCTTATTTGTAGAAGTTCTGACTACATACTATGCAAAGTTTCTTTCACACTATTTCTAGAAGGAAAGGTTATAAAAAGCAAGCAATGTCAGCCTCCAATGAAAAAATAGAAAACTTCTAAGATACAGTACTGGGATGTATATAGTATTTTCATTTATGACAAGTCTTTTCTCTTAGCTATTAGGCTGAAAAAATGAACAATTTCACTTTAACAGTTTTATAAAATACAAACTTTATAAACAAAATACATATAATCAATCACTTAGAATAAAAACTACCTGATGGTTGCTTTCAACAAGCAAACCTAAAATTAAAAAATGTAGGAAAACTCTTGTTCTGTTAAGCAGTAAGTATTCATAAAACCATTTTCAAAAAATATGCAATTCTTCTTTATTCTATTTTCTTTCTGATCTTTACTCTAGAAAACACAGAACTTAGAGTATATGACACATTTCTGCCAAAGCAACAGCAGTGATTACTTGTATTTTGTTTCCATGTACTATTTATATAAGTACACTTATAACTTAGATTTCAGTGTTCTTTAAATATTCCAATTTTATTTATCAAGAATAATTACTAAATGAGTAATTCACTAATGCCATATATATTTAATTTATGACCTCAAAGAAATTAAGATCCATTGAGAATTATCATTTGAATTATCAACTGATAGCAGGTATATAATTTTAGATAGGTGATTCATGAATATATATGTGGAATATAAATTCATCAGTTCTTATTCTTAAGATAGTAAGACTAAGTTCAAATAAACAAATTTTATTACTAGCAAAATTAGTCTTAATGAATGAAAGGAAAATATATACCTTTCTTGTGACATATAATTTTCAGAGCCACTAAATATGGATGGACAAATTGTACAAAACAAAACTCTGTACAGAGTGCCATTCACACTATGTGAATGGTGCGTCTCCATCACAGCTGCACAGTATACGACCTATACAACTTTACATGGCAGGCCTGATAACTTTGTGCTTATTTAAAAAATTCAAAATAAGCAGATATGACACAGGTATAGTAGACTGTATTATTTGATCAAATTCTCATGTCTTTTCTACTGAGCTAACTACTACCAGTTCCCCGACCCCTGTCAGGGGACTATAATTCATGCCCCAGTGACATGAGGCCTGACCACATGATTTGCTTTAGCAAATAAAATATGATTGGAAGTTACTGTGTAACTTTTGAACAGAAGCTTCAAGAGCCACTGAATGATCCTGCCACCTTTCTCTTCTTTCTCATGAGAGCAGTATGTCCCAGGTTGAGATTGTTCCTCCAGCCTACTCTCAGAATGACAAGATCACTGTTGCTGACCCATGATACAGATGATCAAGAAACACAGTTTGTTGTTATAAGTGACTGACATTTAGAAATTATTTGTTACTACAGCATAACAGTATAAGCAAACTAAAACAACAGGCCATTTAAAAAATCTGAAGTCAAATACTAAGATAAAATTTACACTTTAAATAAAGGTATTACAAACAAAGGTATTATGTGCTCATTGTAGAATATCTGAAAAAAATTAAAATCATCAACAATATTACCACTCAAAGACAATGACTGGTACTATTTTCTCTCAGAATATTTTTTTATAATACACATTTTCTTCCAGTGTTTTTCCTATGGATATATATAACTGACATTGCTTCACATGACCTTTTATATTGTGCCTTTTATAATTATCATGAGTATTTTCCCATGACATTAAGTTTTAAAATAAACTTAATGGGTGAAAAAATAATTATATTGATGCAATGGAATTTAACCATTTTCCTGATGTTCAGTATTTAGAGTTTCAAATTTTAGAATGTTTATAAATAATAGGGGTGAACAATACACTTTTACATAAAATCTTAACATCTATATAGATTTTTTGGGGTGGAGCAGTTTTCTTGATGAACATAGTTTTGAGATGCTTTTGACACCTTCAAGTGGATGTCAGTTAGCTCAGACAAAAAGTCTAAACAGGAACAGTTAAAAATTTCAAATGTGGGCCGGGCACGGTGGCTCAAGCCTGTAATCCCAGCACTTTGGGAGGCCGAGATGGGCGGATCACGAGGTCAGGAGATCGAGACCATCCTGCCTAACACGTTGAAATCCCGTCTCTACTAAAAAAAAAATACAAAAAACTAGCCGGGCGATGTGGCGGGTGCCTGTAGTCCCAGCTACTCGGGAGGCTGAGGCAGGAGAATGGCGTAAGCCCGGGAGGCGGAGCTTGCAGTGAGCTGAGATCTGGCCACTGCACTCCAGCCTGGGCAACAGAGCCAAACTCCGTCTCAAAAAAAAAAAAAAAAAAATTTCAAATGTGAATGACAACTTATTATTTCTGTTCAAAATATCTAAAGTTAGCAACAGAATGGATATTACAATTTTAAATTGCACTCCTTATTTTTTTAAGAGTCTTGCTATGTTGCCCAGGCTGGCCTTGAACTTCTGGGCTCAAGTTATCCTCCTGCCTCTCAAGTAGATGAGACTACAGGCACACCCCACTGCATTGGCTTTAAATTGCATACTTTAATTCTGCAAACACACTAAGGCAGAAAAAAGTAAGTGCAGTGTCTGTATGCATTGTTGTAACAGATTATTTTAGAAAATTTTGACACATAGAAGAAAACTATCTTAAAATAAATCAGTAAATTGTTGAAGTCACATTACTAGGAGATTATAATCAATCAGTTCAACTTTTCCTGCTGTTAGTTTTCTTATGACTTAATGACTAATTTCTTCTTTAAAGAATGACTTTGAACAAATGGTAAGTAAACCTTTTCTGTAACAGCATGTAAACAAAGTCTGTGATTTAATAACAAGGTCAAATTCCTGGAATATATGTCTGCCAGTTTTATTTTTTTAAAAAAATTCAGTAGCTTTTTATAAGTGAACCATTCAGGATTCTGTACATTCTTTACATTTATTAAATCCCATAAAGTAAATTCATATAGGCAACCCTGCCATCATACAAATAAGTTACATAAAAACATTTAATTTGCAACTCAGTCATTTAGAACTTAGAATATTCCTTCATAGAAACAATAGTGAAGAAAAGCAAGAAAATGAACAATGGTATTTAAGAAGGTGTGCTGAGTTTTAAGTCCTCACAACTGAAATCCTTCACAATGCATTTAAATATTTAAGAACTATTAAGTTATTCTGAAACAATGATGAGGCATTATTTTAAATACAGATCTTGCTGTAATGAGATATATTAAGGAAGAAGAACGGAAAAATGGGAATAGGGAAATTTAATATGGGGAATGTTTATAATTTAAGCTGTATAATAAAGTTTTTAAGAAATTAGGATCATCTATATTATTTCCTGGAATACTTCTCTGAACTCCAAAATAATGTGGAAATTTACTGTTTGTATGTTTAATTAATGTTTATCATAATTACATATTAGTTTTAGACAGACTATACTAGTGATAATATCACTGCATTTGCAAGTATAGTATAGGATATTATAATTCATTAGCTCATTTATCCATGTATTCAATAAAATTTGTCTATACAGTCATGTCCCAGGCAATGGATAACATGGTTAATATATACACCAAGCTCCTTAGGTCATTCTGATAATGTAGCCAGGTAAGGAAATCACTAGCATAAATCATGGTTATGAACCCTAATATGTTTTAAAAGCATATATATAGAAATCAAGTCTCTACTAACATGTAAGGTACTTTTATGTTAGCTATATAATCCTCATTTGTAAAATTATTTTAGGGAAAAAATCAAACTGGAATACGTTGAAATAAAAAACAGTATTTGTATTATCAGTAGAAAAATAAAATGATTGTGATACTCTTAAATTAACTAAAAAAGAAAACTAGAAAATAACACTAAGCTGATATTAAAAGTAAGATTAGAGGAAACTGAGGAAATAGAAAAAATATTTGTGAAGATTTCTTACAGGGAACTTGAATGTAATTTTAAAAGCTCTAGAGGCAAAAAATTTGATTTGTCCTCTGTACAGGCATTATTCCTATTCTTAGTCCCTGTGGTAATAGTTACTTTTGAACTCATATGAAACCAAAAGTAAGAAAGGAAGAGAGTTTCCTAAGCAATAAAAAAATAGAAAGAATGAGTTAAGAGAAGCTTACATGAGCAAGAGATTGGGTAAAATGTAATTAACGTGACCAAGTGCAATGAGAGGTAGAAGGTGGGGAAAACCATTTGGCGCACAAATCCTCAAAGTTGGGGAGAGAAAGCCATTGTAAAAGAAAAAAGAATTTCATAGGCTGTTTATAAGGTGGTGTTGCTAAGTGACACAATTTCAAAATTATCTAGTTGGTGGAATGAAAACAATTATTATAGGTTATTTTGGATTATAAAATCTAGGGGAAAATTACTGAAAAGACAATCATAATCTAAAAGACAGAAGAGGCCTTACAGGGTTTGTATTCTATGCTATGGTTAAATTCTTTCCATAAGCAAAAACCTCTAGAAGTAGCTATTATGTACAATAAAACTGTTATCTTATTTATTCCGGACATTATATTTCTATTAATGCAGCCTAACAGTGCTGGCTTTCCATGACTAGTCATGTGACACTTTAACCTAAACTGAGTTAATAATAAACTTAAAAACTCTTAGTGATTCTTCATGTATATTAAGTCCCATCCTATAGTAATATAGTTAATCTTGGACTTTCCATTTATCCTTATTAAAGTTAACCCTATTAATTTTGGGGAGATTTGCTTCAACCTGCCAAAGCCTTTAAAATCTTAATTCTCTATATCTCTTCCATCTAGCCACCAGTCACATGTAGCTATTGAACCCTTGAAATCATACAGAGTATATTCTCTGACTATAACAGAATCAAACTGGAAATCGATAACAGAAAAATCTCCAAACGTGGACATTAAACACCATACACCATGGGTTATTTAGATAATCCATAGGTCAAAGAGGAAGTCTCGAAGAAAATAAAAATATACATAGAAGTGAATGAAAATGATCACACAGTGTATCACAATTTGTGGAATGCAACTAAAGCAGTGCTGAAAGGGAAATGTAAAGGACTAAATGTTTACATAAGAAAAGAAAGTCTCAAAAATGATCTAGATTTCTGCCTCAAGAATCTAGAAAAAGAGCAAAATAAATTCAAAGTAAGCAGAAGGAAGAAAATAGTAAGAATTACAGCAGAAATCAATGACACTAAAAGCAAAAACAATACAGAAAAGTTACTGAAACAAAAGAGCAGGTTCTTTGGAAAAACAAATGTGTAAACCTCTAGCAAGACTAACAGAGATAAAAAAAGAAAAGACAGAAATCACCAATATCAAGAATGAAATGGGGTATTATAACAGATCCTACAGTCATTCAAAGAATAGCTGGAAATAGTAGGGGCAACTTTTGGCTTCATCAATTAGAAAAAATGAACCAATTCCTTGAAAAACCACACATTACCAAAACGCAGCTAAAGTAAAACAGATATAACTTGAATAATCCTATGACCATTAAGTAAATCAAATTGTAATTTAAAAGCTTCCCCCACAAAATATCCAGGCCCAGATGATTTCACTGGAGAAATCTACAGAATGTTTAAAGAAGAATTAATGTCAATTCTACACAATCTTTTACAGAAAATAAAAGGAGAGGGAATACGTCCCAATTCCTTTTGTGAGGCCAGTATTGTCCTGATACCAAAACCAGACAAAACACAAAAAAGAAATTTACAGAGCAATATTCCTCATGAACTTAGATACAAAAATTCTTAGCAAAATACTGGCAAATCAAATCCAACAATGCATAAAAAGAATAATAACCCACAACCACATGGGATTAATCCAGGTATGCAAGGTTGGTTCAATAGTTAAAAATCTAACAAAGTAACCATATCAACAGGCTAAAGAAAAAAGTCATATGGTCATATCAGTTGGGATAGAAAAAGCATTTGAAAAAATTCAACAACCATTCATGATAAAAACTTTCAGAAAAATGAATAGAGCATAACTTCCCCAATATCATAAAGAGAATCTACAAAAAAACCTATAGCTAACATCACAGTTAACTAATACTAAAAAAGTGGATGGTTTTCTTCTGAGATTGGGAAGAAGGCAAGAATGTCCACTATCTACCACTCCTATCCAACATAATACTGGAAGTCTTACCACTGCCATGAGGGAAGAAAAAAGGCATACAAATGTGAAAGGAAAAAATTAACCTCTTTTTGCAGACTGCATGATTATCTACATAGAAAATCTCAAACATTCTACAAAAAACCTCCTGCAACTAATAACTGAGTTCAGTAAGGCTGAAATGTACAGTCAAGACACAAAAATCAATTGCACATGAAAATAAATAAAAAGAGAAATACCACTGGCAATTGCGCCAGAGAAAACAAAATACTTAGGTATAAATCTACCAAAATATGCAAGAAATCTGTATGATGAAAATGACAAAATGCTGATGAAAGAAAACAAAGAAGGTCAGAAATGGTGGCTCAGGTTTGTAATCCCATTACTTAGGGAGCCAAGGTGGGAGGATCACTTGAACCTAGGAGTTTTCAGACCAACTGTGGCAACAAAGTGGAAACCCTGTCTCTACAAAAAATTTTTAAAATTAGCCAGGCATGGCGGTGCATGTCAGTGGTCTCACCTACTCAGGAGGCTGAGGCGGGAGGATCACCTGAACCCAGGAATTCAAGGTTGCAGTGAGCCATCATTGTGCCATTGCTCTCCAAACTGGGTGACAGGGCGAGACCCGGTTCCAAAAAATATATTTTAAAAAAGAAAACCTAAAACTTTTAGAGATATATGTGTTTATGAATTAGTAGAATTGACATAACTGTCAATTATACCTAAATTAATCAATAGGATTCATACAATTACTACCACAATCTCAGAAAGTTTTTTTTTGGTAGAAAAAGCTTTACATAGAAAAGCTTTATCTAAAATGTATATGGAAAGAAAAAGGCTCTAGAATAGCCAAGATGATTTTGAAAAAGAACAAAATGAGAGGAATCACTCTTCCTGATATAAAGGCTTACCATACAGTTAGAATAATCAAGACATGGTACTTTCAGAGGGACAGACACATAAGGAACCCAGAATAGAGAACCCAGATTATACCCACACAAATATGCCCAATTAATTTTTGACAAATAATCAAAAGCAATTCAATGGAGGAGGAACAGCCTTTTCAATAAACTGTGCTAGAGCAATTATCCATCCCCAAGTTAAAAAAAAAAAAAAAGAACATCAGCCTAAACCTCATAACATTACAAAAATGAACTCTCAAAATGTATCATGGACTTAAATGTAAAACTATAAAACTTCTAAGAAAAAAGCATAGGAGAAAATCTTTGAGACCTAATTTCTTAAACTGTTATTTGACTTGATACTAAAAATATACCAAAAGTAATGTTCTTTCCCTTTGGAGTAAAGGGAAAATCTGGTAACTTAGACCTCATAAAAATAAAAGTTTTTGCTCTGTGAAAGACCCCATTAAGAGGATGAAAAGAAAAATTACAGAGTTGGGAAAAATATTTACAAATCACATATTCAACAAAAGATTTGAATGTAGATAACTCCCAAAACTCAACATTAAAAAACAATTAATCCAACATAAAACTGGCAAAAGATACTGTTAGAATTTCACCACAAAAAGTACACATATGGCAAATAAGATATAAAAGGCTGTTTACATCATTAGCCATTAGTAAGTGCAAGTAAAAACATAACAAGCTATTACTATATACCCATCAGAAATGGCTAAAAAATGTCATGCTACCACCAAATGCTGGTGAGGATGGAGAGCAAACTGGATCACTCATATACTTGCTGGAAATATAACAGTACTGCCATTCTGGAAAACAGTTGGACAGTTTTAAAATATACTAAATATGCAACCACCGTACAACCTAACAATTGTCCTCTTCAGAATTTATCCCAAAGAAAGAAAATGTATTTTCTAATAGACTCTTGTAGATGAATGTTCATAGCAGTTTTATTTGGAATAGCTAAAAACTAAAATCTACTCAAATGTTCTTCAATGGATAAATGGTTAAACAAACTGTGGTATATACATATCATGGAATACTACTCAGCAATAAAAAGGAATGAACTATTGTACTGATACATGCAACAACTTTGATGAACCTCAAGAAAATTAGGATTGAAAAAAGTTAATCTCAAAAGGATTTATACTCTATGATTCTATTTATATAATATTCATGAAATAACATCATTAAAAAGATGGAGAACAAATTATTGGTCGCTAGGGGTTGGTATGGGGAGAAGGTTAGACGTGCCTATAAAGGAGTAGTGTGAGAGAGTCCTGTGTTAAGTACATTGAACACGGAAGTAGTTACATGAAGCCATAAATGTGATAAAATTATATATATACACACACACAGATGAGTGCATAACTCACAAAGTATGAGTAAGCTCTATGGGTCGTACCAATGTAAATTTTCTGGTTTTGATATTGTCCTACAGTTATAAAAGATAGTAATACTGGGCAAAACTAGGCAAAGAATGCATGGGACTTCCCTGTGTATCTCTTTGAAATATCCCAAGAATCTATATTTCAAAAAATTTTAAAAAATCACTTATTGCTGTATAATATATTAATAACATCAAATATTATTTTCAAAATAGATTTGGGATTATTAATAACCATTGCTTGACAAGTTTTTAATATTGGGAATGAAGTTTACATTTTGGTAACATAATTTCTCATACAGTAAGGCTGAAAATAGAACTGAGCTACATAAGAAATGTTTTCTTATTGACCTAAGTGAAAATATTACTTTGAATTTTCAATTTAACCTCTAAAATGATTTTTAAAGGTATACTATAAAAAAGCATGTGATTGTTTATAAGGTTCAATTTAGCAAGAGGCAATGAAAAAATAAAACAAAAATGTTTCTATGTGAGTTAACAAGAAGACACATTGTTTGCTTCTTGGTAAATGACTTTATAAAAATTGACTTTACAAAGCACATCCAATTTCAGAACACAGTATCTTCCAAAATCTATTACCCTGGGAAAATGATCATATCAAGTAAAATGACTCAGACATTATGAAAATTAAACTAAAAAAGAACAATTGGTTCTTAACACTATTAATGTAAACAAATAAGTTAATTTTACCTGATTTCCAACTTTATCTCTTCAGATAACTCTCCAAATTGTATCTCTTCTACCTGTAGTTCTTTAAGAGCAGCTAGAATTTTCTGCTGGTCTTTACTGGTAATTCCATTCTAAGCAGAAATAGTTTTAAGGTACAGTAAATTAGTTATACTTGAATAATTTAAAACTCAAAATAACTGAAGATTTTTTCTTACTTGATGAATTCACATCTTGAAAAAATAGGCATACAGTGGAAAAATAACACATTTCTAAAAATATATATGTTTGTCTTATAACTGTGATTGATGTTAGTTACAGCATTAAAATATTTAGATATATAATAACTATAACCAATTTTTTTGCAATACATAACAACTATGATGGACTCCCAAAACAAATTACTAGAACTTAATATTTGTAATACTTCAAAAAACACAGTAAAACAAAATTGCCTTCAAATTTTCATTTAAAAATCAGTGATAAATGAGAATCAAGTCCTATCTTTGTTTGTATTCTACCTTTAGTGTTAAACTAAATTTTCTATACTGGAGTTAGCTTTGTAGTATGCTTATTTATTTTTAGTGATATTAAAAATTTCAAGTTTCCAATGTGGTCATGCACTCAGATCATTGCTTTTTACATATCGTATTTATCAAGGTGTCTCTAACACATCCTGCAGCTATATGTTATTAGATAATACTAGATGGCAAAATAAAAGGTCTCAATAGTTTTGAGAACCAAACAAAAGGCTTGGGAGACATGTGTTAATACCCATATACATAGAAAAACAATCTCTTATTTGTAAGTGCCCCATTTTACAAATCTATTTCACATTTGAAACTGAAGGATCAGTTTTAGTTGAGATGTCATGACAATCTGAAAAAAACAAACAAACAAACAACCCAAACCGCAAGTCATTACATGTTCTTAAAATAACTTAACACTAACACAAGATTTTAGATATGGTTATGTGTAATCATATCTAATCAAGGACACAGTGAAAGAGCAATCTTTTGTCTGTAGCCCTAGCATTTTAAAAAGAGAAAAGGATCCACAATTTTAAAAACATCAAACAATATATCAGGAATTTCTGAAACTGATACTAACCTTTGTAAATTCATCTTCCCTCATGGTCAAAAGGTGTCTTAACGTTATATCCCTTTCCTGTATAAAAGGAAAAAAAAGGCCACCTTTCCATATAATTAAAATAGTAGAAGGAGAAGTAGGCAAGCATTCATAAGTTAGTTACTTGCTTCACTCTCAAGCAAATTCCAGTTTTCTAGAGGGAACAGGATATGTAGATATAGAACGATAATATTAAGTAGATAGTAATGAGTATCATAATAACTATATTCACCTAAAAAGTATAAACACAGCTAGGTTTCCAGATTCAAATGATTACTATTCATATTTGCTTACATTAAAAGTTCTATAAAATTTGGCAGAAATTATGTTTTATGAATATTTTAAATTTCTGACTGTATCACATTAAACCATCATGTAGTTTTATTCAAGATTTCTCCAAATAGGGAGACATTTGAAGATTATACAATGAAGCCCAACTCTGAAATATTTTAACAGAATGTGCACACTCCCAAGAGGAGTTTATCTTAAATAGCAATTTACTGCTTCAGTATCCCCACCTAGCTGATAATAACTGTCATGGACTCAAACCCCATAATGTATGCTTAAAACACCCAGACAGTCCTTGGCATATGATCTGATTTAACCTTCATGACAACCCTACACTAGGTATTATTATCCTTATGAAGCAAATGAGATAATTTAAGTCACATATTTCAGTGATTAAACATTAGAGCACGAATCTGATGCCAGGTGTGTTTGGTTTAATATCATGCTCTTCCAATATTCTACTCATGAAGATGAGCAACTACAGAAACAAACTAAGGGCTCAGGTGTATATGAAGGTTAGACAATGGGTAAAAACTGTTTAATCTCAGATTCTAATTTATGAAAATTTCTAGAATAATACATTTTTGAAATGTTTATTTCAAATTTAAAATCGGGATGTACTACAAATTATGGAGAAAAGTAAATAGGCAGTTATTTATAGACATGTTTATGAATTAATATCTAACGTTATATTAACCAACAAATTAACATATATGCATAATTCACTGTAGGTTATATAAGATCTTACCTTTAGTAAATCTGTCATATGTTCAAGTCCAATACCATGTAAAAATACTTCCAGATCTCCAAATGCTGTATATGAACTGTATACATTTATAGCAATGTCAATTTCAGAACAGACTATAAATGTACAAACAATAAATATATATTTATATTGCAAGAGAATATGAATAATGATGAATTCATGTAGAATATATTTGCAATCTGCACACCAGACCTATGCTATAGCAAAGGAATGAGTAAGGTTTTGTGACTGAAGGTATATGAGGAGTATAACTCATCTTTCCCCAAAATGAAAATATATGTCAGTATGTACACCTTGTGAAATTTCTGCACATAAAAATCTCCTCAGCCTGGCAAGTGGCATACACCTGTAGTCCAAGCTACTTGGGAGGCTGTGGTGGGAGAACTACTTGAGCCCAGGTGTTTGAGGCAAAAAACCCCACAAAAAACGAAAAAAAAAAAAAACCACACCTCTTTAATTGCAAGAAGTAAAATGTAAATAACTTTAAATGGGGTAAGGAGATAATTATTTTTGGCCATGTACTGAACAGCAGTGTTCTAGGGGGGGAAGTGTATGTTTAATTTTAGCATATAAAATTAGAACTGTACTAAAAATAATCAGAAAACAAGGTGTAATACTGTTTGAACACTAATATGATTTCAGAACCTTTTAAAAATAGATTTTGTTGTTGATATCGTACTTAAAGTTTACATTTAAAGTTATTATCATTAGTGTTAGTACATAAAAATGAATAAAAATTTTCTAAAATTCTGGAGAACACTAAAAACCCAGACATTTAAAAATGCTTGTAAACATTTAAAATACCATATATTTTAAATAAGTCACCACATTTACTACAGTAAAATATACACAAGTTTTACTTACAGGTATTCTGTTGAACTAAAACATGCTATATTACCTAAAAATGTGATCTTTTTCTCTATCAGAATCTGTTGTCAATATTTTACAAATAGTGTCTTCTTTAGTTAGCTGTTGAAGTTTTCCTTCCAATGGATTTAAAGTAAAAGAAAGTAAGTTGAAGATCTGAAAAAAGTTAACATCATTCAAATATAATTAACATTGCACACTATAACTTACAGTTAAAAGAAACCAAACATACGATTATCTCATATCCAGAAAGGAAATTTTAGCAAGTAAGTGGGACAGAAGTTTCACAATTTACTACCCTGATAACAACTGTAAAAAAATTGATATATCACAGTTGTACATATTTTGGGGGGTACATGTGATATTTTGATACACACATACAATGTATAATAAACAAATCAGGGTAATTGGGATATCAGGTAAGTGCTTCCTTGACCTATAATAATAATCAGAAAAGAAAAAAGTACATCTAATTTAAAATAGTAAAAATTAAAGTAAGATAGTAATTACTATTTTTGGTAAGATCTATAGCAAAACTAAAAATTCCATTTGGATAAATGACTCAGATTAAATATTAAGATAGTACTTTGAAAACATTGCTAAGTGGGAAGAGAGTAATGAACGTGACTAAATGTATACAAATTCTAACTGAACACCTCAAAAAGATACGGTGACATTCCTGAGTTTTAAAATCTAACTTCTTAGGAAGTCAAGGTTATATCATGTAATCAGCCAAAATACAAGATCAAATCTCATTTCAATAAATGATTTATGACTCAAAATAACCTTTGATGTTCATAAACTTCTTATGTCAAGTTTGGTGTCATCTACTCTACATTTAACAATGTAATAAAATAATTTTAAGTTTTTGAATTTTCAAAGTTTAGAAGAAAAATGGTAAATTCCTTTTTGAAGTTCTACAGGGCTTTAGTGATTACTGTTTACCCTATAATAATTCTGAAAATATTAGAATAATACTTAGAAAATGATAGCCATGTTTATCAGACTGCTGAAAAGGTTAGAGGAAGTTACTTTATATGCAGTAAATGTGGCTTGGTTTGATGATTATATGACGGAATCTTTGGAATTTTACATACTTTCAAATTCAGGAACTCAGTGTTACAAACTCCCAAACTAAACAACTTAGTTTTATTATTGTACTATATTTGATCCTTGCTTACAAGTTACAGACTTGTGGCTACAGTTTTAATCTTCAGACCAAAAGTTTATATTGATAAAGTAATTTAATGTATGGCAAGTATTTATTATTGAGCTTAACATCTAAATGACAGATTATACATCCAGGTATATTATCACTTTATTGTATGCCCTGTCACACATATAAGAGTAAACGTTGCTTAAATAATTTAATTTTTAAATTGTTTAATATATTAATTAAACTTACAAAAGAATGTTTTAGTTAGAAGTTCAAACTGGCATTTTACTAGCTTTCACTCAATAACTTAAAATTCTGGACCAGTCTGAAATGTTTAAATAGCATATTACAATTTTATTCCTGGGGCCAGAATAAGATTTTATTACTCTTTTATACAGCCTTTAAATTACTGTATTATAAGTGTCTCTTGTTTCATAGAAGATGAATACTCTAGCAAAATAAAGTTCTCATTACCTGGCTGGAGGAAAGATACATATTTAAACATTTAATAATTGCCAGATACACTATAATTACCCTTGTAAATTCTAACAAATTAATAAAAAAGTTCTACAAATGATAATGTGACATGCCACAAAAAATAAGTTTAATATGTACAGAAGGATACCTCATGATGTTTGTTTCTTTTTGCAATCTCACTTGGCATCTTTCCATCTTTGGTTTGTAGCACTTTATTAGCTCCAAGTTCAAGCAACTTCAAAACTATATTTTTATGACCCTGACGTGCTGCCCACGTTAAAGCCTGTAAGTGGGGGGAAAAAGAAGATTGTTTAAAGAGAAGGAGTGTATATGAGACAGACAGGAAAAGTTTTCAACAGTATTTATGACACAATAAAAAAGAGAACATAGTTAATTAATAGAATGATGCAATCTCTTCATTTTACAATATAATGTAAACATATTTCCAAAGTTGTAATTGCAAAGCTGACTGCAAAGCGAATTGATTTTTTAAAACCAGTGCTTTATACAATTAACTGATGTTATGGAATGAAATGATTTATTTGCCAATCACTGAAAGGTTTTCTACAAAAAAGAATTCTTAGGTATATTTAGAGCCCAGATTTTGCTGTGTGTTACAATTTTTTTTTTAAATCAAGAGTAAGGACTAAGAGAGTCAATTAATTCCTCTTTTTTTGAGATGGAGTTTCGCTCTTGTTGCACTTCAGCCTGAAGTGCAGTGGTATGATCTCGGCTTACTGCAACCTCTGTCTCCCGGGCTCAAGCGATTCTCCAGGCTCAGCCTCCTGAGTAGCTGGGATTAAAGGCGTGTGCCACCATGCCTGGCTAATTTTTTGTATTTTTAGGAGAGACTGGGTTTCACCATGTTGGCCAGGCTGGTCTCAAACTCCTAACCTCAGGTGATCTGCCCGCCTTGGCCTCCCAAAGTGCAGGGATTACAGGCGTGAGCCACCATGCCAGCCTTTTATTTCAACTGTTGCTTTTTTTCACCAGATAGCAATTATATTCCAGCCCTTTTGTAATTATTACTTCTTAAAACTCTTTTTTTTAAAAATAGATTACTGATAATAACAGAAACAAAAAGAAACATTGTAAAAATGTTTCTCACAGTGTAACCATTCTCATCCTGGGTATTAACTTCTGCTCCATGAGCAACAAGGAGAGCAACAACCTGGGTGTGACCATCTCGAGCAGCATACATGACTGGGGTCATAAGTCTCCTAAGGAGGAGGAAGAAAGGAAACATTTGTGTTAATGCTGCCATTAATCTCTCATTTTCATTAATTTAACCATACACAATACCACCAGTACTACTTTGAAAACAAAGAAAAAGAAATGAAAGATTTTGCTAAATCAGGTGATTTAAAAATCCAATCTTCCTGCAAATAAGTACAAGTGAAAGAGATGACACTTTTATAGTGCTGAATGCTTACACAGCACCCTCTAGTGAATAACTGTATTAAAAAATACATGAAATAAGCCATGCTTTCTACTATGAAGTCTCACTAATATACATATTCATCTAGAAAATTATCAGAGTACCCACACTATGCTTATGCTAGGAATATAGTAATGAGTGACACAAACAAGGTCCCTGCCCTCAAAGGATTTGCTGATACTATATGCTTATTACATTTTATTTAGAGGATTGCTGAAACAAAAATGTAAATTTAAAAACTTTATTCCTTAATGTATTCTATTATGATTCTACTTTAGTTTGAGACTGAAAGAATTTTATTCTGACTGGGAGACTTACTATATGTAATCAGAAAAGAGATAAGTCCAATAGATTAACCAGCTTACTATTCTCTTAAGAGTACTTTCTGGGAGAGGATAGTGGTTTCTCTGTAGTTTATCATTTCCCAAAATTAGAGATTCAATCCTTCTACTCCTGGAAGTTAGTCAGCTTCTGGGCCTATTCCAAGGACACCAGATTTTATCAGCTCTACTTGGGCTGAACATAATATCGTGGTCTGTTTTAAAGGAGGTCTGAGATTCTGAGAACAATTTTCCTGAGTTGTCCTCAAGATCTGATTTATACACAAAGAACTTTGGAAAAGAAAAATAAATAATTTCAGAGCTCCATGTTTTGATCTTACCAAGAAAGTTTTTATTGGCATAAGGTATACCCTGAAATCTGATCACTTCACACCAATGTCCTTATTAGCATAAAGCAATTCATATATATCTGTTTCTTCTATTTCATGGTATATTATAATTTGAATGTTTTATGTGAAATTATATGCTAAGGCAGTTGTACAACATTGCCTCCTCTACCTTGAATATCTCTTATGTAGTGGCTTCATTAGATAGACAATCTTTATGAGGTAAAGATTGAATTTCCTGGATAACTTAAGCAAATGTAAAAAATTATATACAACTTGCCAGGTGTGGTGGCTCCTGCCTGTAATTTTAGCACTTGGGGGACTGAGGCGAGTGGATTGCTTGACTCCAGGAGTTTGAGACCAGCCTAGGCAACAGAGCAAAGCCTCGCCTCTACCTCTACTTAAAATTAAAAAAAAAAAAAAAAAAAAAATTAGCTGGGTGTGGTTGTGCACACCTGTAATCCCAGCTACTTCAGAGGTGGGAGAATCACCTGAGCCTGGGAGGTCAAGGCTTCAGTGAGCCAAGATCATGCCATTGCACTCCAGCCTAGGCAACCAGAGTGAGACCCTGTCTCATCACAGCAACAACAACAACAACAACAACAACAACAAAGCCACAAAAAAACCCCACATACACACACGCGTGGCAAAAACAAATTATTTGAATTAACTAACCATTCTAATTTAAATTCTTCATTACATCTAAATCCAAACTGTTGATGTCTCATCTCCACTGCACTTACCCCTATAATAACCCAAATCTGCTCCTCTCAGTCTTCCCTATTTCATGAAGCCACCATTAACCACATTACTGAGGCTTAAGACTAGGCATAGTTCATGACTCTTCTCTGTCATTCCGAGTACAAGTCATCAGCAGCCCCTATTAGCCCTACCTTCATAATCTGCTTCTGATCACTTCCCTTCACCTCATTAGCTTCTGATCACTGCTCTTCACCTTCATAATCTGCTTCTGATCACTTCTCTTCACCTCATTAGCCACTGCAGTGGTCCGAGACAACATCATCTTTCTCTGACTTATATTATTGCCATAGCCTTGTAACTGCTTTTCTCCATGCTTCTATTCTTAGTCACTTACAGTTTATTGTCTTTGAAAATGCTAAGATCTCCCCTTTGCAGGAACTGTGCAAGTGCTCTTCCCTGTCCCCAGACCTTCATACTGCTAACTCCTTATTCTTATTCAGATCTTTATTATGAGAAGATCAATAAAATTTACAAACCTTTAGCTAGACTGATTAAGTAAAAAAGAGAGAAGAAACAAGTTAGCAGTACCAGGAACAAGAGAAGTAACATCAGTACAGATTATCCAGATTTTAGAAGTATGAGGAAGTATTATGAACAAATTTATGCCAATAAATTAGACAGTTTAGATGAAATGGATAAATTTCTCAAAATACACAAACTACCATGGCTCACTCAAAAGGAAATAACCTGAATAGCCCTAGATTTATTTTTTAAAAACTTAATTAGTAATTATAAATTAAATTAAATTTTCCACAAAGAAAATAACAGGCCAGATGGCTTCACTGGTGAATTCTACCAGTTAATGAAAACAACACCAATTCTAAACAAACTCATCCAGTAAACTGAAGAGAAGAAACTGCTTTCCAACTCATGCTATGAAGCACAAATTACTCTTATACCAAAACCAGAGGGTGCCATTGCAAGGAAAGAAAACTATAAACCAATAATCTTCACTGAAAATAAAAATGTTTTGAACAAATTTTAACAGAATCCAAAAATACATAAAAAGGTTAATACATCATGACTAAGGGAAATTATCCTAGGAATGCAAGGCTGGTTTGATATTTGAAACATCAATCAATATAATGTACCATATTAACAAACTAAAAATGAAAAAAAAACCCTCAACAAATGCAGAACGAGTATTTTACAAAATCCAACATTTATTTCTAACAAAAACACTCTCTCAGCAATGTAGGAATATGAGAACTTCCTCAACCTGACAAAATCATCTATGGAAAATTTATAGTTAACATCATATTTAATGGTGAAAGAATACTTTCCCCCAAGATCAGAAACAAGTCAAGGATGTCTGCTCTCACATTTCTACCCAACATTGTATTAGAAGTTCTAGTCAGTGGAATAAGACAAGGGAAAATAAGAAAAATGGTAGGCCTCCAGATGGGAAAACAAGCAAAATTGTCTTTATTCACAGACAGCATGATGTATATAGTAAACCTGATGGACTCTGCAAAAAAAGTACTAGAACTAATGAATTTGGCAAGATTACAGCATACAAGAGCAATATTTAAAAAATCAACTGTATTTCTTCATATTAGCAATGAACAACACGAAATGAAAATAAAACAATACAACTTATAGTAAAAATATAAAAGCCAGGAAATCTATTGCTGCTTATTAGAAATGCACCCAGTATTTGCATATATGCATACATAAATACATGGTGATGGTGATGTATTTATGTATTTGAATATATCTGACTTATAATTGTCTAGGTAACAATTTGGATCCAGAAGTCTTTTTTTTTTTTTAGATTACGAGGTACACGTTAAGGTTGGTTAATGGGTATATTATGTGTTGCTGAGGTTGAGGTTTGGTCTTCTATTAATCCCACTACCCAAGTAGTGAACATAGTACCCAATAGGTAGTTTTTCAACCCTTGAACCCTCCTTGCCTCCTCCCTTTTGGATTCCCCAGTGTCTATTTTTAACCAAGTATCCCAGCCTCAAAATGCATTTTAAAGCTTTTTTTCCTTTCTTGTTTTCAGCTTTGAAACATATTTTGAAACATTTTGTTTCTACTTTTCCCACCAGGCACTTCAATGAACAGTGCTTGCTTATCTAATTATGTGCTTGCTTAGGTAATCCAGGGGCCAATTTTGAAATAAACCAGGCAGAGAGATACAGCTCCCACTTAGGGGTAGTTACGAACAGTTAGCCTACAACTACCAGGCCAAAGTCAGGATGAGGCAAACCAGACCTTCGGGACAGGCAATTTCTCAAGATAACCATTGAAACAAGACAGTGAGACCTGCACCCCTGGGTAACACTCCTGCATATTTCCCACACCTTTTCCTTCTTGAACCACTTCATTTAGCCCAAAAAGTTGGAATGGTCTTTTGAAGGCATGAGCCTGGCCATTCTCCAATTGCTAGCATTTGATAAATAAAATTACTTTCCTTTCACCACATCTTGTTTCTTCTGTTCTTGGATTATGGGCAGCCAGCAGCTGGACTTGAGCAAGTTACCTGTTGTTTCCATCTTTATACGCATGTGTACCCAATGGGTAGCTCCGACTAATAAGTGAGAACATGTGGTATTTGGTTTCCTTTTTTTAGTTTTATTTTTCTACATAAATTCACTTAGGATAATGGCCTCCAGCTGCATGCATGCTGCTGCAAAGGACACGGCTTAATTCTTTTTTATGGCTGTATAGTATTCCATGGTCTATATGTGGCATATTTTCTTTATCCACTCTTGATAGGCACATAGGTTGGTTCTGTATCTTTGTAACAGTGTTTTTTTTTGTTTGTTTGTTTTTGGTTTTTTTTGAGACAGGGTTGTACTGTCACACAGGCTGTAGTGCAGTGTTACAATCATGGCTCACCACAGTCTCAACCTCCCAAGCCCAAGCAATTCTTCCATCTTAGTCTCCCAGGTAGCTGGGACCACAGGCATGTGTTACCACACCTGGCTAAATTTTTTATTTTTGTAGAGATGGAGTCTCTGTATGTTGTCCAGGCTGGTCTCGAACTCGTGGCCTCTAGCGATCCTCCCAAAGGGCTGGGATTATAGGCATGAGCCACCATGCCCAGCTGCTATTGTGAATAGTGCTGGGATAAACATAATGAGTGCAGTGTCTTTTTGGCAGAATGATTTATTTTCCTTTGGGTATATACTCAGTAATGGGATGGTTGGGTCAAATGGTAATTCTAGTTTTAGTTCTTTGAGAAATCTCCAAACTGTTTTCCCCAGTGGTTTAACTAATTTACATTCCTGTCAGCAGTGTACTTGTGTCCCTTATCTCTGCAGCTTCACCAACATGCTATTTTTTGACTTTTTATTTATTATTTTTTGAGAAGACGCCTCACTCTATCACCTAGGCTGGAGCGCAGTGGCACGATCTTGGCTTACTGCAACCTCCGCCTCCTGGGTTCAAGCAATTCTCCTGCCTCAGCCTCCTGAGTAGCTGGGATTACAGGCACCTGCCACCACACCTGGCTGATTTTTGTATTTTTAGTAGAGACTGGGATTCATCATCTTGGCCAGGCTGGTCTTGAACTCCTGACTCTGGAATCCACCTGCCTTTGCCTCCCAAAGTGCTGAGATTACAGGTGTAGCCACTGCGCCCAGCCTGAATTTTTAATAATAGCCATTCTGACAGGTGTGAGATGGTATCTCATTGTGGTTTTGATTTGCATCTCTCTGATGAGTAGTGATGTTGAGTACTTTTTCATGTTTCGTGACTGCTTGTATGTCTTTTTTTTTTTTTTTTTTGAGACGTGACTGCTTATGTCCTTTGCCTACGTTTTAATGAGGTTATTTTTCTTATGGATTTAAGTTCCTTATAGAGCCCAGATATTTAGTCCTTCGTTGATGCATAGTTTGCAAATATTTTCTCCCATTCTGCTGATAGTTTCTTTTGCTGTGAAGAAGCTCTTTAGTTTAATTAGGCTCCACTTGTCAAATTTTGTTTTTGTTGCATTTGCTTTTGAGAACTTAGTCATAAATTATTTGCATAGGCTAAGGTCCAGAAGAGCATTTCCTAGGTTTTCTTCTAGGATTTTTGTGGTTTGAGGTCTTGTATTTAAGTATTTAATCCATCTTGAATTGATTTCTGTATATGGTAAGAGGTAGGGATCCAGTTTCATTCTTCTCCATATGGGTATCCAGTTTTCCTAGTGCCATTTACTGAATAGGGTATCCTTTCCCCATTGTTTATTTTTGTTGACTTTGATGAAGATCAGTTGGTTGCTGGTGTGTGTTCTCTATTCTGTTCCATTGGTCTATGTGTCTATGTCTGTACCTGTACAATACTGTTTTGGTTATTGCAGCCTTTTAGTATAGTCTGAAGTCAAGTAATGGATGCTTCAAGGTTTGTTCTTTTTGCTTAGAATTGCTTTGGCTACTCAGGTTCTTTTTTGGTTTCATATTTTTTTTTTCCTTATTTTTTGAGACAGTCTCACTCTGTTGCCAGGCTGGAGTGCAGTGGCATGATCTCGGCTCACTGCAACATCTGCCTGCTGGGTTGAAGCGATTCTCCTGCCTCAGCCTCCCAAGTAGCTGGGACTACAGGCGTGCACCACCAAGCCCAGCAATTTTTGTATTTTTAGTAGAGACAGAGTTTCACCATGTTGGTCAGGCTGGTCTCGAATTCCTGCCATCAGGTGATCTGTCTGCCCTCTGCCTCCCAAAGTGCTGGGGTTACAGGTGTGAGCCACTGTGCCCGGCCTCGTATGACTTTTAGAATAGTTTTTCCTAATTCTGTGACAAATGACATTAGTCCTTTGATAGGAATCACATTGAATCTGTAGATTGCTTTGGGCAGTACAGATATTTTAATGATACTGCAGTCTTCCAATCTGTGATTATGGAATCCTTTTTCATTTGTTTGTCATTTATAATTTCTTTCAGCAGTGCTTTTCAGTTCTCCTGTAGAGATCTTTTACCTCTTGGTTAGATGTATTCTAAAAAACGAATGGAAAATCCTTTTTTTTCAGCAGTGTTTTTCAGTCCTCCTGTAGAGATCTTTTTATCTTCTTGGTTAGATGTATTCCTAGGTATTTTAATTATTTTATTTTTTTTGCAGTTCTTATAAATGGAATTGCATTCTTGATTTGGTTCTCAGCTTGAACATTATTGGTATATAGAAATGCTTCTGATTTTTGTGCATTGACTTGGTATCCTGAGACTTTACTGAAGTCATTTATCAGGGTTTATGGAGTCTTCTGGGGGAAATCTTTAGGGTTTTCTAGGTATAGAAATAATACAATAAGCAAAGTTTTTTTTTTTTTTTTTTTTTTTTTGGACAGAGTCTCGCTCTGTCACCCAAACTGGAGTGCAGTGGCTGGATCTCAGCTCACTGCAAGCTCTGCCTTTTGGGTTCACGCCATTCTCCTGCCTCAGCCTCCCGAGTAGCTGGGACTACAGGCGCCCGCCACCTCGCCCAGCTAGTTTTTTGTATTTTTTAGTAGAGACGGGGTTTCACCGGGTTAGCCAGGATGGTCTCGATCTCCTGACCTTGTGATCCGCCCGTCTCGGCCTCCCAAAGTGCTGATTACAGGCTTGAGCCACCGCGCCCGGCAGCAAAGTCATTTTTAAACATTAATAATATACTGTTCATATAATGTTTTAATTTGCCAATAAATGAATTTAAAATTATTTTTCTCTGAGGAAATTTCCTCTGCGCTTTGTCTGAATCACACAAGTTCTGATATAAAGGCCTTGTGTTGTCACTTTTACCAGTTCTATTTTAATTAATCCAGAAATTACCAGAAATTATTAAGATATATCTTTTTTTTTCTTTTCTTTTTTTGAGATGGAGTCTCACTCTGTCACCTAGGCTGTAGTGCATGGCACAATCTCTGCTTACTGCAACCTCTGCCTCCCAGGTTCAAGCAATTCTCCTGCCTCAGTCTCCTGAGTATCTGGGGATTACAGGCGCATGCCACCATGCCTGGCTAATTTTTTTGTATTTTTAGTAGAGATGGGTTTCTCCACGTTGGCCAGGCTGGTCTCGAACTCCTGACCTCAGGTGATCTGCCCACCTCAGTCTCCCAAAGTGCTGGGATTACAAGCATAAGCCACTGTGCCTGGCCAGGTATCATTAAAAAAAAAAAAAAAAAAAAAATTCTTAAAGACTTTCTTTGTGGTCTACGACATAACTTACGTTGAAAATAATCCATGCATGTAAATTATGTTAAAGTCAGAATTCTAGGTAAATATCAACTAGATACTCTTGTTAACTGTGTTATTCTATATTTTTTGTCTAATGTTTTTCTAAGAGATATATTAAAGTCTTCAAATATGATTATGGATGTTCCATTCTTTTTTTAGTTCTACTAGTTTTTGTTTTATGTATTTAAAAGCCATATATATTAAAACCATCTTGTTAAATTGTTGCTTCTATCAATATCATTTTCTCTTTGGTCCCTTAAGTAATTTTAGCCTTGCATTTTATTTACTACCCTGGGGTATTTTTTTTTTTTTGTCTTGATATTTACCAGGTATAAATATTTGCTGAATAAATGGCATTTAAAAAATCATTTTATTTATTTTCCACTCTAATGTAATGATTTATTTTAGGTGTGACTTCACTAGATTTTGCTTTTAGCCAATATGAGAGTTACTATTACTTTAATAAGTGAGTTTTACCGATTATATTACTTTTCTTAGTTATTAATATGGCTGGATTTATTTCTGACATTTTTGCACCTTCTGTTTATCATGCTTCCATAATAAATACATGTTTCCATGTCTCCTTGGACATGGAATCACCTTGTTAGATTGATCAAGTTCTCTTAGTTTCACTCCCACCCACTTGATCTGAAAGCTTTTAATTTCATTATTTTCTTCAAGTACAGTATTACTTTTAAGTCCTCTCCTCTCCAACATGCTTATCCTTACTATTCAACAAAGAGAAAAGTTCATCAATAACTATACATAGTTTCATGAGAAAAGAGATGTTTACTTTTATTTTGCTTCACTCTCTCCTCAGCTACTAGAACACCAAGCTTATTATATGATGGAAAGTTAACACAAATTTAACATAAATACTCTCCCCTACCCCGGCCCCCCTTTTTTAGGAGACAGGGTCTTGCTCTGTCACTCGGGCTAGAGTGTAATGGCACCATCATAGCTCACTGCAGCCTTGACCTCCTGGGCTCAAGCCATCCTTCCACCTCAGCCTCCCGAGTAGCTAGGACTACAGGTATGCACCACCACGCTTGGCTAATTTTTACAATTTCTGTTGCCCAGGTTGCTCTCAAACTCCTGCGCTCAAGCAGTCCTCCCACCTTGGCCTCCCAAAGCACTGGGATTACAGTGGTGAGCCACCAAGCCTGGCTAAGATGGTCATTTCTTGATAGGAGTGTTCTTGATATGTAAATAATCTCTTCTGTAGTTAACTTTGAGGATTTTTGCCTTCATTCTTAATGTTCTGAAGTTTATTGTGATTTGTCTACATATTTTAATTAAAAATGTATATATATTTATCTATTTGTATATAAATCTTTTATTCAGTAATTCTTTCAATCCTACAAATTTGTTTTCAGTTGGGAAACATTCTTGGTCTTTATTGCTTCAAATATAGTCTATCTGGAATTATTATTTGACAGATGTTAGGACTTCTGTAAATGTTCTCTATGTCTCTACCTTTCCTTTATACTTTCCATTTCTTTAGCCCTTTGTGTTATATTCTTGGATATTTCCTCAACTCTATCTTCTAGTCCACTAATCAGCTCATTAGATGAGTCCCATCTACTCTTCTACCTCTTCTACACATACACTTAATTTTAATATTCAATAGTTCCTTTTTTCATAATTCATTGTTCTTGTTTTTTAATTTCTACTGCTATTTGGTGAAGGCAAATCCCTATTTCATTGTTCAGGAATAAAGGCCTTTTTAGATTCCTCTATTTTTCCCACTTTCTCTAGCTTAAGTCACTCTTTTGTTGAATTTGTTGTCCCTGTTTCATGATACCTACATTCTTCAGATTTTGGTGATTTATGGTTGTGCACCTACCTTCTGGTGTATGGCAAAGGCCCCCAAATACAGAAGACAAGATAATCTTGTCTATCAGTAATGCAGATTTTAGGTATTGCTAGAGTTTCCCATCTGTTTCTTTCTTTGGCGAGTTACTCTTTTTCCATTGCAGAGATAACTTTTTTGTTTCAAAACTAACTTTATCAAAATATTTTAATACCTTTATATCTAAAGCTTTCTGTGGAAGGGCAAGACTTTAGCATATTCTCAGTTTAAGAGCTTGAATTTATAAGCCTATTTTTCCAAAAATTCTTTTTTTGGTCATGTTTTTCTTCCAGAATTTTTAGAATCATTTCATCAAGTTAAAACAATCCCTTTGGCACTCTGAATAAGATGTTTAATTCTATAAATTTAGATTTTAAAAAATGTCTTTTTAAATACTGAGTCATCCTAGTCAAGATGACAACCAACATCCAGCCAACATGACATGTCTATTCAATCTTCTTTTATTTTACTTGGTGTAGTTTTAAATTTTTCTTCATTTAGATCTTTCACATTTTTAAATCAAATTATATTCTCAAGCTTTTCGTTTCTTGTGAGTTGGAAATCAAATGAAGTTTGCACATTAGTTTTGTAGAAACTACTATACTTTATGATTGTTATTTCTGAGTTTACTATTTTCGGTTTACCAAGCATACATTAATATAATTTAAAAATCTTGATTTTGTTCTTCTTTTCCTAATAAAAAAGATCTAATAGTTTAATTAGAGGCATAGTTCAATGGTTTAGATTAGCAGTCAGCAAATTTTTTCTGTAAAGGGCAAGACAGTAAATATTTTGGGCTTTGTGATGTATACAGGGATTTGTCACAACCACTCAACTCTGCTGTTGTATCATGAACACAGCCATAGACAATACATAAACAAATGAGCACAGCTGTGTTCCAGTGAAACTTAAGAGGTCTGCCAACCTCTGATTTAGAGTGTTAAGCTGTGGAGTCAGAATGCCTAGGTCTAATCTAGCCTCCAACATTTACTGGCTTAGATAAGTTTCTTAAACTCTCACTGCCTCAGTTTCTACAACTTTCTATGAGCATAAAATAGTTTCTCCATTTGTGGCACCTATTTGTGTTAGTATCACAATCTGTGATGAGAAAATAATGTTTAGTAACAAAGAACAGTACCATGCACAAAGTAAATTCTCAGTAATTAATAGGTATTTTTATTATTAACTACATCTTATACTTTTCTTACATAACTGAATTGCCTTACAGTTCCCAAAACAATGGTAAAACTAAAAGTGCTTATAACAAGCATCCTTGCCTTGTTGCTGACATTAATGCAAATGCTGCTAATGCTTCTCCATTAAACATGTAATTTGTTTTGTCTTCAGATATATGCTTGTGAAATTAAGGAGCTACTCATCTAATCAAATTTTACTAAGGTTATAAAAATCAGAGATTTTAACTTTTATAAAATATCTTTCTGGCATCTATTATAATGATAACCACCTTAAAAATCCTCTGACCTACTTATATATTTCCTTAATATTGAACCATTTTTGTATAGTTGACCTGAATCAATTTGATCACAGTATATTATTCATTTAATTTGCTGATAACATTAAATTTGCTAATACTTCATTAAGTGGTTAAGATTTGTGTATCCATGTTCATATAAGATTTCTTTGAGTGGATCTTTTTTAAATTGGATTTCAGAATCAGTGTTATGTTTGCTTTATAAACAAGAAATGAAAGGCTTTTTTTCCCCTTAGGTTTTGATAGTATTAATGTAATCTATTCCTTGGAAGTTTAAAATAAGTAACCTATTAAAATCTCTGAGCCTAACACATTTTTTGTAAGTTATCTTTCTGACATTTTTTTTTCTCAAAAAATGCATTCAAAATCACAACATAAAAAAATTTAAAGCATAAACAAAAACCAAACTAGAAATAGCATCTATAACATATATTAAAATAATTAAATTAAAAATAAAATTATTTAATTTAATAAAAATAATTAAAATAACTAAAAGAATTTAAAAATACCTACCAGACATGGCGGCAGACACCTATAGTCCAACTTCTTGGGATGCTGAGGCAGGAGGATCTCTTGAGCCCAGGAGTTGAAAACCAGCCTGGGCAACATAGTGAGACTCTGTCTCCAAACCAAACCAAACCAAACCAAACACAATAAAAAACTAAAGTAAAAGATCCAATATACAAAAGATTCTTGTTAATCAATAAGAAACATGTGAACCACCAAACAGCAAAACTACAAAGTACACAGGCAATTAATTAGTAGACAAAGAAATATAAACAACTTACAAAAATGTGCAAGACTAATCAATTAAGTTTTATTAAAAAGCATGCAAACTAAAATGAGGCATCATTACTTGCAAATCAAACAGTAAAGCTGACAACATAAAAAATATCTAGTGCTATCACTATGTATGTCCTCTCAAGTACTGTTGGAGATAGTGTAAAGGTTTTCAATTTTTTCAGAAGACAATTTGGTAACACCTATTAAGGCAGAAGAATAGGGTCTGAAGGCAGGGATTTTAAGGCCAATTCGTGCTAATTTCCTAAAGCTGGAAGAAAACACCTGGGTCTGAAGGCAGAGAACCTAAGGCCAATTCATGCTACTTCCTAAAGCTGGATCAAAAGAAAAATCCCCATCTCTCTACAGCCTAGTAACAAGGATCAGAGGTTACTCCCTCTTCAAGTCTCTCTGTTCCACTAAGTCTCAGGTGGAAAGGGAAAGTGCCACGGATTGGCCGTGGGCCAAGTGCGGGCTATCCCTTTATCTGCATAGGGTGCCAGTCCACTCTGGCCTCTGGTTGGCCACAGACGAACTCACCGCAGCTATTAATCGGCCACAGGCCAAATCCTTCATCCACATAGTGAGTAGCCAATAGGGACCTCAAAAGGGGTACTTAAACCCCAGAAAACCTTGTGAGTGGGGCTCCTGAAGCACAAATGATGTATTTGTCATTTCTCTGTACTAAAGGTAAAATAGTTGGTCTTCATGTCATATTTTTATATATAGTTCAGTATTATCTGATCTTTTTAATCTGGTTAAAACACTCCCATCCTGTGGAGTGTTATCTCACTTCAATATATCCCTACTTTCGCTGTTTCGTTCCTTTCTTACTTTGTGCATTTTGCTCAACTCTTTGTTCAACACGCCAAGAACCTGGCCATCTCATGCTCAAGGCCTGCCTTCCCATAACACTATCACAATTCTAAATACACATCTACCTTTGTCTCAGCAACTCCATTTTAGGAATGTGTTCTATCAAAAAATCTATCCAAGTTGCCAAAGATGTTCACTGTAGTACTTTTTCGTGTGAAACTAAGAAAAGGGAAACAATCCAAGTGTTCTTCAATGAAATACTGGATTAAGATATCACATCCATACAGTGGAATACTGTACAGCCATTATAAAGAGAGAAGTACCTCTACACATACTGGCAGGTATAGTGCTGATGAAATACTGTTTAGTTGCTCTTGCAATAATCTTTTAACTGGATTTCTTGATTCCAGTTCATTCTCAATCTGCTGTCAGAATAACCTTTACAAAATATTAATATGTTCATTCTTAAATTATTCAATAGCTTTCATGATAAAATTCGTATCTCTCAGTAGGATTACACAGATTATTATCTAGCCTCTGCCAAAGTAGGTCAATTCTGACCCACTTTCTACTCTAATATCTCATGATCTGATTACAATATTTCTAGATTCACTATTTACAACTGCCTAAATGAAACAGGCTCTTTCATCCTTCTCCACTTGCATGTGCACCTCCCTCTAAACTGAATATTCATTTTTATGATCTTCCGTTGGCTAACTCCTACTTATTCTTCAAAACAAGGTTTGAGGCTGGGCACAGTGACTCAAACTTGTAAGATCAGCATTTTGGGAGGTCAAAGCAGGAGGATCATTTGAGCCCAGGAGTTCGAGACTAGACTGGGCAACATAGTGAGACTCTGTCTTTACAAAAAATTAAAAAAATCAGCCAGACATGGTGGTATGCACATGTAGTCCAAGCTACTTAGAAGGCTGAGGCAGGAGGATGGCTTGAGCCCAGGAGGTCGAGGCTGCAGTGAGCAAGAATCACACCATTGCACTCCACCCTAGTCGACAGAGCAAGACTGTGTCTCAAAACTGAACAAAGCTGAAACTAAATTCTAAAAAAATACAAAACAAAACAAAAACCACCAAAACCAAACAACAAAAAACAACTAAGTTTGAGAAATGAACCTCTAGGACGGTTTCACTTGTCATCTGCATCTAAGTTTTCCCAGTTTTTGTTCCTAGAGACACTTTCTATTACCTCTAATCTTCCTATGTTGTAAATGCTTATAGCCTTGGAATCTCTTCAGTACTGTCAAATTCTTGAGGTAAGGACTGGGTCTTTCACCTTCTCACTCTTAGCGTTTAGCATGTATTAATTGTGGAACAGAAACTAATTTTAAAAACCAATGACATTAAGTGATTTTTTCTTCATCTACCATGCTTCCTCAAAGTTTTTTATAGTCAAGAGTTGGCTACATGTAAAGTGTCCAGAACAGGCGAACCTATAGAGTTATAAAGTAGATTAGTGGTTGCTAAGGGGTGGGGGTTGGGAGGTTTGGGTGGGAATCAATGACTGCCAATGCATATTAAGTTCCTTTTGGGAATGATAAAATTGTTCCAAAATTAGATTATGGTGATAGTTGCAGACTGCCATAAATATACTTAAGCCATTGAACTGTACACTTTAAGCTTTACGATACGCAATTGTATCTCAATAAAACTTAAAAAAAAAAAAGAGTTGGTTAAAAAGAATAAAGTTTATGTACATTATGTAACCATAATTAAACTTTATTTCTGGATGATATAGAACCTTTCGTTAGTCTCAATTTCTGGTTATTTCATTTCAATAAAATTTCCACTAGAGGGCATTCAAAGAAAAGCAGAAATCCCAAATTGTCATGGCTCCATCGATGTCAGTAGTGGAAAATTTGTGACAATCTTGCTTGTCCACCTTATAAATAGAGACTTGAGTAATGTTATTCTGGTGCAGAAAGCAAAACTCAATCTGACAGAAAAAATATATTTTCACAATGATGTATTTGTCACTCATCTGTACTAAGGGTAAAATGGCTGGTCTTCATATTTTTGCATACCGTTCAGTATTATATGGTATTTTTAATCTGCTTAAAACACTCAGTTTATAGTTGAGAGATTAATGAAACAACTATGATAAAGGAAATTTTGACAATGATAAAATGCTAGGAATTAGATACCCATTTCCACCTATCAGAAAAGTTTTGTTAGATCAAACCTCCCACTGAAAAAGACTGTAAAAGCTGATAAAATACAAATATGCTTAAAGACACAGTAGAAAAACCAAGGTTGCCAGAACAGGAGAAGCCAAGCTCCGGGACAGAAAAGCAGCATTTGTTGAATTAAGTCTTATATCCTCTTCCACTTTTTCCCTTTAGACATTTGCCAGTTCCTGGGTAGCATTAGCAGAAAGCAGTACCTTTAGATCTTCTTATGGTGATGGGGAACTCCAACACAAAAACTGGAGTTCAGGTCTACTAAAGCACTGAGAACTTCAAGAATCAAGAATCTAGAAAAAGGGGAGTAACAGAAAGGTGACCCTGCAGAGAAGTGATCTTCTGTTGGACTTCTGCCTTGAAAGTATTTTCAGGGGCTGAAGAAGACTACAACCACCAAGCTAAAACTGATGCTAAGAGGGCTTTCAGCATTCCCACAAATAGCAGAGGAAATAAAAATTGGCATTCACGATCCTCAAAGGGAGAGTGGCTCAGATAAACACCCCAAGTTTGAATTGAGACTGTGGAAAATACAGGAAATAAATGGATCCTGAAATCCAGCCTAAAATCATCTTAATCCCTGATTTAATTGAGATCTGCCCTTATTCTAACTATCAGTCAGAAGAATATTAAATATTTTCTGGAAGCAAACAGACCTGTACCAAATTTTTATATAATATCCAGCATTCAACCAGAAGTTACCAGGCATTCTAGGAGACAGAGCCAAGTGACTAAAATAAAACAAACAAACAAACAAAAATCCAGACCTATAGATGTTAATAAAAACATGCTCTAGAATAAGTGTGATTACTGTTGAAGAAAAATAGAAGGAAAAATTAATTAAAGACCTAAACTTTAGGGGAAAAAAAAGAAGCAAACGGAAATTGTAGAACTAAGAAACAAGATTAATGAAATTGAAAAGCTAATAGATGGGTTTAACAGTAGATTAGCTACAGAAGAGAATTAATGGCCTGGAAGACAGACCAAAAGAAAATACCCAGTGTGAACATGGAGAAGATAAAAGAAGAAAAGAATTCTTGTGGGACAAAAACAAAACCCCATTATACCTAGGGATATCATAGCAAAGCTGTTTTTTTTTTTTATTTTTAAAAGACCAACAGAAAATCTTAAAAACAACCAGAGGGTAAAATCTAGTACCTTCAAAGAAACAACAATAAGAGTAACAGCTGACTTTGGTTGTGCTGGACCCCTACTGGCTCCAATAGGGATGGCACTGTGTTTAAGGGGTTGAAGGAGAGACCCAGAATCAACAAATGAGACATAGAGTTTACTGAGAACTTACAGGGCAGTCCATGAGTGACAGGCTGGACAGGAAAATTGCTACCATTTGTAGAAAGCATTTATGCATAATAAAACACAAAAAGTTACTTATGCATAAAAAGCATAAATAGCATTTTAACTTTATAATTTCCACCTAGCAACCTCCACTTAACCCCAAAGGGTCTCTAATCCCCTGTTCAGCCTGCATTCCAAGGAATGGGCTAGGGGTTCAGATGTCCTTCGTAGATAAGGAGCGAATCTTCATGTTGCCCACTCCCGGATTCCTTAGCTTGGAAGCTCGAACACGAACACACATTCTACTTAGACCATACGGCCATTCTTAGGGTATGCTGGAGTTACTGCTGTAAAGTGCATCTGCCCTACACTCCATCTCAGCATATTCTTGAATGGCCCTCACATTTTTATCATTTTTTTTGTGTGTGATTTTTGGGGGCCAGGTATGTGGAGGAGCAGTATGTGCAGCCAAATGCTGTGGCAGCAATACAAACTATAACAAAAGAGAATGCCAAACATAATAGAAATCATACTGTATTGAAGGTTTTTCTAAGCACTTGGGATTTGATTAAACCAGGCTCAGTGACCTCAATAAAAGACTGTCCTTCAGTTGTCAAACAGGTGACAGGGCTGAGCACCAAATGGAACTCTGCATTTAAGGAACTATTAGTTGATGTGCTCCCCTTGTTTGGAGCCTAATGTTGCAGATATGTATGCTATTTGGCCATATCTGTCTCTGGGAATTCCCAGACTTTGGTTTCTGGAAGGTATCCTTTAACCAACCTGCTATGGGATACTGAGTGCATACCAGCACTTGGAGCCCCTTTGTCATGTTGTCCACTGCTGTAAGAGACGATATTTAGCATTGAGTTGTTGCTCCATGATGATATATTTAGCTTCAGCCCCCTTCCATAATTGGGACTAGAACCCTAATGGCATATCCCTCAGGGTAACTGGCTATGTCCAATTCACAAGGTTGTCCCTGTACTAGAGTTTCCAGGATTTATATTTGTTTCATTATGACTTTAGTTTGTTTAAAGGCCTCATCGTCTTCTGTGGACCAGTTCCAGTGAGCCTCCAATCTTGATTCAGTGGTATAGAGGCCTGAGGAGTTGGGCCAAGCGGGGAATAAAAGGACACTAATACCCTATAAGGCTTAAGAAGGTCTGCAACTGCTTTGGTGTGGTAGGACACAGGTAGTCCTACACCTGATCTATAATGGCAGAGAGAACGACTCGACTTTACTCTTACCCAACCAGATGACACTGAGTATTTGATTGATAAGCATGGACCCTTAACTGTCTGTGCTGCCCATACTCTGTTTGCCAAGTGAGATGGCAAGGTGGGGACTAGCAACCTCCATACCACTGCAATTTGTAAGGTACAAACCACTGCAGTTTGTAAGGTAGAAAAAGACTTAGTTAGCATGATATCATCAATTTAATGGAAAACACGTACCCTCTCCAGGGTAGTACACTGATTGATGTCTGTGGTCATTAGACCCTCACAGATAGTGGGGCTATGTAAATATCCTTGGGGCAAGATGGTAAAGGTCCATTGTTCTCCTTTCTAGCTGAATGTAAATTGGTCTTGACTTGAGGGAAATGGGGATGCTGAAGAAGGTTTGGCTAAATTAATAAGAAAACATTACATGCCAAGCACCTGTCCTATTTTCATCAGAAGGGAAGTGGTATTTTAATTTTTGGTAATGTATTGTTATTTTCCATGTCCCGTCAGGTTTTTGTACAGGCCACACAGGGTTGTTTTATGGGCTGTGCACTACTGGCCTTATAATGCACACCTTGGCTAACTCCTTAATAGTTTCTGTGATTTTATTGTGCCCCCAACCCCCACTCACAAGTGGTATTGCTTCAGCGCTACTATTTGCTATGGGGCTGGCAACTGTATTGGTGTCCATTTTGTGTTACCATGATTGTTTTGTCATTCTAACTCTCAGTTTGAATTTTTTGTCAGTTTGGAGGGTCAAGCCTGACAAGATCCCCATTCCCAAGATGTATTTTGGGATAGGAGCTATATATACTAAATAGGGTCTTCGTGACAGTCTCCCAACTTGTAATAGTAGTTCAACCTTTATACCTCATTCCCCATCCCCCTTTACTATCCATTGCTGCTATAGGCCCTTGGAACTGATAGGTGTTACCATTTATGAGTGTATTTGGCTCCAGTATCCACTATAGAAGGGGTCCTCAACCCCTGAGCAGCAGACTGGCACTGGTCTGTGGCCTGTTAGGAACTGAGCCGCAGAGCAGGAGGTGAGTGGCAGGCGAGTGAGCATTACCCCCTGAGCTCCACCTCCTGTCAGATCGGTGGTGGCATTAGATTCTCATAGGAGTAAGAGCCCTATTGTGAACTGTGCAAGCGAGAGATCCCTACGTTGCATGCTCCTGATGAGAATCTAACACCTGATGATCTGAGGTGGAACAGTTTCATCCCAAAACATCCCCCCATCCCCAGGCTTAGGAAAAACTGTCTTCCACAAAACTGGTCCCTGGTGCCAAAAAGGTGAGGAACCACTGCACTAGAGCAAGCACAGTTTGTTTATTTTTAGGTGACTTATATATAGTTTTACACGAGGCCTCTGGTCCTTGGCCATCATTGCTTTTATTGGGATTCTGAGGCCTTGGCCTTTATCCTAGGCTAAAGGGGTTAGTGCCTGCCATCTCTGTATGGGAGGTGTGGTAGGCTGAGCCTGCGGCTCCTTAGCAAAGTGCTGTTCCAGCTTGAGTTTTTATTACAGTCTAACCAAAACAATATTAGACTTTTTATCTATTTTTTTTTCAGTAGGTATCCCTGCCATCAGCAGGTTGCCTACATCTATCGGCAAAGCACTCTGACAAGCCCCTCAACTGTTTCCTTTTTTTTTTTCATGGCTCCCTTGTCTTTCATCCAGCAGTGCATACCTCTTGCTTATGCAGTTTTTCTGTTTCCCTTAAGTCAGTGGCCACTTGGGCTGCCCGGGATACTGGCTGCCATATTAGGGTGCTTAAGATGGAAACTGGCATCCTATATCACTACTTAGGTGACAATTGCAGAATTACCTCTTTTATTCTGGCAGTAACCAATTCATTGTTGGGATCGTGATGATTTTTAGCATAAATATTAATAGCATGTTTCATTCCCCACTCCCAGAGGACGTCCTGCAACTTTTTCATAGTCTGCCATTGCAAAGGAGATGTTGAGATGTCTCCCTCATTTGGCCAGGCCCCCTTGAAGCCCACAACCACTCAGCTAAGGAGGGGGATGGTCTGATCCTCATTACTGGTGCCACAGAAATGCTGCCTCAGGACCAGGTGCTTTGTGATGGATGCCATTTTATTCATCTCGAATCTAGAGAGTATAGTATTCTCTGCCCTCATATCCCATGGACAGAGAAACCACCCTATGACTGACTCTCTCCTCTTCTGTTTGAACCTATTTCCTAGTTCCACAGTGGTATAATTCCACATTGTGGTGTGCTGCCCTCTTTCAGGCAGAGCAAGTCTTGAGGGGCTTCCTCTTGTGGGGTCCACTTTTACCTTGGTGGTGGCCAATGTACATGCAGAGAGGATGGGAACCTCTATGGACTCATCCTAGTCTTCTTCCTCCTTCCCACTAGAGCTCTCCATGAGGTCCCAGGACTTAGCGTTACAGGATGATTTATTCATGACAGCCCTAACTTGTTGGCCTGGCAGTTGACAACTCTTCAAATGAATTATGTGGCAAGCCAGAGTGTCAATTCTGTCATTCTGTTGGCACAAGCAGGACAGTAAGGTCTCCAACATATTAGTCTGAGCTAACTAAGCATTTCTTTCTAATCACAGCTTGCCTTATAACTGATGCACCCTTGCCTGTGCAGTGACCTCAGCCTCAGTGGCTCCTCAACACACAGGAGCTGCCAATGAACTATGGCTGTCATAGCTTGGGCATATGACTTTCACTTAGTTGGATCTACCCCCTGCACCAGCTCTTCCAGACCTTTTGGTGTTATGGGGCATCCCCATACTCATGCAGTGGGCCTCATCCATCAAGGATAGCAGTTATTGGGCCCCACATAGATGTGGATGGCCATCCCAGAGTTTCCCTTGTGGATTTTCTTTTCCCTGATCGCATCATCTTGGTGCTCACAGGATTCTTTCCAACTTTCTGGCTGGACTGCCAATTGTTGTGTGGGACTCCTACTGACTCCAATAGGGATAGTATGTTTGAGAGGCTGAAGAGGAAACCCCAAGTCAGTGAACAAGCCATAGGGTTTATTAAAGACATATATAAGGTGGTCCAGGAGCAATGGGCTGATTAGGAAAACTGCAACTATTTCTTAAAAGTGTACAAGTTACATAGCATTTTTACTTAGAAATCTCCACGTAGCAACCTCCATCTAACCCACAACAAAGGGTCTCAATCCCCTGTATGGCCTGTATTCCAAGGAATGGGCCAGGGGTTGAGATGCCCTTCTTAGATAAGAAGTGAATCGCTAGGTTGGCTACCCCCATATTCTTTAGCTCAGAACTCCAAACACATACTCTCCTTAGACCACAGGGTCACTATCAGAGTATGCTTGAGTTAATGCTGTTGGGAACACAAGCTTTCAGTAAAAATAAGAGACAACAAAATGATAGCTTTAAAGTACCAAAAGAAAGTAATGCTAACTTAGAATTCTATACCCAGTGAAAATAACTTTCAAAAATAAAAAGCAAAATAAAAATAGATTCAAAATAAAAATGCTTTCAAACAAAAACACAGTCACTAGCAGATGTATTAAAAAAAGGTTTTCAGAAGAAAAATGATCCCTGATTAAATCCCTGTTTAAATCATGAAAAGAGGATGGAATGAAGACAGCCATAAAGGGTGAGTATGTGGGTAAATCCAAATGAATGTTGGTAATAATAACATAATCGATAGCAATACTAAAATGATAATAATAAATTGTGAGGTTTAAAGAGAGATAGATTTCTATAATCCCAGCACTTTGGGAGGCCAAGGCGGGCAGATCACCTGCGGTCAGGAGTTCAAGACCAGCCTGACCAACATGGTGAAACCCAGTCTCTACTAAAAATACAAAATTAGCCAGGCTTGGTGGTGCATGCCTATAATCCCAGCTACTCGGGAGGTTGAGGTAGGACAATCTCTTGAACCCAGGAGGTGGAGGTTGTGGTAAGCCGAGATTGCACCATTGCACTCCAGCCTGGGCAACAAAGAGCGAAACTCCATCTCAAAAAAAAGAAAAAAAAAGATAGATTTAAAATATATGACAACAATAGCACAAATGCAGGGGTGGAATGGGCACAAATGAGGTTAAAATATTCTAAGATTCCTGCATTGTCCAGGAATTGTTAAAAGTACTAATTTAGAGTAGACTAATAAGAATATATGTTATAATCTCTAGGGGAGCCACTCAAAGAATAACAAAAGAATGAGTAACTACAACAAGATAGAAAATGAAATAATAAAACGTAATATTTGATTAATCAAAAAATAATCAGAACTGGAAAAAAAGAGCACTGACTAATGAAACACCTATCAGTGTGCACATTAAAGGCAGGTAGACTAAATACTTCAGTGAAAATAAAACTACTGTCAATCAATCTGGCTTAAAAAAGGAGAACTATATATTACTTAAATAAAAGCACATAGAAAGGCTGAAAGCAAAAAGATGGAAAAACACTATACACATGCTCAAGAAAGCTGATATACCTATACCAATATTAGATTAAGTATATTATAATGAAGTAAGAATTACTATATACAAAGGGGTACACTTTATAAAAGTAAAAGGTCAATGCATCAGGGATATGGTAGGCTTAAAAGATGTAAGCAAAAGTTGACCAAAATGCAGATCTCAGTAACTGATAGAACACGGAAGTAAAAAAAAAAAAATCAGGACAGTAGTCACTGCTTTATCCATGGGGGATACGCTCCAAGACCCCCAGTGGATGGCTGAGGCCACAGATAGTAGTGAACCCTTTAAATACTATGTTTTTTTCCTATACATATGTGCGTATGAAAAAATTTAATTTGCAAATCAGGAGCAGTAAGAGATAACAGGAACAAAACAATTGCAATAATACATTCAATAAAAGTTATGTAAATGTGATCTTTCTCTCAAAATATCTTATTGCACTATATTCATCCTTTTTCTTCTTGTGATGATATGTAATGATAAAATGCATATGTGACGAGATGAAGCAGGGTGAATGACAGGCATTGTGATGTAGTGTTAAGCTACTTTGACCTTCTTACAATACATTAGAAGGAGGATCATCTGCTTCTGGTGATCCTGCATTATCAAGCCATGACAATGTCTATGGTTGGATGTCAGGAGAAGATAATGTAGATGACTAACAGCCAGGTAGTGTGTAAAGAGTCTTCGTCCAGATACGCTGGACAGAGAGATAATTTACCTCCCAGGTGGGAAGGAGAGGGATGGTGTGAGATTTCACCATGCTACTCTGCCAGTACTTTCTCATATTCACCAACTCAAAAGCTCTCCACAAATCCTACAGTTTAGGGTTTTTTTATGAAGGGATCATTAAATCATTGGCCATTGGTAATTACCTCAATCTCCAGCCTCTTTCATCTCTCTGTGGAGGTCAGTGGGTAGTGTTAAAAATTTCTACCTTTTAATCATGTCTTGGTCTTTCTGCCTCCCTCCCCGACAACCAGTCATCTCATTAGTATGAGATGTCTAAAGACTCTTATCGCTCGGGAGATTCCAAGGGTTTCAGAAGTTCTAGTGTCAGGAGCCAGTGATTAAGACCAAATATTTTAACCAAATATGCTCTACATCATTCAAAAGATCACCCCATCATTCAAGAAATTACAAGGCATGAAGGAGCTTGTCCCAGGAACCAGGGGACAAAGACCAAATATATATTTATTATATCACAATATCACAGTAGACCATTACACCTAACCATTGCCAAATCACATTATTTTATAGTGCAAAAATTGACCATAGGCTGGGCTATAAAGAACATCTCAACAAATTTCAAAGATCTCAAATATACAGAATATGTTCCTTCACCATAGTAGAATTCAGCTAGATATTAATAATGAAAAGCAAACTAGGAGAATAAGCAAACTGTAATATAGCCAAACATTAGAACATTTCTCAGCAGTAAAAAGAAATGAACTACTGGGGCACAAAACATAGGTTCTCAAAAACACGCTGAGCAAAAGAATTTAGACGTTAAGAAGTACAATACTGCATAATGTAGTAAATAGCACTAATGCAGGGTAAGAAAAAATAATGAGTGGCTGCCTTCTGGGTTCAGGGGATTATCTTGGAAGGGGCCTAAGGGAGCTTCCTAGGGTAAGGAAGAATGTTCTATATTTTGAAACAGATGTGGGTTACATGGGTGTATGTATTTGTCACAATAAAAACTCTACACTGAAGATCTATGGATTTCATTTTGTAAATGAGATCTCAATAAGAAAGTGGAATAAAAAGTATGTCAAGTGGCATTATATAATGTTTATGGATGATTACATACACACGCACAGATGATCACTTCTGTAATTTAACTTGGGCAGAAAAAGTACACACCAATTACAAGACTGTGGTTGCTTCTATCAGAAAGAAAGAAGGAAAGGGAATAATTATGATTGGGGAGGATACAAAGGGTCCTTTAACCACACTGTATTGTTTTACTTAAAACATATTTAAAGAAAAATTAGAATAATTAGGCAAAACATAGCTTTTCAAAGACTGTATGAATTACAGTTTTGATATGCTAACAGCTCTAAAAAGAACCAGTAAAACAAGGAAATAATTTATTTAAAAAAAAATTCAGAATTCTAATAGTTAAAAGTTAAACATATTAGCAAAAAAGAAATCTGCTTTAAGTCAGTGTTCCTTTACAGTTTGTCACTGAAAATATAAATAAGGTGTCAGAAAAGTCCCTTGCTTTATCTTTTTTTTTTTTTTTTTTTTTGTTGAGACGGAGTCTCGCTCTGTCGCCCAGGCTGGAGTGCAGTGGCCGGATCTCAGCTCACTGCAAGCTCCGCCTCCCGGGTTTACGCCATTCTCCTGCCTCAGCCTCCCGAGTAGCTGGGACTACAGGCGCCCGCCACCTCGCCTGGCTAGTTTTTTGTATTTTTAGTAGAGATGGGGTTTCACCGTGTTAGCCAGGATGGTCTCGATCTCCTGACCTCGTGATCCGCCCGTCTCGGCCTCCCAAAGTGCTGGGATTACAGGCTTGAGCCACCGCGCCCGGCCGCTTTATCTTAAATAAAATATTTTAGACAGCCAAAAGGGGATAAAGAAATTTGAATTCAACTATATGTTCAGGAAGAACACATTCAAATGTGGAATGTTAATTATAAGATAATCCAAGATTTAATGACACTGTTATCTGTTTAATAAAAATGAATAACATACAAATTAAGGGGGACCTTGTCAGTTATTTGAAAAACTACCAGGATGCATAAAATTTAGTAAAATTTGAAAACAAATATGTATACGAGCTAAAACACCCAAATAAAAACATATTTTTATTATGTGAAAGAAAAAACTTCACTACTTCCTCTCCATAAAAGATTAAAAAGAAGAGTTAAACAAATCCAAGTGAGGCTTCCAAGAAAGAAAAATATTGTTCTCTCTCACCTAGAAAATGTATGTTTAACTAGCTTAGAATAGGAATGGATGAGGACCATATTTATGACTTTGTTTGTTAATCATCCTACTGCTTGTTTTAGGAACACGCAAAATTCTCATTAATTCTTTTGGGATTACACATTTATTATAAATACTTCTATAATTTTGTGTAACATATCCCTTATAAATAAACTTTTTACATAGATAATTTATTTTTACTATTTCCTTGAAAACATACTACCCCTAATTATTAATAGGTACTCCTTGTATCTGCTTAGTAGTACAGTCACAACTACAGTGTGATTCTTTAATGGCATCAGCTATCTTTTTAGAAACTTGTCATATTTATATGCAACACTTTTTACAAAACAATTTTACATGATATTGCATCGGACTGTCACCAGAATCCAGCAAAATCAGTGAAACAAATTTTCTTATCTTATTCCATAAATGAAAAATAAAAGTTCAGTTTCAGAAGTTAGCAAGGTCATGAAGCTTATAGTAACAGGACTTGGGACATAAATTCTGAGTCCAAGATCATTCACAAATAAGTAATTTTCAATTTTTCTTAATACAGTAACTCAAAATACATTTTTGCTTAATTTTAACAATGAAAATTATGACCATTTTGCCATTATAATACAATTTTACAATAAAATGGCAGATGAAACAATGTAAAAAATTACAAAGAAAGGATAACAGGGTTTTTATTCAAGCATAGCAGGGTTGTTTTTGGAGAGATTCTCATTGAGAATTTCTGGTTATCATTATACTGTTGAAAACCAATACACTAGAGTTAGACAACTTACAAACAATAAATTATAAACTCATATACTAGTTCCCTGATATCAGCTATTAGTACTTCAGGACAGGGTATGGAAAGTTGTTTTCCTGAAAGATGTAAGAGGAAAAAAAAAAAATCACCTTTTTAAATGAAAGCAATTAAGCTGTCCTTTCAAATTTAGAATGTAAAGTATAGCAAAAGACAAAAAAGCTTAAATTCTCAAACAAATTTTATAAGGAGGTAGTGGTATAATTTTAACCTAATCAGTGTGTATAACATTATTACAATCAATAAGACTTATCAAGAGGTAGTCTATTTGATGGAGAATTTAGTTCAATTTAGAAATAGTAATTTCCTACCATGTACCAGACACTAATAAGATAAAAGTCAAGTCAGAATTTGAGAGGTGTTTGTGTGTGATCTTGGTTTTTATGTATGTGTTTTGAAAAATTAGTGCCAAGAGCTTTTCATCACCTAGCTTTCTTCACCTCTATCCTATTTTGTGCTTTCAAAAGGGCCAGTTAGATTTCTAGGTATCTGAATAGCAATATTAACATATGCCTTAAATATGTAAGGTAACCCTAAGATATCTATCACTGTCTGCATACAGGTAAAACTGCTAACAAAGGTAAAATCAGCTCCTATATGTAGATAAGAGGTAAATTTTAAAATAATGGGGGCAATTTATTAAAAAATATATAAAAGGCTAAAAACATAAGGAATGATGTTCAAACTAAAAATCAGAAAAATAACAAAACTATATAACATGTTCACTTTTATCCATGATATTGTTCAAACCACAAAGCCTAATAATATGTTAGCAAAAATGCCAAAAACAAAATGGATACTTTCACATGGTTTACCAATGTAAAGTGGAAAAAACTTTTTGGAGGACAGTTTGGATATAACTTGAAAGATTTTAAATGTGCAAACCTTTTGAGCAATTCTACTTCTGGAAGTCTTCTACAGAATTAACACGCACCAAGGATATTATCATCATTGTTAGGGCAAACAAACATCTGACGCTTACTCTGTGGCTTAGCACTATTCTAAACACAAAGCAACTTAATGATGTGAGTGGTATTTTTATCCCCTAATGTAAGAATGAAACTGAAAAGATGAATAACTTGCCCAATTATAGAGCTAGTAAATGACAAAGTTGGGATTCAAACCTTGGCAGTCTGGCTCATAAGACAGTACTCTTAACTACCCATACAACATAACAATAAAAATTACAAACAACTTAAATGCTGTCAACATAATGGTTTAATAAATTACAGTGCATTAATAATAAGGAATATTAAGCAGCTAAAAAACGAAGGTAAACTTATGTACTGACAAGGAAAGATCCCAAACAAGTGAAAAGAAGTGTCTGTGTGTGTGTGTGTGTGTGTGTGTGTGTTCATTTGTATGAAAATGTGTATTTTTAAAAAGGATTAGGGACATTTATCAAAGTACTTAAAATAGCTATCCTGGGGCAGAGAATTTAAGGAATTTCTTTAGTCAACAAAGACTCATGATTTACCAAATGAACTTCTATATTATTTTAATATCTTATGACAAAAATGTCTTGATTATTTATAGTTTTTAAAAGGCTAAAAAGAAAAACTACAACATAAATGACAATTTCTAGTAATGTTTTCTAAATAAGATTTCTAAAAATTCTTTATGAAATAATAGTTTTGTAATTCTAGTCTATGCTTTTAGAGCAAAGATATGTCACACGTTTACTTACAACTAGAAAACAAGTCACTATTGTAAGCCAAAATTACATTTTTATCTACCAAACTGCTCCTGTGACATTTACAACTAAATTTATGTTCTGAGAAAGTAGGCAACATTATCTTCTGTTTATTAAAACATGTAATAACATTCAACAAGTTAACAATTACACAATGATTACGTCAAAACCTAGGGCATTAATTAATGTGTTGTGCCTTATCAATGGTAATAAAGCATCTATTGAAATTAAAATGCCACATCACTTTACAAAACCCTTATCTTATGACTGAGCAATCTTAATGTAACAAATATATATGCTAGAGAAATTGCCTTCTAAATGTAAAAAAATCTTTTTTTTTTTTTAATACAAGAAAAGGTTTCAGCAAACTAGGGGGAAAACCCACAATTTCTAATAACAAAAATGTTAATTGCATATATTTTTTAAAGGCTTATTCTAACAATAAAAATGTCAACTCCAAATTTAAGGTTAAATTGAAGATTTACTATGCCAAGTTCCAATTAATTTGACTGAAGGCCACCTTGTTTTCAGACCTACAGGTGATTAAGCTAAGTTAAAATGGTAACATTTTTCTGTTCCCATACTTTTGTAGTTTTAGAGTGTTTAAGTGAAAATATTCAACTATAAATTAGGGAACGAGACAGAAAAAAAAAAAAGAAACCCAAACACAAAGATACAGGAAGTTTAACACAAACGTGTTTTGCAACAATATAAAAAGTCATGCTGTTTAAACTGTTGTGAAAACATCCTAAATATAGACAAGATGAGGAATATAAATACATTCTACTGGTGGATCCTGTTCAGATTAAACTGTTATAAATACCCTTATCAAACCTCTGTTACATTCAAAGGCACTTAAATGCTTGAGCACCAATTTTCTGTTCTGTGAAAAATAACATACCATTTATCAGTGAGTTGTAAAGATTATTTAGACAATGCAATGTATTAACACAGACAAGCAATTAACACAGTGCCTATTACACAGCAAATATTCAATGAATGTTTCATTTAAAAATTATAAAGTCCCCAAACAAATTCTAAAGCCCAAATAAACCAGTATTACATTTCCATATTTGCCACATACTGTACACTGTGTTAAATACTGTCAGTATCAAGATCCAAGAGAAGCATGAGATATAATTTGTGTCCTAGAGGCTTAATTTTAAAAATGGCTTTCAAGTTGTCAGTTTTTACCATAAGTTCCATAGATGGAAAACGGAAAAATAAAAGAAAATAAAGAAAAAATAATAAAAAAACAAAGTGGATCTGCATATCATATGGAAAGTTGTCCATGAATTAAATCAATGCTATTTCCAAAGCTATTTTAAATAACATTTTAAAAAAGAAGTTTGCATGACAAGGAAAGAATTACAGAGCTGACACAAAAATAGTTATAAATAAACCATTTAAAAATGTAGAAGATGCTGATTTCTATTTCTAGTAATTGTAAGTTAGATAATTTGGACCAAAATTGTGAGAGAATCTAGAAGTTTTTAAAAATTTCTTAAAAACTGAGGAACTAAATCCATTATTTCAACAACACATTAGAAGGTGAAGTGAGATTTAGTGACATAGAGGGAGGATCAGAAGCTATAATCCAGAATATGGCATGAGACTGAAAAATGGAAAATGAAAGAAAGATATTGAGGATACAGTGAGAAGATATAATGGATATACAACCAGAGGCTCAGAAGGAGGATGTAATATTTGAAGAAACGATAGATGCGAGATTTTGTAGAACTGAGGTGGCAACCCAAAATTTAGAAGATGCTTGTCATGGTATCATGATGGAGATACCTAAATTAATAATACCACATTAAAGTGATGCTTTTTCAAGAAGCTACTTTCAAGATGAAACAGAAGAAATGTTGGAAGAAGCTCCAAAATTTTTGCACAAAACAATGACACACAGGAATCCAAATGATATTAGCAAATTTAAATGTTTACTTAAAACAAAATTTGGGTGCAATATAAACTTTAAAGCAGATGAGAATTACTCCTTTAACATGCCTATTTAGTAAGTTTGGAAATGTTTACCATCAAATGATAACAATTTAATTATTTATTTTATTATACTTTAAGTTCTGGGGTACATGTGTAGAACGTGCAGGTTTGCTCCATTAGTATACACGTGTCATGGTGGTTTGTGCACCCATAAACCCATCATCTACATTAGGTATTTCTCCTAATGCTATCCCTCTCCCAGCCCCCCAATCGCCTGATAGGCCTTGGTGTGTGATGTTCCCCTCCCTGTGTCCATGGGTTCCCACTGTTCAACTCCCACTCACGAGTGAGAATATGTGGTGTTTGGTTTTCTATTATTGTGTCAGTTTGCTGAGAATGATGGTTTCCAGTTTCATCCATGTCCCTGCAAGGACATGAACTCCTTCTTTTTTATGGCTGCATAGTATTCCACAGTGTGTATGTGCCACATTTTCTTTATCTAGTCTGCCACTGATGGGCATTTGGGTTGGTTCCAAGTCTTTGTTATTGTGAACAGTGCCGCAATAAACATACGTGTGCAAGTGTCTTTATAGTAGAATAATTTATAATCCTTTGAGTATATACCTAGTAATGGGAATCCTGGGTCAAATGGTATTTCTTGTTCTAGATCCTTGAGGAATCACCACACTGTCTTCCACAGCGATTGAACTAATTTACACTCCCACCAACAGTGTAAAAGTGTTCCTATTTCTCCACATCCTTTCCAGCATCTGTGGTTTCCTCACTTTTTAATGATCGCCATTCTAACTGGCATGAGATGGTATCTCTTTATCTGTGGTTTTGCTGTCTGCATTAACCTGAGGTCCAAAAATATTAAATAAAAAATTCATAACTTTTGAATTGCACGCTGTCCTAAATAGTGTGATGAGATTTTGTACTGTCCCACTTGAGATATGAATCATCTTTTGTCCAGCATGATATACTACACATCCAAAGATCAGATTGACAGATCTTTTCAGGTCACCAAGAAAGGTGAGTACAGTACAGTAAGATATTTTGAGAGAAACCATATTCACATAATTTTTATTACAGTATATTATTATCATTGTTCTATTTTATTAGTTATTGTTAGTCTCTTACTATGCCTAATTTATAAATTATCACATATATGTATGCCTAGGGAAAAAAAAAACAGTATTTATAGGGTTTGGTACTATCCATGTTTTCAGGCATCCACTAGGGGTCTTGGAATGTAGCCCCTGCACATAAAGGGGAACTTTGAAAGAAAACTGAAAAAAATGAAATTAAAAACAACAACAACAAAAAAAGGTACTTAGTGATATTAATGTTTAGTACACATACACAAATGGCTTGCTGAAGCAAAACAAATGGAGACAACCGCAACATACTCCAAACATGATTCCCAATAAGCAATTCAGTGGGTAAAATAAAGGAGTGGGCCAGGTGCAGTGATTCATGCCTGTAACCCCAATACTTTGGGAGGCCAAGGCAGGTGGATCACTTAAGGTTAGAAGTTTGAGACTAGCCTGGCTAACATGGTGAAACCCCATCTCTACTAAAAATACCAAAATTAGCCAGGAGTTGTGGCACACCTGTAGGCCTAGCTACTTGGGAGGCTGAGGCAAGAATCACTTGAACCTGGCAGCTGAAGGTTGCAGTCAGTGGAGATCCACCATTGCACTCCAGCCTGAGTGACAGAGAGAGACTCCATCTCAAAATAAATAAATAAATAAATAAATAAATAAATAAAATAAAGGAGTGGATAGTCAGTACTTGCTACTTGAAGCACTGATGCAAGGCACTTGTCTCTGTTTAGCGACTTAGAAAAATGTAGTATATTGTCAGCACTCATTCTGTCTTAGCACAGAGCCTAAATATTTTAACATTCTGCCTACTGAAGTCTAGTTAACTACTCTGTGGCTTTTTTGTCGTTACTTTTAATTTCTAAGCCAATCGATTTTTCTGCCTTACTGGAACACTTGTTTTTCTCAGGCCATAAAGAAAATAGCAAACTACTAATACACAGAGCATGGATGAGTCTTAAAATTTATTACACCCAGTTAAATCAATCACAAAAATACTGTATAATTCTAGAAGAGAAAAAATTTATAGTGGTAGAAACAAGATCCGGATCACATGGTTGCTTCTGGTGGAGAGGGAACCTGATTGGCAAGAGACACAATGGAACTTTCTGGAGTGATAAAAATATCCCATCTTGTGGTGTAAGTTACACAAATGCATGCATTATTCAAAACTGATCCAACTATACACTGAAAATGTGGGTATTTTAATTATGTGTATGTAAATTATGCACAAGTTAAAAAATTTAAACTATTACAGAATTCCCTCAGTACCATTCAGCGAGATTTCTAATTAGTTAAATAGAGGAAATTCAACAGTTTCTTCTTAATCTTTATTCTTCTATCTACCCACTTGTAGTGCAGTGCAAACAGAACCAAGGAATTCAAGTGACTTTCATTTTAAGATCTACAAACCTCTAGAAATTATCTTCCTGCCCCTAATACAAATCAGTAACTCATTTTTCCCCATTTTATCTCAAAGTAAGATCCTGTCTTTTGAGGTATTTCCATAGAATGGAGAAGAGTTCATGCTACTTTACATATGGAAACTGAGACTTCAATCTCAAGCTTAGAGGCTGATCTCCAAGACTTTGCTATTACTTTCACTTCATGAGACAAGACTACTGATCCCGTATTAGTTTAAAAAAAAAAGTTAGAAGCCATCTTTCTTTGCAGCTATCAAATATGTGACCACCTATTTAGCTTTCGCAAAATCTAGCCATTTATATTTTATGGCTGACTCTTTCCTTGTGCTCTTTTTCTTGAGAGGTAATTTTTCTTAGCAAAGGCATTGATCAACAAAAGAGGCTACATCAACAGCTTGAAAGTAAATTCATCTAAAGATCTGTTTTTCTCCTTGACATCTGAAGAGTGGTTCCCAGACGTATTGCTGGTATGTTTTGGCACTTTTTACAAGAATCTAAAGCTCCCAATCTTCTAATAGGTTTTGACTTTTGTCACTGCTAATGAGTTAGCTATAAAATTCTCTCCAAATTTCATTGTACTCCTCTTGTGTCCTGATATGTTTTGTCTTTTACACTGACAGTAAGCTACTCCTCCATGTCCCCTAATGCTATCCTTCTTTTAAAATTTGCAGCCTAAAAAGCACGATTTGCCATAACTTACCCTCTTATCAGCTCTATCAAGAAAACACAATTCAATTTTATTGCTTTATGTTTTGAGCATTAAAAAATAAGCAGCTGAATAGTTTTTCAGGTTATTTCTCACATTAATTAATTAAATGCAGATTGCTTTATTTTCTTCAATCATTCTATAAATTCTCCGATTATTTTAGAGAGTTGATCACATACCAATCTTAATCTTGTCCTCTTTCAAATTCATCTGCTTATTTAGGATTTTCAGTTTTGAAATTGCCTTATAGTGTGATTGCCTTATAGTTTTTAGCATAAGATGCTAACCTTGTGTCATTTTAATTCAAATGGAATCTGTTTTTCCCAATACATCTTATGTACCTAAAGGATATCTTCTAGTTCTTGAGAAGACAGAATAGTCTAGAACCTATGACACTGGCTTGACTGAATTCTGTATGTTTACAACATTTTAGGTGATTAGGAGGGTAAAGACTTCACTACCTACAAAATCTCATAGAGGCAGTCGGAAAAAAATAAAGTGAAGAGCATCAAGCAAAAGTTTTATCTTATGTCACTTCTAAAGGTATACATCAAAATTACAACACTCATGGAAGTTTACTTTAGTGAGGAGTACTAAAGCACATGTCCTAATTCCAAGATAAAACCAGATCCAAAAGTTACATTTTATTTAGGATTGTACCATATATGACAGGATAAAAGTTTTGGTTAAAAGTCTGAGGCGGGGTGCAGTGGCCATGCCTATAATCCCAGCTCTTTGGGAGGCCGAAGTGGGTGGATCACGAGGTCAGGAGTTTGAGACCAGTCTGGCCAACACGGTGAAACCCTGTTTTACTAGAAATACAAAAATTAGCCGGGCATGGTGGCATGCGTCTGTAATCCTAGCTACTCAGGAGGCGAAGGCAGGAGAATCATCTGATCCCAGGAAGCAGAGGTTGCAGTGAGCCAAGATCACGCCACTCCACTCCAGCCTGGGCGACAGAGCGAGACTCTGTCTCAAAACAAAAAACAAACCAAAAAAAAAAAAAAAATTTGCAGGTAGGCCAGTCATGGTGGTTTATACTTTTAATCCCAGTACTTTGGGAGGCTGAGGCAGGCAGATTGCTTGAGCCCTGGAGTTTAAGACCAGCCTGGGCAACATAGTGAAACCCTATCTCTACAAAAAATACAAAAATTAGCCAAGTGTGGTAGTGTGTGCCTGTAGTCCCAGCTACTCTGGAGGCTGAGGTGGGAGGATCACCTGAGACTGGGAGGCAGAGGTTACAGTGAGCCACAATGGTGCCACTGCACTCCAGCCTGGGTGACAGAGCGAGACCCTGCCTTAAAAAAAAAATAAAGGTTTGCAGGTAGTTTCTCTGTCAGTTCTTTTTTATCTTTGTTTAAATATTAATTATTCACTCAATAAACCTTGGCCCTTTTCACACTAGATCACGGTTTCTCAACCGTGGCACTACTGACATTTTGGGATTTGTAATTCTTTGTTTTGAGGGGTTGTCCTATGCATTTTGGGATGTTCAGCAGCAACCCTGGCTTCTATCCACTAGGTACCAGTAGTATCTCTCAGGTATAACAATCAAAAATGTCTCTAGACATTGCCTAATGTCCCCTGAAAGGTCAAATAGACCTTGCTTGAGAACCACTACAACTAGACCAAAATATATTTTAAAAAATCTCAACAGAGATTTAGGAATTATCTAAAGCTGTAAAGTACCTTCCAAGGTTGCTGTCCAGGTATCATATAAACTAAACTAATTTAGAACAAAACTTCTAGAGTAAAGCATAATTATTTCTATATATCAGGTACTAGATAATTATTATCTGAACTAAAGAATTATGAATAATAATTCTATTTGTGCTAGACATTTTTGTTAGATGGGTACTTCCTACTCATTTTAAAGATTAAATGAAACACAAAGAGAGATTTAATAGGAAGATGAAATACAAGATGCAGTCAGAAAGGAAGCCAATGTGATAGAAATTTTAAGCATTCTGATTTTTATTACTGACATTTCAAAAGATGCAAGATAACATTTACTGCTTGACTTCTATGTATCTAGGGGCTATTACATACATGTTATTACCTAGTTAATTCATGAAGTCTTAAGAAAATGTAAACACTTAAGAAAATAGAAAATGGATATATTTTCTTCGTATTTTTGTAAAATTGTTTAGCTGTTAAATATTATACAGAGAGAATATTAAGAGGCTTTACTCTTATAGGTCAATCGCCATATTCTTTTGAGGAGTATGATTCATAAGAAATTATACTATAGTTTATTGTCCTCCTTTTCCTCTCATTCTAAATTATGACATTCCTCTCAAAATGTAAAGTTGAAAGACTACCTTCATGATATCCGCTTCCTCTGATAATCTTATAGAATTGGAACCATGACCTTATGAACTATTTTCATTCATCAACTCTTTGGCCAAGTAAACACTGTTCATGATTTTTAAAAGGCTGATACCAAAGAAAAATTATGATTCGACTTGAATTTTGAACAGATATAAAGGCTCTTACCTACAAGCAACATTTGGATCAGCATTTCTTGAAAGTAGTAGCTCTACACACTTCAAGATCTGTTCCTCTGAGCCATGAGCAGAACATGCAGTTATCAAAATAGTTTGCTTATCTATAGTGAATAGAAAAGTGAGGGAAAACCCCCATACATCAAGAGCATCTATTTGATGTCTTTACCACTCAAAACATTCTATTATTGCACTCTAAAACTCTATAACCTCCTCCCGAATCTCTCACTCTTAGCAGATAACTTTGTCTTCCTTCATCAAAAGATGAGATAAGACATGAATCCCTTCAGTCTCCAAAGTTTATCTATAAGTCATTTAACTTCCTTCCCCTCTTATTCCCATTACTTCAAGAGAACAGAAAGTGGTTAAGGACATGGACATAGCCACACTGTCTGGATTTGAACAGTTTTTGTTAAAATTTGCCTTGCTAAGCTCATGTTTGGGAAACAATGATCTATATTCCCTGATTTCACTTCTTACCCATTTGAAAGCTCCTGAAATCTGGCTTATAAACTACCCTACTGAAATTGCTGTAACTGCCACATCCATTGGTTTGGTTTCTTTTCAGTACTTTTGTACTTGATCTTTCTGAACTCATTGTTTTCTAAAACTCTTCTTCCCTTGGCTCTCATGGTGTCAGCAAAGATTAGAGTAAATTAAACACAAAAAACACCTATTTTGAATTAAGACTTCAAAACAGGTCACCACAGCTATGATTCACATTAGTGGTTCAATATTGACAGAGCATATTCTAGTCCCAATCCTGCCACTGAGAAACTGTAACTCCTGTGATGTCTTAACATCTCATCAGATCTAATATACAGATAAGAACCTAATATCTGCCCTTTGTATGTGATAGGGTTATTGTGGGACACATAAAGGAACTTATGTGTATATTCTGTGAAAAATATATTTTATAACTCTAAGTATCCCTCTGATTACAAGGAGGGAGAAGTATAAAAATAATAATTATTAATTTTTTGAGCACAATATTTTATACACTTTTGAAAACCTCATTCCTAGGCATAGCTTTCATTGAGTAATTTTTCTTTTTTTTGAGACAGTGTCTCACTCTGTTGTCCAGGCTGGAGTGCAGCAGCATGATCATAACTTACTGCAACCTCAAACTCCGGGGTTCAAGCAGTCCTTTTGCCTCAGCTTTCTGAGTAGGTGAGGTCGTAAGTGTGTGCCACCACCTCCGGTTAATATGTTTTTATTTTTAGCAGAGACAAAGTCTCACTATGTTGTCCAGGCAGATCCTGAACTCCTGGGTTCAAGTGATCCTCCTGCCAAGAACTCCCAAAGTGCTAGTGCTAGGATTATAAGCATGAGCCACTATGCCTGGCCAAGTGATATTTTTAAATGATACCATAAAAAGAAAAACCTAACAGAAAAAATTAAACATGAAACTGTTGTTAAGACAGAAATTTATGTAAACTATATAAATGAGAAAAAAGAATAAAATTGTAGGTATAAAATTAATGTAAAAATCAATTCTAAAATGAAACCTATACCTGAAATTATGAAGCAAATTTAGTTGTCTATTGAAAATATGTTAAAAATAAGTAATCAGGAATTCAATGTAATAATTAAACTGGATTTGCTCATATACTGTTGTTCTTCTAACACTCAAAGTACTACTGAATGGAAATTATTTAGTAACAAGGACAAAGATGGATTTCATGAACTATCTTTGAAATAACTTTGAGTGATGTAATTTGGAGTTTAGTTTAAAATTCCAGACTGATTTTCAAGTAATTTGCACTAAATTACAAGCTTTTTAATGTTTCTTTCAAAGAATTTTTCCTTTAAAAACAACCAAAACCTTAAAGTTAAAGGTATATAATAACAACCAGTTATAAAGATACTGTAACTGGAATTTATGTTTTTGGAAAGAGTTTTTCAGAATATGTATGGCTTCTAATTTGATTTTGTATAGTATTTACATAATATAATAAATAGAAAGGTTACTTCAAACTGCTTTAGTTTTTTTTCACTTTATATAATAGCTACTTGGAAATCAAGGAATCATAGTAAGCATAATCATTTAAGTTATCTGAAACATCTTACCCTTCTCAAAGCTTGCATTAGCACCTCTGTCCAGAAGGACCCGAACCAGCTCTGCATTGGCAACACTAGCAGCATACATAAGGGGAGTCCATCCATACTGAAAGGTGGAATCTACACTAATGCCTGTCAATATAAAAACAAGCTTTTAAAAGCCCACTACCACCAAAGAAAAAAATCAGCCACCTTATATGCTTAAAGTACTGTGTAAAGTGACGTACATCAAGTACTTTATTCCACCATGGGAAGTTTTGGTAATAATGGCTTCCAAAAAAGAGAAAATAGTTCTATTGGGACGTTAATACAATTTGCTAAGTTCAGTTTCGCTACAGGCACTACGTTCCAAGAGACTGATCTGACTGATGTTTTGTCATATAATATGTAACTGAGTATGTATATATTATAACTGGTTTTTACATGCTACCTTTTTTTCTCTAGGGGAGCTGGGAAAGGTTTCACAGAGGTAAAATGTCTTTTAAATTAGAATATTATCCCTGGGCAATATCAATTATCTCTATGGTTGAAAATACCACATATATCCCTCAAAAACCTTTAACTTTACTCCGAACACTAAACTTACCCATGGGTGACTGATAAAACATGAAGCTAAAAAGATAGGTTAGGGTTAGATTATGAAAGCTCTCTTAAGAAATGCAGACTCTGTTTTTGATCCAGAAAATGACATCATTACATATGTATTATAAAGAAAACATAGATACCACTATTGAAAATGGGACAGGAGGCAAGGAAACTAGTTATAAGGCAGGAAGTTTATAAGAAAATCAGAGCAAGGGCAGTGGAGACAGAAAGGAAGGAAAACAAAAGGACATTTCAAAGGCAGGGTCATCAGAATTTAAAATTACTTGGAGGAGGAGGTATGATGGAAAAGAACAAGTTAAAAATGACTATCAAGTTCTACCTTGGACAATCGAATGACAAGCAGTGAGCTAAAATAAAGGGAGATATCAGGTACTGAAAGTAAGTTTTGTTTTTGTTGTTTTTGTTGCTGTTTTTTAGATGGGATCTCACTTTGTCACCCAGGCTGAAGCACAGTGGCATGATTACAGCATACTCAACCTCCCAACTAGCTCCGACTATAGGCACGTGCCACTATACTGGGATAATTTTTTTTTTTTTGTAGTGGTGGAATCTCACTATGTTGCCAAGGCTGGTCTCAAACCCTTGGCCTCAAGCAATTCTCCCACCTTAAGCCTCCCAAAGTGCTGGGATTACAGGTGTGAGTCACTGGTCCTGGCCAAGAGATCATGACTTAAGTAGCAATCTTTCTCTTAAATCTATGAAATATTTGCTAATCGCAAGGAAATATTTTTCTGTTTCAAAGAAGGAAAACTTGCATGTGAAACACCACTGAAGGTGGGCCTACCTTTAATACCTTGTACTTTACAGGTTCTATTGTCTTTGGCTATAAAATGTCCTATGTGCACAGATTAAGGTCACATCACAGAAGAAATGCAGACTTGGTGGGGTTTGGGGGTGTCACTTTTTTGATTGTATAAACACTGGGTCACTGAAAGACTATATATGTCTAATTTCTAATTGTCTAATTTTAATTGATATAAGGTACATAATAATCATTACGAGAAAACATTAAACTATCTTAGTATAGACATATACTGCTAGCCCTACTTGTCTTCTCTAACAAGTCTTCCTCTTTAAACTGCTTCAATTGAAAGCATATCAATGAGATCAGAGAAAAGATCATTGCTTTCTCAATTTACTGAGAGTACTGCTCAAACTGTGATAGCAAAGATAGAAAGGAAAATACGTGAAGAAAAAGAAGCAAAGGCCAGGTGCAGTGGCTCACGCTTGTAATCCCAACACTTTGGGAGGCCAAGGTGGGTGGATCATGAGGTCAGGCGAACGAGACCATCCTGGCTAGCACAGTGAAACCCTGTCTCTACTAAAAATACACACACACACACACACACACACAATTAGCCAGGCTCTGTGGCAGGCGCCTATAGTCCCAGCAACTTGGGAGGCTGAGGCAGGAGAATGGCGTGAACGGGAGGGGCAGAGCTTGCAGTGAGCCAAAATCATGTCACTGCACTCCAGCCTGGGCAACAGAGCGAGACTTCGTCTAAAAAAAAAAAAAAAAAAAAAAGCAGTAAATGTGGCATTATAGTATAAAAATTCGTACTAAAATTCTAACTTAATATTTAATCTCTAATATTTAACATAAATTACTAAGCACATATTATGTTCCAGGCATAGTGCAAAAAAAGGTAGGTTTCAAAAAGATGAACACAGTATATTTACAGAGCTCAAAAACATTCAAAGTAATACTATATTGTTTAGGGATATAGTAAAAGTATAAAGATACTCATAAGAATGATAAACATCAACTATAGAAAAGTAGTTATCTCCAGAGGGGTACCTTTCTTTTCTGAATGTCTAAAATATGTCATACTTTAAAGAAAATTGAAAATGATAGTACACAGAACAAAAACTGGAGACATCTTCAAATGGTTAAAAGTGGCTGACTCAAAATGTGCTTTTATTTTTAGAGTTTTCAATTGGTGCAGAAACATGTTTCAAAAACAACAATGACTTTGAAAGGCAAAAAATTAACAATATTTTAAAAAACAGTTACATAATGACATCTGGAAGGAAATACCCTAAAACAGGAGTTAACCTGTGAAAGTGAGGCATCAGCACTAAGGGGAATGAGAGTGATGGTAAAGAAATCTTTCTACTTCTACCTATATTTCTATTACTGGCTTTTAAAAATGAACTTTAAAAATTTTTGTAATTAAAAACAAATTTCAAATGGTTGACTAAATAACTACTTAGCAGCAGGCTCTGTTCAAGAGACTGTAAACCTCTAACCTGCCCATCAATCATATCAAGTCTTAATCCTTCAAAAGCCTCTATCATGTTAACTGTACCTAGTCCCATTACTCCTAAGGCAAATTTTCTTTTCTAAAACAAATATCTGCTTATTCCACCCCATGCTATGTACGCTATACATATATTAACATTAGGTGTTCAGGCCTCTTTCTACTTATTCAGTTTATTCAATTTCATTTTTCAATTACAAACTCAAGTTCCATTGTCCAAAAAGTCATACAGATCCTTCTCATTTCTTACAAGAATAACAGCTAATGTTTACATAATTCCTATATGTTCTAAGTCCTTTAAAAGTGTATTTTAATTTTCCCCCTTGCCAACAACCCTTTGATATAATAATCCTCATTTTAAAACGGGCAGAAATTGAAACTTAGGAAGATTTGGTAACTTAGTCAAGGTTACAAAGTTATCAAGTGGCACAGTTAGAATCAAACCCAGATCTGTCTTGTTTTCAAAATTATTTACTTTTCAGTAAATTATGCATTGATTCTAGCATAGAATAAAAACATTATGCTATATATAATCACATCTAACTACCTTGTGTGTGAATGTTTTGTACCTACAATGACAAAAACCACAATTACTTTTGCACCAACCTAAAGTAAATGCTTGTTATTCCTGTGAGTAATTTCAATCATTATAATCAATAATTTACATTTCTATGTGAAGGTAATTAAAAATTTTTTTTCATTTAATCCACACACAGACAAAAAGTCATGAAGCCCAGGACAGAATTATGATGCTTTACATAAAGAAACATGCTCTCTGGCTGGGCGCGGTGGCTCATGCCTGAAATCTCAGCACTTTGGAAGGCCAAGGTGGGTGATTACTTGAGGTCAGTAGTTCGAGACCAGCCTGGCTGACGTGGTGAAACCCTCGTGTCTACTAAAATTACCAAAATTAGCTGGGCTTGGCTACTGGTGCTTTTAGTCCCGGCTACTCGGGAGGTTGAGGTGGGAGAATCGCTTGAATCCCGGCCCCCACATGGAGGCTGCAGTGAGCCAAGATGGTGCCACTGCACTCCAGCAGGGCGACAGAGCGACGCTCCATCCCCTCCCCTCAACCCCCAAAAATGAAAATTGATGCTCTCAAAGCTTAAATGCTTCTTCCAAGAAACCAGAGTAGGCAGTAAGCTGGAAGAAATTATCCATATACTTATTCTGATTCCTAGCTCAGGCCTCATTCCACCGGCACACAAAAAAACTGTAACGAGAAAAACTAAAATGTACTCGAACCAATTCTTAAGAAACATACAACAGGCAGGGCACGGTGGCTCATGCCTGTAATCCCAGCACTTTGGGAGGCTGAAGCAGGCGGATCACGAGGTCAGGAGATCGAGACCACAGTGGCTAACATGGTGAAACCCCATCTCAATTAAAAAAAAAAAAAAAAATTATCCGGGCATGGTGGCACAAGCCTGTAGTCTCGGCTACTCAGGAGGCTGAGGCAGGAGAATCACTTGAACCCGGGAGGTGGAGGTTGCAGTGAGCCAAGATCGCGCCACTGTACTCCAGCCTGGGCCACAGAGCGAGACAACATTCCCCCTCGTCCCCGCCACCCAAAGAAAAGAAAAGAAAAAAGAAACATACAACATTACAGCAGAGTAAATGAAGAGAAAATTAAGAATGATCAGAGTGGGACAGGATTAGAGTAGGCCTCTTGCTTGAAGGAGGTGGAAGAACTGATGGAAGATAAATAGGGTGGCATTCCAAATGTAAGGAGAGAGTAAGAAAATAAGACAGGCAGGACTTAGAGTCAACGAATATTATGCAGGATAACTTATATTAACATTTGTTGTGTTTCCATTAGAAAAGCAACATAAATCTTTTAAAAATAAGGAATCCTTGCGAACTTAAGACAGTTGTGTTCAGGTGAAACTGTCCTTATCTCTCACCAGAATCTAGGAGCTCCTGGATCAATGAAACATCTCCGATGGTCATTGCTTTCTTAAATTTTTCTTTCTTTTCTTCAATGGGTAACAGCCCTTTCAATTTCTAGAAAAGTGTACAGTTTTAAAAAATTCTTGTTATATATAGTTTTGTTTCCACCTCATCAGGAAACAATGATGTTTGGTTAAGTACATAGGTTTTTTTCTTGGCTTTATCTTGACCAAGATACAAAGTTTGAAAAGAATTCGTGTCCAAAATTATCTTTCAAGGGAATAGGTAATGATGGATCCAAACCCAAGTGAAGAGCTACGACGACCTAAAGAAGAGTATTTGGTGGTAACCACAGTTGGGGAACAGGAGGAAATTTGTGCGGTTTGCTTAAGTACACACGCCCGTATTTCCACTGGGAAAAAGGGAAATGCATGCGAGGAAGTGAGAGGTTTCACCAGGCTGGGCCTCCCCTTCGAGGGCCAGGGAAGGCCGAAACCAGGTGTGGTCAAGACAAGGCCTCCTCTGCTACCTGAGACGTCCGGTCGAGATACCCAATCTCCCAGCCGTCATCCTCGCTCTCGCTACTCTCCCCTCCGCCGGCCACTGGCAGGCCGCGTAGCGCGCCCGCCGCCATGCTAGCCAAGGCAGCTCTCTGTGGGCAACGCGCGTCCTTCAGTTCTCCAGGCGCATGCGCACCGGGGTGGGGCGTGCGTAGGGATGCGCGGGAAGCAGCGACGTGCAAGCGCGCGGGTCTGGAGCCCTTCAACGCAGGCGCACAGCGGCCCGCTGCTCACCTCCGTGCCCCGTCCCTAACCTTGAGGCTTCTTGAGGTGAAAACCTGGCGTGTCTAACACTGGTGACAAAGTTCGTGCGCAAGGCTCCTGCTGGCACTTCCAGTTCCTCTCAGGTACTTACCTTTCGACCTCTTGAAAGTATTTGCTTGATGAGATTCTTGCTCGGCAAAGAATGCCTTACTTGTGGCAGGAGCACACTAGGATTTAATGGCAAGTAAGACTAGACTTTCCCCGCCATCCTTTTCATCTGCCCCCTGCCAAACGTCTGTTAAATCTGTATCCCCTGGGAGACGGACTCTTCCTCGGAGCACCTCTCTCAGGAGCACCACTCAGACATTCAAGAAGCCCCTCCACAAGTAGGAGCCGACAAAGGAGCCAGGAGAAAATACTGCCGCAAAGAATTCTTCCTTTTCATTTCATGTGATCTTAGATCTCACCTTAGATTTAGAAGCTTCAGACCATCAAAACACTTCCCCGCTATGTAGTGTAGATGTCCTAGAGGAAAATATGAAAGGAGGGGGTTTCCGGGTACAGTGGATCCAAAGAGCCAGAAAGAAAGAAATGACTTAAACGGTCAGAGAGCAAATAATTCAAACAGCTCCCGGTGGAAGTGGCCCAAGCTCAAACTCATCTTTCTACATGGTAGAAATGTAGAAAGGTTCTAGATGGTAGAACTTCTAGATGTTGGTAACACAGTGATTTTCTTTGCCACCACAGAAAAGTAGATCTACCAAGAAACGGGGCATATTATATGTATCTCAAAATAATAGCCATGTACTATTATTTGAAAGCTTTTGCTGTTTTTTTCTTGCAGATTCTTTGATAAAAGATTTTGAAATTATTTACTTCAGAGGCTCAGAGGTAAGTATTTTTAAGTACTTTAGCTATTTGGGGGCCACATCTGTCTTTCTAAATGCATTCATTCAATAAATGCTAGGGATTACTTAGTACAGCCAAGTGCAACTAGGTTTGGGGAGACAATGTCAAAGATAAACCATGGAGCCTCGTGGAGCTCACTTTAATAAGTAGAGTTAGACAATGTGCAAGGAAACAAAAACACTATTGCAGATTGTAAGTGCTTCAAAAGAAACAAGTGTGCTCAGTTTCTGGAATCAAACCACTTTGGTGTTTCCTGGGGGAATCACTAGCTGTAGCTGTGTGCCCTTGGGCGATTTACTTAGCATCTATCTGGGTATGAGCTAACTTATCTGTAGAAGGGAGGTGATGATAGTACCCACCAAATAGAATTGTTCTGAGGACTAAATGAAGTAATAGGCTTGGAATAAGGCCTGTCTCAATGTAAGAGGTAGATTTTAGATAGGGTAGTCAGACCTGTGGAGAGTCCTAAATAACAAGCCATATAAGAGTGGAAGAATAGAGCTTTCCTGGCAGTGGAGAGGAATATTACCAAGGTCAACAAACAGATGGGAAAAAAGCTCATCACTGACCATTAGAGAAATGCAAATCAAAACTACAATGAGATATCATGTCAGCCAGTCAGAATGGCAGTTATTAAAAAGTCAAAAACAACAGATGCTGGTGAGGTTGTGGGGAAAAATAAATTCTTTCACACTGTTGGTGGGAGTGTAAATTAGTTTAACCGTTGTGGGAGACACTGTGGTGATTCCTCAAAGATCTAGAGGCAGAAATACGATTTGACACAGTAATCCGATTACTGGGTATACACCCAAAGGACCATAAATCATTCCTTCATAAAGATATGGGCACGTGTATGTCCATTGCAGCAGTGTTCACAATAGCAAAGACATGGAATCGACCTAAATGCCCATCAATGATAGACTGGATAAAGAAAATGTGGTACATATATACCATGCAATATTATGCAGCCATAAAAAGGAATGAGATCATGTCCTTTTCAGGGACATGGATGGAGGTGGAAGCCATTATCCTCAGCAAGCTAATGCAAAAACAGGAAAACAAATGCTGCATGTTCTTACTTATAAGTGGGAGCTGAATGATGAGAACATGTGGACACAGGTGGGAACAACATATACTGGGGCCTGTCACAGGGTGGGGGTTGGGAGGAGGGAAAGCATCAGGAAGACTAGCTAATGGATGCTGAGCTTAATACCTAGGTGATGAGATGATCTGTGTAGCAAACCCTCATGGCACATGTTTACCTCTGTAACCTGCACATCTTGCACATGTAGCCCTGAACTTAAAATAAAAGTTGGAAAAAAAAAAAAAAAAAAAAACTTCTAGGCACCAAGCAAAGGATTCAACATTCAATAAGCCTGGACTGGCATGCATTATTGAACTCAAAATATATTTTGTCTCCTCTTTGGCTTTTTACATGCCTTGCTCCCTTGCTGAATACTTATTTTCTCTGTTTCCAAATCAAAATAGTGGATAATACTAAGCAATTAACTACTCTCAAGTTTATATATTGTGTGTTCAAAAGACCAGCCAACATTTCTCATTTCCATGTTACAGTGATGTAATCCAACCCCGAGGGTACACTTAACTCTTAAATGAACTGAATAAATTAAAATTTTAAGCTGAAAAAAAAATAAATAGGATTTGGTGACTGGATATAAAGGATGAGCGGGAGAGAGGAGTCAAAGCTGGTAAGACAAGAATAAGAACGAGGAAAAGTTTTTGAGGAAACAGGTAAGGTTTGTTCTGCAGAGACACATCTAAAAAGCTAAGGAACATCCATGTCCAGTTAAGGTCCAAAGTTCCCCAGAGAGGCCTGGGCTATCCAGCTTTAGAAGTCACTTCCTAAGAAGTAATAATGGACATATTAAAGTAATAATGTTATCAAAGGAGAAGGGATAGGATAAGATGAGAGGGTCAAGAATATATTCTTAGGGACTGACTATTTCTTTTTTTTCTGTTTTTTTAATTATTATTTTCAATTATTATACTTTAAGTTCTAGGGTACATGTGTACAACGTGCAGGTTTGTTACATATGTATACGTGTGCCATGTTGGTGTGCTGCACCCATTAACTCATCATTTACATTAGGTGTATCTCCTAATGCTATCCCTCCCTCCTCCCCTAACCCCATGACAGGCCCTGGTGTGTGATGTTCCCCATCCTGTGCACAAGTGTTCTCATTGTTCAATTCCCACCTATGAGTAAGAACATGCGGTGTTTGGTTTTCCATCCTTGCGATAGTTTGCTGACAATAATGGTTTCCAGCTTCATCTATGTCCCTACAAAGGACATGAACTCATCCTTTCTTATGGCTGCATAGTATTCCATGGTGTATATGTGCCACATTTTCTTAATCCTGTCTATCATTGATAGACATTTGGGTTGGTTCCAAGTCTTTGCTATTGTGAATAGTGCCAGAATAAACATACGTGTGCATGTGTCCTTAAAGCATCATGATTTATAATCCTTTGGATATATACCCAGTAATGGGATGGCTGGGTCAAATAGTATTTCTAGTTCTAGATCCTTGAGGAATTGCCACACTGTCTTCCACAATAGTTGAACTAGTTTACAGTCCCACCAACAGTGTAAAAGTGTTCCTATTTCTCCACAAACTTTCCAGCACCTGTTGTTTCCTGACTTTTTAATGATTGCCATTCTAACTGGTGTGAGATGGTATCTTATTGTGGTTTTGATTTGCATTTCTCTGATGGCAAGTGATGCTGAGCATTTTTTCATGTGTCTGTTGGCTGCATAAACGTCTTTTGAGAAGTATCTGTTCATATCCTTTGCCCACTTTTTGATGGGGTTGTTTGATTTTTTCTTGTAAATTTGTTTACATTCTTTGTAGATTCTGGATATTAGCCCTTTGTCAGATGGGGAGATTGCAAAAATTTTCTCCCATTCTGTAGGTTGCCTGTTCACTCTGATGATGGTTTCTTTTGCTGTGTAGAAGCTCTTTAGTTTAATTAGATCCCATTTGTCAATTTTGGCTTTTGTTGCCTTTGCTTTTGATGTTTTAGACATGAAGTCCTTGCCCATGCCTATGTCCTGAATGGTATTGCCTGAGTTTTCTTCTAGGGTTTTTATGATTTTAGGTCTACAATTTAAGTCTTTAATCCATCTTGAATTAATTTTCATATAATGTGTAAGGATGGGATCCAGTTTCCGCTTTCTACATTTGGCTAGCCAGTTTCCCCAGCACCATTTATTAACTAGGGAATCCTTTCCCCATTGCTTGTTTTTGTCAGGATTGTCAACGATTAGATGGTTGTGGGTGTCCTCTCCAGCAAGGGCTCAGAACTAGGCTGCAGCTGAGATGGCTGAAACGGTAAAAGTAAACTTCAGAAGGTAGGTAATAATGAACTTTTCTTGTTTTGGGGATTGACTGTTTCTTTAGGAAGCCACTAAAGGAAAGGGATCACTTCAAGGGCCTAAGAAATAGTAACCAAAGAAGCAGGAAACATGGAAGAGATCAATGCTTCAAAAATCTTTCACTGAATCATAGTCTAAGATAATAACAATCACAGCAATAATAATGATAATAAATTCATTTTATGGACTTTTCTTATATTAAGTCACTTAATACACAGTCCTATTGAGGTATATGCTATCTCAATTTTACGGAAGGAATTAGAGGCACAGAAAGGTAATGTTATCTGCCCAATATTATCTACCCAGGAGGACAGGAAACAGTTGGCTCTGCAGTCTATGCTTTTAGCAATTTTTGTTTGTTTGTTTTTTGACAGGGTCTCACTCTGCTGCCCAGGCTGGAGTGCAGTGGCATGAACACTGTTCACTGCAGCCTCAACCTCCTGGGCTCAAGCAATCCTCCCACCTCAGCCTCCTGAGTAGCTGGGACTACAGGTGCATGCCACTATGCAGGCTAATTTTAAATTTTGTTGAGATGGAGTCTCGTTGCATTGCCCAGGCTGATCTCAAACTTCTGGTCTGAAATGATCCTCCTGCCTCAGCCTCCGGAAGTGGTGGGATTATAGGCGTGAGTCACTGCACCAGGCTAGTGATTACCAATACTTAAATAGCACTTCCATGTGCCTTGACACTTTTCTAAACACTTTGTAGTCACTAATTCATATAATTCTCACTATAGCTTTTTAAGGTAAATACTAACATTATCTCCATTTTATAGATCAGGAAACTGAGGAAAAAGAAGGTCATATCACCTGCCCAGGGTCATAGATGTGGAACATTCTAAACTAACACCAGACTGTTGGGCCTCATAGTGGTGCTCAGATGTTACTTGGAAAGTATAATGCTCACAGAAGCACTCTCTCCCTAGGGGAATACTTGTTTCCACCATTTGTTTTACTCTCTGTAGTGGGAAACATTCCTTTCCAAAGGAGATTTCATCTTCGGACTAGTAAATCAGACTCAGAATGAGCTATGATTCATTTACAGGTAAATCACAAGCTTTATTCCTGGCCAGATAAGAAATCAGTAATTTGGTTTTGTCTGAAGAGATTTGGGAATTCCCCCAAGACGATTTCCTGGAGTGGGTCAGAATGCCACCTACACACTGGGTTAATGACTTCAGTGTTCTGCTTGGTTCACTGATGACAGGAAACTGGTAAAACAAAGAGGGTGAGAAACCAGCTGTATCACAGTAATAAATATTACTCAGATTTAGGCTCTTCTTCCTAGTTCCTGAGTTTGTTTTTTAAACTTTAAAGCTATCACTCAGACAATATGCAATGATTAGCTAATACAGTTTGTTTTAATATTACAAATGATGATGGTGGATTTTGCGGGGAATTTGTTTTAAAGTTAATGTTATCATATTTTTACAATTCTTATTTTCAATAGTTTGAAAAAGTTCTGTTAGGATCCTGAATTCTAAATTTTGACTGAGATCTAGTGGGATTAATTGTCTCTTAATGGTAAAAATGGTAAATTTTTACCATTTTGGTAAATCAATTTTTTTTTCAATTATTAGAAATCATGTGCACAAGATAGTCAAGGGGAAAGATTAGCAACTGCTTTTTAAAATATAGCATTAATTGATTCCACAAATAGTTACTATGCTGCTACTACATTGTTTAGGCATCAGGAATAAAGTTGTGAGGAAGACAAGGCAAGATCCTTGACCTCCAAATGTTTATAGTCTAGCAAGATAAATTAATAAATACATAATTAAATACTAGGTAATGATAAATTCTACAAAGAAAAATTAACCAGGTAAAGGAGATAGAAAATAATGGAAGCAAATCAGAATTAAAATAGGAATTTCAGAGAAGGCCTCTTTGAGGTTTTATTGTTATTGTGATAGAAAGTTTCAAGGCTCTGATTTACCATTTTAAAAGGTAACTCTAGCTACAAGGAGAAAAGACTGTATTTATGGGAGCAAGTGTAGAATCAGGAACACCAGTTAAGAGTCTAATATAACAGTCTAGGTTCTCAATCTTATCTGCTGCTTAGAATTCCCTGGAGATAATTCTAGCCAACCCCAGTTGAAACCATGTACTGTATGTCAACATCTTTGAGAATAGAGTCCAGGAGTTCATATTTCTCAATGTTCCTCTGGTGATTTTAATGTATAGCCAAGGTTGGAAAAGGTTGTGGAAGAAAGATATCAGACAACAAGTCTAAATCTAGTAGGAACACGGAAGCTGTGAAAACAGGACTGGCTTCTTTTCTGGATTTATTTTCTTCTTTAAGGAACATGGTTAGGTTAGAGAACAAAACAAATTCTTAAACAAAGAGGAAAAAATTTATCAGAAAATGATGAAGATGGATTTTGGCTAAGAAGCATTAACTAATATACTATAAGGAAGTAGTAGTAAATGAAAATATTCGTCTTGTTTTGTTTCTTCAAATATTCTAGTATGGAGTCCATGGATGAAAATGGTTGTGAAAGGATGATGTAGGAGACTGAGTCTCTAGCAGTTATCCATGGAGGTGGCTAGATGTCAGATTCAGGATTTATACAATTTGTAGAGATAGCAATTAAGATTCACTAATACATTGGAAGTGGGATGATAGGGAAAGGCTGGTCAGGGATGACATCCGAATTTTAAGCCTGAACAATTGGGTGAATTGTTGCATTTACTTCGTTGGGAGAAAGTGGTGGAAAAGTAGGGATGTATCTGTGGGGGGGAGGAGGTCAAATATTGAAATTAAGAGTATCAGTTTGGACTTTATAATGTAAACAGTGCTAATTAAACTTTAAAATGAATATAAGTGTCCAGTGATATATAGATTCACAATTGAATGATTTGTTTCCTGGAATAATTTTCTTTGATTTTATGTCTATTTATTGTTTGAATAACTAGGGAACTTGTTTACTTTTATCTCATTTTTTTCTTCCTAGATTTTTAATGTATACCATACTACATTGCATATGGGTATGGTAGAAAAGTGTCTTAAGACTATGCTAACCTTTACTCCAACAAAAAATTATATTTTATAAACTGTAGTCCCAATAGACTGCTGGGGAAGAGCAATAACACATAAATGCATGAACATTTTAGTGTTAAAAACATTGCAAAATTATAAGTTTTAAAAAATGTATTAAAAGGTAACTAATGAAATTTTAGAACATCATTTCCAAAACTTTCTTCACTATAGAACAGTTTAAAATTCTAATGTATTGATGAAAACCAAAAAGAACTCAGCAGATTTAATGGGCTCTTGAATTAAAGTAGATAGCAAAAAATGGGCTTTTAGACAGATTATTCACAAGAGAGAATCATTTATCATGTGTATAAAATACAATGAATTTTAAATAATATAGCTCTATGTTGAAATTATAAGAATACATAAATTAGACAAATATATATCACTTATTCAAATTCAATTGTAATATCAAATGTAATATCAATTATAATATCAAAATGTCATTAACTGGAAAATAATACTGATAACTAAAATTTATTGAGCGTTTACAATGACTAAGAACAATTTCCAAGCATTTTACATATATTAACTCTATCAGTTAAGGAATACTTTTTAGCTACAAGTGGCGGTATTCAGTATTGGTCACTTAAAAGCCTATGGTTCATTGCTTTTCATGTTAAAAGGAGTGTGGAAACTGGCATTGGTTCAGTGGCACAATGGTTTCTCATAGCATCTACATAGCTCTCTTGGCCTCGTCCTCTTGGTTGCAAGATGTTACTCCCAGGTCCGGGAAGCATGTTTGTGTTAAAGACAAGAAAAAGGAAGGAAAGGATGGACCTGGGTACATCTGTCTCTTTTTATCAGGAAAACCAAAGCTTTCCTAGAAGCTCCAACAGATTTCTGCTTAGGTCTCCTCTGCTGGCACTATTACTTAGCACTCCTAGTTGCAAGGGAGGTAGGGAAATCAGGTATTACGTTTTTTTCTGCCTTTATAGCGGAATAGGAGAAAGGAAAAGAAGGTTGAGAATAGGTTTTGAATTAGACAGCCAACAGTGACTGCCACAAATTCATGTCTTTCTTGTGAAAACCCTATCAAAGTGGTATTTTTGTTTATTACCATTTTGCAAATGAGGAAGTAAGACAGTGAGAAGTTAAGAAATTTGACCATGGTCACACAACTAAATAATGTAGAACCAGAAATCGATTCAGGAGGTCTGTCTGTCTCCAGAATCGACTCTCTTCTCAGTCACTCTACTATAGTATAGAAATAAAGCCACAGACAGATTTAACGCTGAGCCTTCTCATGTGAGTGATCTTCCATATAACTTCCTTACATTCTCATGAGTGATATATTTATTATAATAGGCAGTGCATTACTTAATGATAAAACTAAATAAATGTGTGCTATTGCTCTTATTCTTTCTAATTATGCCAATAATAATAAACCACATGGTTAATTCGAATTTGTAAAGTCACCCTTTCAAATAATTCTAAGTATTTTCATACATATTATATACTTCTGATTTCCTCATAAATCCTTTGAGAAATAGAGAGAGGTAGATGTGATTATTTGCATTTGATAATTGGGAATACAAGATCAAGCTTGTATCAAAAAGTTCTGGGACTTAAACCTAGATTTACACAGAGCCAGGCCATTTGTACTTCCTTAGATGCCTGCCAGTATAGATGTCTTTACTTTAGGATAAATGTTAATTAAATTGCAGAAGAATTGAAACAAATGTTAACGTTACAAATTTTCTCACCAAGGCAAAAGTTAAAAACTTTAAAACTCAACATTTAATGTTTCTTAATGTCTTAACCATGGTCTCTGAGATACCGTATTTTATGAAAGCTAGTTCTCTTGGTTACTAGAAATTCTGAAACATTTTTATGGCTCTCTTTTATAAAATGCATTACCCTGAGTAATTATAAATTATATGCAAGAAGTAATGTATATTTTGTTGTTACTTTTTGAAATTAAAAACTCACAGATATGATTCATGTCAAGTATTTTTTCTGTTGGAATTAATCGTTATTTTGTTTCTTATAATAAAATTAAGTCATTTTTATTAAAAGTTTTTTCATATTGTGATAGTCAACATTGATTTTAAAATTTATTTTTTGCTATAGTTTATTTTTCTTGAATATTTATATTTATGCTTTTTGTTTCTATCCAGATTATTTTTTTCCCTTTAATTTTTCAACTATTATTTTGGTTCAGGGGTACATGTGCAGGTTTGTTATATGGGTAGATTGCATGACACTGGCACTGGGGTTTGATATACAGATAATTTTGTCACCTAGGTATTGAGTGCAGTCATATTTAATAGGTAGTTTTCAACCCTCACCCTCCTTTCACCTTCCACCCTCAAGTAAGAGGGTTACTTACTTGTTAAGATTGAGTTGAAAAAATTGCATGTCACTGGGGTTTGATATACAGATAATTTTGTCACCTAGATTTTGAATGTAGTCATACCTGATAGGTAGTTTTCAACCGTCACCCTCCACCCTCAAGTAAGAGGGTTACATCCTTGTTAAGATTGAGGTGAAAAATTTGTACAGCCTTCCACGGTTTTAAAGAGGTAGTAATAGATACTTATCCTCTTGGTGATATCAGATGTTGTTTCTTCCAAGTTGTTTTTCCGACCTGGTTTGATGTAAGGGTTCATCAGGAGGATTTCTAGGGTATCTTTGCTATCTTTGTTCCCAGAAGCAAGATGCAACCGAGTTCAGAGGCCTTTTGTTTGAGTATTCATAGCTGCATCATGTGGAAGGAAGAAAGAAGCCACTCTAGTGTTATTACACTTACAAGCATTGTACGGGGGTATCCAGCTATCCACAGTCACTGCATGAACATCTGCCCCTTGTGCAGTCGCCTCATGGATGATACCTAAGTGTCCATTGTACACTGCTCAATGAAGAAGGGTATATTCATCTTTGTCCCTAGTGTTTTTCACATGATTGGCTTTTTCAGAAAGTAGTCTTTGCACTATAGTAAGGCTAGAAACATGCCTTCGGTTCATGATTTTCAGTTTTTTCTGTGGACGTCTGGTGGGTTATGGTGTGCTCCTGTTAAAAAGTGGATTTATTTCAGTAGCCCAAATAAGCAATTTACTTAGATCTTTTCACATATTTTTTTTCTTGCAATTCATATCACTTCATTTTTTCCATCTTGCTCCTCATCTTCATCAGAATTGCCTATTCAGAGACTTTGAGTACCAGTGGGAATAAGGTATTCTTGTATTTCTAACAATTCAATTTGATTAAGGTATTCAAAAAAGTCCAAGGAATTCTCTTGGTCTGGTTTTCCATCATCATTCACTTTCTTTATCCATTTTTACTACTGTTCTAAATAAAAAGTACTTCAAATGCCAGGGTATAAATAGTATAAGTAATCTTTCTAGAGATGTGTTATATCTACTTTATTCATCAAGATTTGATGATATTCCTGATATTCTGTCAGTAATTAATAGGATGCCTTTCCAAACTAAAGGGCATATTCCATTTTGGGAGAGATGTGAACTATGTCAATTTATCACAAACAACTCAGTGACAGGTGGGGCTATAATCTCCATTTTACAGATGTGTTAGTTCATTTTCATGCAGCTGTAAAATACATACCTGAGCCTGGGCAGAGAAAGAGGTTTAATGGACTTAGAGTTCCACATGGCTGGGGAGGCCTCACAGTCATGGCGGAAGGCAAGGAGGAGCAAGTCACATCTTACATGGATGGCAGCAGGCAAAGAGAGAGCTTGTGCAGGGAAATTCCCATTTTTAAACCATCAGATCTTGTGAAACTTATTCACTGTCATGAGAACAGCATGGGAAAAACCCACCCCCATGATTCAGTTATCTCCCACAGGGTCCCTTCCACAATATGTGGGAATTATGGGAGCTACAAGATGATATGTGGGTGGGGACACAGAGCCAAACCATATCAACAGGTGAAGGCATTGAAGTTTGGATAGATTAAAACAACTTGCCCTAAATCAAGGACCCTTCAATGGAATTGAAAGGCCAGATATTCTAATTCAAAGGTTCCACATTGTTTTTCATTGCACTACATTTTACTGCTCTACGCACAAAGCAGTAGAGATGTTCTGAACCCAAGGATCCAGGGGCAACAGTAAGGGGAAGTAGGTAATAAAAACCTGTAAACTAGAGGGTCTGGTGAACAGGAGTAAGGGGAAAGGGCATCCAGTTCCAGCCTTGTGCTACTAGCTGGTCACTCGTAGACCTAGGAGTTCTGCCTGCAGCCTTCCTAACAGTCAAGAGTGGAGAAGCCACTTCCTCCCAATCTGGGACCCATGATGGAGTCTATCCTACAGGGCTTGGCCTGAGGTCACTTGCCTCTATAGACCCAGGAGTTCTTAGATGGCGAGGGTCTACCAGGAAGTGAGGCCCCAATTTTAACAGTTCTACAATGTTTTGTAAATAAACAAAATGAGATGATTATTTATCTTTAGTAGACTTGATTGTTTACTACCATGTCAAAATAGCTTTCATTTTTCAGTGTTTCAAGGTTGTAAAATATGTAACTTAACTCTAGAAAATGGATTTATGCAGTTATTGCTGCCATAGAATGCTCTTAAAACAGTGTTTATGAACCTGAAGAAAATGACCACTGGCACATATCATTTTTGTTTAGAAAAGTTTATGTTTATTTCTATGCACACAGGAATTTAAGCTCATTATAAGCTGCATGTGTTTGGTTTAAAACCATGTTTGGAATTGTCACATTAAAATAAAACGGTAATATAGGTAGGATGTTTTTGACATCTGAGAAAAATTTTAGAAACATGTCTCTCATAATTTGTTATATGGATAACAAACATCTTCAAAAAGGGGCCAATTGAATGGTATTTATTTTATTTTGGGAAAGAGGAGCAGCTCTCTCCTTGCTCTGACTTGACTTTATGGCCAATACTTTTCTTATGTTCTTGTAGCCAGGTTGAACAGACTTCTGTGATTTATTAAACTGTAATGAACTAAAGAATAGATTTTGTGAAGCTTCATAGGTTCTTGCTGAGTATTGTGAGCAAGGTAAACTGAAAGCAGCAACACAAAGAGGAAGGTATATTTAAGATGGAAATGGAATGACCATTAAGCACCTATAAAATGTGGGGCCTTTTCATGCTATTTTATTTAAGTCTGAAAATCACCCTGAGAATTACATGTTAGGCTGATTTTGCAGCCTAATAGGGTCAGGAAATTTAATTACCTTGCCTAGAATCACTAAATTTGAGCTTGGATTTGCAACCAGGTCTCTTTTGTTCCACAATTGTTCAACAAATATTTCTTGACACCAAACTAGGCTTTGAGAAACACAAAGAAGGAATATTGTGTTGTAAATATCTTTACTATGCTTTAAACATCGTCTTTCAGAATATAGTCATTCCATAAAATTCTCTACTTTTTTAGATAACAAAGATGAGTTGTTATGTGCTGGTTGAAGATACCTATAAGAAACATAAAAGCCTTGTTAAACCTAATTACATTTTAATGGGAATGGCCTTAAGAGTCTGATGGCAGGATCCACTGAGTAGCATGGGAATGCATACAACAGAAGACTCTTGGGGCTGGATGTAGTGGCTCATATCTAATCTCAGCTCACTGGGAGGCTGAGGCAGAAGGATCACTTTAGCTCTGGAGTTTGAGGTTACAGTAAGCTATGATTGTGCCACTGTACTCCAGCCTCAGTGACAGAGCTAGATCCTGTCTCTTAAAAAAAGAAAAAAGTCTCTTAGATCAGGGGATGGTGCAAGGGTGGTGGTGGTCATGGTGGTGAAGGTGAAGTAGAAAGGGGTGAGGTGAAAAGGCTAAGAAGAAAAATATCCTAGTTGTAGGAAAATCCTAAGAATACCCCAAAGTTAAGTAGGAGTTAGCACTAGGAGATGGGGGAGAGAGTGCTAAGTTTGTTCCAGGAAAGGCACAACAAAAGGTAATTGCAGGCAATAGATGACACTCAAGAAGTGAACAGTGGTGGCTTATTCCAATCTGGCAGGTATGGAAAGCAGGAGCCAGGCCACAAAAGGAGGGTCAGCAACAACCATGCAAAGCATCCCTCTACTTTTAATCCCCCCTATTTCGTTCATTTCTCTTCGTCTTGTTACCCTTGTGACCTCATTTCATACCACTCTCCACTTTGCTCACTCCTCTTTCTCTTTTCCTTAAACATGCTAGATTCTCTCCTATTTTAAGTCCTTTGCTGTAGCTGTTCCTTCTGTCTAAAATGCTCTCCTGGTGATCTTCACTAGACTAATTCATTTACCTTCTCCATGTGTCTGCTTAACTCTTACCTTCTCAGTAAGGCCCATCCTATTTAATACAGCAAACTGCTCCTTCATCCTCTGGCATGTCTTACCCTACTCCATATACTTTTAAAATTCATAGTGGTTACCACCTTCACTCTCCAGCATGCCCTACCCTACTCTATATACTTGCAAAATTCATAGTGGTTACCACCTTCTAACATATTACAGTGTATTATTTGCTTATATATTATGTTTATTTTCTGCTAAGTATAAACTCATGTAGCAGGCATTTGTGTTTTATTCCTTGATGTATTTTAATACCCTAGAATAGTGCTCTGGGCAAGCTGGCCCAAGTTAATGCCAATCACAGATGTCACCTCTGAACCTGTACTTGTATCTTTAACCTAGTCTAATATATATCACATGAATAAAAATGACAAAGCAGTAGTCCTTAGGCACCTATTGCTATTCTTCTGTAGCTCACCACCAACCCTCTTTACTATTACACAATCTGAGTCTTGTGTATTAACCCACTACTGCCTGCCCAACCACCACCAAAAAGTATCTCATATCCTCGCAAACAAGTTTGGTCAGCTACTGCAAGGGTTCAACCATTTTTCTCTTTCTTTCCATTCTAGTTCCCTTATGCTAAATGGTATGACTTCTGCAAGTTCTTCCATATCTTCTTGGCAAGGCTGCTGCTGTCATGAGAATCACATACTAACTCCACCACTTGGGCTTTTTCACTAAGTACCACCACTGAGTTGCTGGAGACTAGGCAATTGCACAGACATCTATAAAAATAGGCAAGAATGTCTTTATTGTGTCATGCTCTGCTGGAAGGGAACCCAAAAATATTTCCTTACTTGTGGAATTTTGCCAAGGACAGTGTCTTATTGAAGAAAAACCATATCATTCATTAAATCTTTCTTGACTTCTAGCCATTTAGCGTTTTGTAAAGCATCTATTTACTGAGCACCTTTACCAGCACCAGCCCTATGCATTATTTTCTTTTTATCCTTGAAATAACCTTGAGAAACAAAGGTTATTCTCCTCAATTTTATAGATAAGGAACCCAGGACCAGATAACTTAAATACTCACCAAGTGTCACATAGGTAATAGCTATGTGGCGATTAAAAGCCAGAACAATTAAACCCTATGGAAGATGGTGTGCAGCTATATCTACTTTACCCTGCTGTCCATTTCATCCTCCAGCTCATATGACTGTGGGCTGATAATTCAGAGAGTTACTCTCTTCTGAGAGACTATGTTTCTTCCAATTCCTACTGGCAGATCCTTACCAATGACTCAATGATAGGGAGTTATAAAGGGCTAACCACTTACTTCAAGGTAGGGCTAATTCTGTGGTGCAATTTGTGCTCCAGAGCATTCCTGTGGGATCAAACTGAAACTAGTCTCTAACTGAGCCACATTCTTGCCTCTCCTGACTTATCCTACTTCCTTCACTTTTCTTCTTTAGAGAGTACAGCCCAATAAATCACTTGGACAAGAAAACTCATCTCATGCTTTCCTAGGAAACCTGACTTAAACCAGACCCATGATCCAATTTTTTAACTACTGCAGTACACTGCCCTCTTTTTTTATAAGACCAAGAGAGTTTACTCAGTTATTTCTTTCCTTACTATTAAAGTGCCTCAATTGGTTATGTAAATGGATAGTACAATACAGTAGATCTCTACGATGAATGCATCTTGTGATCGGGTTCAGTTGTTCTTACACTCTGTTCTTTTCATGGACAGTATTCTAAAGTTGAACATAGATGAATATTTGTAATCAGTCTTGTGAACTGCTGGCCCAAGGATTTCTAGTGGAAATTTTAGACTGCATTCCTTTGGATAGAATTAAGTTTAATACTTCAGATTTTTTTCTGATAGTAAAAATTGCAAAATTAGAAAATTTGAATACTTTTTGATAACAGAATACTAGGTTCCATGAAAGAGCATATATTTTCTCTATTCCACAGTATTATGGGTTGTACCTCTAGCTTTTCAGGAGCTCTTTAAGTACTGGAAATAATATGTAGTTTTTTGTGAAACAAATTACATGTACATCCAGGTTTAAAATACATATACTCTACAGTAATAAGAAGGTACTACAAAATGTCTGGGTAGAAATTGGAAACACAAAAGAAGATTAAGAAACAAAATTATTTGGCAAGATGATATTCACAAAGAGCTTTATTTTTCCAAGCACACATTAATATTCTACCATTGGCTGACTGAAATGTATGTCTTATCATTACAAATAACTTCTGTGTAATCAATCCACACAAGGCATTCCAGTGGAGGTCCTTGTTGATTACAGATTGTCCATTTTAACTTCAAGGTCAGGGAAGCGGATAGAATTTGTAATGAATGGTATAATTGTTGAACATTTAAACAAACACAGTCTATTTGGAGGTGAACAGTATGATTTACGTAATGGGAAATCATGCCAACCAATCAGATTTGGTTTAATAAAATGATAAATAGCTATTTGAAAAAAAAGAGGAACAATTAGATGTAACTTATTAACATTAGAAAAAATACCTTTGACAAAGTCTCCCTTTTCCCTGCTGTGCCCTATCATCCCCACATACTTCCCAACACACACACATCCCCCGCAAACTGTTTCTTAAAAAGATACACTACAAGACTGGAGGAAATGCTTTATTTTATCTAGAAATTGACTAAGAAACCAGGAATGAAGAGTTGAAACAGTTGCTTTTTAAAAAAGAAAACTGGTAGTTGGCTTCCTCAGTACGAGGTACTGACATTAATCTAAATTTTTTACAGATCAAGCACTTATATTAAATCTTTGCATTCACAATTGTATTAAATGAGTGACTTTTATATGTGAAAAAAATTAACAAAGAGGTTTTAAAAGTCTGAGATGCCAGGAGAGAGAACAGAAGGAAGAGAGTTGAACTTTGGTATGGCTAAGTATAAGATAAGGTGTATGGCTAGAAATAATTCAAATTATAATTGTGAGGACGTGATCTTATGAGGGCATAGAGCTTCCCTATGGATTTTTGGAAGTTAAAAATGATGGTTCACATTTAAAACATTTTTAATTTTATCTTTATTGTGGTGAAATATACATAACATAACATTTACCATTATAACAGTTCTAGTGGCATTAAGTATATTCACAATACTGTACGGCCATCGCTGTCATCCATTTCCAGAACTTTTTCATCATGCCAAACAGAAACTTTGTATCCATTGGACAGAAACTCCCCATTCCCCTTTATCCCTTATCCCCTGGTAACCTCTACTCTCTCTGTCTCTGTGAATTTGCCTATTGTAGGTACTCCTATAGGTGGAATCACTTAGCAATGTTTTCAAGCATAATGTTTTCTTGTCACTTAGCATAATGTTTTCAACGTTCATCCATATTGTAGCATGTATCAGAACCTTATTCCTTTTTATGGCTGAATAATATTCCATTGTATGTATGTTTTCTTTTACTTTTCCTTTTGGAGACAGGATCTTGCTCTGTTGGCCATACTATAATAGTGCAGTGGCACTCTTGTAGCTCATTGTAACCTTAAACTCCTAGGCTCAGGCGATCCTTCTGCCTCGGCTTTTCACAGCACAGGAATTACAGATGTGAGCCACTGTGCCTGGCTTATATATTTTCTTTAAAAAGAAAGTGTATACTATCAGCCATGCACTATGTTAAATATTATATGGCTAATATCTCATTTAATCCTCACTACAGCTAATAGAGTAGATAATATTATTATCTCCAATTTATAGATGAGAACACTTTGCCCTAGAAAGTTTAAATACCATATTTTAGTAAGTGGTAGAGATGGGATTTAAACTAGGTCTGTTTATCTCTACTGTTCAATTGACAATCCTGAACTTCAAAAACTATATGAGGGCAGAGCAAGATGGTGGAATAGAAGCCTATGCCATTCGTCCCCCTCACTGGAATACCAAATTTTAACAGCTATCTTCACACAGAAGAGCACCATCACAAGAACCAAAAATCAGGTGAGCAATCACAGTACCTAATTTTAACTTCGTATTGTGGAAAGAGACATTGAGGAAGGCAGTCTTGAATTGCCGATGCCACCCCTCCCTCATCCCTCAACAGCAGCCAGTGTGGTGCAGGGAGAGAATTTGTGCACGTTGGGGAGGGAAGAGCACAGCGACTAGGGAACTTTACATTGAACTCAGTGCTGCCCTGTCACAGCAGAGAATAAAGCCATGCTGGGCTCAGCCAGTGCCTGCACAGGGAGGGAGTATTTGGACCAGCCCTAGCCAGAGGTGAATCACCATCCCAGGGGTTGGAATGTGAGTTTCTCAGCAAGCCTCGCCACTGTGGGCTTAAGTGCTCTGGGGTCTAGGTATACTAGAAAGGCTGTCTAGGGCACAGGACTACAATTCCTAGGCAACTCCTAGTGCTAGGCTGGGCTTAGAGCCAGTGAACTAGGGTGGCACCTGACCTAGGAAGACACCAGCTGCTGCAGTTAACGGAGTGCTTGAGCCATCCCTTCCCCAACCCCAGGCCGCATAGCTCACAGCAACAAAAGTGACTCCTTCCTTCTTCTTGGAGGAGAGGAGAGCAAAGAGTCAAAAGGATTTTGTTTTGCATCTTGGATACCAGCTCCACCACAGTAGGATAGGGCATCAGGGAGAGTTGTGAGGCCCCCATTCCAGGCCGATATTTCTTGATATTTCAAGGGAATTGCTGCCTTGAAGGGAAGGACCAGTCCTGGTAGGATTCATCACCTGATGACTTATGAGCCCTTGGGCTCTGAATAACCACCAGTGATAACCCTGGAGAATGCCATGGGCCTTGGGCTGTGAGACGTGCTGGCTTCAGGGGTGACTCAACACATTCTTAGCTGTGGTGGGAATGGTGAAAGACTCTTTCTGTTTGAGAAAAGCAGAGGGGGAAGGTAAAGGGGACTTTGTTTTGCACCCTAGGCAACAGCTCAGTCACAGCGGGGGTAGAGCAACAAGCAGAGGTCCCTGAGTCCAGGCCTAGGCTCTTGGACAGCATTTATAGACCTGCCCTGGGTCAGAAGAGGAGCCTGCTGACATGAAGGAGAAGTCTCAGACCAGGCAACATTCACCACAAACTGGGTGGAAGAGCCCTTGGGCTTTAAACATCGGCGGTGGCCTGGCAGAACCCCTGGGGACCGATGGTGCTGGTGGCCACAGAGAGAGGCTCCTCTGTCTGTAGAAAGAGGAGAGAAAGATGGGAAGAACTTTGTATTATGATTTGAGTGCCAGCTTAGTCACAGTACAATAGAGCATCAGGTAAATTGCCAAGGTTGTTTTGACTCCAATCCCTAGCTCCCAGACAGCATCTCTGGACATGCCCACAGCCTGGGAGAACTCACTACTCTGAAGGCAAAGGCCTTAGGCAAGGTCCAGTGCTGTGCTGGTTTCATGTTTGACCCCACACAGTCCCAGTGGTGGTGGCCACAGGGATGCTTATATCACCACATTCCCAGTTCCAGGTGGTTCAGCATAGAGAGTGATATTCCATTTGTTTGGGAGAAAGGGAAAAGAATAAGAGTCACTGCCTGGTAATCCAGACACTTCTTCCAAATCTTATCCAAGACCACCAAGGTGGTACCTCTATGAGTCTGCAAAAACCACAGCATTATTGGGCTTTGGGCCCAATTCCCTCAAAATACCTGGAAAGCCTTCACAAGAAGGACAGGCATAAACAAGTCCAGACAATGAGGACTGCAGTAAATATACCTAACTCTTCAATACCCAGATGCTGACAAACATCTTTAAGCATCAACAACATCTAGGAAAACATGACCTCACCAAATGAACTAAATAAGGCACCAGAGACCAATTCTAGTGCCTTATTTATACATCTATAAGCAACAACATCCAGGAAACATCTATAAGCATCAACAACATCCAGGAAACATCTATAAACAACATCCAGGAAACATATATAAGCATCTATAAGCATCAACAACATCCTAGAAAACATGACCTCACCAAATGAACTAAATAAGGCACTAGGGACAAATCCTGGTGCCTAGAAACAGACATGTAACCTTTCAGATAGAATTCAAAAGGGCTGTTTAGAGGAAACTCAAAGAAATTCAAGATAGCACAGAGAAGGAATTCAGAATTGTATCAGATAAATTTAACAAAGAGATCGAAATAATTAAAAAGAATCAAGAAAATATAGAGTTGAAAAATAAAATCGATAATGCTGAAGAATGTATCAGAGTCTCTTGATAGCAGAAAGGATCAAACAGAAGAAAGAATGAGTGAACTTGAAGACAGGTTATTTGAAAATATACAGAGGAGACAAAAGAAAAATAGAATATAAAAAAAAGAAGCATGCCTATAGGATCTAGAAAATAGACTCAAAAGGGCAAATCTAAGAGTGAATGACCTTAAAGATGAGGTAGCAAAAGAGATAGAAGTAGAAAGTGTATTCAAATAGATAGTATCAGAGAATTTCTGAAACCCAGAGAAACATATCAACATTCAACTACAATAAAGTTATAGAACACCAAGCAGATTCAACCCAAAGAAGACCGGCTCAAGGCATTTAATAATCAAGCTCCCAAAGGTCAAGGATAAAAAAAAAGGATCCTAAAAGCAGCAAGAGAAAATAAGTGAATTACATATAATGGAGCTCCAATATATTTGGCAGCAGACTTTTCAGTGGAAATCTTACACTCCAGGAGATCATGGCACAACATATTTAAAGTACTGAAGGAATAAAACTTTTACCCTAAATAGTATATCCAGCAAAAATATCCTTTACGCATGAAGGAGAAATAAGGACCTTCCCAGACAAGCACAAGCTGAAGGATATCACCAACACCAGACCTGTCCTACAAGAAAGGCTAAAGGGGGTTCTTCGGTCTATAAAAATAAAAGGGTGTTAATGAGCAAGAAGAAATCACCTAAAGGTACAAAACTCACTGGTAATAGCAAGCGCACAGAAACACAAAGAATAGTATGACATAAAATTTTGGTATGTAAACTTGACTTCTGTAGAAAGACTACATGATGAACTAATGAAAACTAATAATGACAACTACTTTTCAAGGGCTAAACAGTGCAATAAGACATAAAGAAACAATTAAAAGTTAAAAGGCAGGGGGACAGATTTAAAGTGTAGAGTTTTAATTTTCTTTTTGTGTGTTTGTTTATGCAATCAGTGTTAAGTTGTCATCAATTTAAAATAATAGACAGTGGGCTATGAGATAGTATTGGGAAGCCTTATGGTAACTTCAGATAGAAAAACATACAGCGATACACAAAAAATAAAAAGCAAGAAATTAAAGCATATCACTAGAGAAAATCACCTTCACTGAAAGGAAAACAGAAAGTAAAGAAGGGAAGAGAAGGCTGTAAAACCACCAGAAAACAAATAATGACATTGCAAGGGTAAGTCCCTACATATCAATAATAACGTTGAATCTAAGGGGACTAAACTCTTCCATCAATAGACATAGAGTGGCTGAAAAAAACAAGACCCAGTGGTCTGTTGTCTACAAGAAACACACTTCATCTATAAAGATACACATAGACTGAAAATAAAGGAATAGAAAAAGATATTCCATACCAATGGAAACCAAAATAGAGCAGGAGTGGCCACACTTATATCAGAGAAAAATAGATTTCAAGACAAAAACTATAAGAGGAGACAAGATCATTATATGATGATAAAGGGGTTAATTCAGCCAGAGGACATAATGATTGTAAATATATATGCACCCAACAAGTGCATATATATTTACAATATATATTAATAGCATCGCTGCTGAAATCTACAAAATCACCCAGATATATAAAGCAAATATTATTAGAGCTAAAGAGAGAGATAGATATACCCCAATACAATAATAGCTGGAGACTTGAACACCCGACTTTCAGCATTGGACAGATCTCCCACACAGAAAATCAACAAAGAAACATTGGACTTAATTTGCACTATAGAACAAATACTCCAAAAAATGGACCAAGAGGGAAGACTTCTAAACTCATTCTGTGAGGTCAGTATTACACTGATAACAAAACCAGACAAAAACACATCAAAAAAGAAAACTACGGGCTAGTATCTCTTACAAATATTGCTGCAAATATCCTCAATAAAATACCAGCAACCAAATTCAATGATACATTAAAAGCTCACTCATCATGACCAAGTGGAGTTTATCCCAGGGATGTAAAGATGGTTCAATATACGCAAATCAGTCAATGTGATACATCATATCAACAGAACGAAGGACAAAAAGCATATGATCATTTTAATTTATGCTGAAAAAGCATTTGATAAAATTCAACATCCCTTTATTACAAAAACTCTAAAAAACTTGGTATATGAAGAACATACCTCAACATAATAAAAGCCACATACAACAGACCCACAGATAGTGTCAAATTGAATGGGGAAAAACTGAAAGCCTTTTCTGTTAGATCTGGAACATGACAAGGATGCCCACTTTCACCATTGTTATTCAAAATAATACTGGAAGTCTTAGAGTAATCAGGCAAACGAAAGAAAGAAAGGGCATCCAAGTAGGAAAGCCAGAAGTCAAGTAATCCTTGTTTGTAGAGGATATGATCTTATATTTGGAAAAAGCTAAAGATTCCACCAAAAAACTATTAGAACTGATAAACAAATTCAGTAAAATTGCAGCATACAAAAATCAATAGCATTTCTATATGTCGTCAGTGAACAATCTGAAAAAGAATTCAAAAAAGTAATCCAATGTAAAATAGCCACAAAAATGTACTTAGGAATTAACCAGAGAAGTTAAAGATCTCTACAATGAAAACTATGAACCATTGATGAAATTAAAGAAGACACCAAAAAATGGAAAGATAGTCCATGCTTATGGATTGGAAGAATCCTAAAATTTATGTGGAATTACAAAAGACCCAAAATAGCCAAGGCTATCCTGAGGAAACAGAACAAAACTGGAGGAATCACATTACCTGACTTCAAATTATACTACAGAGCTATAGTAACCAAAACAGCATGATACTGGCATAAAAACAGACATATAGACCAATAGGACAGAAAACCCAGAAAAGATAACCCATAGACAAATCCACACATCTACAGTGAACTCATTTTTGACAAAGGTTCCAGGAACGTACACTGGGGAAAAGACAGTCTATTCAATAATTGGTACTGGGAAAACTGTATAAGCATATGCAAAAGAATGAAACTAGACCCCTATTTCTTGCCATACACAAGAATCAAATCAAAATGGATTAAATACTTAAATCTGAGACCTCAAACTATGAAACTACTCCAAGAAAACACTGGGGAAAATCTCCAGGACTTTGCTCTGGTCAAAAATTTCTTGAGCAATACCCCACAAGCATAGGCAACGAAAGCAAAAATGGACAAATGGGATCACATCAAGTTACAAGGCTTCTGCAGAGCAAAGGAAGCAGTCAACAAAGTGAAGAGATGATACAACCCACAGAATGGGAGAAAATATTTACAAACTATTCATCTGACAAAAAATTAATAACCAGAATATGTATGGAGCTTAACTCTATAGGAAAAAATCTAATCTGATTTAGAAATGGGCAAAGATTTGAATAGACATTTCTCAAAAGAAGACATACAGATGGCAAACAGGCATATGAAAAAGTGCTCAGTATCACTGATCACCAGTGAAAAGCAAATAAAAATTATAATGATATATCATCTCACCCCAGTTAAAATGGCTTTTATCCAAAAGACAGGCAATAACAAATGCTGGCAAAGATGTGCAGAAAAGGGAACTCTTGTATGCTATCAGTTGGAATGAAAATTAGTAAAACCACTATGGAGAATGGTTTGGTGGTTCCTCAAAAAACTTAAAACTAACATATGATCCAGCAATCCTACTGGTAGGTATATACCCAAAAGAAAGGAAATTAGTGTACCAAAGAGATAGCTGCACTCCTATATTTGTTGCATCACTGTTCACAATAGCCAAGATTTGGAAGCAACCTAAGTGTCCATCAACAGATGAATGGATAAGAAATTGTGTTACTTATTGACAATGGAGCACTATCAGCCATAAAAAATGAGTTTCAGTCATTTGTGACAACGTCGTTGGAACTAAAAGTCATTATGTTAAGTGAAATAAGTCAAGCACAGAAAGACAAACATCACATTCTCACTTATTTGTGGGATCTAAAAATCAAAACGATTGAACTCAGGGAGATGGAGAATAGAATGGCTGTCACCAGAGGTTGGGAAGTGGGAAAGTGGCAATGGCTAATGGGTGCAAAAAAAAAAAAAATTAGAAAGAATGAATAAGACCTAGCATTTGATAGCACAACAGGGGGACTATAGTCAATCATAATTTAATTGTACATTTTAAAGTGACTAAGGGCATAATTGAATTGTTTGTAACGCAAAGGATAAATGCTTGAGAGGATCGATACCCTATTTCCCATAATATGATTATTACACATTCCATGCCTGTACCAAAATATCTAATGCACTCTATAAGTATATACACTATGTACCCACAAAAAAATGTTAAGAAGAAATATGTAAAGCTATAGGAGAACATGTAGGGAATGAAATTTTAGAGTAAACAGAATTGAAGGATTTGCTGTTGCAGGAACTAACAAATAGATAATTTTTCTTCAAATAGATGAAGGTAGAAAGGCAAAATGGGGTTAAATCTTGAAGGATATGTTTAAGATAAATAGAATCTTTTTTGATAAATCCTGGAATATTAGAAATAGAGATCTTCACTTAAAATTTTTCTTTTGAAAAATTTTAAGTAAAGAGAATTACTGTGTTATTTAAGAAGTAGAAGTCATAGAGACTGAAAATATGGATAGTTGTAAATAAGGGTTTATATAGGTTCAAATATTCTATTAAGAAAAAATAAGGATATTATGAGACTTCAACCCTAACTTGTTTTTAATTAATTCATTAATTTGTTTGTTTGTTTGTTTGTTTGTAAAGCCAGGGTCTTCCCATCTTGCCCAGGCTGGTCTTGAATTCCTGGCCTTAAGCAGTCCTTAAGGTGATGGCATGTAAGGCAACTATACTGTCCCACATCACATGCTGTAGTCACATCTTTAAAGCCAGATGAATTAGATTAAAGGTTATCTGTTAAGCTTTCAATCTCCAACAAACTGTTCATTAATCTGTACTTTAACCCTTCCAATGTCAGGAAGAACACAGTTTCATTTCATCATTGGACTATTCAGACATACTGTTTTTGTTTGTTTTCTTGAGACGGAGTCTCGCTCTGTCGCCAGGCTGGAGTGCAGTGGCACCATTTTGGCTCACTGCAACCTCCAACTCTCTGGTTCGAGCAATTCTCCTGCCTCAGCCTCCCTAATAGTTGGGATTACAGGCACGCGCCACCATGCCCAGCTAATTTTTTTTTTTTTTTTTTTTTTTCTGTAGAGACAGGGTTTCACCATGTTGGCTAGGATGGTCTCCATCTCCTGACCTCGTGATCTGCCTGCCTTGGCCTCCCAAAGTGCTGGGATTATAGGTGTGAGCCACTGCGGCCAACCAGACATACTGTTTTATGTTGAGAATATATCTTCATCTTTTGACTTTCCAGCCTAGGGTCTTACTCCTTTCATGAGACTATGCAGAGCAAGTCTAATGTTTTCACCCCATGAGCGTTTCAAATATTCGAAGACAATGTCAAATATTTCCTACTGTCTTCCTCTTAATCTTAATCATGGCTCAAGATTAGTAGCCATGACTAGAAAGGCCAAGATACTAGAGAATAAAGTTCAGATTTTGCTCTTAAGATGCTTGTAAATTTCTAACAGGCTACAAAAGCACTTAATTATAAAGGAAAATATTAATAAATTAGACTTCATTAAAATTAAGAACTTCTTTTCATCAAATGATACTATTAATATAAATGAAAAGTCAACTTACAGAGGGAAAGAAGATATTTGCAGTATACTATATCTGATGAAGAACTTATATCCAGAATATATGAAGAACTCCTAAAAGTCAACAAGAGGTAGCATACGAGATAACAGAAAAATGAGCAGATGAATTGAACTGGTACTTCACAAATGAATACATTCAGTTGGACAATAAACATATTAAAATGTACTCAAAATTATTAATGATCAGAAAATATAATTTTAAACTACAAAATACTTCTATTTACCACAGTGACTAACATTAAAACAAAATCCCTCATAGTACGTAGTATTGTCTTAGAGGTGGAACAACTAGAACTCCCATATGCTCTTGGTAGATTGTAAATTATGAATTGGTACTAACACTTTGGAAAACGACCTAAATATTTACTAAAATTGAACATATGCAAATCCTATGACGCAGATTTTTTTCCTCCTTGCATATTCCTTAAAATGCAAAAACAATCCAAATATTCATTAGAGTAGAATGATATATTTATCAAGAGTACACATACAATGGAACACTATGTAGTAAGGAAATAACTACCTTTATATAGAACTACATGAATGAATCCCACAAACACAAATTTAGTGACAGAAGCCAGACACTAGATAGTACATACTGTAATTTCACTTACCTGAAATTCAAAAACATGCAAAACAAATTGATAGTGGTAGAAGTCAGAATAGTTTCTTTTGGGAGGAGATAATTATTGAAAGATGACAGGAGGGAGGCTTCTGTTTTGCTGATATGCTCTATTTCTTGATCTAGTGGTAGCTGCTTGGATGTATTCACTTTGTGAAAGTTTGTTGAGATGTATATCTATGTATCTGTCTCTATATAGGTATATATGACTCATATATACTTATATAGCTCATATATATATGAATTGTATATTTTTCTGTATGTATATTAAATTTCAAAAAAATTAACTTTAGAAGGAAAAATTGGCCATAGGTGGGTCTAAAAATTCCACTTAACTTAAACTGTAGGGCTGCCATATTGTGTAATTGATGAGTCTGTCCTTTCATAATAAGCACAATATAAAAACACTGAAACTTATGCTGCACTTAACAAATTAAGTTTTGTATTGGGACAATCTGAAAAATACACAGAGACAGTCATTTCCTAATCCTTCTCCCCCAGTAAAAGAATTCCAGCTCATCCCTTTTCTAGAACGAGAGCTGGGCAGTAAATGAGTCAATTACTGATCTAAATTTGTTTTAGGCTGGGGTTTTAGAACATATATGAACTGTTCAACATAGGTTCGGCACATATCAAGCACCTAAGATATAAATTATTATTAATTTTTTGATATTTGCATCCCACTTTATTCTTGAGTTTGCTACTAACTGAAATATCAGAGTCTCTTTCACAAATGATACCACTACAAACCTCATGCTTCTGCAAATTTTGAACCTGTGTAGTAATTCCTGTTTTATTTTGGTACAATTTATTCAATTTCCAGTCTGTTGAAATCTTTATGGATTGGGATTTACTTAATTTTATATTCAACATCGGTGAAAATATTGGTCAGGGAGGACTAAAGATAAAGCCGGGTAGACTATCCTTATTGACCTCTATCTTGGCTCACAGTGAGACATTAGACCCTTTTGGATATGATCATTCAGTCGATTATGACTACTGCTAATGGAACTCACATCTAGTCCATGCTTATTTGGTCAATAAGAATATAAAGATAGAGATGACATAAAATGGCTGGGCGCAGGGGCTCACGCCTGTAATCCCAGCATTTTGGGAGGCCGAGGTGGGCGGATCACCTGAGGTCAGGAGTTTGAGACCAGCCTGGCCAACAAGGTGAAATCCGGTCTCTACTAAAAATACAAAACTTAGCCAGTCATGGTGGTGGGCACCCGTAATCTCAGCTACTCAGGAGGCTGAGACAGGAGAATCGCTTGAACGAGGGAGGTGGAGGTTGCGGTGAGCCGAGATCGCGCCACTGCACTTCAACCTGGGCAACAAAGAGCGCGACTCCATCTCAAAAAAGAAAAAAGAAAAAAAAAAAAAGAAAGAAATGACATAAACTATCTTTCATAATATTTTTAAATGTTTTAGATGTTTGTTAGATGTTTGTACTCTTATTTTAACATGATCATTTACCTAAACTATATAAAATAGTGAAATATTTCCAAAGTCTCCTAATTGTTTTTACTCCAATCCTAACTCACAGGCAACATTTATGTATGAATATTGCTTCCAAGGAGAGTGGTGGGATAATATGATGGCAAATTAATCTGGTCTAATGAAAAATTTTATAACACTAAATATTCCTTGTATAAAAGCGTGCTTTTCCTGGGTGTTGTTTGAAGCTTCTTTACTTTTCAATTTTCTCTTTTCACCAGCAGAGGGCAGATAAGGAAGAGAGAAGAAAATACTGTAAAAGTATCTCGTCCTCCATTCAACTATTTAAAACACTTCTCTGGTATATTTACAAAGTGAGCTATTTTGTTTTCTCGTTAGTTATGCTATTTTGAAAATAATTGATCTACGTATAAATTTTAATTTCTTACATATATTTGGCTTAATGACTCTCCAATGAAATTAGTACTTTGAATCTTTAATTAAGTTTATAAACCAATTATAAATTCAGATTTGAAAAGTCTGAATATTCTTTATATTTTGAAGCGATAAAAAATGTCCCCTTTTATTTTGGGTAATTCAATTAATTAGACTTTTTCCATTTGTGGTTTTCTAGTTCAATTATGGGTAAGTTTATGTGAATATTTTCCATAGACATCTTAATATAGCCACTTGGTCATTTCCTTCAACATGCAGATTTGCTAAGCATGGTTTTCAGTTTTATTAATCAAGTAATGTATCTTATAAACATAATTGAAGGAAACTCAAATGGGATGTGATAGAGTTTTGTTTTTTTGTTTTCAACAATATACTTTACAGGAATGTTTAAATACAGTTTTAGTAGGTATATTAGGATGTTTTCTCTTGAAACTTTAAATTTGTTTAATTAATAATAAAACATCTTTTTCAAAACATTAGATGATATGATAAACTATGTAATTCAGCAGTTCAGAACACCTTGCACGTAACCTTTGTTAAATCAAAAGTCAGGTGGCAACTTGGATTTTTGCCTTTTCACCTTGAATAATGGCATTGTTCTGAAGTTCAGTAGTGGGGAGAGATTGAGTAATTCCTGGGAAGATAAATCCCCATATTGCTTATTCCAAGTACTAGAAATTACTTCTTTCCTTTGCTTATTGAGAACCTCATCTCTAAGAATCTTTTTTTAACTGTCAAGTAAGGTTATGTATGAGGACTCCCCTTGGTCATACTAAGGAATATTTCCAAATACTGGACAAAAATGAACTTCCTCAGGTCACCTAATGAATACAAGCTTACAGTTATTATAGCTAAGAACATAGGTGTAGGGGAGAACACAAGGAAAGGATCGTCTGGACTAAGCAAAAAGGAAATTCTTCCAATTAGGCAGAGTGATGAAGCTTCAGGCCTAGGATTGTTGTGACAGCCTCTTCACTGATTGCCCATGCAATGTCTTTCTTTTCCACTAGACCACCATGTGTATTTATTCTACTTTTTTCTTTCTAAAACGCAACACATTGATGTTATTTCCTTACTCAAAACCCCATGCTGACTCCCTTTTGCCAATGATAGTAGGCGTGGGACTTCTTTTTCTTCCATTTCAGACTCTGAACAAGGTCCCAATCTGATTTTCTACATTTGCTCCTTCCTCTGCTTTTCACAAACCACACAAACAGTTCTATTTCAAAAGTATGTCCCTTTCCACTCATATCTTTCTCAGTCATCTCTGCCTGTCAGTGGCCCCTTGTCTTTCAAGATCCATTGTCAATGACATTTTCTCCTGAAGATATCTTATTCTTAACTGGATGATCTTTGGTGCCCTTAAGTCTCATGGCTATTTGCATCTCTAGAGTGGCCCTCATCATTATTGGTATTTGTGTATTTGTTTCTCTTTATATGCCAACCATAAACTCCTTGAGAGCAGGGACTGTGTCTTGGTGTCCCCAGAGATTAGCATGGTGTCCTGCAACTGGCAGAGTCATTCAGAGACACCAGGGCTCTTTGTATTTTTTCAGGCCCTTAGTATATTAAAAACTGAAAAATGCCAGGGTTACAAAATTGTGGCATATTTTAAATGTTAACGTCAAAAAATGGATGTGATGAAAACACATACAGCCCACAAGAATCCCCAGTGTAATTGTGTGCTGCATAAGATAATTACAGGATTTCTAAAATATTTAATTCACGGTGTTTTTCAGTTGGCATAGTCTGATAACTGTACACAAGTGTAGTGTTGTATGTTTTGCATGTTGATTTTCTTCTTTCTGTTTTGTCAGTTTGCCTCTAGGACTGTTAATTTGAGGCCTCGGCCAAAGGATCCTCTAGACTCTATGTGAGGGGTCCCCATATGTAGATCTCTGATAAATGTTCCCTGAAATGAGTTCAGTTTAATTACACACCAAAATGATGCTATATATAAATACTATACAATGAATTTCTATTTTTGTGTAATCATATTATTCAGAAATAAGCTTGAAAGTTATTAACATCTAATTTGATATCTAAATTTAACTTTCAGTTGTTTTACACTTTGAAGGTCAGAGAACTAGATATTGGGGAAGAGTTCTGGGATACATGTGCAGAAGGTGCAAGTTTGTTACACAGGTAGACATGTGCCGTGGTGGTTTGCTGCAACCATCAACCCTGACAGGCCCTGGTGTGTGATGTTCCCCTCCCTGTGCCCATATGTTCTCATTGTTCAACTCCCACTATGAATGAGAACATGCAGTGTTTGGTTTTCTGTTCCTGTGTTAGTTTGCTGAGAATGATGGTTTCCAGCTTTATCCATTCCCTGCAAAGGACATGAACTCATTCTTTTTTATGGCTGCATAGTGTTCCATCCACTCTATCACTTATGGGCATTTGGGTTGGTTCCAAGGCTTTGTTATTGTGAAGAGTGCTGCAGTAAACATACGTGTGCATGTGTCTTTATAGTAGAATGATTTATAATCCTTTGAATATATATCCAGTAATGGGATTGCTGAGTCAAATGGTGTTTCTAGTTCTAGATTCTTGAGGAATTGCCACACTGTCTTCCATAATTGTTGAACTAATTTACAATCCCACCAACAGTGTAAAAGTGTTCCTATTTCTCCACATACTCTCTAGCATCTGTTGTTTCCTGACTTTTTAATAATTGCCATTCTAACTGGCGTGAGATGGTATCTTATTGTGGTTTTGATTTACATTTCTCTAATGACCAGTGATGATGAGGTTTTTTTCCATATGTTTGTTGGCCACATAATAACGAGTATTCAGATAGGAAGAGAGGAAGTCAAATTGTCTCTGTTTACAGATGACATGATTGTATATTTAGAAAACCCCATCGTCTCAGCCATAAAACTCCTTAAGCTGATAAGCAACTTCAGCAAAGTCTCAGGATACAAAATCAATGTTCAAAAATCACAAGCATTCCTATACACCAGTAACAGACAAACAGCCAAATCATGAGTGAACTCCCATTCACTATTGCTCCAAAGAAAATAAAATACCTAGGAATACAACTTACAAGGGATGCGAAGGACCTCTTCAAGGAGAACTATAAACCACTGCTCAAGGAAATAAGAGAGGATAAAAAGAAATGGAAAAACATTATGCTCATGGATAGGAAGAACCAATATTTTGAAAATGGCCATACTGCCCAAAGTAATTTGTAGATTCAATGATATTCCCATCAAGTTACCATTGACTTTCTTTACAGAATTAGAGAAAACAAGTTCAAATTTCTTATGGAACCAAAAAGAGCCCATATAGCCAAGACAATCCTTAGCAAAAAGAACAAAGCTAGAGGCATCATGCTATCTGACTTCAAACTGTACTACAAGGCTACAGTAACCAAAACAGCATGGTACTGGTACCAAAACGGATATATAGACCCATGGAAAAGGACAGAGGCCTCAGAAATAACACCACACATTCACAACCATCTGATCTTTGACAAACCTGACAAAAGCAATGGGGAAAGGATTCTCTCTTTAATAAATGGTGTTGGGAAAACTGGCTAGCCACATGCAGAAAACTGAAACTGGACCCCTTCCTTACACCTTATAAAAAAAATTAACTCAAGATGGATTAAAGACTTAAACATAAGGACCTAAAACCATAAAAACCCTAGAAGATAAACTAGGCAATACCATTCAAGACATAGGCATGGGCAAAGACTTCATGACTAAAACACCAAAAGCCATGGCAACAAAGTCAAAATTGACAAATGGGATCAAATTAAAGAGCTTCTTTACAGCAAACAAACTATCATCAGAGTGAACAGGCAACCTACAGAATGGGAGACAATTTTTGCAATCTATCCGTCTGACAAAGGGCTAATATCTAGAATCTATAAGGAACTTAAACAAATTTACAAGAAAAAAACAACCCCATCAAAAAGTGTGTGAAGGATATGAACAGACACTTTTCCAAAAAAAAAGTACTCATTTTTACTACCTGAATAACTAATTTTCTATTTCCCTGCACTATGAGGCACATGAAGAGTCAAATTGTATTTTCTATGACTCTCCTGAGTTAGTAACAAAGATGAATGCTTCATGAGAATTAGTATAATTTATTTTTCAAAACTGCCCTACAGGTGGAAAATAATGAAGAATTCTATCACTTCAATGTATTTAGAAATCATTACCATAAGAGTGCAAATTGATATGAATACTCAATCATTCTTTGTTATTGGACAATATAGCTTAATTTTGCATAGTTAGAGGTATGAGATACCTGAGGAGCATAAATACATGAATTATGTGTCTTTGTAATTCTCTTTCTAGTATAGATCATATAAATCAGGCACACCTGGGTGTGTAAGAACTCATCGTAAGAATTACCATTGTTTATTTTTTGACATGTATGTGTTTAGATTTTTTTAATGATATAATCTCATTCCCTTAGACTAGTTAGTAGAATGATATGTTTCAAGCCCTACTTTGCTAAATTAACATGAACCCAACTTTTCCTATAAAATTATTTTATAGTGAAAAGGAGAACAAGAAATGAGTTGTTATAATTCAGCAGTAAGAAAGGAAATTTGGTTGTTTAAACATTAGGCATCAAGTTTTTCTCCTACCTCCATACAACTGAGATATCTGATGCTTTTTCAAGGAGCAGGGGTCACTCAAGGAGCAAGGATAGAGATGGATTGGACATAAAGGGTGATGAAGTTTGAATTAGTTAACTTATACTAAATGCAGGTGCTTCTGAAATGTTCTCTGCAAGAATCACATATAAGAGATACATAGTTAAATACAGAAAAACTTGAAAGATTAAGTTATTTGTGAAATTTATTGATTATTTTAAATGTTAGTTTATTTACATTTATGTAAAATGTATCATATGTTAAAAACATTTAAAAATCCATAATAGCACTAAAGGTTTTCTATGACTAGAAGTAAGTTGTAATTTGAATAAGCCATCCTCACACCTCTTTCATATTCTCATTTTTATCCACAAATTTTTATATTCACCAAAAGTAAAAAGCATTTTATTAACCTACAATTTATTTTTAACTAACGCACACAAAAGCATTTTAAATAAATCACAATAGAACTTAACCTTGGGAAAACTGAATATCAATATGCAGATGCAATCAAAATAGGATTTTATGGAAAAAGGTAAGGACAATTTCATAAAACCTAAGGAAAAATTTCAAGAGGACAGTTTGTACATACAAAAATATGCCTGAGGCTGGGCACGGTGGCCAATTCTTGTACTCCCAGCACTTTGGGAGGCTGAGGCGGGAGGATTGCTCGAGCCCAGGAGTTTGAGACCAGCCTGAGCAACATTGAGAGACCTCATCTCTGCAAAAAATAAACAAAATTAGCTGGGTGTGGTGGTACGTGCTTGTAGTCCCAGCTACTCAGGAGATTTAGGTGGGAGGATTGCTTGAGCCAGGGAAGTCGAGGTTGCAGTAGCCTGAGATCACACCACTGCACGCCAGCCTGCACGATAGTGAGACCCTGTCTCAAAAAACAAACAAAAATATGCCTGAAAGTATAGTTTTCATACTGCCCACTACTTTACAGTTGAGTAGGCATGTATATGTCCAACAGGCATCTGAAAATACACACTTATTTGTGGACAAAATTCTGTTAATTATCTAATTGTGAAACATACAACATAGTCCCAACCATGTCAGAGTCTCCAATGAAAATTTAAAATGTATCTTATTTGGAAGGACTATAAACGTTAATATTTCTGTACAATATTATAAAACAAAACCGAGTTTGTGGCCTGATTTATATATATAACCACATGGAATTCTATACTGAAGCCCTAACAAAACTTCCATTACCCTCCACATCCATAATTTATCCTTTGCTCTTTCTGCCAACCAAAGGTGTTGGACAATGATTTGAGGTCTTAGTCTGAACTTTTGAATGAGAGGTGCCCCATCAGCTGGACTTCTCCTGAGTGTTGAAAAGGTAAGGGGTTTTGCTTCTTTATTCACTCCTTTCTTACTATTTGCATTATAACATAACTCTCTTGGGACTCAAGGGAACAAACCGTACAGTCTCTTTTGCTAAATGCCAGAAATCAAGAAGCCAGTTGAAGTTTTCAGTCCAAATTGTTTCACAAGTGTTACACAGTAGAAAACTTTTTCGGCGGCTCACGCCTGTAATCCCAACACTTTGGGACGCTGAGCTGGGTGGATCACGAGGTCAGGAGTTTAAGACCAGCCTGGCCAAGATGGTGAAACCCAGTCTCTACTAAAAATACAAAAATTAGCTGGGCGTGGTGGCAGGCACCTCTAATCCCAACTATTCGGGAGGCTGAGGTAGGGAACTGCTTGAACACAGGAGGCAGAGACTGCAGTGAACCAAGATCGTACCACTGCACTGTCTGTCACCTGGGCGACAGAGCGAGATCCATCTCAAAAAAAAAGAAAAAAAAAAAAAAGCACAACAACCAAAAAAAAAAAAAAAAACCAAAACAAAGAACTTTTTTTTTGTCTCAGTTTGAGGTCTCTTGTTAAAAATTTAAAGAAAATTAATTTTACAATTTCCTATTCTCAATGATTTTGATTTACTGACATTTTACCCTACAACAATATAGTGAAAAAGTGTGGTCTTGGGATTGGTTAGACCTAATTCAGGACTACCTATACTAGATGTGAGGCTATAAGGCAAGTGTGTTAAAGATTCTTTGGAATCTTATTTTACTCAATAGGAAAATGATATGTGTAGTAATGATTATTTCATAAGGATATTGAGAGCATTAAATGGGGGATAAAAACCACATAAAAGGCTTAGCATATTAGAGACTTAATACAAATCAATTTCTTGCATTTTGCTTATCCTGGATATACCATGGGTTTGCTTCAGATTGGAAAACAAGATAGCAACAAAGTTCCATGTTTCATGCTTCAGTGACTTAAAATATTAGTTGTTCTGGCCAAGTGCAGTGGCTCACGCCTGTAATCCCAGCACTTTGGGAGACTGAGGTAGGATGATTGCTTGAGCCCAGGAGTTTGGGACCAGACTGGGCAATGAAGTGAGGTCCTGTCTCTACAAAAAATAAAAAACGTAGCCAGCCATGGTGGTGTGCACCTGTGATCGCAGCTACACGAGAGGCTGAAGTAGGAAGATTGCTTGACCTTAAAAGGTTGAAGCTGTAGTGAGCCTTTTTATGCCACTGCATTCCAGCCTGAGTGACAGAGTGGGACTTTGTCTCAAACACACACACACACACACACACACACGTACGTATATTAGTTGTTCTACAAATAAAAATATTTTATTTTCAAAACATGTTTTACTAAAAGTTTTTCAGTAAGGGTGTAAAAACTATTGCTGGTCAACTTTGACTACTTCCAAAATGTTTTTTTTGAGTGAGATATTATACCTCTTTGTTAGTTCATTGCAGTAATACTGCAGTATTTAAAATTGAAACTCAGTAATGGTAAATATAGAAGAATTAGAGGATAAAATGAGTGGAGAGATGGAAAGGTACAGATTGAATATAATTATTTAAGTAAAATATTTTCCTAGAGAAAACAAAAAGTAGAACTTTGAGGTTGAATCTCTTTTAATGTAATGTTTTTCTCAAATCCAAGTGTTTTTACACTATACAATAGGAGTAGATTTTGTCACCACTCTGTGGTCAAACTCATTTTTCTTTCTTTTTTTATTTTTACATTAAAAAATTTTACTTTAAGTTCCAGGATACATGTGCAGGATGTGCAGGTTTGTTACATAGGTAAATGTGTTATTTTTAATTTAGTTTAACACTTTTTATTTTTAAGTCATACAACTCTCATAGCCAGTAGTTAATATTACCTTGAAAGTTTGGTATGGTTGATGAATTGCATCCTGTTAATAATTGCTACAGATTTTTGAATAATTGCAGACCAGTTTGATGGTCCTGGGTTGGCATAAGAACATGAAGATTTACTTTTTCCTGTGAGCTTTCTTGGGATGAAGAAATTTAGTGGTTTTTTTTTAATTTTTAAGAAATATTTATTGACTATTTTTTACATGATTTATTTCTCACTGAAAAATAAATTCCACTGGGCATAAAATGTATTTTTGTAAGTCACAGAGTAACCCAACTTGAAGCTAGTTTTTCAGACTTAGGCAGTTCATGCTGTAAGACCTAGATCTCATGGTCACCCTTACAAGAGAAATATCTAATTGAAAAAATTAAATATGAAGAGCATTAATTTTGAAAGTGCTAAAATGACATAAAGGGATCTCACTGGGCTTGAGATATTAAGTATTAAAATTGTTAAAGGTTTAAATTGTTAGTAACTTACTGCATAGAAAATGTGCCAAATGTCAGTAAATAAAAAAATTCTTCTTTTAAATAAAAGTTTACAGAAAAATTATGACAATACTACAAAAAGGTTCTGTACGACCCCCACCCAGTTTCTCTTACTATTAACATCTTACATTAGCATGTTAGTTTGTCACAATTAGTGAACCGATATTGATACATTAGTATTAACTAAAGTCAGGGTTCTTTTTATTGGAGAATGGTGTTAGAAACTAAGGTCTGGGCCCTGTGGTATGGTGGTTGCTATAGAGATGTCATTACTTTTAGGTTCTCTCCCAGCTGACAAAGCAAAGAAATATATGTGTGTATATTAACCTATGTGTACACATACATCTATGATTATTTTGATATGTAACATCTGTATCTTTATTAAGCTAAATATGAGTTCATATGGTATCTTCAATTCTAATCAATTACAGTATAGATTATTCTAGCCTCTTCCTATTGCTTATCTATAACTTCCTATTTCAAACAGTGAAAAATCTGTCTTCTACCACCTACTGTCTGCTTACCTAATTTCTCATTTCCAGTTTACGTATGTAGTGGTTTCAGAATTATTACGTATAGCCCTGTGGGATACAACTTTGTCAACTAGAGTGGTGCTTATGCAGGTTCTGTTATCTTTAGTTTTACTGACTCTACTCATTTCCAAAGTTGTTTAGTCCAGAACATTTCACTTTTGAAGTTGTTTCATGTTGGTAACACAGATTCTTTTTTTGCAGTCTGCATTCCATTTTAGGGTTCCCTCCTCTCCAGTCTCCTCAATTATTATTATTTTAATTCACATACATCAAGGTTTATTCTTTGTGCTGCAAAGTTCTATAGGTTTTGACAAATGCAAAGTGTCATGTTCCCATCATTACAGTGTCATACAGAATTGTTTCACTGCCCTAAAAATATCCCTTGTCCTTTGCCTATTCAACCCTTCCCCTCCTTTCCCAAACTCCTGGCAACCACTGATCTGTTTATCATAGAGCTGTGCCTCTTCCAGAATGCATATAATTGAAATCATACAATATGTAGACTTTTCACCCTGGCTTCTTTCATTAGCAATATGCATTTAACATTCCTCCATGTCCTTATGTGGCTTGTAGTTCATTACTTTTTACTGTTGGATAGTATTCGATCATAGAAATGTACCACAGTTTGTTTATCCATTCGCTGATTGAAGTATACCAATATACCTAGGAACATGACTGCTAGATCATATAGTAAGACTATATTTAGCTTTGCAAGAAACTGCCAAACTGTATTTCAAAGTGGCTGTACCATTGCACCACCAGCAACTCTTGCCAGTGATCCAGTATTGTCAGTTTTTTGAATTTTAGCTATTCTAAAAGCTGAGTGATGGTATCTCATTGTCGTGTTAATTTGTAATACTCTAATGACAAATGATGGTGGGTTTCTTTTCATATGTTTGTTTTGCATTTGTATATCTTCTTTAGTATGGTGTCTGTTAAGATGTTTTGCTTACTTTTTTAAACTGTGTTGATTGTTTTCTTTTACTTTTTCTTTTTTCTTTTGAGATGGAGTCTTGCTCTTTCACCCAGGCTAGAGTGCAGTGGCATGCTCTTGGCTTACTGCAAGCTCCCCCTTCTGGGTTCAAGTGATTCTTGTGCCTGAGCCTCCTGAGTAGCTGGGACTACAGGTGCCCACCACCACGCCTGGCTAATTTTTTTGTATTTTTGGTAGAGACGAGGTTTCACCATGTTGGTCAGGCTGGTCTTGAACTCCTGACTGCAGATCATCTACCCGCCTTGGCCTCCCAAAGCTAGGATTACAAGTAGGATAGGCATGAGCCACTATGCCCAGCTGATTGTTTTCTTATCATTGAGTTTTATATTCCTTCATTTTTGAATGGAGTAAATAAACACAATAAAACTGGTTGAGAAGATTTGCATTTAAAAAATCATAATGAATTGTAGGATACACATTCTATTATTTCATGGGAAAAATCATGGAAGAGTCAGTTCAGTATTCAGTGAATCATTAACGTAAGGATGTAAAATTTGATACACACACAATTTATTGAGCACTTATCCTGTGTCAATCAGTGTGCTAAATTTTTTTCTTTTATATTAACTCATTTAATTCCCACTACAGCCCTGTGTAATGGCAGCTGTTTTTCCCACCATTTTATAAATGAAGAAACCTTAGATCACACTCAGTAGAAGAGTTCTAAACCCCTATGCGGTGCTGTCTGATAGAAAATATATTTTAAAATGAGATGATCTAAGGTTTGTTTACTTACAGAGCTAAAGGAAAGTATGTCTTAAATTTAATAATGAGTGATTATAGAAACAGATTACAGGAAATAGTCCATCTTTCTTGAATTATCCAAATTGTTACAAGCCTCAAATTTATTTTTGTTTGTATGAGAACACATTTAGGTGATCGGATAGAAGTATATGGTTTTTCCCAGATGTTAAAATTTATTTCACATTAACTTTTTTTCATCTTTACTTTCTTCAAGGCAAGTAGGATAGAATGTAATAATCAAATAGGTTTTTTCCCCCACCCCATTTTAGAGCAGATAAATAATTTCCAAGAGCCATTTGCTTTGTTATTGGATGAGTAATTAACAAAAAGAATTCCTAAAGACAATTAGAATCATGACCAAACTGAGTCTTAAAAACATAGCAGTGCACTCACAGCCGGTGGCTGGCTTGGTGGCTGGCGATGAGCCTGCAGCATGGGACTGGGTGTTCCACCACAGCTTGGCTGTTGTCCAGGGAGCTCTCAGTCGCTGGGGTTCCCACAGTGCCAATCACGAGGCAGGTGCAGAAAGGATGAAGGTTTCTGTTCCCCATTAGTGTTGAGGGCATGCAGGTCGTCTGACATGAGGGGCATGAAAAGTGAAGTTCTTGCTTTGCTTTGGGTAAGAAGTCTGCATTGACAGGGGCTCAAGAACCTGCTCTGACACCTCACATGTCTTAGCCTGGCCTTTGAGATGAGTAGGGAGTTTGAGTGGGAGTTTGAGTTTCCTCTTACAGAAACAGAACTGAGGCACTTTCATTTTTTAGTTTCCTAGTACCTTTGTTAAGAATAAAAGCCAAAATGAGTTGTAAAAGTTTTAAATTTGTAGATTTTAAATTTGCATTTAAAAAATTAATGGTTTTTTTCTTTTCTTTCTTTTTTTTTTTTTAATGGAGTTTTGCTCCTGTTGCCCAGGCTGAAGTGCAATGGCATGATCCCGGCTCACTGCAACCTCTGCCTCCCAGGTTCAAGCGATTCTTCTGCCTCAGCCTCCTGAATAGCTGGGATTACAGGCGCCTGCCACCACATCCAGCTTATTTTTGTATTTTTAGTAGAGATGGGGTTTCACCATGTTGGCCAGGCTGGTTTTGAACTCCTGACCTCAGGTGATCCACCTGCCTCGGTCTCCCAAAGTGCTGGGTTTACAGGTATGAGCCACTGCGCCTGGCCAAAATTAAGGCTCTTAACATGTAAAAAGTAAAGTGCAGTGGAATTGTGGCACTTATGCAAGATAATACAATTTAAAAGATTTATAAGAATATTAACTGCTAATGAACAGTAGAGGGATCTAATTAACATTGAAAGTTAGATGAGGAAAGTGTTTGTCTTCTATTCCCAACAGGACATCTTTGTAACTATAATGACTCCTGAGAAGATTCTGTTTTCAATCTTAAAACAGGAATGGGGGAAAAATGCAGGCCTTGGTAAGTACAAAAAGGGGAAACCAAAGGGGACAAGGGAGTTACTGTAGATTTTGCAGGGTTGAGGAAAGTCAGAATAAATACAAGAGGCAATGATGCTGGTAATTTTCTTTGGGCTCAGAGAAGTAATGCTTTGCTTTGTCAGAGTTGTAGTAAAATTTAGATCTAAGAAGCTCGTTGGAAGTTGTAGCAGAATCCTGTCTTGTTTACTGTGTCCACTGGCTGGCATAGAGATGGAACACTATAGGCTTTCTAAAAACATCTGTGGAATGGAATCAGAAAGTCACTTTACTTTCCAAGATGCAATTCTTTATTTTGAAAGATAAATATTTAAAAAGTTTATACATTTTTGACATGATTATGATATACATCCTTCCAGGCTTTCTTCAATGCTTATGCAAACATGTATATGTGACCTGTAGGTCTCCTTTTACCTGGTTTTTGGAGTACAAATAAGGTCACATCTCTTCGTAACTTTAAATGTTTAAAACATTGAAGTTAGCAAGAAGCCCAGAAACTTTTTCTAAAGAACTTTTTCCACCCATAATTGTCCAAGAAGTCCAAGTCTTTCTTGGTTCATATAGGTAATTTCTGTTTCTAAACACTAGAAAAAGGAGACTTTGAAGGATCTGACTAGTCCATTGTCACATGCCCCACCCCATTTTCTGCTGCAAGAGCCTCTGTCACCACAGCATTGTGTCACTGATGAAAATAGGTCCTCCCACAGAGTCAGATGCATCCCAGTCTATTGCTACTATTATCACCCTGTTGGAACAGATCCCTGCACGGGTCACAGTAGTTCCTGGAAGAAGATGAAACTCATTCTCCCAGCCTTAATATCAGCCAGTAATACTTTATTGTTGGAGCTCCAAAGTTGCTATAGTAGTTTCCAAAGCCCACCTGGCACCTAAGGATGGGTGAGTAAAGACAAGTTTCCTTTCAAGTGCAGAAACAAGAACCCATCTCCCACCACATAGTAGGTGTTGGCGTTAAACTTCTCTCTTACAGTGTGGTGTGTTCTCCTCGGGATCTTCGGTATTTCTGTTTGCTTACTCCAGTTGGGGTTATCTCAATGCACCAAACAGATTCTAACTACACTGAATCTCAAAAGAAATAGAAGTAGTCTTTGTCAAGCCACAGAAAAGAGCTTGTTCTTTCTTCTCCTCCTAGACACCTACATACTTTTCATTCTTCTAATGAAGATGGTTCATTCAATAAATTCAGAAGAAATGAAGAAAAAAATACAAGTCTAGTTTGTGATAAGTCCTTGTTTTCACCTAAACAGAGAAGCAAGAACACAAATTATATAAGGCACCTTCTCTTAATTAAATAAACAGAAGAGTTCTATGTGGTCTAGTTACAAAGAGATCACAGTGATTAACTACTCAGTTCTGGAGCCAGACAACTGGGTTTGTTCAGATTCTGGCACTCTTTCTTGAATTTGGGCATGGCATTTGACCTTCTGTACCTCAGTTTCTTCATTTTTAAATTGGGATGTTAATAATAAAATGTACTGACTTTATAGGGTCTTTCCTGAGGCACATAATGCAATTTAAACAACAAACAAGTATACATAACAGACATTTTTTTCTTACAAAGACAGTACCATACTAAACTTAATTTGCTTTATTTGAAAAATTATATTTTTAGGTAAAACTTTGTAAGTTAATTTTTTTGGATGAAAAACATGATACCAATTTATCAATTTGATTTTTCTTCATTAGCATGATATACTTTGTTCTAGAAAGGACTTAGGCAATTTTCATATATGTCTTTAAATATAATTTTTGCACATGTAAATAAGATTTCCAAAGTGTTTTGCCATTACTTCGTCAGTGTTGCCTCTCAACAGCCTTTGAAGTGAGGAGATTCCAGTCACTGTCTCAGACACAAGGATGCAGGCTGTGGAGGCCAGTGAGCCACAGTCACCGAACTGGGAATTGGCTGTCCTTTTGACCATACAGATTAATCACTGTAGTTTCACCAATCACATTGAATTTGAAGATCAATAAATGACCCTGAAACAATGAGATTTCATAGACTCTTCCTATGTAGTGGAAGTTAAAGCAAATCAGAAAGGAGTCACTAAACCTGTGAATTCTTGAATTTTAGTTTTCCAGGCCAACAAGCCTTCTTTAAGTGACTTCATGGCCTGTTCTTAGATTTTGGTCATAGATTGGTATAAGAAATGACCATAAATGTTTTTGAGAAAATTATTGCTGAAAATACTGTTCATGATGCCACTCAATGATGTTAAGTCTCTAAACAGCAAACTCTTCCATGAATGGGGTGGAGGGAGGATGGTTTTTCTTTCCAGGTGAACTTACATATTGCCTTTTCTCAGATATCAGACCGTGAGAATAATATAATGGATTGGGCTTTGACAGCGAAGACTTTCAGAATTGCTGTTAGTGCCCATGTGCAATGAAATTTTTCTATCATGTCTCTCTTATTATTATTATTTCAAATGCCCTGTTTTAACTGTTTTGATTACTAATTATCTATTTAGAGGGAAACAGTTATAAATAAATACTTCACTGTTCTATTTACTGTGCACCCCTGCCTTTCTAAATGTAACTCTTCTATGTATCATGTAAATTATCACAAAACTCTTCTGAGAAAAAAATGGTTACTTTTCTTTTTAGAATTCAAATTTATAATTATCTACATCTATAGATAGCATCTGACTTTCAGCATGATATCACCAATGAAAATTTAATCTGTGTTATGAATTCCCTTGTTTCTAGAAAGGCTTCAGCGGTAAAATGGGAAGAGAACCCATATGAATAAAACATGTAATGACTGGCAGTTTTAGAAAATCTTACAGGATTTGGTAGCTTTTACATTTATAACAAAATTGTATTTTTGATATTGTTCATAATTATTTCAGTTCATTAGCAGCATTAATAAGCTCCCATTTTGAACAGCTTGAAGATCTTTAAGACTTCCTTAATGAGAAACTACCTTTAAGTTACAGAAGACCCATCAGGGTGCCAAATTCCATCTGGACAGAGTTACAAATACACCACTGTTTATGAGCTGAAAATTAGAGCAACCAAACAACAGAGCTTTAAAATGTTATTTCAATACAAGGGGACATTTTCACCATATAAAAATAGAAGTTTGCCTCTAAATAAAAATGATTTTACAATTGCAAGAGTATTTGATTTACCCCTTTTCATTTAGTTCAAATACCAATAGATTCTTAGGGAATGAGAAATTCCAGTGTTCCTGAGAATTCTGATAGCTTTTAGAGAGTTCAGTTTTCTGTAGCATTCCATTTTGCAATCCTACACAAATTTCTAATTTATAACCAGTGGTATGTGATGATAATTTCTAACATTTATTAAGTGTTTATTAGGTTCTAAGTGCTTTATTTCTGATATATATATATATATATATATCACATTTAATTTATTTCATCTAGTGGTTCTCAACTGGGGACAGTTTTGTATCTCTCTCCCCAAGATATTTGGCAATCTCTGGAGATAGTCCTGGTTGTCACAACCTAGGATGTATGTGGTCCTACGACCATCCAAGGAATAGAAGCTAGAGATACTGCTGAACATTCTACAGTACAAGGGCAACCCCCACATCAAAAAATTATCCACACCCAAATGTCAATAGTACTGAAGTTGAGAGACCCTAACTTAATCTGTTCAACAACCCTATGAGGTGGGTTTTTTTGTTTGTTTGTTTGTTTGTTTGTTTTTTGATGGGGGGAGATAAAGTCTCACTCTGTCACCTAAGCTAGAGTGCAGTGGCATGATCACGACTCACTGCAGCCACGATCTTCCAGGCTCAAGCCATCTACCTGCCTCAGCCTCCCAAGTAGCTGAGATCAGAAGCATGCACCACCAAACCTTGCTATTTTTTATTTTTTGTAGACACAAGGTCTTACTGTGTTGCCCAGGCTGATCTCAAACTCCTGAGCTCAAGCAATCCTCCCTCCTCAGCTTCTCAAAGTGCTGGGATTACAGGTATAAACCATGGCACCTGACTAAGGTGGGTATGTTTAACCTTGTTTTGGGGCAAGGAAAAAAAAAAACACAGAAAGGTTAAGTAACTTATGTAAGGTCACAGAGCTAAGTGTGGTGCCAGGATTGAAAACCTAGTTCTTTATTGCTTTAGCACAAGCTGTTTCCACTATACTCTGTCATGTTCAGATAATGTTGATGTCCATCAGCAGATTCTGAATTTTGAAGGATGGAGATAACTGCCTTATTCTGTACATCTGCTTTATCATCCAAGCTCTTGCTTGGTGAAAAATTAATGTTAACCATTCATCTCTTGAGCATCTTCAAATATCCCCTTTAGAATGACATTTCAACTACAGGTCAGTAACCCCAAGAGAAAATGGTTGTTCGAGTGCATATACTATATTACAAAATAAGGGGTGAATTCAAAGGAAAACATAAGATGCAATTCGTGCCTCCAAGGAGGCTGTAGGGAAGAGGGGTTATGTATGTATGTAAATAGAAGTTGGTGTGCGTGTGTGTTTATAAACAGAATTGTCAGACCAAACATTATTTTGGAAGCAGTAAAAGTAAACTAGAATCTGGCCTAGTCATTTCCCAGGACACCTCTTTCAAGTCCTGAAACATCTTTGTAAGACTGTAATGTGTGTTTACATCCTAGGTAATCACTGTGGCCCACTGTTGAAGAGCTGTGACTGTTCTTACCCTTCTAGCTTAGATAAATTTATAAGCACAACCAGACTACATATATGAAGCTGACGAGACCTTGTCTTTTTTTTTAATGAGCTTTTCTTCCCAATAGGAGTGACTATTTCTTTTCTTCTTCCACATTTTCAGGTTTTAGTGTACTTGTGATTGCTACCCACTTATCACTGTTAAAGTCCACTCAGGAGAGAATCTGAGAAACACTCTCAAATTAAGTTGAACATGATGGATAAGTAAAGTATTGTGAAAGTTCACTCTCGTGATTTCTAATGGTGAAACCTGGCAGGGTGAGTAATCTTTGATGAGAAGGTTATCACTTATCATCTTTCATATATTGAGATCATGTGTAAGAAGCACCCAGCACATTGCTGAACACAAAGTAGGTATGAAATAAATGTTGGCTTCCTTTTCTCCTACTCCTCCTTGCTCTTCTTTTTAATATACCTTTAAAATGATGCCACACAAATGGCCACACAGTCTTTTATATTTAAGATCAGTTCTGGCATTAGGAAATTCTATAGGGGAAGTATGTGTAATCATTAAATGCTTGGGCTCAGGCCACAGATTGTTTAGGTTTAAATCCAAGTTTCCTCTTTTATTATTAATTGTGCAACTTGCTTGGGAAAATATGAAACTTGTTTTTCCTCAGGTTCATTATCTGTAATATATAGTTAATGAAGAAGTTACCTGTCCCATGAAGGTGTTGTAAAGATTAAAAAAGGCAAATTAGGCTGTGTATTTGTCATTATAATTTGGCATATACGGTAAGTGCCCAACAACCATAGGCTATTATAAAATTGTTATAAAATGATATGAGCTATCATTGAGCAGCATGAAAGAAGAGCTTCACTGTTTCACCTACTCTCACCCTGGCCCATTAATCTCTTTCCTGTTCCTGACATTTCAAAGATACGTTCAGGATTTCAGTCATGACCTTAAGCCACATTTGAACAGTTTTCTGGTAGATAAGTCCTTATTCCCACATTATGTAAGTACCTAGATGCAAATCCTGAATATCATGTCGCAATTAGTGCATTTGGACATGCTTGCTAACTATGTTAAAGCTCTGAATAATGGTAAAGTTTTATTTCTACCAAAACAAATTTGGACCGTAATGTTTTATGATAAAAATCTATGGTCTTCCTATGTACATGTGTGTGTACATGCTTAAAATGGAATGTTATAGTTAAATGTAATTCTGTAAAAGTATGTAACTCCAGTGGCTACTTGGTTTGGCTACTTGGTTTGCAGATTTCTGCTTTCCTGTTTCATTGTTAAACAGGCCTAAAAGTTATTATTTCATGAAACTAATGTGAGGAAAGAGACTAGGTTGATGTATAAGTGACATTATAAAAGTACATGAGGGATGATTTGATTAGAAGCAGTATTACACAGTCATAGGAGTAATGGTTTAGAACTAGACCCAGGTTTGAATCTTAGCTCTATCATTATAGGCATTTACTTAACTTTTCTTGTTTGCTTACTCAACTGAAAACTGAAGATAATAACACCTATTTACATGGTTGTTGTAAGGGTTGTATGAATAATGTCTGGCAAATAGTAAGAACTCAAGTAACTGTTTCATTCTTTCCAGAAGAAGGAGAGTGACTGAAAAATATTTGGAGTCTCCTCCAGCCGTATTCCTTGGTCAGCTTCTATGATTCTCTTTGGAGCTTATTTCTTAATCCCTTTATTTTCACTTGCTTGTTGATAACAAAGAATAACTAATTATTAATTTATTTCAAAATGCATGTATTATATTTGATGGGCCACACTAATAGTTATAAACTAAGCAACAGATTGGGGATGGGGAAGTGGATGGAGTGAGTTCAGTCACATGTCTGGGAAAAGTCAACAGTGAAGACAGAGTCTCAATTTTTGTCATACTGGAGAGATGAAAACACAGGTAGAGGATTTCAAACAACAGAGTGGATGGTGAGTTAAAAATGCTAAAGTTCTTTCCTGGTGTCTAACTTAATGCAATGTGGTTTATCTCTTTGCCCTTTTCTCTACTATTCAAATTTAGGATAATAAAGATTAAATGTTTCTAAATCTTACTTTACAATATTCAAGAAAAAAGGTATGCTTTTGTCCACTGAAGTGCAAAGCAGAGCTATGAAAACCTGCTGAACACATTCTTTATTTTCAACACATGTTCTTGTCTTTCCATCATGAAATGCATGTTTTATTTGTACTGTATTTGGGTGACCACAAGTCAACAATAAGATAATTCACAAGACCCTTGCCTTGGATGTGTCGACAGTGAAGTAATCAGGCCAAAATTTTTATTTTCCTTTGAATTTTTCAATTCAAACACAATGTATGCTTGATTTTACACAATAGAGTTCAGGGATTAGAGGGTTGGCTCTTTAAATACCGTCAGAGACACAGGCAATCCTACACCCAAGTGCTCAGAAGGAAGGCGCCTATGCCTGGGAATGCCCAGATACCCTTAGAGAGTTGAAGATGGCGTTTCTCTGAGTCAGGTCAAAGTTAACACATTACCTTCGCTTCAAAGACTGCTTGGATTCCTTTCGGTGGATTAGTCAAGATGTTTTGCTGACTGAGACTAGGAAATCTATAGGAGGGCGGGTTAGTTTACATTGTTGCTTGTCATTGTCGCTAAAACACTCCAAAGCCTTCCTTAAAAATGCACACTGGACTAAAAACGACAGACAAGGAACAAATCCTGGGCCGGTAGTTAGGCAAAGCACTATCTCCTCTTACCTCCTTGTAGATTTTTTTTCCCCCTTTAAGTACGTGTCCTCAGATTTCTTTGCCACCCTTGGAGTTCACTCACCTAAGCCTGAAACTAATAAAGCTTGGTTCTTTTCTCCAACACGCAGAGGAAGCGCTAAGGTGAATGCATCAGACCCACACTTCCGCGGAACTTTTCGGTTCTCTAAGGCTGTATTTTGATACATGAAAGGCACATTTTCCTTCCCTTTTCAAAATGCACGTTGCAAACGTAACAGGAACCCAGCTAGGATCATCGGGAAAAGGAGGAAGAGGAGGAAGGCAGGCTCGGAGGAAGCTGGTGGCAGCGGGTCCTGGGTCTGGCGGACCTTGACGCGAAGGAGGGTCCAGGAGGCTCTCCGGGGAGTCAGTTCTCCTGCCGGTGGCTTCTTCTGTCCTCCAGCGTTGCCAACCGGACCTAAAGAGCGGCCGCGACTGTCGCCCACCTGCGGGATGGGCCTGGTGCTAGGCAGTAAGGACACGGACCTGGAAGGAGCGCGCGCGAGGGAGGGAGGCTGGGAGTCAGAATCGGGAAAGGGAGGTGCGGGGCGGCGAGGGAGCGAAGGAGGAGAGGAGGAAGGAGCGGGCGGGGTGCTGGCGGGGGTGCGTAGTGGGTGGAGAAAGCCGCTAGAGTAAATTTGGGGCCGGACCAGGCAGCACTCGGCTTTTAACCTGGGCAGTGAAGGCGGGGGAAGGAGCAAAAGGAGGGGGTGGTGTGTGGAGTAGGGGTGGGTGGGGGGAGTTGGAAGCAAATGACATCACAGCAGGTCAGAGAAAAAGGGTTGAGCGACAGGCACCCAGAGTAATAGGTCATTTGGCATTAGGAGCTTGAGCCCAGTCGGCCCTAGCAGGGACCCCAGCGCCCGAGAGACCATGCAGAGGTCGCCTCTGGAAAAGGCCGGCGTTGTCTCCAAACTTTTTTTCAGGTGAGAGGGTGGCCAACCGAGCTTTGGAAAGACACGTGCCAACGAAAGATTAGGGCGTGTATGGGCTGGATTTGGGGAAAAGGAATGAGCAGTTTTTAAAAAGATGCGCTATCATTCATTGTTTTGAAAGAAAATGTGGGTATTGTGGAATAAAACAGAAAGCATTAAGAAGAGGTGGAAGAATGAACTGAAGCTGATTGAATAGACAGCCACATCTACTTGCAACCGAAAAGTTAGAATCTCAAGACCCAAGTATGCTACTATGCAGTTATTTTATTTGATTTTTCTAAGAAACTAAAAAAACTTGTTAATAATAAATACTTAAGTGTGGTTTATTGGTTTTCCCCCTTCATGCCTTGGACACTTGATTATCTTCTTGGCACATACAGGTGCCATGCCTGCATATAGTAGGCGCTCAGAAAACATTTCTTGACTGAATTCTGCCAAAAAAATTTTTGGGGTAGGTAGAAAATATGTGCTTAAAATATTTATTGTTATGAGACTGGATAAATCTAGTATTTGTCACAAGTACATTGTTCTTTAAAAATTGAAAGCAAATTTGTTGAAATATTTATTTTGAAAAAAAGTTAACTTTACAAGCTATAAATTTTAAAAGCCATAGGAATAGATACTGAAGTTATATCCAAGTGACATTTAATAAATTGTATTCCTAGCCTAATGTGATGAGCCATAGAAGCTTGCAAACTTTGAGCCACAGAAGCTTGCAAACTTTATCTAATGAGATTTTTAAAAACAGCTTCTAAGTTCGGAATCTTAGGCAAAGTGTTATTAGATGTAGCACTTCATATTTGAAGTGTTCTTTGGATATTGCATCTACTTTGTTCCTGTTATACCTGTGTGAATGAATGAGTAGGTACTTCTCTCTCATGGGACATTACTTGACTCATAATTACCCAATGAATAAGCATACTGAGGTATCAAAAAAGTCAAATATGTTATAAATAGCTCATATATGTGTGTAGGGGGGAAGAGATTTAGCTTTCACATTTCTGTTATGTTTAGTTCTCTGCATGTGCAGCTAATCCTGGAACTCCAGTGCTAAGCAGAGACTGTGGCCCTTGAAGGAGAGCTCCTCCCGGTGGATGAGAGAGAAGGACTTTACTCTTTGAAATTACCTTTTTGTGTTGATGTTATAGCACCTTTTGTTGCTCCATCTATAAAATCAGCTTATCTATTGATCTGTTTTCCTACTCCTTATAAAATCAGAATGTTAACTGGCATAAATTACAGACTTTTTTAGCAGAGAACTTTGAGGAAGCTAAATGCCAATCAGTCTAAAACTGCAATTTTCAGAAGAATTAATATTCTATGGATAGTTCTAAATACTAATGAACTTTAAAATAGCTTACTATTGATCTGTCAAAGTGGGTTTTTATATAATTTTCTTTTTACAAATCACCTGACACATTTAATATAGGTTAAAAAATGCTATCAGGCTGGTTTGCAAAGAAAATGTATTACAAAGGCTGCTAAATGTGTTAAGAACATACTCATTTCTGTTCTCCAAAATACTTCATAAGTTGCTCTAAGAATAGGTGTGTTTTTAAAAGTTAAGTTCCTACTATTTATAGGAACTGACAATCACCTAAAATACCAATGATTACAAACTTCCTTCTGGCCTTCTGGACTGCAATTCTGAAAGTGTAAAAAACGTATTTTTTGCATTAAGTTAGGCAGTGTTGCTTAGTTTTCAAAAGTGGTAGATTTTGGAGTCAGATTATTTCAATTCAGATCCTACATCTACTGTTTAGTAGCTGTGTTGCCTGAGGCAGGTCCCTTAACATCTCTGTGTGTGACTTGACCTTTAAAATTTGGAGACTGTCATAGGGGTTAATCCCTTGAGAAAATGAATGTGAAGAGTTAGCCCAATGTTAACTGCTATTATTATGGATTACCATATTTTTACATTCATTACAGTACATGTACCTTGTTAATATAAGATGCTCAATTCATCTTTGAGTATAATTTTGTGACTCTTAATCTGGATATGCAATGAGTGGGCCTGGATGAGAATTTAATTTATGAAAAATTGTGTTTCACATGGCCTTACCAGATATACAGGAAACATGTCATATGTTTCTATCATAGGTTGTTAAATACCTTAGAATTTAACTTTCTGAATAGGATCCCTTCAGTTTGAGAGTCATAAAACAGTAAAATTGTCATGGTATGGGTTATAGATTATATTGAATATCTCTTTATAGGTCTAGGTTTTGTCATTGGAAAACCAAAAAAGTTTGGAAAAAAATCTAAGTTATTTCTTACTTTCTTAATTTTGCATGGATTTCACATCAAGTATAAAATTTGAAGAACATCTGAACTATCATAATCCATATATATATATAAATAAATAAAATAAACATAATCTAAGAGAGAATTTCACCATGAAAAATTCAGGTAGTTCATGACTATGGTGGCAAACAAGTAAATTAAATAGAAACTTTTATGAAAATGACATTTATGAAATAGGAAGCCATTTTTAAACTAGAAGTGATATATTAGTATAAAATTTATAATTCATATGCAAATGGGATTGATTTATAAATGGGCCCCAATGGAGATTGTGCTATTTAATTTGGGAAAATTTTTAAAATTTACATTTTCTCACAACTTTTAAGGTAGTTATTCAGTTTGTTCCTCTCTGTCTCTTCTCTCATGCCCTGAATTTTTCATATTTCGCTTACTTGTAAGAGTATGTATCAGACCGTGTGTCAGATGACATAACTTGAATTTTGGTCATGATGTCTGTGCTATAAGTCTAGGTCTATAATGAGGAATTGTGGGAACCCCACAGAATCCAAGTATACAGTGTCATTGATTTCTTACAAGGGATGTGGGGTCTCTTATAAACTCTACAGATGAAGTCTCAAGTAAGACCAAAGAGTAAAATATTGTTAGGATCTAAGGTGGAAATTCAGCAAAGAATCACATAGTCTAAGTCTCAAGTTAACGGTAAGATAATTTGAGGTACTTTTGTAATTATTAAACACAAAGTAATGAGAGATTTTTAAACAAACCAATATACCTGAATTTATATATTAGAATAGGTATGGTGGTTCAAAATAGCTACCTAATAAAAACCACACTCATATTCTAAACATTCTGCCTTTGATCAAAATAATTTTGGGTCTCTTATTATGAAATTGCCTTTCTAAATAATATATAAATTTCTTCTCATAAGTATATATTAGCCTCATTATTTTATAGTTATTATTTTATATTCATAGCTTGCTTTAGATTAAAAATTATATTACCCAGACTGGTCTCTTGGACTTGCTTCCAAGTGACTTTTGACTGTACCACAAAATCAAATTCACTCTGAAAATACAAAGATTTTTCATCATAATTTCCTTTGTTAATAGCCAAATTCTACCTAATTTTAGGTGTTTTCATTAAAAAAAAAATACATTGCAAACTTTAAAGAAAATTCTTTGTTTGTTTTTAAAAGACAGTGTCTCACTCTGTTGTCCAGGCTGGAGTGCAGTGACACAAGCATAACTCACTGCAACCTCCACCTCCTGGGCTTAAGTGAGCCTTCCATCTTGCCTCACGAGTAGCTGGGTCTTCAGGTGTACAGGTGTGTACCACCATGCCTGGCTATTTTTTTTTTTTTTTAAGTTTTGTAGAGATAGTATCTCACTATGTTGCCCAGGCTGCTCTTGGAGCTCCTGGCCTCAAGTTACCCTCCCACCTCGGTCTCCCAAAGTGCTGGGATTACAGGCATAAGCCACCTCACCCTTTCAGCCTAAAGACAATGCTTAATGAAGAGAAATATAAGTGCTTTGAGCAATGGAAGTATAATTAAAATTATATAATGAAAGATTTAAAAATGGCCATTTTGAATGGGACCACACTTAATTTGGTTACATAAATTATGATACACTATTAAAAATTCATCATGATTATTTTATATTTATATTTTATTTACATGTTGGCAATTTGTGAGGAAAGCTAAAATTATGGCTGAGCCATAAATACTTTTGCAGTTTGTCAAGGGTGTTTGTAAAAATATTGCCAAGGAAGTCCAGTTGACTACTCAAACAAGGGTTTAGTCTAGGTCTGATCAATACATATGCATTATCTCAGGTTTGTCTATCAGACAAATCTTAGGCTATCCAAATCAAAATAAAATAGATGCATAAAACAAAGGCCAATATGTGTTGAACAATTATATTGTGATATACAACTGCCAAGGGTTCCTGATTACCATGAGTCCATTTAGTCAGTCCATGAGCAAATGTCATCAATGAGGACAACCCAGGGTTTCCATATTCTCTCTTGGCTTTGTATCCTGTAGGAATTGGAGGGCTCTACTTCTGGGATAGGAGCCCTTCTGTCTTGAACAATGTTGCCTGCACACTAACAAATGTTGACTTTCTACACCAGTCCCTCAATAGTCTTTTCTATTTATCTTCCTTTTGCTGACCATGTTTTGTTATTACACAGTTGAGATTTTTTAACTGGGAATATGCATTAATTTTGTATTAATTTTGATTAGCTTAACTCTCAGAGTTCTAAAAGTACCTCCTATACATGATATATGACTAAAATTATAATCACATATGTTTATATATAAAATATCTGTGTATATATGATATGATTGTTTCTTTTAGTTAGTTTTGCAAGTTTTAAAAAATTCTCCTTTGTTTTGAAGTTTATTCCTATAGTTTTTTATATGCTAGTTTAATTATTAATCACTTGATTCAAGGAATATTCTTATATACTTATAAGGAATAGTGTAGTTTTAATATTTAATTCCTTGCTAAAGAGAGAAGTGGAATCCATTTTTCTTAGCTGCTTCATCAGTATTTTATGTTTGATGTGACAGTCAAAATATCTCTCACAGCTAACTGTTACACTAGGGAAATCATGGTTTTCCAGTTTTCCATTTGTGTTTTATAGGAGGGAGTGGAACTTACTGTAATAATATTCAATACATAAATGTTAACACTTGTCTGAAGGTCCTTGAGTGAATACCGCTATAAAATGCATTATTTTTGCTAGTGTCATTTCACAAGAGCCTATAATTTCAGTGTGATAGAGCTACAATGTAAGTATAGTATTGCAAAACCATCAGGAAGGGTGTTAACTATTTAGCTTGCAGTTATGTGTTGGTTGTCAAACTTTAAGAACATCTCTGACTCAGCAGCAGTTTTGGCAATTTTGATCCTGATGCATCTGCGTAGGGCATCTTCCTGGAGAAAAACTTCTGAGATGCAATGAGGTCAAGAGGGGAAAACAGACTGTGATAAAGGTCTGGTTGTTTGGAGATCTTGGCAGAAAGATTAATTTACAAATATGTCAAGTGCATGATCATGGAGGAAAACATTGCTATTTCTATTGGTTCTCTTTAGACCTCTAGAATCGATTTACCACATAGTTGTTTCAGTGTGGAATTAGCATTACAAAGTGGCTTTATTTTAGGGCTTTGTGTCAGCAAAGAGCTTAGGCTTCTTTTAGCAAGAAGCTTCTAAGAATTTAATTTACTATTAGATTGCTTGATGTAGAGAATTACATTCCTATGGAGCTCTGAAAAATCTTTTTTCAGAGTTTTTCACAGCTGTATTCAAGTTGCAAGGCTTGTCAAGTTTGCTATTTTCTGTGCAGCTTTATTAACTTATTACTATCTTTTGACATAAATTGTGATTTCAAGTTGTAAAGCTCTGGATGTCAGGGCCTTTTCTAATTTGTTTAGTATAATATTCAGACCATTTCAGGACTTTTCCATGGAATGATTTAATAAAGATTTTTGTAATGGTTATGAGTTCATGGTGAGCAACCCTAGAGACCTATGTATATTGTTGATCAATGATATTCAACAGTCCTGCAGTGTTGGCATCATTTTGATAAAAGGGGTCAAAGCAAGTGGGACTGTGGGCAGATTTTTAGTACTTAGAACAATTATTCCATCAAAGTTTTCTTGTGTCCCTTCTGCCTTAGCCTTTGTGGGATAGCATGCTTGCTAATTTCTTGCTCATGGGGTAAGGAAATGAAGATTTTTGCTAGGTCTGTAGGATTATTAGGACTCTCAGGCCTGAAGATATGCCTGGATATAGCCAGAAAATTCTCCCATAGCTTGCTCCAAGGAGCTGAGATAAAGCAGTACTTCCTTTTTAGGTCATGATTCTGGGTAACTTGAAAGATGACCTCATTTGTATTCTGTATTCTGTGTGAGACATTAAGAAGGTAGAGGTGGACAAGAAGGAAATTGTTGCTGCCTTTATGGAACAGATTATCTGAAACCCAGGTTTCTCAAGGGCTTCATAGAAGCACTCAACTGGGGCACTTAACCTGAGTCTAAGGCTGGTTAAGGAAGGCTTGCTGGGGGAAGTGTCTTTTGCATTCACACCTAAAGGAGGTTATTCAATTAGAATTATCCAAAGAGGGTAGGGATGGGCTAGGAAAAATTTAAGCAGATAGTGTGGAGGACTGACAGGATAAGTAAGCATGGCACCTTCAAAGTATCCTGAGAAGTTCCCTATGACTGGAACATAAAATGTGTGACAGAGATTTGTGGGAGATAGGTCTGAAAATTCTAGCAGGGGCCAGATCGTAAAGGGCTTTGTAGGCTTTGCTTGGGCTTTATCATACTGGAAGTGAAGAGCCATGGGTTTTAAACAGGAGAGGGACATAATCAGTTCACATACTGTTGCAGTTTTGTAAAAGAAAAGATGAGCTGAAAGAGTGGCCATGGTGGGGGCGGGGGTGGGGTGAAGAGAGAGAGAGAGATTTGAAAGACATTTAGGAGGTAAAATCAACTGGTTTGGTAATTAATTAGCAGTGGAAGGTGAAGGAAAGAGAAGAGTTAAGGATAACATCTGTATTTGTTGATTTGGATAATAGAGGGGATAGTGGTGCTGCTTACTAAATGAGAAAATTTAATCAGAGAAGGCATGGTGTAGGAGTGCAGACCTATGTGACTCTACTTCTCTCAAAACCAGAAAAGGAAATGATGTGTATGGCTCAGGGTCAGGTAATATGGTTATTTGAAAATGTATTAAAGTGATTTAGAGCTTAGTCTTAGGTAAGAGATATAAGATGTCTGAGGTGACAGTTTTATAAACATGTAGAGTGCCCACTTGTTTGGCCTTATTGTGGCATAGGTGTGACCTGAGAGTGTTAGGAAGAAGCAGCTGAGTTCTAGGGACAGTATTGGTTAAATTCTACTTAGAAATTGTACTTAGAACTCTCCTATATAACCTGCTAACTGATGTCTGAACCTCCTGATAACTTCACTCCTTTAGGGAGTGCTTTTCAGATCATGGGGCACAACATATGAGAGATCATAGAAATTCAATGAGGTATGAAAATCTGCTTGGGACTTCAGATATTGTCTCCAGTGATTGAATAAAAATAGGAGCTCACCTACTATTATGAGGTTTTTATGTGTGTTAAAAGAAGGTTTTCATTACTTTTGAAAAGATTATGTATCCTTGTTTTATGTTAAAACTTTGAGCTTTGTTAAATACACAGAGTTCTCTTTCTTAGCATGGCCTACAGAGGTGCAGCTACCTCCTACCTGACTTCACATCTACTCCCAAATGCCTAGTGAAGGCTTAAGAATTTCAAAAAGGGACTCTAGAATTTCATTTGGGACCAGTCAGACAAATATGTGAAAATTAAACATAATAGGCAGAATCCCATGGGTACTGACAGCTGTGTTTAGAGGTGATTCAAGGGCCAGACCTTAGAGTCCAGCATTGGTTATGGGTATGACAAGAAAATGAAGCCTATGTTGGCTGGGATTAGCAACCACAGTTCTAGAGGAAGCAAGGTGGAGAAACTATATAGGGGGCTCCCTTTGTACATTTTATTTATTTTAAACATCTCTATCAACTCTAGAAATTAAAACAACAATACCAACACAAAAGCATCACTTTTTCAACCAAAGTCCATTGCATACTTTTTTGTGTAAAGGGCTAGACAGTAAATATTTTCAACTTTGTGGGCCACCTAAGTCTCTGCCATAGACAATATGCAAACAAATGGACATGGCCGTGTTTCAATTAAACTTTATTATTATTAACATTTGAATTTCATATAACTTTTACATGTTGCAAAATGTTCTTTATTTAAATTCTATTGCAATATGCTTTAGAATGATACAGTTTTTTTTTTTGTTTGTTTTTGTTTTGAGATGGAGTCTCGCTCGTTGCCTAGGCTGGAGTGCAGTGGTGCGATCTCGGCTCACTGCAAGCTCCGCCTCCCACGTTCACGCCATTCTCCTGCCTCAGCCTTCCGAGTAGCTGGGGCTATAGGCGCCCGCCACCACTCCCGGCTAATTTTTTGTATTTTTAGTAGAGACGGGGTTTCGCCGTGTCAGCCAGGATGGTCTGTATCTCCTGACCTTGTGATCTACCCGCCTCGGCCTCCCAAAGTGCTGGGATTACAGGCGTGCGCCACTGCGCCTGGCCAATGATACAGTTTTTAGTCTTTCTTAGCTTAAAATCTAGAAAAAATTTTAACGCTTTTAAAACTTTTTTTTCAGTAACTGAATAATTTTAAAAGTCAATGAAATATTTAGACATGTAAAATGGACTTTTCAGGAGAAGAAAATGGTAGCCTAATAGTTATTAGATTATTGTCCAGAATAATTTTTGACTTAATAAGCCTCTGTTGATCATTTCATTGCCTCATTTTTGGAATATGCATCTTTTAATGTGTCCTTCAAGGCAAAGGCTCTATCTTATCTATCATGTGTCTTGCATTTTCCCAGGGCAATGTTTTTCACATTTTTTAAAAAAAACTATACTGTAATCAATTTTCAAAGAAAATGTTCCATGGAACCACAGTATATACAAATAGCAGTGACAATAAAAAATAGTAACTCTCCCGTAAATACAAAGAAACAGTTAACTTAGTGCTCTAAAGTAAAGGCTACAGTGATTTTGTATAACATTTATATGCAATTTTCTTGATCCTACATGCTTGTGTTTTTCAGTGTTATGTTTCTGAAATTGAGATACCTTTCATAATTGATGTCAAAAGAAACTTGTCAGCCACCAGACCCAGAAATATGTCATAATATGGGAACTTAGCAATACATAAAGGTATATACTCCTGTGACCTCAGCTGAATTATTTGCATTGGTTGCATCCCACAAGGTTGACTCCTATATTTAGTTTGTTGCTTGAAATGTCTTGGGATATATTACTTTGTGATCTAGTTTTGAAAAAAACAGATAATATTTAGTCTGAAGTTTGTCTGACATACTAAGCAGTGTAATTAAAGTAGAAGTTGCCTAAGCTCAGCACTTTATTATGCCTTGAAATTATACTGCCTGTCCTACAGGTGAAGGTGTTATGAATGCAGCTTGTCACTATAACCCTATTCATAGTTCTGAAAGGCTGAGAGTGACTCAGAAGAATATTTTTGCTCTGAATATGAAGAGCGCTCAGACTAAAACTTTAATTATGATGCTGAAGAAGAAAGTGGTAGGTGATTACATGAATAAGTACATAATATTGTTAATTTCTAAAAACTGTGTGTAGTTAATGTAGTGCTTCTTTTTGGAAAGGCTGTTGTTAAATTGATGGTAAATTCTATAACCAGTATCACCTTAAAGCAAGTAAGCATGGTAAAGTATGATAAAACCATGATAATATCATATGTGGCTTATTATTGTTATCTGAATGTTGTACAACTCTGTTATGCTGTGATGAGACCTCATGCAAACAGGTATGTCAAAGATATGATGGGCTGTTAACTGAGCTTGACCCACATATGGTGTAGTGACATGCTCGCTATTGCAGTGCAGAGATAACCAATAACAGATCATAACAGGTTTAAATATGTGCAAAGAGATGACAGCAGAAGCTTTCCTATATAGTGGATACTAAACAAGTAAGCCTGACAGCCCAGGATCGTGTTTGGATGAATCTAGTGTGCTCAAATTAACATATAGTCCTACATTTGAGAATGTGTGATTTTTTTTTGTTCCTATCTATAAAATAATATTTTAAAATATATACATTTCAAATCAGAAGTTGGTGAATTCTCTGAAATATCTCTAGAGAACACTCGGTATTGGGGTTCACAGTATGAAAACCACTGACTTAGTTCTTGCCCCATCTTGGTTGTTGCATCTGATCTTCTCTTGTGTCCCTCGTTTCACCCATTTGTATCCTTAGAAAATGATCTCATATTCTACTTCATCTTTATATCTTCACTGTCAACTCTCGGGTAGCAATATATGATGGAAGAAGCATGTACTTTGGAATCAGACAGACCTAGCTGGAATCCTAACTCTGTCACTTATTAACAACATGATCTTAGGCAATTTACTTAATCTCTCTGAACCTCAGCTATTCACATCAGTACAATGAGTTATCCTTATCTTAACATGGCACAGTATTATTATGATATCAAATATTCATTGAGTATTTACTCTGCATATTAGTCAAGGTTTTCCAGAGAAGTAGAACCAGTGGCACACACACACGCACGCATGCACACACACACGCACGCATGCACACACACACACACACACACACTTCATTATAAGGAATCGACTTTCATAATTATGATGGCTAACAAGTCCAAAATCTGCAGTATGGTTCAGCTGGCAGGAAACCCAGGAGAGTCAATGTTCCAGTTTGAGTCCGAAGGCAGTCTGTTGGGGAATTCAGTATTTTTCTGGGAAGCCAGTCTTTTTGTTCTATACAGACCTTCAACTGATTGGATGAAGTTCACCTTTATTAGGGAGGACAATCTGTTTCACCCAAAGTTTACTGATTTCAATGTTAATCTCATCCAAAAACACCCTCCCAGTTGACACATAAATTTAACCATCACTCCTTGTAAGCACTTTCTATGCATTAAGTGATAGCAAATAATGCCAGACATAGGGTGTCTTTAATAAATGGTAAGCACTGTTATCAGCAACAACAGGATTATTATAATTAGCACCTTTTCATCTTTCTGTCTGGGCTCTGAGAAAGTACCTCTCTTCTCTAAATTTATCTCTCCTCTCCTATGAATTAGACCCAGTGCTTTCTCTGAATTATGGAGGTCACCCTCCTACAAATGCCCCTTCCCAATTCCACATCTGTAGGCTTTCTTTGCCATTGACTTTTATCCCTAGCTTTTAAATTTACAGGCATATGTCAGTTAACAATGGGAATGCGTTCTGGGTAATATGTCCTTAGGCATTTTTATCATTGTGAGAATACTATAGAGTATACCTACACAAACCTAGATGTTGTATAGCCTACTACACACCTAGGCAATATGACAGAGCCTTTTGCTTCCAGGCTACAAACCTGTACAGCTTGTTACTGTACTGAATACTGCAGGCAGTTGTAACACAGTGGTATTTGCATATCTGAACATGTCTAAACACAAAAAAGATGCACTAAAAATACTATGTAATGATCTCATGGGACCACTGTTGTATATGCAGTCTGTTGTAGACTGAAATGTCATGCAGTGCATGACTGTACCTTATATACTCAAAGTATCACCTTTGTTCGTTTGTCCCCTTGTGTGCATCGTCCTAATGTGGAATTTCTCTGTTGCTTAGGGCCAGCGTATTAGTTTGCTAGGGCTACCATAAAAAAATACCACAAATTTGGTGGCTTAAATAACAAGAATTTATTATCTTACAGTTTTGGAGACTAGAAGTACAAGATCAAGGTGTTGGCAGGTTTGATTTCTTCTAAGGGCCATGAGAAAGAGTGTATTCCATGTCTTTCCCTTACCTTCTGGTGGTTTGCTAGAAATCCTTGGCATTCTTTGACTTGCAGAGGCATCACCCTGATCTCTGTTTTTATCTTCACATGACGTTCTCCCTGTGTGCCTGTCTCTGAGTCCAGACTTCTTTACTATTAATATAAGGACACCAGTCATATTGGATTAGGGTCCACTCTAGTGACCTCATTGGAATGTTATTACCTCTGTAAAGATCCTATATCTAAATAAGGTTACATCCTTAGGTACTGGGGGTTAGGACTCAAACATACCTTTTTTTGGGGAAACACAGTTCAACCTGTAACAATCAATAACAGTCTTTAGGAGCAGAATGAGATATGGAAGTAATTTGAAACCATAAAATATATACATGTAGGGAGTTAATCTATGAAACCTTTTGAAAGCCATATGTACCTCATGTATAATGGTCCATAAATAGCATGGAGACATTGCAGAGAATGTTAAGGGATATGATACAGGAACAATCCAAGAGGGTCATAAGAAAAAGGACCTTTTGCTCTTGAGAGGACTGAAGAATGACTTTCCATTTATGAAATTTTGGTACATGTCCACTAAAAATAGGATGAAGGCCAAATATTAGGAAGAATATTTTGATAATGGAGAAGGTTGCATATAAAAACATTTTATTGAGGAGAATTAAATAATGTTGGCTGGAAGTTTTAGGATGATCATCTTTAGGACTCAGAAAAAGAGAAGAAACATTATTAAAGAATGGTCCCTGAACAAGTATAGACACCCTCACATTTTCATTGCATTTACTATAGAATTGAAAAATGTTCTGACCTTTTTTTTGGCTTTAATATATTTGACTAGGAGTAAAGGCTAAGCAACACCTATTTGCAATCAGTGTCCTTGTGTGGGCTCTAAACAGATCATGTTTGTGTAATTAATTAATTGACATTAATTTGTTCAATTTCTGCTCTTTCCCAGGCACTGAACAACATGATGGAGATAAAAGATAAATATTACACTTACATTGTCCTCAAGAAGTTAGTCTTCTGAGGGAAAGATATTAGCAAACAAATTGTAATGTCAATTATGTGCCATGTTCCATGCTGGGCACAGGGGATACAATAGTTTTAAAAAAACACAAGATCTATAAGGTGTTTCTTCTTGTGGACCTTACAGTCTAGGGTGTTTGGAAGTATGGGGGATTGGCAGACAAGTAAATACACATTTTGTGGTAAAGACTCAGGTGGAAGAAGTACAGGATAGAATAGAGCACACCACAGGGAATTAATCTGGACTTCAGAGAGGCTCACACATACATAATTTATGTGTGACTATTTCAATGCATTTGAGGTTTCTTGGAAATAGAGGTTAGGTTTTATTTGAAGGAAGTTATCATTTGTTTTTTTTTTTTTTAGTGTGATGTGGCTGAGCCAAAGATGCCATGCCCAGTGATAGTAATAGGAGAATCTTTTTAAAAATTAAGAGCCACCTAATAAATCAATAGTTCCATTCAGTGGGAGCTCCTGCAGACTTAAAAAGAAGAGAATCTGGCACAACGTTTCCTTTAAAGTTCATTTTCCTAGAGTGTGAATGGAGGCAAGAGATATAACATTTTGAGATAAAAAAAAATTCTGAAATGCCTATAAAAATTATTATCTCCAAATTATCATGATTTGTGCTTTTAATGACCTGATTGCAAAGATAAACATTTTGAATTATTAAATTGCTTATTAGGATTGGTTAATGAATCAATTATCTTTTACTGTATGTTTTGCTATTGGAAAAAAATATCAACTTAAGTGTTTTGCAGACCTTTACTTAGGTATATGTTGCTTTTATGAAAAAAAAAAGACGTAAATATTAAGTAAAAGGGATTTAAAGCAAGGTTTTTGCAGTAGAGTCTTATTAATTCCTTGGTAAACTTTGAACCAATTGTCTACATTCTCTGCCTGTGTCTTGCTCCTTGCTTCTGTAATTCACTGTGGGAATGGGGGATTGTTAATCTGGGGGTGCTGTCCAATCCTGCCTCTCTCAAGTTTTGCTATTGATCTCCCTCCCAGTGATAATAAAGCTTCAAGAAAATGAAAGTAGTGTTAGTATTGGTCCTCAAACTCAAGAACAGGATGAAACTTAAATCTTGAGTCATACAATTGTGTCTAGATACATTCCCTTGCTCCCCAAAAGGAGAAGTAAAGAAGATGCTAACTTTAATTTGCGGTACTTAGCAGTTTGTTTTCTTGAGGGTTAAGTAATAACAGTGGAAGAAAAAAAGGGTTAAAATGGCACCAAGAACCCAATTCCATGTTTAGTTTGAAAGTGGGAAATCAGCTACCACTGGGAAGTCTGAATCCAATGCCATGATGGTCTTTGAATCCTTCTGGGGAATAATCATGCATAGCCATAACATAACTGTATAACAGAGCAGAGAATATAAACAAATGAAGGTGAAGGAAAGATTAAGACAGATGAGAAAAATTCCAGAATTGACTGATCATTTTTGTCTGTTTAGATGATTTCAGGCGGAATCCTGGAGACCAGCTTTATCACAATTGAATTTTAAAAATCATCAGCTTTGCCATTGTGATGCAGCATCAGTTTCAGTATTATCCTTGGAGTATTAATTCTTAATCATCTTCGTCTAAGAACATTTTTGAGGTCACTTCTGGTCTCTCTTTCACCAATGAAGAAACAAATAAAAGTCCCCAAACTCTATCGGGTGGAATTACACAGTATTTTTTTATTATTATTATTTTGGGAAAAGTCGATTCAAGGCAGTAACTTGCAAGCAAGTGTTAGAAAGGATTTAATAAATAATAATTTTTCTGTACACATAGTGAGAGGTCATTAAATCATTTGGTTGTTGAAAGTCGTAAGGAAGTCTAGCATGCGCTTTGCCTGTAGTGGTTCATGCCAGGCAGATTCCTGACTCTACAGCCCAGAGCTTATCAGAGGATTTATGTCCCCAGAGAGAAATGTCACCTCCACCTTTCAATAAACACTTTAGCTGAGAAAAATCAAGTACTTTAATTCCAAATCTTGAGTTAATTCCAGAATGACAACCATGGCTCAGAAAAATATGGGTATTTCTCTGTCAAAGGGCAGAGCAATCTAGTAGAGAGTGTTTACTTTGGGTCCTAGTGATGGTATCTGAACAAGCTAGGTGAACAAAGAGCCTCAATAAGGGATTTTGAGGTCTAGTAAAAGAGAGGAAATACCAAATAAATGGAATAATTATAAAACAAATACCAGCAAAGTTAAATCAATATATCATGTGGTAGATATCCTTATATCACTCATGTCATGTCTATTTTGTTTCTATATTAGGCAGAAGAGAGGTGGAACTTGTTTTCCTTTTTCCCTCTCAGCTACAAATGGACATGCTTAAAACTGTTTCTCTGCTTCTGTTCTCTAAAATGTGATTGTCTAACAGTAACAGTGATGACGTTTTGACAGTTGCACAAGTTTCTTTCTTTAAACTTTTAAAAATGCCAGCCAGTAACCCAGTGGCATTTCTACCATAAAATCTTAAGGCCAATTCATTTCCCCTCTTCCTTATTTTCTTGGTTTCAAATATATTTTTATTGCCAATGGAAATAAAAATCCTAAGTTAGAGAGCAATGGTATCCCTTGTCCTGTGAATAAAGAGCTCCTAAATGTGAACTTATACAGGATGCAGCAATTTATAGGGTAGTTAATCATTCTTCTTTCTAGCCAGTTGTTCCAGCTACAGTTTTATGGCTCTTGTTAGTGGCTTCATTCCCAGATAGAATAAAAATCAAACCAAAATCATGGAAAGGCACTCTGAGGATGCTTCTCTAAAGTAGATGGGCATCATCTATAAATCACAATGCTTTGTTTCTCCTGTTATCTTTCAAGATGGGTGGGATTTTTTTTTTTTTTTTTTTTGTAGCATTGCTTATTATTGCCTCTCAAGTGCTTAAGTCTTTGAAATCCAAGTCATGTGAGTGAATTAGATACAGCTGTTGGAAGTGGCCTTTCAATACCAATGGTACACATTCCTTGGTTTCTTTACAATATTATTGCTCTTACAACTTTTTATCTGAAGTCATAAATTCATAGTTGCCCCAAAAGTTAAGTTCCTTGCTTCTAGAGGACAGAAAATAGACAATTTACACAACTCATGAGGCATGTCACCAGTCCTTAGATCTTCTCATGAGCTATGCATGAAATCTTAACTCACTTGCTGTAGCCACCAGCCATTAACATATTTGAAAGACCTTAGTGTATCAAAGTCACTATAATGAAAATTTTGATTTCACCCATTCTAGGAGTGAAAAATCAAATGTTTAGTAAAACTTTCTAAAATTAACACTGACAGTTGATTTCTGTATGCTGTTGTTCTTAATAATAACTTTATTGAGATATAATTCATATTCAAAACAACTTACCCATTTAAAGCATACAATTCAATGATTTTTTTTTAGTATATTCAAAGAGTTGTCCATCACCATAACCAATTTTAGAACACTTTCATCACTGCAGAAAGAAACTCCATTCCTATTAGCAGTCATTCCTTGTTCCAAATCCCCCTGCTCACCCTAGACAACTACAAATGTACTTTCCACCTCTATAGATTTGCCTGTTCTGGAAATTTTATGTAAATAGAACAGTGTTCTTTTGTGACTGGCTTGTTTCACTTAGCATATATTTTTTTAAAGATTCATCCCTGTTGTAGCGTGTATCAGTGCATCATTCTTTTCTATTTTTTTAGAGACAGGGCTTTGCTCTGTTGCCCAGGTTGGAATGTGCAGTGGCGTGATCATGGGTCACTGTAGCCTTGAAGTCATGGGCTAAAGCGATCCTCCGACCTCAGTCTCCCGAGTAACTGAGACTACAGGCATGCACCACCATGACTGGTTAATTTATAATTTTTTATAGAGACAGGGTCTTGCTATGTTGTCCAGGCTGGTCTCAAACTCCAGGGCTCAAGTGGTCCTCCTGCCATAGCATCCTAAAGTGCTGGAATTACAGGTGTAAGCCACAGCACCTGGCTTGCATCGTTCTTTTTATTGTTGAATAATATTCCATTTGTAAGAATATGTATTTTATTTATCCTTTCCCCAGTTGATAGATATTTCGAGTGTTCCTAATTCTTGTCTATTATAAATAATGCTGCTATGAACATTTGTGTACAAGTTTTTGTGCAGACATAAAAAAGACATTTTCCTTTCTTTTGGGCATATACCTATGAGTGTAATTGGTGGGCCATATAGTAACTTTATGTTTAATCTTTTGAGGATTTTTCAAACTGTTTTCCAAAGTGGCTGCATCATTTTAAATTCCTTCCATCATTGTGTGAGGGTTTCAATTTCTCCACATATTTGCAACACTTACTATTATCTACATTTAAAAATTACAGCCATCCTACTCAGTATGAAGTGGTATTTCACTGTGTTTTAGTTTTTTTTCCTCGCCAATGTTTGTGGATTTTCTTTCCATTTTCTTGATGATGTCCTTCAAAGCACAAAAGTATTTAATTTTGATAATTTCCAATTCATCTGTTTTTTGTTATTGCTGCTTGTGCTTCTGGTGTTGTATCTAAGTGTATGGTACTTTAAAAAGTAGTTGTAATATGGCAAATTGGATACATGTGTAGGCTTTGGTGTCACAATCCTAATTTTAAATTCTAACTCTGCCCTTGATAGATTAATTAAACTTACTTAGCCTCAGTTTTTCAACTGTAAGATGGAGATATTACCAAGACCTACCTCTTGAATTGTTGTGGGGATCAGGTGAAATAATGTATGTGAAATATTTGGAATTATGCAGGTCTGTGGTAATGACTACTAATATTAGCTATCATTATTGTTATAATCCAAATAATATATTCTGGTGCTTTGAAAATTAAACCAAAGCCAAACAGTTGATATGAAGAAGCATGTAATAATGTACAGACACAGTGCTTTATAGACAACATTAAATTTGGCTCTCATGAACTTCAGGAATAGTGGTCATGGTAGTTATTACCTCCAGCAGGAACTGTAGCTGAGAGATCTTCAGAGCTTTTTCCAAGGCTGTGTCTCTGGGAAATAATAGAGACAAGGTTCAGGCTAGGGCTGTATTTTCTTCTTAAAATCTTTAGTTCAGGTTTTTCGGTAACAGATTTGTAGTAGGCATCAGGTGACAGGGGATTCGTATTTTTCAAGGTGAAATATTACCTTGTTGAGAAAGAAACCATGTGTGAGACAACCATATTGAGAAAGAAAAAGTGATTTTATAGAAAATTAATATAGATAGTGAGTATTATATGAAAATCATGGAGTTAGAACATGTTTGGCCAGAAAATTTACATTAGTAGTTACCCATGGCAATTAATGCTTTATAATTACATGTACCTTTTCTTTAATAAAAAAGAATTCTTTCCTTCCAAAGTTATGCATGCTATTGTTAAACATTAGAGAATATAGAGAAACAAAAAAGAAAATATCTTTTTTGATATTTTCTTAATATTCTTCTGTTCCTAATAATGTTTATATTTTAGAAGCATCTCATGAAATGGGTAGATCAATTTTCTATTTAATGTTTGAATTCATTAGACATGAAGTTAGCAAATTAATTTCCATTAAGGTGCCTATATGGTTGTAAATCCTGGATCTCCAGAAGATTTTTCAGTATTGGTTTGTAGTCTTTTGTTTAGCAGCAAATAATTAGTTCTCCAGAGCTTCTGAAATTAATTGACCACTTTAATGCTGTTTACCTACATAGAGAAAGAGAAAGAACTTCTACAAGTCCCTTGGTAAAATTAAGCCTTGTGAACAATTAACTCAAACACACACATGGCTTATCTTTAGCGAGCATATACTCCCTAAAGTTGATTAAGCTGACCAAGTGGTTATTGCTTATAAATTCACCATGTTATGGAGAAGAAGCAAACATTGCTAAATACTTTGTGGAATCAGAGGAGGGGAAATTAGTAACTTGACCCCAATATTGCGATTTTAAATTGAATTCTTGAAGCCTACAACTTTTACACTGGACTTTCGAGAGCTGGATACTATCTGTCAAGTCGTATTTTTATTATGATTCTTTGAGAAAAATATATCTGACTAAATAACCCTGAATCTAAATTGGATAAAATAAATGTGACATTCAAAATGTTATTTATTATTTTAGAAAAATATCCTTATAGACACTAGATGAGTTTTAGTCTCAAATCAATCCCTCCCATCATAGTCATTTATCAAAATAACTAAAGCAAAGTGGTAGAGCTGTGCTTTAGAACTTTGGGATTTATGGTCCCAGTCTTTTCCAATGAGTCCCCTCTTTCCTCTGCCTGCCTTCAACGTTTTTTTTTTTTTGGTTAGGATTATCCAGATTGTGTGACCTATTTCAAACTCATGGCAAATACATTGGATGATGAGAAAATTTCTAATGTATTTGAATTTGTCTATGCAAATTAATTTAGAGTAATCTCTATTTAGTTCCTCAAGTGTTAATTATTTCATGCAAAAAGGAAAAAGTCTATTAGTCTTTAAGTGTATTAATATGTCAGTATTTGGGAGAAGTGTCATGCAACTAGTGGTTTGAATTTGCTGTTTTATTTTATTTGCCTAGTCAAATAAAAAGTAATGTTAAATACATGGAAGCGTGGTTGTTTTCTACACTAAAAATCATTTTAACTTGAAAAGATCCGATATCCATGACCTTCATCTGAAGTTTTGGCAGATGAAAATGTCAGATGCCTCTGTTGGATTAATAAAAGGCAAATGTCAAATTGAAAAATGAGTATAAGCTTTAATTATATGACTTTAGGAGGGTATGTTATGAAAATCAAAGCTTTAATAGTGATTATAATTGGCAAGTTCTTTTTGTTTATAAGGAATTACAAGTCACTGTATACAAAATTTAGAAGTTTTGTCCTAAGAAATGAAATTTACTAAATATAGTTTCCTCCCTCTCTCTCTCTCTCTCTCTCTCTCTCTCTCCTCTCTCTCTCTCTCTCTGTATGTGTATAAAAAGTCAAATGATAGGGCTTTTCTTGAATAAAATCTGAAATCTCTTATAGTTAAGTGAACAGAACAGTGTATCTAGGATGCTAGACTTTTTTTCCAAAGTTAGTTTAAAACTTATAAATAGTAAAATCTGTATACCTTAGGGAATCTCTGTCTGCTACCCCATAATGAATGATTAATTAATTTCTGTTAGAAATAGCCAGGACTAGGCTGGGTGTAGTGGCTCATGCCTGTAATTCCAGGACTTTGGGAGACCAAGGCAGGAGGATCTCTCAAGCCCAGGAATTTGCAACCAGCTTGGGCAGGCTGATGAGATCCTATCTCTACAAAAACAAACAAACAAATGACAATAAGAAAGAAAGAAGTAGCCAGAACTTTGAACAAAATTTCTAAGTAGACTAATGTACAAGTCCGTTGTCAATATGTAGTGGCTGGTTATGAATGGAGGAGAAGGATAAGATGAACTAGAGGTGAGAGGAGAAGACAGCAGGAGCAAGTGAAAGGCAGAGCCAAGTTTATTGCTGTTTGGTTATTCCAGGTGTGTCTGCTTTGTCTCATGGAACACCTGGATGATCATTGATTTCTAGTGGAAGAAATGCTGAAGTAAAAATCCTGACTGTGCATTTAAAAATTCTAGGTTTAATATACTCAGGGTTTTTCAAAAGGAAGGGTGGCTGGAGTTTTGCACTAACTAATATTTCATAAAGTGTGTAAGTATATATGTCTGGGTTTTTTTTTTTTTTGTATTTCTAAGACTGGCCTGAGGTAGGCATGGAGAATTCCTTGGTGGGAAATAATTTTCGTTCAATTTTATTGATTTAACCTCACAAAATAAAATATATCCTTAAGATGACTCTGGCCATTGTTGGGCAGCGTAAGCGTAATGGATTTTAATTATCATAATTTACCTTAAACCCAATTTCTATTTCAGGATATAAATAGAAGTTTATTCTAGTGAATCTTCCAGGAACTACTAAATAATACTAATAATTATGGATGGTGAACTTAAGTCTTTATATTACTGAATTTGTTTGGTTTGATCATGCTAGGCTATGGCATTCTTGCTAATCAAAACTATGTGTCATGGTGTAACATAACTTATTAAAATGGGCACAGATAACACAGGAAGCTTTTTATAAAAGCAACTCACAAATTGTGTTATTTGAAATGGACTGGCCATTTATGGGAATGGTCAATGGGTTGTAGATATGGATCAAAAGAGTTACGTTTATATTTTGTAAAATACCTTGAGGAGATTTATTTTTAAATTTCTTGAAAATGCCTTTTTTGTATGGTATTGACAGTGAAATTCTGCTGATTTGTAAATATAGTGTCATATTTTAATAATTTCAAATATATTGGAAATGCAGAATTTGTTAATAGTGGGAGCACATTTTCCTTTTTACTAAATGTTCTACAAGTTCTTTTCTTTCCATCCACACACAGTGCCATTACCCTCATTCTAAGCCTCTCAAACATCTGGAAGTAAGTGAGCTGCTGCACTTAGCTCTTTCCAGCTGAGCTGATTGTTAGATTTTCAGAAAATTTGTGAGCTAATTGTTAAACATGGCCATTATTAAAAATTAAATTATTTCAACTTATAATTAAATAAATTATATTAAAACAAAAGTATTAAAAACCCAAACGTTGGCTGGCTAGCTGCAGTGGCTCACGCCTGTAATCCCAGCACTTTGGGAGACCAAGGCGGGCGAATTGCCTGAGGTCAGGGGTTCGAGACCAGCCTAACCAATATGGAGAAACCCTGTCTCTACTAAAAATGTAAAAAAATAGCCGAGTGTGGTGGTGCATGCCTGTAATCCCAGCTACTTGGGAGACTGAGGCAGCAGAATTCCTTGAACCCAGGAGGTGGAGGTTGTGGTGAGCCGAGATTGTGCCATTGCACTCCAGCTTGGGCAATAAGAGTGAAACTGTGTCTCAAAAAAAGAAAATAAAAACCTCAAAAGTTATCACTTCCTAATTATTTTACATTTTACTATTATCTATGCTATTAAGGTTATTTGCCTTCATTGTATTTGAAAGGTGGACTGTATTCTATTGTACTTTCATTGTACTATATTCTAATATGCAACTGTGTATCCTTTCTCAACTCTGTGTTCAACGACTTTATATTTGGTTGCTTGAAAATGGTGATGATGAGCGTATTTACATCATAGAAATTGGCAAATGCCATAAGTCAGTTTTTGTTTTTGTTTTCCGGAGAGGGGATTGTTAAATATTTGCCTGCATGCAACACCGCTACATGCAGTCTGCTATTTTTTGTTCTTCCTGCTTTCAGGCTCCTCTCCCAGCTGTCTGTCTAGCACAACCCAGCATACTAAATTTTCTTAAATAAGGAAAGCTGAACATGGTAAAAGAATGAATGAAATCAGAAGAATGTGGAAAAATCTAGTCTTTGCCATTTAGTCCAGTTTAGCATCTCTAAGTTTCCATTTCTTTATCTGTAAAATTGGGCAATGATCCGTTTTTGTTCTACCCATTTAAGAAGATTTTCAAATGAAAACCACAACCTGCTGAGGTTTATGAAGGCACTTTGGAAAGCGCTAAATACACAGTTTTTTATTGGTAGTAAACACTTACTTCATCTTTTCACTTCTTGACTTTAGTTTACAAGGACTCATAATCTAAATTATATCGTAAATTGCTGTCCCAGATTTTTTTACAGCCTAACTGCCACCTATATGTTTGACTTTCCTTCTGTTCTTTATGTTAGATACTGGGATGGTATGCACCAAGTGAGTGTGCCATCACTTTCTCAGACGATGCCCACTAAAGACCCTGCGTGATCATGGCACTCATTTTCCTGCTATATTCAGACTGGCCTCAAGTATTTTCATTATTGCTCTCCAGGAAAAATTACAAATGAATCAAACTGGGCAATGAAGACTAAACCTAATTATCGCTGTTTGTTAAAGACAGCTCTTGTTAAAATGCAGATATTGCAAATTAATGGAAAAGATATGCCATAGTAAACCATAATCACTCATTAATAGCTTAGTAAGGAATAATTGATGAACTTACTTAACCTTAGAGCCCTAATTCAGTTAAGTTTTAATGAAGGACAAGTTGTAGAGATATCAGGAACCCAGGGCAGGCACCTACTGAAGAAGTTCCAGACCAAGGAAGTATAAAGCAGGACCTGGACCTTTAGGGTGGGAGCAATGAGGTTGGACATGAAGGCCACCTGCAAGGTTTTGCCCCAGAACAGTGTCGAAATGTTTGCATTTGGCATAGCCCTTTCTCTTTTTGTTCTGAATGGCTTTGCTAGAATATTTTTTCTATTATGAATTTATCTTGCTTCTCAGATATTGCTAAAGCACTCCCTTTTGATTTTTGGTGCTTTTGATACATTACCAACTAAGGTCTGAATGACACCAAATTTTAGAATTCTCCAGAAAAAAGAAAGTGAGGGAAAAAGCATAGGTTTAGGACTCACTAAATCCCAGTTCAATTCCTTTCTTTAATAAATACACAAAATTTTACCTGAGAAAGCTCTCATGCTCTCAAATTTTAATTAGAAATTTCTCTTTGTACATGATTGATTTCACAATCGCTCTTCTGCCTCCTCTTCCACTTTCTTCTTTCTAGATTTTCCTATCTTTATGAAGATTATTCTGCCTTATCCTTAATAGTTAGAAACAATACTTTTGAAAAATCACTAGAGTATCCTGCATAGTGATTTCCCATGCCAACTTTACTCATTTCCATTATAAATTATTATTTATTGATGCCTAGAGGGCAGATGAGTGTAGCTGCTATGGAGTGATGAGACAAAAACATAAGAAACTTATGATCCTACCCTCAAGTAATGATTCAGACATGACAAGTCAACAAATTGATAGAAACTAGTCACTAACTCTCTGGCTATAGTCAGTTCCTTCAACGAATAGCTCATTAGTGAGTATGCTGTGTTACAGTAACAAAATTATATAAGGCTTTTGATTAAGTGTTGATTAAGTGCCTGTCTTATTCAGAGTTCATTTTATATTTGAAATAGAAGAGGCTGGACTTCAGCAATTTGCTATAAACTGCTAGTATATGATTATTTGGGGGCAGTTATTTTTTTAAAGAATAATTTAAATATGGAATGTTTAGCAGTTTGTTTTATTTCCCTGAGAGAAGCCATACCATTATTCCCAATCCCTTTGACAAAGTGTCAGTCATGTTCAGAGATATTGATGTTTTATACAGGTGTACCCTGTAAGAGATGAAGCCTAGTATTTACAGAAATTGACTTATTTTATTCTCATATTTACGTGTACATAATTTTTCACATGCCAGAAAATTTGAATGGTATCAGATTCTAAATCTGTATTGGAGACCAAATCAAGTGAATATCTGTTCCTCCTCTCTTTATTTTAGCTGGACCAGACCAATTTTGAGGAAAGGATACAGACAGCGCCTGGAATCGTCAGATATATACCAAATCCCTTCTGCTGATTCTGCTGACAATCTATCTGAAAAATTGGAAAGGTATATTCATGTACATTGTTTAGTTGAAGAGAAAAATTCATATTATTAATTATTTAGAGAACAGAAAGCAAGCATATTGAAACATATTGTAGGTTTAATTCTTATATTTAAAAATAGGAGCCATTACTGACTAATGCCTGCAATCCCAACTACTTGCAAGGCCAAGATGAGAGGATTGCTTGAGACCAGGAGTTTGAGACCAGCCTGGGCAACACAGCAAGATCTTATCTCTACACAAAATAAAAAAGTTAGCTGGGAATGGTAGTGCATGCTTGTATTCCCAGCTACTCAGGAGGCTGAAGCAGGAGGATTACTTGAGCTCAGAAGTTCGAGGTTGCAGTGAGCTATGATTGTGCCACTCCAGCCTGGGTGACAGAGCAAAACCCTCTCTCTCTCTCTTAAAAAAAAAAAAAAAAAAAAAAAAAAAAAAAGGAACGTCTCATCTTTAAACAATAAAATTATAAAAGAAAAATAAACAGTTTCCTGAGAAATGATTTTTTTTTTCCTGGAAAATACACATTTGGTTTCAGATAATTTATCTCATTAAAGACCATGAGATGGATTTTGTGAAAACTAAAGTAACACCATTATGAAGTAAATTGTGTATATTTGCTTTCAAAATCTTTATATTTGAATACAAATGTACTCCCTGGGAAGTCTTAAGCTAATGACTACTGGCTATCGAACAAATGTAAAGAATTGTATATTTTTGAGTACCTATTACATGCCAGGTAGAAGATCTTCTCTCAGCCACTCTGAGTGGAAAGCATCATTATCTCCATTTTATAGAAAAGCAAACCAAGGCTCAGAGAGATGGTATGCCTTGCCAGTTAATGAATGACGGAACCGTGATTCCAGCTGAGGTCTGTATTGCCTTGCTCTCTAGGAATGGTAGTCCCCACCATAAAGAATTTCTCAATTTCCTTTCCAATCAAAAGGTTAAGACCCTTTTGATTGCCAGTGACAGAAACCCAATTAACTAGCTTAAGGAAATAAAAAGAAGGAGTTTATTGGCTCATGAAGCCTGAACTGTGTGAAGACCTAGGTAGAGAACTGGCCTTAGGAACTCAATGGGACCAAGGGCTCAAATGCCACCTGGTGGCATTTGCCTTATGCTGGTTTCATTTTCTCAGACTGTACCAGCTTTCTACATAAAGTGGATCTTCGGTTAGAACTCTTCGCTCCTATCTTTAAGGACCTTGAAAGAAGGAGCCCTTTGTCCTTGGCTAAATGTGAAAAACCCCAGAGACTCTTGAGTCACAATGCTTACCCCTTGGGCCACTGATAGTCTAAAATGAGCTAGGCTGAGTCTTGTGCCAATAGCACAGGCCTGATGCCAGATAGAAGGGAGAGTGAGTAGGGATAAAAGGTAAGACATAGCTAATAAATTATTGTACCAAGTAAAAACATTGAGTTGACTTGCAATTTGTTTCTTTTAATTAAATTCATTTCCTTTTTTTGGCATTTTGAAGGCAAAGTAAGATACTAAACTTTATTTTTATTGATTTTATTCAAAGAATTAAGCTAGTAGGAGTAGCAGATTCACACTTCTAAGATCAAGGGCCAGCTTCTATTAATGAACACTTGGTATGTGCAAGTGCCATGAGGTAGGGATACTTTGTTTTGTTTTTTATTTTTTATTGGGTTTGATCTCTTTTGTTTGTGATGTATCCCCAAGTGTCTAGAATAGGACCTGGCATATGGTATATATTCAATAAGTATTTGTCGAATGAATCCATGATTGAAGGTGAAATGGCTAGCGTTACACAGAAACATGTAGCATTGCTGGAGAGATAATATATAAAACATAATCCATTGCAGGTATATTGACAAGTTCAAAATAATATAATGGATATTGAATATCTAAGTTTTTGTTGTTGAGACAGAGTCTCGCTCTGTTGCCCAGGCTGGAGTGCAATGGTGCGATTTCGGCTCACTGCAACCTCCACCTCCCGGGTTCAAGTGATTCTCCTGCCTCAGCCTCTTGAGTTGCTGGGTTTACAGGCACCTGCCACAACGCCTGGCTAATTTTTGTATTTTAGTAGAGGTGGGGTTTTGCCATGTTGGCTAGTCTGGTCTTGAACTCGTGACCTCAAGTGATCTGCCCACCTCGGCCTCCCAAAATGCTGGGATTATAGGTGTGAGCCACCATGCCTGGCCTTGAATATCTAAATTTTAATTGAATGCTGAGGGAATGATTAATCAGAGTAGGGCTGGGTTAACTGAAAAATATGTACTGCAGATACGTTTGTATTTATGGCCAGATAGAGGACATGAATCTGAATTTGCAGAATTATCTGGCTTAACATTTTTTTCTCGTCAGTTTTCACTGTATCCCCCATGTTGATTCAATTTTAAAAATATACTTATTTTACTTCAATTCAACAATGCTGTGCCAGTACAAACCCATACCTTCTATCTATTATTTTTGTTTTGTTTTTGTATCTCTTCACCCTGTTACTTCTTTTCTTATAAAATTGGTATTTGAAATTTATTGAAATATTTTGGAAGACTGACATGCCATTTTTGGTACTTTGTACCTCTGCACCCTTGGAAAAGTGACCCTGGCTTCACATTTCATAACTGCCTTGTGACCATGGCCCTCAAGTGGTTGCCAGATGGTTGAAGAACATTAACCCATCTGGCTCAATTTTGTGACCATGGATTGAATCCTCTACATAACTGCAGTGTGCAGACCACATATCCATTCCAAGATTGTAGTCAGGATATGAACTTTATAAGAATAAAACTTCTTCTCTTCTGATTTGGGCCTGGTATGTGGTACTACTAGAACCACACCACCTACTCTTGGTGCTAACAATTTGTGGCACCAAGTTGTTCAAGTTTCACCCATTACAGAAATTCTCCAACCTTGCCTTCTCCTCAAGTAACTACCCCATTCTCTTTTTTTCTTTCATAGCTAATATTCTCTGCTCTCCTGGTCTCTCTACTTCTCTTTCATTTGTATCTCAGCTCGTGAAGCATGGTTTCCACCATGTTCCTAAAACTACATTGCCCAGGGTCACTAGAGACCTCTTATGAAATATAACGACACCTTTCTACATAACTTCGGTGTGGACCACTTTTTCACATTGAACCCATTTTGTTGGTTTATGTACATACCCCTTCTTTGGCTTTCCCATCTGATCCATTTCTCCTTTGATGGAGAAGGTGAGTCTGCTCCATATTTAGCTTCTTACTCTGAGTAACCAAATGTTATGGATGGGAGGTTAGCTCTGTTTGTGAGAGAAAGGTGGAGAAGAGTGTGGGGAGGTAAATAGATGGGAAAAGGTAATTAGGCTTTATAGAAAGGCTCTCATTAGCGAGCTTCTGGGGGATGCCAAGATCCATGCTCAGAGATTGCCAAGCTTGTCTTCAAATCTCAGCTGTATATTACTCCTTTATGTTTTTTGTTTATTTGTGTTGTTTGTTTTTGAGACAGTCTCGCTCTGTTGCCCAAGCTGGAGTGTAGTGGTGTGATCTCAGCTCACTGCAACCTCCACCTCCTGGGTTCAAGCAAATCTCCTCACTCAGCCTCCCAAGTAGCTGGGACTACAGGCATGCACCACCATGCCCGGCTAATTTTTGTAGACAGGGTTTTACTATGTTGGCCAGGCTGATCTTGAACTCCTGACCTCAAGTGATCTGCCCGCCTTGGCCTCCCAAAGTGTTGGGATTAGTGGCGTGAGCCACTGCCCTAGCCTATTACTCCTTTAGAGTGATTTAGAGCTAAGTTTATTTATGGTAACTTGATAGTAATGGGAATAACCATTGATGAAATGTAAAGCCTTTATCTAATTGTTTATCTAGTTCTTGCTTGTGGTTCATGAAATTTTTCATCTCTGTACAGTTTGAAAATTAAGATGATAATTTTTACAGATATTTTATTCCTTTGTGAAGAGAAAAAGGGCTTTTATTAACAGAAGTCAGTGGCAATAACTTAATAAATACAATCAACTGGTGTTCCTATAGTATTTAAAAGAAAACAAAGTTTGCTAGATTTCAGCCAGTTTTCAGACGATTTAATGTCTATTCTTACTGTAATAGAAAATATATAATTTGATCGTGTTCTCATTTTTCAAAGACTTTTACTCTAATAAATGACTTTAGTAGTTGAAAATGAAGTTTAATGATATTTTATGCCTCTACTTTTAAAAACAAAGTCTAACAGATTTTTCTCATGTTAAATCCAGAAAAAGCTACCTGACATTTTAACTTGTTTTGATTTGTCAGTGAAATCTTGTAAAATCTGCCACAGTTCTAAACCGATAAAGATCAAGGTGTAAGTGAAAAATGTAGAATATTTATGTGTTTATTTTTTCTCCCTTGTTCTAAGCACAGCAATGACTATTTGTAAAAGCCTTACTTTATTTGTCCACCCTTTTCATTGTTCTTTAGAAGCCCAACACTTTTCTTTAACACATACAATGTGGCCTTTTCATGAAATCAATTCCCTGCACAGCGATACAAGGCAGAGCATTGAATTCTGCCAAATATCTGGCTGAGTGTTTGGTGCTGGAGGGTCTCCATGAGGTTTTGTCTCTATAAATCCTTGGGTTAATCTCCTTGGATATACTTGTGTGAATAAAACTATGTTAAGGGAAACAGGACAACTGAAATATTTGCATATGCAACTTATTGGTCCCACCTTTTATTCTTTTGCAGAGAATGGGATAGAGAGCTGGCTTCAAAGAAAAATCCCAAACTCATTAATGCCCTTCGGCGATGCTTTTTCTGGAGATTTATGTTCTATGGAATCTTGTTATATTTAGGGGTAAGGATCTCATTTGTACATTCATTATGTATCACATAACTATATTCATTTTTGTGATTATTAAAGGACTAGGAAATCTGGTTAATAGGTGTAAAAATATAAAGGATGAATCCAACTCTAAACACTAAGGAAGCACCTAAAACTCTAGTGAGGATGAGTAAAAATCCTTTGGAACTAAAATGTCCTGGAACACAGGTGGCAATTTACACTCTCAATGGGCTCAGCAAAATAAATTGGTTGCTTAAAAATTATTTTCTGTTACAATTCCAAATCACATTATCTTACTGGTACATGAGGTTACTGGTGCCTTTGTTTTGCTGTATTCAACAGGAGAATGTCAGGAGACAATGTCAGCAGAATTAGGTCAAATGCAGCTAATTATACATATGATTGTTTGTAATATTTTGAAGTCATATCTGCATGCTGAATTGTTTCAAAGAAAATACTAAAAATTTAAAGTATAGCAGCAAATTTCTCTTGCAATTTATTTTCTTAATATCTTACATCTGATCAGTGTGAAGAGTTGCACACCTGAAAATCCAGGCTTTGTGGTGTTTAAGTGCCTTGTATGTTCCCCAGCTGCTGTCCAATGTGACTCTGATTTATTATTTTCTACATCATGAAAGCATTATTTGAACCCTTGGTTGTAACCTATAAAAGGCGACAGGTTCAAGACTTGTTTAATCTTCTTGTTAAGGCTGTGTACAATATTTGCTTTGGGGTATTTACTTACCATATGAATTGCTTTGTGTTTATATTGGTCTTTATGCCTCAGGGAGTTAAGCAGTGCTACAGTGTCTCCCAAAGAAATGCCATTTGTGTTACATTGCTTAAAAAGTTTCAGTTCATATACCTCCGTGAAAAATGCACTTAAAACTTATCTTAACAAAAATAACTACACTTAGGTCCAGAATGTTCTCTAATGCTCTTGATAATTTCCTAGAATAAATTTTTCTGACTTTTGAAATAATAGATCCATAATATATATTCTTATGGAAATCTGAAATCATGTGGGAAATTGGGGATAAAAAGTATTTTATTAGCAAATTTAAATGAGGTAGATGGAGAATTAAATGTCTTTTAAGTTACCTTTGAGATGATTTTTCTCAGTCACAGCACCACCCAGAGCTTTGAGAAACAATTTTATTCACAGCTTCTGATTCTATTTGATGTAATTTTTAGAAAATAAGTTTTGCTGGTTGCTTTGAATCAGGGTATGGAGTACAGTTCACTCTGATCCTATCATATAAATCATGTTAAGTATTTAACATTTTCAATAAATGATTGTTGGATTGAAGTGAATGATATTTCAAGTAATTGTTACGTCATGGCCAAGATTTCAGTGAAACTCAAAATTTCTCCCTGTCATGTTCTCCATTGCATGCTGCTTCTATTGATTAGCATAAGCACTACTGAGTAGAAGCTAGAAGAGGGATCTAACTAGAAGGCCCCTTTCTATTCTCTGCTTGGCTTGTAAAATAATTTATTTCTCTAGATCCCACCAACATAGTTTCATGTGAGCAAAAACCTAAATGTCAAAGTTTGTATGACACATGGACATGTCTATAGAATTTTTTTTCGTCTGGTGTATGCCAAAAAATAAACATGATATAGAACAGTTTAATAGTTATTGAGTACCTAATCTGTTCCAGTTCAATATGAAGCTCTTTATGCAGATTATTTTATTTAATTTTCCTAGTAACTCCATGGAGCAAACATTATCTCTAATTTATATAATAGGAAGTTGAGCGTAAGGGAAATTAAGTAACTTTCCCAAACTTACACATATGGCAAATTTGAGAAATATCCCAGTTTCTTTAGCTCCAAAGCCTTTGACCCTTTCACCATATCAGATTATGATTGCTATTAATATATGATTATAATTATAATGCTTGCACTTAGGTACTCAACAGAATGGTGACTCTAGTAACCAGCCTTGGTTCTGCTGAGCTTCTCTGCATCTTCTCTGGAGACACAGGCTACAGAGCTTGAAGGCTAAGGATTCTTCCAGGGTCACTTCAGGGGCAAATCTGAAGAAAGTTCACAACAGGTAGCAGGGCAGGAATCAACAAGATCTTCTCAGTTACTTATACCCAGAGGAGGAACTGTATGAAATCCACCCAAGAACCAGTCATGCTAAGTGCCAAACCTATAGACAAAAATAAGCGATAGGAGAATGAAGTAGGTATGGAGAAAGATTAAATTGTTCTTAAACTTCTCAAGATTAAAAATATCCCAGCAAAGGAGATCTTAAAAGCCTTTCATGGTGTATTAGTTGTCCATGCACGGGGGTGAGTGGAGAGGTACTTCTGAGCCCGAGGCTACAGCTCTGGAACTAGCAGCACGTTTGAAGGGGAAAGCATGTTTCCACCATCTCAACTCCTACTGATGGAATGTTGGTGAGTAAAGGATCCAGGGGGAAGAGGCAGCTGAAATGTGTATAGTGAGAAGGCAGAGAGAATAATATTTATATTGGGAATGGCACAAGTGTGATGAGGCTGCAGGTTTTTCACCCTTGTCATAGAGAAAAAGCCACACGGACACCATGCAGTTTTAAATAGTGAAAAATTTGCAAATTGTTAGGTCTTAAATAATTTAGATAGCCATAGTGGCCATTTAGATTAGTGCAGTTTTTTTTCAGGGTATCTGATCTCTTGATTTAATTCTTTTCATCTCCTATAAAAATAAAAGAGGGGGAGAAAATTTAGCCATTATAGTATTTCTGTACATTTTCTCCATCCTTTTACATAACTTACACCAGTGCCTTCCTATTTATGGTATTCTTTATGGGTATTTCTTCTTTTTTTTCACTGAACAAGGATAAATGAGCCAGGGATTCTTGAAACTGCTATAACATTTCTCTTAGAAATAGATGGTCATACTTTAAGAATGTCTACACATTCTTAGTCGCTCTAAACAATGACAGTTGTGGCATAAAAATATTTGGTTGGTTTCAGGACTGATAGAGAAAAGTACTATAAAATTTGCTGTTAACTGTGAAAGGTTAAAAAAAGGAAATGCCATCATGAAGGAGCTAATCGTTCGGAAGTACTGCTGTAATTTTAAATATTAGCTATGACTTCTCACTATTAACTATGCAGTTGTTTTTTCTTCATCTGACTTAGCAGCCAGATAGATGCAACATTGTCTTTAACATTTAAGACTCCCAGCAAGGCCGGGCGCGGTGGCTCACCTGTGTAATCCCAGCACTTTGGGATCCTGAGGCGGGCAAATCACAAGGTCGGGAGTTTGAGATCAGACTGGCCAATATGGAGAAACTCCGTCTATACTAAAAATACAAAAATTAGCCAGGCATGGTGGTGGGCACCAGCTACTCGGGAGGCTGAGGCAGGAGAATAGCTTAAAGCTGCAAGGCGGAGGCGGAGGTTGCAGTGAGCTGAGATCGTGCCACTGCACTCCAGCCTGGGCGACAGAGCGAGACTACATCTCAAAAAGAAAAAAAAAAGACTCCTAGCATGGAAGAGAAACTGGCTGCTGAAATCCTGAATGTGAGAGTCAATCAAGGATGGTCTGAGGGAAGTCAAGTAGAGGGAGCTCTGTAAGCAGATTGCTGAGAGAATATGATTATCACAAGGCATTTATGATGATAAGAAATTCACAAGCGTTCATTCAAAAATATTCTTGATTCCTAGGCAACTCTGGGCATGTTTCTACCAACAAATTGAGGCATATGTCAGTGCAGTGCAGCCTAGGTCAGACTACCTTTTTTCATTAAACCTCACAAAATTAAAGGACATAAAGGAGAAGTCCTGGTACTCATGCTGCAGACTACAGTCTGTATGGCAAAGGAGGATCTCTGTCCCTTATGTCTGGATAAAAACATTGGGTAGGCATTTGAATACAAACCTACTGCTAATGTGGAGACCAAGGTCTTTGGCCCCCTAAAGGTTTGCTGAAAAATTACTGACAGGAGGCAGACTGATAAGAGGAAAGGCACACAAATATATTTGATGTGTATACATGGGAGCCTTCAGGATGAAGACCCACCCTCACAATGCAGTACGGAAGCTTGTATACCATCTTGAGGTTACAGAAAGAATGGGGGCTTGAATCTTTGTAAAACAGGTTTCAGTGGCAAGACAGGTTATGAGAGGGAGAAAGGAAGAGGCTTGGGTAGCAAAGGGGGTCTTGTTTTATAGATAAATCCTTGGCAGCTCACAGAGAAAATAGATGGTAAATGTTTCTTTTCAGACCTTGGCAGGTGTCAGACTCTCAGTTAATCTCTCCTAGATGAAAAAAAAAAAAAAAAGGCCTAGAAAGGGAGAGCCTGGCTGCACCAACACATTTTCTACAGATGCAAATTTCTCCCACAAAATACAGCTTTGCAGAACCACTTCTATCCGCTGGGCCTCTGGCAACCATTTCAAAATATGTGAATGAAATATATGTGGGGGTAAACTATTTTTATTTACTTCACTGAAGAAGGGATGGTGTTCTCTCGGGAATTCTGTGCATAGAGAGCCTGTGGCTTAGGCACTTTGATTTATGTATGTTTCTTCCCGTGACTGGCTACCTAGGGACTGCTATCTCCAGCAAATCTAAATGTCTGCCATGTAGAATTCCTTTCTTATCTTTCTGTCTCACCCCCTTACCTAGCTGCTTCTCTAACCCCAGAGTGACACTGCACTCCCCACAATTTCCTATGTCCTGAATATTTTACCCCATCCTAACCTCCATCTCTAACACAGCTGCACTTTCTCATGCTACCTACTGCATTGTACATCTTCCCCTTAGTTCCCATGATGCAACTCTGCCCTACCCCAGAAAATGTAATTTAATTGGTCTGGAATAAAACCTGGGACACTGTCATTCTTGAAATGTTCCCCAAGCGATTCTATTATACAGCCAAGGTTGAGAACTACTTGTAGCAGGCACAGCATGGTCACTTAATGATTTGTTAACCTTTTTGCTAGATCTAAGGTGAGGAAATTGCAGAGTGGTATCCATAGAAAGAACTGTTTAGTTTAATTTTTTAAAATTTCTTCTTCTAAAAAAAATCCAACCAGATACATGTGCAGAACATGCAGGTTTGTTACATAGGTATACATGTGCCATGGTAGTTTGTTGCACCTATTGACCTGTCTTCTAAGTTCCCTCCCCCACTCCTTACTTCCCAACAGGCCCTGGTGTATGTTGTTCCCCTCTCTGTGTCCACCTGTTCTCAATGTTCAACTCCCTTTTACAAGTGAGAACACATGGTGTTTGGTTTTCTGTTCCTGTGTTAGTTTGCTGAGGTTGGTGGTTTCCAGCTTCATTCATGTCCCTGCAGAGGACATGATCTCATTCTTTCTTATGGCTGCATAGTATTCCATGGTGTATATGTGCCACATTTTCTTTATCCAGTCTATCATTGGTGGACATTTGGGTTGGTTCCAAGTCTTTGCTATTGGGAACAGTGGTGCAATAAACATATATGTGCATGTGTCTTTATAGTCGAATGATTAATAATCCTTTGGGTATATACCCAGTAATGGGATTGCTGTGTCAAATGGTATTTCTGCTTCTAGATCCTTGAGGAATCGCCCCACTGTCTTCCACAATGGTTGAACTAATTTACACTCCCACCAACAGTGTAAAAGCGTTCCTATTTCTCCACAGCCTCTCCAGCATCTGTTGTTTCCTGACTTTTTAATGATCGCCATTCTAACTGGTGTGAGATGGTATCTCATTGTGGTTTTGCATTTCTCTAATGACTTGTAATGATGAGCTTATTGTCTTTTTTTTTTTTTTTTTTTTAGACAGAGTCTCGCTCTGTCGCCCGGGCTGGAGTGCAGTGGCCGGATCTCAGCTCACTGCAAGCTCTGCCTCCCAGGTTCACGCCATTCTCCTGCCTCAGCCTCCCGAGTAGCTGGGACTACAGGCGCCCGCCACCTCGCCCGGCTAATTTTTTGTATTTTTAGTAGAGACGGGATTTCACCGTGTTAGCCAGGATGGTCTTGATCTCCTGACCTCATGATCCGCCCGTCTCGGCCTCCCAAAGTGCTGGGATTACAGGCTTGAGCCACCGCACCTGGCTGATGAGCTTATTTTCATATGTTTGTTGGCCACATAAATGTCTTCTTTTGAGAAGTGTTTGTTCATATCCTTTGCCCACTTTTTGATGGACTTGTTTGTTTTTTTCCTGTAAATTTGTTTAAGTTCCTTATAGATTCTGGATATTAGCCGTTTGTCAAGTGGATAGATTGCAAACATTTTCTCCCATTCTGTAGGTTGCCTGTTCGCTCTGATGATAGTTTCTTTTGCTGGATAGAACATGTTTTATAGAGTTGTGAGAATTAAATGCGTTAAGCCCATAGAATAGATTCTGGTACATAGCAAGTGCTCTCTCTATATATGTAGAGCTCTGTATATAGTTGCTGCAAAAGTAATTGTGGTTTTCACCATTGAAAGTAATGGCAAAGAGCATAATTACCTTTGCACCAATTTAAATATATGAAAGGAATATATATATAAAACCGATATATGTCACATGTATGTCTCTAGCCTATTATTATAATATATAATGTAACATTATAATTATATATAACATGTGTTATATATAATAATATAGTAATATTTATTCCAAATACATATATACTATAAATAATATAATAATTTATATATGATTATAATATAATATATAATAGACTATATTATATTATTAAAATATATGCATATTTACATATTTATATATATATACCTTTCATAGACTTAAATATATAACAGCAATAATAGGTTAGAAAATAGCAAACATATATATATATATTTTGTTTTGTTTTGCCTTGTTTTGTTTTCTGCCTTTCAGTTTTAGAGACAGGGTCTCATCATGTTGCCCAGGCTGGTCTCAAACTCCTGTGCTCAAGTGATCCTCCCTGCTTTGGCCCCCTCAAAATGCTGGGATTTCAGACATGAGACACTGCACGTAGTCCAGTCCCTATATTTGTAAATAGACTCTCTACCTAAGTGCACAAATACTTGTTATTTACATTTAGTTATTTCTGTATATATGCTATAAGCAAATCTTGAAGCACCAGTTTGATTTTTATAAGGCACAAGAATATATTTTGCTAATGCTTTAAAATGACAGCTAGATTCTAGTATTACTTTAGAAATTAAAATTAATATTTTAACACATCTTTCATTATTGTATTATCTGAACCAAACCTATTATTGCTGCTATTTCAGCAAATCCAGGAGGTTTTTCTTATAAAATATGGAGAATATAGCTTAGATTTCTAGTGAAGATGTTACCAGTAATAATTAGTAAAATCAGTAAGCACTAAAAGGAAAATACCAAAACCAAAACATTTTGAATTAGTCATTGAATCTAAAAGAAAGGTAGATTTATGTTTTGAGATTCTGTTCTAGGTGTGGTATATGTGTATTTTTGCAAAAACCATAAACAATTGTGGCAAAATGAAGGAAATGTTTAAAAATAAACCTCTTAAACAATTCTTCAGTGGATTAAGCATGAATATGTTTTTATTTTCTTTGATGAATATGGAAAAATTCTTTTCCTTAGCAATTTGTATGAAGCCAAAAACCATTGTCAGACTCTGCTGTATCAAAATAAACAAAAAATTGACACTCACTTTACCCTGCCAAAAGCAAAATTTTAAACTTTTGCTTTAGTATATAAGCCAGCATTCACTGTATCCTATGATAAGTTCTGAGTGTAGGTGTGTTTGCTTTCTTCCATTTTTTTGTACGCATGTTTTCTTTTTATTTATTATTGTAAGTTATGTGAAATTTTTATCCAAATTTTTATTTTTTTCTGATTAATAATCAGAATAATCAGGTAATTACTGATAAATTTGATGTTAATCATTCCAGCTTTTTCCCATGGAAATTTATACTTAATAAAGGGGAGAGGTCATCATTACATAATGTCCTTTTAATCTGCTTCTCCCTTGAATGTGTTGTGAATGCCTTTCCGTGTCATTAGATGTTTTTCCACCTAATTACTTTCATGAATCATATGGCTGTACCACGATTTATTTAATCAGTTCCTCATCACTGAATATTTAAATTACCTCGGCCAGGCGCGGTGGCTCAAGCCTGTAATCCCAGCACTTTGGGAGGCCGAGACGGGCGGATCACAAGGTCAGGAGATCGAGACCATCCTGGCTAACCCGGTGAAACCCCGTCTCTACTAAACAATACAAAGAATTAGCCAGGCGAGGTGGCGGGCGCCTGTAGTCCCAGCTACTCGGGAGGCTGAGGCAGGAGAATGGCGTAAACCCGGGAGGCGGAGCTTCCAGTGAGCTGAGATCTGGCCACTGCACTCCAGCCTGGGTGACAGAGCGAGACTCCGTCTCAAAAAAAAATAAATAAATAAAATAAATAAATAAATAAATTACCTCAATTTTTTTACTACTATAAAAACATCCTTCAGTACACATCCTTCAGCCTTTAAAAGCTTACTCTTAGAAGGTGTTCTTGACTCTGCCTAAATGTACAAATACAAATAAACTGCTTTCCAGAAAAGGTGTACTACTGATTTACTTTCCTGATACTAAACTATGAAAATTCAGTCCTAACAATAGGTATTTTAAAAAATGTTTTAAAAATGCTAAGTGAAAAAGAACATATTATTATTTTCATTTGCATTACTTTTGGTTCCTAGTGAGTTTAATATTTTTGTATATTAATTATGCATTTATATTTCTTCTTTTGTGTGTGAATTGCCTTTCATGTTCTTTGTGTGTTTTTATTTTGGTGTATTTGTCTCTTTCTTGATACATGAGAGAACATTTTCCCTAGCCTGTCAATTGCCTTGTAATGTTGAATTTTGTTTCCAGTGAGTTTTATTTTGTTTTGTTTTGTTTTTACAATTAAAAGCTTTAATTTTTGAAAAATTTGCTGGCAAATCTATATATCTTCTTCTTTGTTTTCTGCTTTGACATTATTCTTTTATGAAGACCCATGCCACCCAAATGTTATGTAAGCATGCAGCTATGTTTTTATTATTTCATCTTTTACATTTAACTATCTGTTCTATTTGGAATTCATTGTGATGCATGTATGAGGTAGAAATCTAATTACAAAAAGATGAGTATCCAGTTCTTCCATCATTTATTGCATGATCTCTTTCTCCACTGAATTAAAATGCTGTATTTTATAATATATTAAAGTATTACATGTGCTTGGACATGTTCCTGGACTTGCCAGATAAATTAGTCTCTTTGTCTTGTCACATATTATTATGGCTTTATGTTTTCATATCCAGTAAACTCTCTGACACATTATTCTTATTCCTCAAATGTTTTTGATGAATTCTCTTCCAAATGAAATTTCTAATCATTATATTCATTGATTCAGCAAATATTTGTTGAATGGATATTCTGTGCTTGGTATTGTGCATGGTGTTAGGATTGCTGCCAAAATTGAGACTGACAGTCCCTACCTTTATGGTGCCAAAAATTCACTTCCAAAAAATCTTTAAATTTTGGTGAAGATTGCACTAATCTTATAAAATAACTTGGAGGGGAATGTAATCTTTGCAATATTAAGTTCTTCATTTTAGAAAGTTTTAAGTCTCTCCATTTATTTGAGACTTTTAAAATATGTCCCAATAATGTTTTGTGAGATGTATATTTTAAGATATGTATCTTATTGCTATTACAATGTATCTTTTGTTATATTGTTACTATGAATGGGATACTCATTTAATTAGTTGTCATGTTTGGTATATAGAAATTGATTTTCTTAACATAGTTCTTTTTTAAACCTCTATCTATTAAACTCTTGATTCATTTACATTTGTTACACAATCATATTCTATGCTGGTGATACTTTTTTTTCTTCTTTCCAATATTCGTACCTCAATCATTTTTCTTGTTGAGTTGTATTAGCTAGAAATTCTAGAAAAATGTTAAATGGTAGTAATAGCTAGTATTCCGTTTTTTCCTGATTCTAAATGTAATGCATCTAGACTTTTATTAATTATGGCATTGATTGTTATTTTGAGGAAGAAATCCTTTTTCAGGTTAATAATATATCTTTATATTCAACTTTATTAAGAACATTTATCAGAAACAGATATTGAAATTTTATCAGATTCCTTTTCATTTGTTATTGAGATAATCATTGGTTCTTCTGTATCCTGTTAATTAATTTCTCAAAATTAAACTGTCATAGTATTCTTAGGATAGAGACATATAAAGTACTGTATGTTTAAAACAAGTTAAAATGATAATGGCGATTTTATTAAGTAACCTCACACAATAGAAAACACTGTAGCCTTAGAATTTTTCCAACTGATCATTCTACTTAGAAATAACTCTGCTTTGGGGTCAGAACTGTAATTTATAGTAAAGTAAACCAGGATTAATTCATTTAATGTAATTGCAAGCATGAGTTCAGGCTTCTATTTTTTCACCTGAACTTTCCTTCATGGTTTGAATATCTAGAAAAAGCAGAGTTTCCTATCTCTAGAGTAAACATTTGACCCTATCCTAGGTATGCATTATAATTTTTTAACCAGAAATGGTTAAAGAATTTAAACTCATCTACAATAACTTTGAAGCTCTGATCTTGAAGATCCTGTGAGAAATGAGATACAACTCCTAGAAGATATAGGAGATATTTTTAGGCTTCCAAATTTTCCCTGGGAGGCTGATCTAAATTGAGTCACAAAATTATTCTCACCAGGAATGCAATCACTTGAGCTGTTTTCCAACCTGAGCCCCTCTACCCAGATGATCTTCTGAACTCATACTATTCAGACTTTCATCCTTTTTAGTAGAAAATAGCCATAGTCATGGCAGGGTGAGGGCTAGGACAATTACACAAGGAATTCTTGGCCTCTGCCGTGGGACTCTGCAGACTCAGATCATATAATCAGAGATGTTAGCACTGGAGGGGATATCACAATTAGCTTTCTCCACCTCTTAATTTATCAGTGAGGAAAACTGCCCAGAGCAGGGAAGTGACTAAAGTAACACAGCCAATGTAGGTAATGTGCTGGATAAGAATTTGGAATCACGATTTTGAATTCAGTGTTTATTTCACCATCACATTGGCTTACACATCGGTATTGGGCTTTTTTTATTATTGAAGTGACCCATTAAGTGAATTCCATCTTGATTCATGTCTGATACAGAGTAATAAACTATTTTATTAAATATCCAAATAATTATACATTCCTCCTTCTTACGTGCAAGCCTAAGTTTGCTTGTACTATTTCATGTGGTAGCAAATCAGGACATTTCTTGTGTCCGTGAAAATACTCTGAACAACGGAGTACAGTCAGCTTTCTTGTACCAAGAATAGAGGGACTACGTTTCTCCCAGTCATTCTGGGGATAATTTTTGTAAAGGATTGCACGTCATAGATTAAGCTAGGTATCACTTACCAGTGTTTTTTTCCAAATAAAAAAAATCACGTGATATCTATAAATGGTTCCATTGTAAATGTTAAAGAACATGATGCTTAAAACAGATTAGGGAAAACTATAGAAGGGGTGGAGTTTTGGAGTGCTGATTTTGTCCTTGAATGGTAATAGCTCCATATAGTGGTGAGGTTTATGTTGGTTTACTGTTTGCAGGTGGTCTTATTATTAGAATTTTTCATACTGAAAATAAACTGCATTTTAGTTTGTAAACATATGCCCTTCCAGAGTAATGCTACCAGTTCTTTGTGAAATAGGTACTGTTGTTCAAAGGATGACTATGTCCTCTTTGGTTGAGGAAAGATGACAACTAACTCAGTAATGACAATATGTAAAATAGGTATTACAAACCAGATATGGTGGCATGAGCCTGTAGTCCCAGCTACTTGAGAGTCTAAAGCAGGAGAATCTGTTGATCTATGGATTTGAGACTGTAGTGTGTTGTGATTGCACCTGTGAATAGCCCTTGCACTCCAGCCCGAGCAACAAAGCAAGACCCTGTCTCTGAATTTTTAAAAATGGCATTCCATTCAGATTAATACGCATTTTAATGGTGTTTTGTTATAAATTACAACTAAATAAAAATTCAACAAATAAGCCTATTGTGATAGGGAAAAGTCTATTATGATCTGGAAAATATAATGGAGAGATCCAGTGGAAGAGATTTTAGTTCAGATTACTCAAAAGAAAATAAATCTTATACAAGTCTTTACACTTCTAACTTGAAAAATTCTGTGCTAAAATTTAGCTTGGTTGCTAAAATATTTCTCTTTTTTCTCAGAAGGTTCTTTTTAGCATCCTACAGACACAAGTTACTTTTTAAAATATTTACATACTTGCTTTGCCATGTTTATCAGTAGTTCTGTATTCTTTGAGATAGTCTATCCAGTCTCTCTGTATCGATTATATGTCTGTATAGATATATATTAGGAGATAAATGAGTTCTGAAAGGGGAGAAATGTGAATGTGTTTATGCTAATCATGATATAAGCAATTGACCTTATAAGCAGTGTTCACGGGTCATACCTTTCCTGTTATTGTCTTACAATGAACAAGAAATGATGCTTTATCTGGTATGCATGGTAAATCATGCCCCTTGCTCTCTGCTTCATGACCACATGTGATACTTCTAGCATAGATAGCACATGTAAATCCAGTGGCCTTGACTGCAACGCAAGAGAGCATTTTGGCCAAGTGCAAACCCACTAGTCAAGAAAAAAAAAAAAAAAAGAAAAACAAATCAAAGTAAATTGATGGTATTGATATTTGTCTATGAAAAACAGCATAATATAGAACAATTCTGGGATAAAATATTGATCTCAAATAATTTTAAGGATTAAATATTGCCACTGTAAGCATACTGTGAACAATTATGTTTGTAGTGCAGATATATTTATAATTTTAAATCTAAGATTTACCTTAATTGTACATTTTCTTAATTTAAAAAGTTACTTTGGAAAAAAACATACTCGAATCTAGAGAAAGGTTGGCAAATACATATGGAAGTTTGTAAAAATATCCAGGGCAGCTCTTTCACTGACTGCAGTAACTTACGAGTGAAAACAACACAACTGCTTCAATGTACAGCAATGGGCAAATAACCCGATGTATTCACAGGGTGGCATGTTAGGCAGCACTTAGAATAAATGAGTTAGTTATACAAGTATTGATAGGGATAAATGTGAAAAACACAGTGTTAAGTTTTTAAAAAGTTGTAAAAAGCACAGTAGGATGTCATTTATATAAAATTTAAAAACCTCAAAAACCATTCTCCTTTGATATGTATTCTAAAGATGAACATATATGTAATTATAGAAGTACAAAACAAACATAGTATACACTGTGCAGTCATTTGTGTACTTACTTTTCAAAAATACTTCACTAGATTTAGCAAACTATTCACATGTAATATTTGGGTTGGCAATTTTCTTTTTAACACCTGCCTGTCTGCTATCATTTAAACTCACCTTTAACATGTGGCTATGTGAGGTGAGAGAACTATAATATTTCAGGTTTGTGATTCGTTTGGAGGCTTTTTAAAAGTTTGAAGGCCGGGCGCGGTGGCTCAAGCCTGTAATCCCAGCACTTTGGGAGGCCGAGACGGGCGGATCGCGAGGTCAGGAGATCGAGACCTTCCTGGCTAACACGGTGAAACCCCGTCTCTACTAAAAATACAAAAACTAGCCGGGTGAGATGGCGGGCGCCTGTAGTCCCAGCTACTCGGGAGGCTGAGGCAGGAGAATGGCGTAAACCCGGGAGGCGGAGCTTGCAGTGAGCTGAGATCTGGCCACTGCACTCCAGTCCGGGCAACAGAGCGAGACTCCGCCTCAAAAAAAAAAAAAATAAAATAAAATAAAATAAAAGTTTGAATATTTTCTTGCATTCAGAGCCTTAGTTGACTTAGTTAATTCAAAATAAAACATTGTATATAAAGCATAGAATGAGCAGCTACACAAAGCTACTCAATCAATGGCAGCTCTATAGGGGTTAGGATTTCTTGTGGGGATGACATTGATATAGAAAGATGGTCATCTGTTGAGAATGAGGGGGCTGGAGGTATTGGATACTTGAGGTTTAGAAAATACATTGTAGAAAATGGACAAAAAAAAAACCAAATTAAGGGATGAGGCAGAATAATGCTTGGCAATACCAGGGGTAGGGAGCAGTCTTGCTTGGAAATATATATTTTAAATGGAACCAATTATCATAACATCATTTCCTTTCAGGGATACCGTCTGGTCCCTATTTTACTGGGTCATTATAAAACAAAATGGGGAATTATGCATCCTTCTCTTTTGAAGTCAATTTAACAAGATGGGTAAGAATTAGACCTCCTGGGTTCAAAATCCCTGGATTCAGATCTATTCTTGTATATTTAGGAGAAGTGGTAATAAATTCGGTGGACAATTTGGTTTAGTAGTCGATTGAGGACCCTGATGAGGTATATTTGGGAAAACATAACTTCTGCTCTCCCTCACTGACTCACGGGCCTTTGAGGAGTCCAGCAGTCATTGGAATCTGGCCTGAGGTTGAGGCTGCTGGCAGACTCCTTCACCAAAGTCCATTCCTATTGCTGACTGAGAAGGGACTAGCATTGGAAATGGCCAATTTTAAATACCACTAGTGCTGGTGTGCTCCTCCCTCCCGTTGCCAGTTCTGCCTTATGTAGTTGCCTTGAGAAGCTAAGTTCATTCTGAAAATAATGCCATTGCCCAAAACACTTTAGAAAGTTCTAGTTTGAAATTACATCCAGTCACTTGGTCTCTTTGGCCTCAGTTTCTTCATCTGCCATGTGAAAATAATAATGCCTACTCTGTATCTAAGAAAGTCTCCATAGTAAACAAAAAAAAATGCCTACTCTGATACTGAAAGTTGTTATGAAAAAGAGAAAAGGGAAATGCTTTAGAAACTGTTAAGTGCTATGTAGATGTTACTAATTAAGAAACCATTTCAGAAACTATACTTTTTTATAGCCACTATTCACTGTTTAATTTAAAATACCTCATATGTAAACTTGTCTCCTGGTGACTTGTGCTGTAACAAATCCCAAATCTTATTTCAAAGTACCAAGATATTGAAAATAGTGCTAAGAGTTTCACATGTGGTATGACCCTCTATATAAACTCGTTTTAAGTCTCCTCTAAAGATGAAAAGTCCTGTGTTGGAATTATCAGGGTATTTTATGAGAAAGAAATGAAATTTAATTTTCTCTGTTTTTCCACTTCTGCAGGAAGTCACCAAAGCAGTACAGCCTCTCTTACTGGGAAGAATCATAGCTTCCTATGACCCGGATAACAAGGAGGAACGCTCTATCGCGATTTATCTAGGCATAGGCTTATGCCTTCTCTTTATCGTGAGGACACTGCTCTTACACCCAGCCATTTTTGGCCTTCATCACATTGGAATGCAGATGAGAATAGCTATGTTTAGTTTGATTTATAAGAAGGTAATACTTCTTTGCACAGGCCCCGTGGTACATATATTCTGTATGGTACATGTTTTAATGCCATAAATTAGGTAGTGAGCTGGTACAAGTAAGGTATAAATGCTGAAATTAATTTCATATGCCTATGAAATAAATGGCAGGAATAATTAATGCTCTTAATTATCCTTGATAATTTAATTGACTTCAACTCATAATTATTAAATATCTTCTGTCAACTGCCTCTGTTGTAGTTTTTTTTTGTCTCCTAATCATGTTATCTTTTTTTTGGAATCCATGGTTTCCTGTTAAGGTGACACACAGCCTACATAAAAGTAATTGACAAAATATCATCTTATAGTAAAATGCCACATATCTTTATGTTCAGTAAGAAGAGTATGATATATGATTGTTAATGATAACCCAAACAACAAAAGTTTTCACCTTAACTGGTTGTCATAAGTAGTAGTATCCACTGCCTTATTTTGAGTTGGATTTTTATCATCCTATGAGCCCTACAAATTTAAAGTTTTTGGAACAGCACATGTATTGAAACCATAAGAACCTACTCTGCTTTTCTGCATGTATTATCCAGACAAGGGCCCAAGTTGCTGAGGCATCATTTAGGTGAATTCAAATTAACATTTAACTACCTTACAAACACAATTTAAGGTTGTTTCGAAGGCATGTACTTGCATCATCCTGGTTCACTACCATGTGTGACTAACTTGGATCTGCAAAGTCATTATAGAAAGTTGTTTTGATGGACTCATTTGGATATTGCTTTACCCTTCTTCTCTTTTTTCTTTTACCAATGTAAACATTAAATACTTGGATTTTAAGGGCATAGATCTGAAATCTGCCTCTAGCAAATAACCCATAACACTTCTAAGATATACCTGCAAGGTCAACTGTGTTGTAAAACCTTGATAACCATACTTTATTGTTCAAAAAAGCCTTTTATGAAGGCAGAAGTAAATAAAAACGAAGTCCACAGTTATCACCTCAGCTGCAATCTCATCAGTTCACAAGTACCAGGAAAACGTGATAAATCAACAAAAGTTTTATTTTGATCTGAACATTTTACATAAATGAAGACATTGTTAGATATCATTTGGAATGTAGAATCTACACAGCTGGCATATCAGAGAAAGTTGAATTCAGTTTAATAAATGTTTATAGAAAGTGCTTGTTATAATGACAGTAGCTCAGGATGTGCATGACAAGCTTTTAAGTGATTGGGTACACTCTCATTTGATCTTCTGCACAACTCTTTTTTTTTTTTTGAGACGGAGTCTCGCTCTGTCACCCAGGCTAGAGTGCAGTGGCCGGATCTCAGCTCACTGCAAGCTCCGCCTCCCGGGTTTACGCCATTCTCCTGCCTCAGCCTCCCGAGTAGCTGGGACTACAGGCGCCGCCACCTCGCCCGGCTAGTTTTTTGTATTTTTTTTAGTAGAGACGGGGTTTCACCGTGTTAGCCAGGATGGTCTCGATCTCCTGACCTCGTGATCCGCCCGTCTCGGCCTCCCAAAGTGCTGGGATTACAGGCTTGAGCCACCGCGCCCGGCCTTCTGCACAACTCTTAATGGTAGATACTATTATCCGTGTCTTATGGATAAGGAAACTAAGATTTAAAAAGTACAGAACATGGTGCGAACACTGCTTCAAAATTTCTAAAATAGGTAAATTACAATCTCTGAACTGGAGGATTTTCTAACCACTAGGGACAATAGAGTACTGATATTTAGTGGGCAGACTGTAATGCAGGAAGAGACAGGCATGGGCTAAACGGGTATAGAGATCAAATAAAGAGCAGGTTAGTTTGTAAACAAGTCCATATGTAACATTTAGCAGAAATATAGGATATAGGTGCTTTCAGACCCAGATGCATTGATAAAAGGTTAGGTAGTGTTGTATTTGTCTTCCTTTCTCAATGTTGCATATCTGTGTTCTTGCACAGTTTGCTTGATCTCTCCAGCCTACATTGGCATCATCATCAAAGAAGGCAATCCCATCTCCGTGTGGCTTTGGTTTGGTCCCTAAAGTGAACCTTGTGTTTACTCTTCCCAGGTCTCATGCCTTCCCATATCTGACCTGTTTCGTCCTCATGGTCAGGATATGTGGGACCTTTCCTACAATGTTCCAAAGTTTGTAATAGAGCTCTCCTCTGCTTTGTTCCAAATTCTGCAACATTTTACTTTAAATAATGAATTTAAATACAAACTTGAGCTTTGCCTATACTTTTCAAGAATGCAGAGATAATTAAATTAACAAAAATATTCGTTGAGTCCTTACTGTGCACACAGCTCCATGTTAAGCCTTGTGCAGAACTCAAAGTCACTCGAGACTGAGCCTGTTACTAAGTCATGTGCAATTTAGCTTAATGGATTTCCCTCACTTCATATTGCTCTGATAATGTTTTGGAATTAACTGCCTTGATTCCTTCCTTTCTTGGCTTATCTATACACTATTTATTATTCTATACCATCTCAAATTCTAACTCCTCAAGAAAATCCTTCCAGATTTTTCTAACCAGGAGTTTTAACTTTCTCTTAACTACCCTATTACTTTCTACTTCCCTTAACTCGTCTATCATATTATATTTAGTTATTTATATACTAGGTCACCTTGACGATGGGATTATGTTTTAATAAATCTTAATAATCCCTGAGGCATCAAGTAGAGTGATTTGCATTTACTAAATGCTCAACAAATGTGTGAGGTATTCACTTGAAACTAATATTAGATAATTCCCAGTCAAAGTGATCTAATAACAAATCAATTCTTCAGTTTTACAGGCAAAATATTACTCTGATCCTCCATAATCATAGTTAATTTGTCAACTTTATAGTTTTAATTAAGTAGATTTAATTGATAAATAAGTAGATAAAAAATAATTTACCTGCTTAACTAGTTTTCACATAGCATTGCATTTTTCTTTGTAAAATGTATGGATTTTGTACTGATAAACTTTTTCACAAAAGTATTAATTTTTCAATTATTCATCATATACTTTTATTGACTTTAAAAGTAATTTTATCCAAATGAGTTACTATAGAACTACATGAAAAATTCAAGGCCAAGGCTTAATTTCAAATTTCAGTACCTTTGGCTCTATCTTTTAAAACGAAACAAAAAACTCCCACACGATATAAATGGTATTTAAGTATAATACCATTCTCATTGTGAGGAGAAAAAATAATTGTTTCCCTCTAGATGCTGGAAAATAAAACAACTAGAAGCATTCCAGCATAGTATTGACTGTTAAAAGAAATATTTATGAATCTAAGATGATAGTAAGCTAGATGAATAAAACATAATTTTCATTACCTTTAGTTAATAATGAATGCATAATAACCAAATTAGTCATATTATAATATTACTTATAATATATTTGTATTTTGTTTGTTGAAATTATCTAACTTCCCATTTTTCTTTTAGACTTTAAAGCTGTCAAGCCGTGTTCTAGATAAAATAAGTATTGGACAACTTGTTAGTCTCCTTTCCAACAACTTGAACAAATTTGATGAGGTATGTACCTGTTGATTTAATCTTTTAGGCACTATTGTTATAAATTATACAACTGGAAAGGTAGAGTTTTCCTGTATCAGATAAGTGGTTAAGTCTTGCTCAGCTCTAGCTTCCCTATTCTGAAAACTGAGAAAGGTCAGTTGTATAGCAGAGTACCATCCTGGGGTCTGGTAGAACCACCCAACTCAAAGGCACCTCAGCCTGTTGTTAATAAGATTTTTCTTTTTTTTTTTTGAGACGGAGTCTGGCTCTGTCACCCAGGCTGGAGTGCGGTGGCCGGATCTCAGCTCACTGCAAGCTCCGCCTCCCAGGTTTACGCCATTCTCCTGCCTCCGCCTCCCAAGTAGCTGGGACTACAGGCGCCCGCCTCGTCGCCCGGCTAGTTTTTTTTTTTTTTTGTATTCTTTAGTAGAGACGGGGTTTCACCGTATTAGCCAGGATGGTCTCGATCTCCTGACCTTGTGATCCGCCCGTCTCGGCCTCCCAAAGTGCTGGGATTACAGGCTTGAGCCACCGCGCCCGGCCAATAAGATTTTTCAAAACTTAATTCTTATCAGACCATGCTTCTTTTTAAAACTTTAAATCTGTTGTATACTTGGGCTGAATATGATACTCTGAGCAATTCTTGTTCTGTGTTGTCCTATGTGATAAATAAATTCAAGATCCTTGGGACATATGATGTGTTTTATTTATCTTTGCACATCCAGTACTTAAAATAGCATGAGACCCACAGCTGGTACAAAATTAATTACTGTTGAATTGAGCAAATATTTGTTCTAAATGTCTCTATCAAATGACAGAGTTGTGCAGTTGTGTGGATTGAGTCTCTAGAGAGAGTTCTTTGTTCTCTCATATTCTATGCTGTGGTTCTTGCTTTATGCAAAAAGAAATAAGTTACTTAAAACCCGGACATGGTAACTTAAGATGTCCAATCTTAATTCCACTGAATAAAAATATGCTTAAAAGTGCACTGGCTTGAAATTTGTTCTTTGGGGAAACCTATTCTATGTGTAGAATATTTAAGCACATTGTTATGTGCTCCATGTAATGATTACCTAGATTTTACTGTGCTCAGAACCACGAAGTGTTTGACCATATAAGCTCCTTTTACTTGCTTTTTTTCATATATGATTGTTTGTTTCTAGGGGTGGAAGATAAAATGACACCTGTTTTTGCTGTGCTTTTATTTTCCAGGGACTTGCACTGGCACATTTCGTGTGGATCGTTCCTTTGCAAGTGGCACTCCTCATGGGGCTAATCTGGGAGTTGTTACAGGCCTCTGCCTTCTGTGGACTTGGTTTCCTGATAGTCCTTGCCCTTTTTCAGGCTGGGCTAGGGAGAATGATGATGAAGTACAGGTAGCAACCTATTTTCATAGCTTGAAGGTTTTTAAAATTGTGTTTTCAAAAAGCCCATTTTAGTAAAACCAGGACTGCTCTATGCATAGAACTGTGATCTTCAGTGTCATTAAAGAAGACTTTTTTTTTTTTTTTTTTTTTGGAGATGGAGTCTAGATCTGTCACCCAGGCTGCAGTGCAGTGGCACGATCTTGGCTCACTGCAACTTCTGCCTCCCAGGCTCAAGCAATTCTCCTGCCTTAGCCTCTGGAGTAGCTGGGATTAGAGGTGCACGCCACCACACCCGGCTAATTTTTGTATTTTAGTAGAGACGAGGTTTCACCAGATTGCCCAGGATGGTCTCGAATGCCCGACTTCAGGTGATCTGCCCACCTCAGCCTCCCAAGTACTGGGATTACAGGCATGAGCTACTGTGCCCGGCCTAAAAAAGACTTTTTAAGATGGTGTAAATATTACTTCCTGTATCAATGGGATTTTTTTTTGCTTGTCAGTCTCCTGAATTTGTTTATAAATATGTTGATTCAGTTCATTTTTTAGATTATAAAACAGTTAAAAATGGATAAAACATTTATGTGAATTAAAGGGAATACCTAATTTTTGTGTAGACTTTATTAGCTTTTACTACTCTAGTTTATGGATCATCACACCAGAGCCTTAGTTAATTTGTGTTACAGAATAACTAATACCAGTGAATGAATGACTTACACAAGTCACTGCTTATGATAAAGGGCTTGAATTTGTCAGCTAGAGTATGACAGAAAGTATATAAATTTTGGAGTCAAATAGCACTTTGTTTGAATCCCAGATTGCATGCTTACTAGTTATGTGACCTTAGTCAAGCCACTTCATCTCACTGAGTCTTTGCTTTTTTCATCTCTAAAATAGAGATACTCACTGCTCATAGACTGTCGTAAGGTATAGAGATAGCAGATGGAATGGGTCTGTACAATATCTGACACATAGGAGGCATTTACTAAACACTAGTTATTATTTTTGTTACCATCTATTTGATAATGAAATAAATGCCCATCTGTTGAATAAAAGAAATATGACTTAAAACCTTGAGCAGTTCTTAGTAGATAATTTGACTTGTTTTTACTATTTGATTGATTGATTGATTTATAGAGATCAGAGAGCTGGGAAGATCAATGAAAGACTTGTGATTACCTCAGAAATGATTGAAAATATCCAATCTGTTAAGGCATACTGCTGGGAAGAAGCAATGGAAAAAATTATTGAAAACCTAAGACAGTAAGTTGTTCCAGTAATTTCAATATTGTTAGTAATTATGTCCTTAATTTTTTAAAAATATGTTTGTCACAGTAGACTTCCACCTCATATTTGATGTGTCTGACAATCAAATGATTGCATTTAAGTTCTCTCAATATTCATACATTAGTTGCATAAATTCACTTTCATGGGCTGTAGTTTTATGTAGTTGGTCCAGGGTGTTATTTTGTGCTGCAAGTATATTATACTGATACCTTATTAAAGAATTTCCTATATGTGTTCACTGCTGCTCAATACATTTATTTCATTAAAATAATGATCAAGATATTGAAGGCTGATTGGTAACTCAGATGGAACTGGTAGAGTATACAATTCTGAACAAAATAAATGATTCTCTATTTTTATATCTTAATTTATGTGTTATGGTACATTAACCATGAAAAAAATTGTGTTTGGTTAGAATATGTTTGCTTTTCCTTAACTTGGGAATGACATAGGGTAGTATTCACAAATTGGGTTCCTGTAAATCCTCCACTTGAAGTGAAGTCAGTTCAAGTAATGAAAGCTACCTCCTGAGATAGAATCAGTACTTGGCACCTATCTCTAGTGTTCTTTCACCTCATATAACCTTTCACTGATTAGAAGGATTATATCCAACAAAGAAAGTACAGCGCAGACTGAGATATGATTACTGAGATAAATCTGGGCAAGATGTAAGCTACAGCATTTCTGTAGCAATGAGACCATTTTTCGTTGAGCTCCATGTTCTACAAACTCCAATCAAAAAAGGTTCTAGGAGACTCAGTGAAAGTTGATACACTGTTCAAGGAACAAATAATTTCAGCACATGACAATTTCACAGGGAAAAATATACTAAAAAGAGAAGTACCCTTATGGATGGTGTCAATATGGGTTATGAGGAATTCAGGCTGCTGAGTCCAGTATACAATGGTAACTGAGCTGCAGGTGTGTGATTGGAACAACAAAAGAAATGCTGAAATATGAAGTCCTTTGCCATGTAAATAGAAAGAGTAAAAGAGTATTTATTTCCCAAACATTATTGGTCACCTGTTTTTGCTATGCCTTTCAAGATAAATCCAGGAAATGAATTGCGTTTTCTTTCCAGAAAACAAGTTCTTGGGGGAATTGTTCAATTGGTAGATCTTCTTTATCTCATTAACAAGTCAGTGTTCCATCACACTTGCTCTGTGCATCACTCTTCTGCCTGCAAACACATGTATAGCAAGTGTGATGACAAGGATATCAGAAGATCTGGTTTTCTCAAACTCATGATAAACTCATGATTGGGTCATTCTTGGTGCTGATTTTACTTTGTTTTTTGTTGTTTTTTGTTCCCTCTTCCTCAAAAGATGAAATCTATTCCCTTTACTTGGTATTTCTGTTTGATATATAGCGAATGTTTAGTTGTAACCTATATAATCAGGCATGAAATTGTCACTCGAAAAGGCTAGAAAGTGTTGACGTAAATATGGGAAAGCACGAATTGCCCCTACTCAAGAGAGCAAATATAATGTTCTGGAAGAGATTGGCAGAATTCACATCAAAGGAGTGATTACCTCAGCTTGGGACACTGTTGTACTGGTCAAAAGGCTGTGCAAAGCTCCCTGAAAATCCACTTTTTTATTGCTCTTTAGTAATAAAGTCACTTTCAATTTTAAAAATAAGAAACTGATGTAATAGTTTTATGACTCATAAAATGTTAGTGATTATTTTATGGAGAATCTACTTTCTGGGTGATTCTTACAAATGTTCTTGGATCCATTTTTTTTTTTCTTATAGTACCTCTTCTTCCTATTTTTCTCAACTCTATCTAATATATTTCAACAACAGATCAACAAATTTAACATTTTTATAAAAAGTGTTTTCTATCATTTTATAAATACCAGCCTAGTCCATGTTTTGCCTTTTCTTGTTGAGAAGAAAGGACACACATTGTAAATTTAAATATAGACCTCTACTGTACTATTTAATCTAGGCAACAACTCCACAAAGGAGATGACATGTTTTCCTTCTGTAGAGGTGGATTCTGTAAAGTTGGAGGGAAGAGTGACTTGCTTAAGATGTCTAGCTGTAACTGGCAGAACCAGGATTCAAAGCCAGGCGAGATGCCAAAATCATAATCTGTCTTCAGTGTCAAGTTACTGAAATTGGTAGACCTAAATAGACTGAATTGCAATCTGGGTTGGGCACATTGAACTCAATTTTCTTCATCAATGTGCTCAGATTACATTTTATTTTTCAGACTAAAAATGGAAAAAAGATTCCCTCTTAGTTCTACATTTGACAATGAGAATAGCTTTTCTGAATTAAGGAAGAAGAACTAATGCCCAAATGCCAGGTACCCACATGCACTATGCCATGGCACAGCTGTTGACCCCTTTCACCAGAGCCCTCTGCCTCTATCCTGGTTGACCTTTACTCGGGCAAGAGCTGGATGGGGAGGATGACAAGTGACTCCAATTTGTATGGCTTCTGGAAGACTGGGACCGAGTCGAAGGCAGTGTTGTCTCCTGCACTCCCTGTTTTCTGCCTGCTAGAGCATTGAAGCCTCACATATATATTAAAAAAAACTAATTTCCATTTGCATTTCAGACTAGAAGATTGAACGTATAGTATAATGTGATTGCAAATAATTATGTTGAAATGAGACAGAGAGGATGTAGTATCTACTTTCATAATTTTTCAAAACCCACCTGCAACTTGAATCAAAAGAACTACTTGTGTGTTTTTAGGGTTTAGTTTTTTTTTTTTTTTCCAAATGCAAATCCTGGAAACCTACTGAGACTCATTCAATCAGTATCTCTAAGACGCGGGCCTGAGACTGTATTTTTAATAAGCATCTCAAGTGATTTTTACACATGCTAAGGTTTGAGAACCACTTCTCTGTAGCTTATATATTATTTTCAGTGTTCCTCAAAGCCAAGTTAGAGTTTCCAAAGTGCTAAGAATCCATTAGATAATCACAGAATTGTCTTTTTCCTTTATAAATCTTGCAACATTGTTCTCATTTCCACAATTAATTACTTAAAACACCAACCAACAAGCAAAAGATGATGAGTCTAACTAATCTTACAAGTTAGTAATGAAGTAAAGGTTTAAAAATAATGTCATAATAATATTAATAACAAATTATTAATTATAATTTAAATATAATATTTACAAGTATGTACAAAACACTGGTACTTTCATTGTTATCCTTTCATATAAGGTAACTGAGGCCCAGAGAGATTAAATAATATACCCAAGGTCACACAGGTCATATGATGTGGAGCCAAGTTAAAAATATAGGCAGAAAGACTCTAGAGACCATGCTCAGATCTTACATTTCAAGATCCCTGATATTTGAAAAATAAAATAACATCCTGAATTTTATTATTATTATTTTTTATAGAACAGAACTGAAACTAACTCGGAAGGCAGCCTATGTGAGATACTTCAATAGCTCAGCCTTCTTCTTCTCAGGGTTCTTTGTGGTGTTTTTATCTGTGCTTCCCTATGCACTGATCAAAGGAATCGTCCTCCGAAAAATATTCACAACCATATCATTCTGCATTGTTCTGCGCATGGCGGTCACTCGGCAATTTCCCTGGGCTGTTCAAACATGGTATGACTCTCTTGGAGCAATAAACAAAATACAGGTAATGTACCATAATGCTGCATTATATACTATGATTTAAATAATCAGTCAATAGATCAGTTGTAATGAACTTTGCAAATGTGCAAAAATATAGAAAAAGAAATTTCCTTCTCTAGGAAGTTATAAAAGTTGCCAGCTAATACTAGGAATGTTCACCTTAAACTTTTCCTGGCATTTCTTTGAACAGTATGATGGATGAGAATAGCATTTTATGCCAAATTACCTTAAAATCCCAATAATACTGATGTGGCTAGCAGCTTTGAGAAATTCTAAAGTTTTCAGGTGATAAGACTCAATTTATATGAAGCTAATTGGATAAACTTGTGTATTATTAAGAAGCAAAGAAATGCTTATTATGCTTTTTTGCTGTTTATTTAAATATTTAACCCAGAAAATAAGTCACTGTGACAGAAATAAAAATGAGGGAGAAGGGTGAGCCACTTTTAGGTAGTTCTGGCATTATTTATTCTAGGCCAGAGGTTGCAAATGGTGGCCCATAGACCTAATTTTGGCTCCTAGACCTGTTTTAACCTTTCATTTAAAAAATTTGTATTGGTTGCCCGCAATTAAAAATTGGGAGATGTCTCTCATACACACACATAAACACACACACGCTCATGTGTGCAACCTCTTTTGAAGAATTGGAATAACTAGTCAACTGCATCCTCCTTTTCCACAAGCTATGGCAGCTCCCTGCTCACAGAGCACCTGCCCTCTCCAGCTCATCACGCTGTCTTCTCAGCCCCACTCCTTAATTATATCACCTGTTTGGTCCTGAGACTAAGTGAGTTTGAGATCTGTGATTTAGACAAAGTGGTGACTCTAGCTCTGAATCATAGTAAGTAGCTCTGGGAATCATCTTGTCTTCTGTTAACCCATTGAGAGAGAAAGAAAGAGAGAGAGAGAGAAAGAAAGAAGAAGAAACAGATCCGGGGAGAGTCACTGAATGGGAGCATACAGACAGAGAAACAGATCTTGAAAACCAAACTGGGAGAAAATGAGAGAAACCGAAAGAGAGGTAAAGAGGAGCAGAGAAGAAAATGAAGAAGCGAGGCGAGGACCAGGCTTTTTCATTACTTCTTATGGCCAAGACTTCCGGATGCATGGACTCAATTCTTCCTTATGCTCCTACCTTCCCTAGGGAAACTGATTTGCGCCTCTAATAGAGCCCTTCTTTTAGAATCACAGTTTGATGCCTTAAAACTAGTTATATATCTTCACATGCTTCCTTAACCCACAGAAGTGGTGCTAATAGGCCTTTAATAAGGAGGGTGCTATTAGGATGAAGACATTCATTTTTTTCTCCATCCAATGTTGGATTAAGGCACATTAGTGGGTAATTCAGGGTTGCTTTATAAATTCATCACTAAGGTTAGCATATAATAGTACAAGGAAGAATCAGTTGTATGTTAAATCTAATGTATAAAAAGTTTTATAAAGTATCATATGTTTAGAGAGTATATTTCAAATATGATGAATCCTAGTGCTTGGCAAATTAACTTTAGAACACTGTAATAAAATTATATTAAGAAATAATTACTATTTCATTATTAAAATTCATATATAAGATGTAGCACAATGAGAGTATAAAGTAGATGTAATAATGCATTAATGCTATTCTGATGCTATAACATGTTTTTGCTCTCTTTTATAAATAGGATTTCTTACAAAAGCAAGAATATAAGACATTGGAATATAACTTAACAACTACAGAAGTAGTGATGGAGAATGTAACAGCCTTCTGGGAGGAGGTCAGAATTTTTAAAAAATTGTTTTCTCTAAAGACCTATTTTCTTCTTTGTGAATCTGGATTTCATCCTGATGGCAAATAAAATTAGAATGATGATATAACTGGTAGAATGGGAAGGAGGATCACTCACTTATTTTTTAGATTAAGAAGTAGAGGAATGGCTGGACATTCATGCTTGTAATCCCAGCACTTTGAGAGGCCAAGGCAAGTGGATCACCTGAGGTCAGGAGTTCAAGACCAGCCTAGCCAACGTGGTGAAACCCTGTCTCTACTAAAAATACAAAAAATTAGCTGGGCGTGGTGGCAGACGCCTGTAGTCCCAGCTACTCGGGAGGCTGAGGCAGGAGAATCACTTGAACCTGGGGGGCGGAGGTTGCAGTGAGCCGAGATCATACCACTGTACTCCAGTCTGGGCAACAAGATGAGACTCTGTCAAAAAACAAACAAACAAACAAAAATAGAGGAATATTAAATGCAATATAAAAGCTTTTTTATTTCTAAGTCATATAATTTGTTTCATAACAAATCAGGAAAATATACAGAGATCATAGGTTTTGGAGCTGGGTTTGAATCCTGGCTCTGCCATTTACTTTCTGTGTAATCTAAGTCAAGTTGCTTAACTTTGTGGGCCCTCTGGCTCTCCATGTGTAAAATGGAGAATATTAGTATTTACCTTGCAAGTTTGTTGTGAAGACTGAAGGAGACATTTTGGGTAAAACATTCATCAGAGTACCATGCACACAGTGGTTCCTCAATAAACATTAGCTTCTCTGATCACAAGTTCCAGTCCAAAGTGCTTTATATATACCAGTCAATGAAAGGATGTGAGAGAGATATACCAGTGTATTGTTTCCTACCATTTTTAACCTATTTTCATCCACCATTACAAATTCTGTCATACTGCTTGACATAAAAAGTATTATCAATGATTTTTAGTCTCTGAAGAGCAATATTTGATTATTGAGCACACCTGTTGTATTTTTAGTTTCTTCTCACTTATATGGGTTGTGTACAGATAGGAGGTATGAAGCCAATGTCCTAGGTCTAAATCTTTCTCAGTGTCATACTTTGGATTCATTTATATAAGTAACCTGAGTACCAGTGCTTCGTTTTACTTCATTTTTTAAAGATGTAGGTAACAGAGTAATTCCCATCTGCCTAGCAAAATTGTTTTGTATAAAAGTTTGTGGATCAGATTTATTTTACTTTGATTTTAGGAATTTCAAGTGTCTTTGTAGGCATGAAGGAAAAATACGCAGTTTGACATTTTCCACTACTTTCAGGTCATTATTTTCCTACTCTGGTGCAAAAATCCTCAATTCCTGTCTCACTCCATCTAATTAAATAGGTAACATGCTTGAGCCCTTACTATGTGCCAGGCACTAGGATAAGCGCTTTATATGTTTTGTCCCACTTAATTCTCACAGCATTTCTATGACCTAAATGAAATTAATGTTTTCATTTCCCTGATAATAAAATGGAGGCTTCAAAAAGTTTAGGGACTTGGCTCAGCTCACACAACTGGCAAAGATTGAAAATGGATTTTGGTCCCAAATGTCATAGGCTAGAGCCCTTTCACTAAACTGTTGTCTTCCATCTGTTGGCATCTTCTTCCTCCAGTCTTTGTCACCTAAACGCTGTGCACCCCTTGATGACATTTACTTATGATGCTGATGCTTGTTAAATTTCCTGTTTGAGACTTCAGTATCCATATAAACGAGTCTTCCAATACTGTACTTAGAACTTATATTTTGTGGTGACTTCTTCAGAAGCTTTCTCTCTTAGTCATATCCTGAGTTTTGTTAGCACCTAGACTTACCTCGCTTTGGAAATGTTGCACTCTGAAATCTCTTTCTCAGCCTGGAATTTCCTAATCTTCCAACTATTTGAGTCTTTTAATTCTGCATTTACTGCCTTTCCATTTCTTCAGGATTTCTAGTCTCCTTAATTCTTCCTTTTGTACTCCTGATTTAACCTCTGCTTATTCGAAGAACAGTAATTTCATTCTCTCAGCTGCACTCTCAATTCCCTTTTCCTTTTGGTGATTTTTTTTTTTTTCCTGCAAAACACTTACTTTATCAGTTTTGGAGAAGGAAGTGCTATCTGGGAAACAATAGTGCTATCTGTTGACTCTAGTCAACTGTAAGTTTTATACATTTATTTTTTCAACCTTATATGGGTCTATAATCCTTCTTGGGAAATCCTTTCATTTGTCTTTAATTTCCTTTACCATTTCCCTAAAGGCTATTCCAGATTTTTATCACATTCACAAAATCCCCATCCTCTCCCAGGATGTGTTCACCCCCAGTAGATGGCCTTGTCTCCCACAATACATAGAGAAAATAGAGGCCACCATCATATTTGAATGTTTCCAACATCTCTCTTTACCCTTGAAATTATCTTTTTCTTCTTTTGTGTCTAAGAGAAAGATGTATGCTTCCTCTTACCCTTGTCTGAACTATTCTATTTTGCTTCATCTTCTCAGAACAGCAATTATTCTTCCTCCAGAAGCTTCAACATCTTTTGTCAACTGACTCCTTCTCATGTTTAAATATTTTCAAGTTAAACAATTTCTTTCCTGACTTTTGCTCATGCAACCTCATGCCCAAAACCTTATCACTCTTCTTCCCTTTGCTGTCAAAGCTGTTCTCACATCTTCACTTTTTGTGGACTTCTCCCCACTACAACATAGATTCTGCTATCACCAGTCTATTAAAACTGTTATACTCTTGTAGAATTTATCATTTAATTTAGCTTCAGTGAACCATTCTTTCCAGATCATTTTGGCCTCAGACCATGACTTCTAAGTCTGCCTTGCCTGCCACTTAAGTCATTATGGGCCACTGGGTCCCCACCTAGGCTTCCGTGTTAGTTGATTTTCACGTTGCTGATAAAGACATACCCAAGAATGGGCAATTTACAAAAGAAAGGGGCTTAAGGGACTCACAGTTCCACGTGGCTGGGGAGGCCTCACAATCATGGTGGAGGATGAAAGGCACGTCTCACATGGAGGCAGATAAGAGAATAGAACTTGTGCAGGGAAACTCTGTTGGATCTTGTGAGACTTCTTCACTATCTTGAGAATAGGATGGGCAAGACCCACTCCCATGATTCAGTTATCTCCCACTGGGTCCCCCTGGTAACACATGGGAATTATGGAAGCTACAATTCAAGATGAGATTTGGGTGAGGACATAGCCAAACCATATCAGCCTCCTTCTGACTTTTTATGTTCTCTGTGGGTGACTTCTCTCACACTCAAGTTATATCAATGTGCTGATGACTCTCAAATGCACATCTCTGGCTTCAGTTTCTTTCTTGAACTTCATACATATGTTTCCAAATTTCCTGCACGTACCTCAGTGTTCTTGTTCTTCACTCCCCAAGCTTCATAAACCCACTCATTTTAGTGTATTCTCCATCTCCTTTGATAGCATCTCTGAGAGGCAAGTCCCTGGTGAGTTATATATGACTCCTCCCTTGCTCCAAACCTGAGAGTAAGTAAAATTCCTATTAACATATTAGGAAGCTGAGGCTTAGATAGTTTAAGTAACTCAAGCATGGTTACACACCTAGCTAGGGCAGAGCTAAAATATCAGGCTAGGCTTCTATGACTCCAAAGTCCTTTCTCACTCAGCATATCATCACTTATTTTTTTTAAAAAATCACATATATGTTTTTTTTTTCTTTAAGAGACAGAATCTTGCTCTATCATGTAGGCTGAAGTGCAGTGGCACAATCATAGCTCACTGTAACCTTGAACTTGGGCTCCAGTGATCCTCCTGCCTTAGCCTGCTAAGTAGCTAGAGCTACAGGCGCACACCACCATGCTTAGCTAATTTTTGTTTGTTTGTTTGTTTTTTGAGATGGAGTCTCACTCTGTCACTCAGTCTGGAGTGCAGTGGTGCGATCTCGGCACACTGCAACCTGTGCTGCCCAGGTTCAAGCAATTCTCCTACCTCAGCCTCCTGAGTAGCTGGGATTACAGGTGCCTGCCACTGCGCCCACCTAATTTTTGTATTTTTAGTGAAGATGGGGTTTCACCATTGGTGAGGCTTGTCTTGAATTCTTGACCTTGTGATCCACTCGCCTCGACCTCCCAAACTGCTGGGATTACAGGTGTGAGCTACCACGCCTGGCCGCCTACCTAATTTTTAATTTTTTGTAGAGACAGGATCTCACTACATTGCCCAGGCTGGTCTTGAACTACTGTTCTCAAACGATCCTCCTGCCTCAGCCACCCCAAGTGTGGGGATTACAGGCATGAGTCATTGCACCTGGCCCATATATATGATTTTTAGTATATGTAAATATACACATTTATTATATGTAAATGTAAATATAAATATAAATGTGTGGAGTGATATCCATTGAAATGTTAAACATAGTTCTTAGTGGTACAACTACAGGTGATTTTTCTTATTTCTGGTTTTCTATGTTTTCAAATGTGTCTTCTGTAATCAGAAATAAAAGTTATAGTAACAACAGTCTTCCATTGATACAAGTGCTTATTAGATAAAAGTCCCACTTCTAAGCATGAAACTCACAACTTTTAGGTTAATAGCCTTTGTCACCTTGTCATATACATCTGACCTAGCCACTCACACCATTCCTGAGATATATTTTGTTCCTTTGTGCCTAAATCACTGTGCGTGCAGATCCATCTTCCCGGAACACCTATAACGATGTCTTAGTCTTGTGAAATCCTACTTACATCCTTCATAGCCTAGCACGCATGTAATTTACTTGGTCAAGGGTGAGTCAGTTGTTCTCTTGAATGTACTCCTATATGACGTGGTGTGATTTCAATTGTAGCACCAAGCACAGTGCAATATTAATTCATTTATCATTCTCCCATGTAGGACTTTTGAAGTAGTTTCTAATACAGAGATTATACTCAATAAATATTTATTAGATAAATACATGAATAAGGGAATAACAAATGCCTTTGTCTCATTTTAAAATACTTTCATTGTTAGCTACCCGTATAAATAAAAAACTCAAAGCAGTAGTCTTCAAGCTTGATTGTTTATGTATGCCTTAAAAGAATTTTGAAAACCTATGTACCCCTGACACACTTTTAAGTTAACTTATAAATAGTTCAACATAGTTTTAAGTGGAAATGATGTAGTTTCTTGTGCATTTTGCACTGCGTAAGTATGCTACATGGATTTCTTCAAAACCTTGAAGCTGCAGTTTCAGTGCATTCAATTTATGGAAAATAAATGAATTTATGAAATTGGCTTTTATTGTCAAGTCAATCAACTAGATATAACTTGCTTTCTGTCAGGCAAAGTCTGACTTTAAAATACAGATAATTAATAACTATTATTAATTACTTTATTAAATTATTAAAATTAAAATAATTAATTTGTTAATTAAAATGCCTTATTCCCCTACTCATTTCTGCAATTTGACTCTAAGAATAGATAAGACACATAGATTGCCTTATGTCTGAAATCTGGGTGAAATAAGATACTGCCTCCTTCAGTATTTCTGCCTTTGCTTTTATGGGAGCCTCTTTCAAGAGAAAGTCATTCTCTCACGTTCCCCTTGTTTGAGTCTCAGAGGTTTTTCTACTCCAGAAAGTTCTGCGTAGTAAGACTAGTACTATACTAACTTGCATGGTAAGTGAGAAGGCTGTCTGTATAAAATGAGGGAAGGACTCATGAGAGGGAAGGAGGTCAGGAAAAATGATAGATTCTCAGGCAGGTTAATTTTAGGAAAGAGTTAATAGAGTCCCTTAAAACAAGATGCATCTGCTTCCTCCTGATCAATCTTTAGGACTGTTTACTTTGATTTGAAGACCACTATGCTAAAGCTTCCCAAGGGGGCAATAGTGAGGCAAGGAAGTTTTAAAAGGGAATTACTTCTTCCTAGCTACTTTTGTGAAATGAATTTATTTGAATCATCTGGCAGTCTCTTCATATTTATTTTCAACAATAATTGCTTCAAGAAATGCTCTGAGCTTCTCAGAGGAGGATGCTACGAAGTGTGATGGAGTAGAATTCAGATTTGGGTTGTGACTTAAAGCTATGTGACTTTAGTCAGTTAACTGCTGAGTCACAGTCTATGGCTTTGAAAGAGGAGGATTATAAAATCTATCTCATGTTAATGCTGAAGATTAAGTAATAGTGTTTATGTACCCAGCTTATAGGAGAAGAGGGTGTGTGTGTGTGTGTGTGTGTGTGTGTGTGTGTGTGTATTCAGTCTTTACTTAAATTAAAAAATCTTTAACTTGATAATAGGCAAATATCTGAATTTTGGATCATGTCCTCTAGAAGCCATATGCTATATAATTATGTACTATAAAGTAATAATGTATACAGTATAATGGATCATGTGCCATGTGCTTTTCAAACTAATCATACATAAAAGAAGCATTTATTGAAAATATCTGACAAACTCATCTTTTATTTTTGATGTGTGTGTGTGTGTGTTTTATTTAACAGGGATTTGGGGAATTATTTGAGAAAGCAAAACAAAACAATAGCAATAGAAAAACTTCTAATGGTGATGACAGCCTCTTCTTCAGTAATTTCTCACTTCTTGGTACTCCTGTCCTGAAAGATATTAATTTCAAGATAGAAAGAGGACAGTTGTTGGCGGTTGCTGGATCCACTGGAGCAGGCAAGGTAGTCTCTTTTATTCTTCACTATTAAGAACTTAATTTGATATCCATGTCTCTTTTTTTTTCTAGTTTGTCTGTAGTGCTGAAAAGTATTTTTGTAGAAATTCTTACATGAGCATTAGGAGAATGTATGGGTATAATGTCTCATATAGTAGAAATTATTCCAGATAATTTACTCTAGTTTTTTATTTCCTCATATTATTTTCAGTGGCTTTTTCTTCTACATATTTATATTTTGCATCACATTCAACACTGTATCTTGCACATGGCAAGCATTCACTAACTTTATTGAATAAACGAATCATCCATTTTACCCAGTCTTAACCAGAACAGACATTTTTTCGGAGCCGGTCCAGGAAAATCATGACTTACATTTTGCCTCAATAACCACATAAGCAAAAGGTCCCCATTTCTGTTAACATTAGAGTTTTCAGAATAGATTTAGATTTGCTTGTGATATATTATAAGGAAAAATTATTTAGTGGGATAGTTTTTTGAAGAAATACATAGGAATGTTAATTTATTCAGTGGTCAACCTCTTCTCCATATCCCACCCTAAGAACAACTTAACCAGGCATATTTGGAGACACATCTGAAAAAAACTAGTAGATTAGAAAGAAAACAGTACAAAAGGACCAAACTTTATTGTCAGGAGAAGAGAAGACTTTGTAGTGATCTTTAAGAACATAACCCATTGTGTAGATAATGATAAACACTTGCTGTCTTTTACTATTGAGAAAATAAATTTAAAAGACATGAAAGAATCAAATTAGAGATGAGAAAGAGCTTTCTAGTATTAGAATGGGCTATAGGGCAATAGGTATTTGCTTCAGAAGTCTATAAAATTGTTCCTTGTTCCCATTTGACTGTCATTTTAGCTGTGGTACTTCGTAGAAATGTAAGAAAAAGTTTAGTGGTCTCTTGAAGCTTTGCAAAATACTTTCTAGAATTATACCCAATAATCTAAGACAAACAGAAAAAGAAAGAAAGAGAGGAAGGAAGAAAGAAGGAAATGAGGAAGAAAGGAAGTAGGGAGGAGGGAAGGAAAGAAGGAGGGAAGTAAGAGGGAAGCAGTGCTGCTGCTGTAGGTAAAAATGTTAGTGAAAATAGAAATTGAGAAAGACTCCTGAAAGGCGATTATTTATCAGTATCTAAGATGAGGAGAACCATATTTTAAAGAATTGAATATGAGACTTGGGAAACAAAATGCCACAAAAAATTTCCAGTCAATAAATTTGGTGTCAGGCTGGGTACAGTGGCTCACACCCGTAATCCTAGCACTTTTGGAGGCAGAGGCAGAGACCAGCCTGGTCAACATGGCAAACCCCATCTCTACAAAAAATACAAACAAACAAACGAAAAAATAGCTGGGTGTGGTGGCGTGTGCCTGTAGTCCCAGCTGCTTGGGAGGCTAAGGTGGGAGGATCACCTGAGCCTGAGAGGTGGAGACTGCGGTGAGCCATGATTGCATCACTGTACTCTAGCCTAGGTGATAGGCTAAAAAAAAAAAAAAAAAAAATTGATGTTCACAATGATAATAATACATTTGGTTGTTTCTCTCTCCAGTTGTTTTCCTACATATGAAACAGGCTTTTAAAGTAGCTGGAATTGTACATGTTTTCTTACATAAACATTTTCTTTCTTAAGATGTTATTATTTTTCTTCTGTACTTGTATATTGTTACTAGCAGTTTCACTATTAAAAACTTATACCATAGGAGGGGCTGATACTAAATAAGTTAGCAATGATCTAAACAAGGATGTTTATTTATGAAAACATAGTAATTGTGTTTCATAGAATTTTTAAAATTAATTCTGCATATGTCTTCAAGATCAATTCTATGATAGATGTGCAAAAATAGCTATGGAATTACAAATTCCAAGACTTACTGGCAATTAAATGTCAGGCAGTTTTATTAAAAATTGATGAGCAGATAATTACTGGCTGACATTACAATTGCATCTTATGGGAAGCAGCTATGACGGCAGAGTCAGAGGAAAGCAGTGGTCCCTTGGGAATATTTAAAAACTTCTGAGAAATGGAGTTTACCAGCTCAATCTAGGAGGTTGCCTTTTAGTAGTATTAGGAATGGAACACTTTGTAGTTGTTTTTTTTGGACAAAAGATCTAGCTAAAGTATAAGATTGAATAATTGAAAATATTAACATTTTAATTTAAATCTTACCCACTCAATACAATTTGGTAATTTGTATCAGAAATAACCTAATAATTCTTCTACTTCTATAACTTACTCTAATATGTTTGCAGAGATTTTATATAAAGCTCTTCAATATAATATTGCTTTCAGGAGCCAAAAATTGGGTGGGAGGAGCCTCATAAATGTTGAATAATAGGAGTTTGATTAGATAAATTTTGGTGTAGTTCTATAATGGCATGCTATTCAGCCAATAAAAGGGCTCTTAAAGAATGACTGTGACAGATGTATATGATATACTCAAGTGAATAAAGAGTTACAAAATGTTATGTACAAGTTACAAAATGTTATGTACATTATGATCCATTTTTCATAAAATCATATGTGTATGTATATATGTGTCTGAAAGGATAAATTTATCAAGTTGTTATCTCTGAAATTTTGGGTGTATTTTATATTTCTAGATTTTCTGTTACTTTGTTACTTTACTGATAAAGTAATAACGTTGTTGACTTTTATCACTCTCCCCTATTCATAATCATCTAGGCTGCAAAGGGACTATGTCTTCTTTATTTTTATATTCCAAGGACTGTCAACAAGTGCCTAGCACTTGACAGGTATTTTATAGAAATTTAACTGAATATCTTTAGGAAATAGATTTTTGTTTGTGGTTGTTCTAGCCCACATTAAGTGTCTTGCACTTATGAAACTTCCTTGAATTATTATAGTGAAGCAATATTAGTATAGAATTTTGCATCACAGGATGCTCTTGAGTGAAACCTGGCTTGTGGCATCTCACCAGTGTGTGGGAAGTTTCAGTCCTTCTGTTGTCTGCATCACAGCTGAAGCAGTGCTGTTGCTGACAATTCCTGACACCACCTTGTCTCTATTATCTATCATTGCCTCACTATGGTACTGAGTTTTAGCTTGTTCTTGTAATAAGTGGGACTCATATGTATAGAATAAGCTATTAGCTCATGTTTTTGCTTGCTTTTTATACAGAATACATGTCTGCAAAGAGTTTTATCAATGTTTTGGAATTTTGGGAGATATGAAGTTAAATACATCATTGAATATATATACATACACACACATATGTATAGACATGATACATGATTTATTTTATTTAATTTTAAAAATTTTATTCTTTTTTTTTTTTTTTTTGAGACGGAGTCTCGCTCTATTGCCCAGGCTGGAGTGCAGTGGCCGGATCTCAGCTCACTGCAAGCTCCGCCTCCCGGGTTTACGCCATTGCTCCGCCTCCTGGGTTTACGCCATTCTCCTGCCTCAGCCTCCCGAGTAGCTGGGACTACAGGTGCCCGCCACCTCGCCCAGCTAGTTTTTTGTATTTTTTAGTAGAGACAGGGTTTCACAGTGTTAGCCAGGATGGTCTCCATCTCCTTACCTCGTGATCCACCCGTCTCGGCCTCCCAAACTGCTGGGATTACAGGCTTGAGCCACCGCGCCCGGCCTTAAGATTTTATCCTTTTTAGAGATACTCTGTCACCCAGGCTAAACTTCAGTGGTGTGATCACAGCTCACTGTAACCTTGAACTCATGTGACCTTTCTGCTTCAACCTCCCAAAGTGCTGGGATTATAAGCATGAGCCACTGTGTCTGGTCCAATATGTATATATATATATTTTTAACCTGGATCATCAGAACTATATTGTGTTTGGGTTTATAAAGCTGTACTATGTGAAAATACCACTTCTAGTTTTAATTTTGTACAAAACAATTTTATATAGAAATGAGGTATTTTAGATTTTTTTCCACGTAATAAGAATTATAAAATTTACTGGAACAAATATCAAACAGATGTCTGTTACTTGACCTTCCTTTCTTCTGAATATATTTTAGGTGATATTATTTATTAAGATTTAAAAATGAAAATTAAAATATATAAAAACTTGAAAATTCTTCCTCTCTTTACTGTCTCTCATTTGTCCATTTTCCATTCTCCTGCATTCCCTCATCCAACCAAGGTAGCCAACCTGGGTGATTATTTTTAGTATCTTTCCAGAGATGTTTATATATATACACATATATACACACACATATATATACACATATATATAATCAATATATATTTTTATTGTTCCCCACCTCTCTTTTTATGTAACAATATGCAGAGTTTTGTTTCTTGCTTTTCCCACTATCTTGGACAACTTTCCATATTCAAAGCACAGAGGACTTGCACATACATACACACTGCTGAATATTTGTGTCTCTCCCCTGCCATTCATATGTTGAAATCCTAACTCCCAAGGTGATGGTATTGCAGGGTGGGGCCTTTGGGAGGTGATTAGTCCATGAGTGTAGAGTTCTTAGTAAATGAGATTAGTGTCTTTTTAAAAGAAGCCTTAGAGAGACCCTCACCCCTTAGACCACCTCACCCCTTAAAGAGACCCTCACCCCTTTCTGTCATGTGAGAACACAGCAGGAAGACAGCTGGCCATCCAGGAATCAGGAGTCTCTTAGCAGACCCAATCTGCTGGCACCTTGATCTTGGACTTCCCAGCCTCTAGAACTGTGAGACATAAATTCCTGTTGTTTATAAGTCACACAGTTCATGGTATTTTGTTACAGCAGCCTGAACAAGGACACACACACACACACACACACACATTTAAATAGATGCATAGTATTCTATCATATGGATGATCACTATTGATTGACATTTGGGTTATTTCCAATATTTTGTTAACACAAGAAACAACACTATAAATAACTTTATATACATACCATTTAGCACATCTGCATGTATCAGTAGGCTTCTTATAAGTGGTCAAGCATTTGTGTACTTGTGACTTTGGTAGATGTTGTCAAATGTCCTTCCCTGCAACTTGTACCAATTCATACTCATGCCATACACTCTATATAAGCGTGCTGATTTCCCCACAGTGTTACTAACAGACGATATTATCTAATTTTAAAAGTTTCTCCTCTTATAGGGAAAATAGTATGTCAATGTATTTTTAACTTGCATTTCTTTTATTATGAGTAGTGTAAGATATCATTTCAACTTATACACAGGAGGAATTTCTCTCTATATAAAGTGATCCTAGAATCATAATGAAAAATATCACCAACTCATTAGGAAAATGTACAAAGCATTGAATAGATATTTCATCAAAAATAAAAATATAAGTGGCCTTTAAACATTGAAAGGTAACATTTGAACAAAGACTTGCAGGAGGTGAGAGATTAGGGAATGTAGACTCTGGGAAGAGTCTTCAAAGTAGTAGGTGAAGCAAGTGCAAAGCTTTCAGATGGGACTAGCTATACCTGTCTGGTTTGAAGAACAGTAAGGAGGTCACTGAGGCTGGCATAGAGTAAGACAGGAAGGGTAGAATACTGTCAGAGAAGTAATCAGTGGTGGAGGTAGGGGGTAGACCATAAAGTGCTTCATAAAGAGTAAGGCTTTTTTCTCTGGATGAGATTAGAGGCCACCAGAGAGTTTTAAACAGAAGTAACAGGGCCACTTTGGCTAATGTTTTTAGGCTATTCTATAGGGAGACAAGAGAGGAAGCAAGGAGATGAGTTAGGAGTCTATTGTGCCAATTCAGGCAAGTGATGATGGTGGCTTGATCCAGGTAGTGGTGGAAGTAGTATAGTAGGAAGTGATCAGATTCAGGACATGCTTTGAAGGAAGATCCAATAGAATTAATGGATAAGTTGAACAATGGCATATGAGAAAAGTCATAGAGGAGTCAAAGATGATTCCAAGCTTTCTGGACTGAGTAGTTGGAAGGATAAAGGTGCCATTTTACCATAAAGATAATGGGAGAAACAGGTTTTGGATGGAGCTTGGTTTGGGGATATTAAGTTTGAAATGCCTATTTGACATCCAAATAAAGATGTTAGTTGGATGTACAAGTCTAGTTTCAAGGAAGAGGGGGCTGGTAGTGTGAAGATGGGGCTGGATGAGATTCCAAAGGAAAGAGGGTTGATAAGAAGAGAAACGGGTCTAGGGGTTAGCCTAAGGGCATTCTAAGTATTTGAGGTTAGGGAGGTGGGTGAAGAAAATCCAATAAAATAAAAGTCTGAGAAGATAAAGCTAGTGAATGAGTGTGGCATCCTGGAACCAAACTGATGTCAAGGAGAAGGGTGTTATCAACAAGGTCAATGCTCATTCATCAAGTAAGATGAAACTGTGATAATTAACCAGTGTCTTTTGAAATACGGAGATAACTTGTGACTTAATGAAAGCAATAGTAGAGAAGGTCAGACTTGACCAGAATGAAATTGAAAGAATAAGAGGAAAGAAAAGACCAAATACAGACCACCCTTGATGCCTTATTCTTTTGATATACTCTTGGTGTCTACTCGCTAATACAATTGACCCTTAAACAATACAGGCTTGAACTGCATGGGTACACTTATTTGTGAATTTTCTTTCAACTAATACATTGGAAAAATTTTGGGAGATTTTTGACAATTTGAAAAAACTCACAAACTGTGTAGCCTACAAATATTGAGAAAATTAAGAAAAAGTAAGATATGCCATGAATGCTTAAAATATATGTAGACACTAGCCTATTTTATCATTTACTACTATAAAATATACACAACCTACTATAAAAGTTAAAATTTATCAAAACTTAACACACACTAACACTTACCCTACTTGGCACCATTCACAGTCAAGAAAAATGTAAACAAACATAAAAAGATAGTATTAAATCATAACTGCATAAAACTAACTGTAGTATATATGGTACTACTGTAATAATTTGGTAGCCACTTCCTGTTGCCATTACAGTAAGCTCAAGCGTTGTAGGTAGGCATTTAAAACACCACGTGATGCTAATCATCTGCATGTGAGCAGTTCTCTCTCCAGTAAATTGCGTATTGCAGTAAAAAGTGATCGCTAGTGATTCTCGCATATTTTTCATCATGTTTAGTGCAATGCCATAAACCTCGAATAACATCAAGCAATCCATACAAAGTGCCACTAGTGATGCTGTGAGTGCTCCCAGGAAGCACGGAAAAGTTGTAACAGTACAAGAAAAAAAGTTGAATTACTTGGTATTTACCATATATTGAGGTCTGCAGCTACAGTTGCCCGCAATTTCGAGATAAATGAACCCAGTATAAAGAGTATTGTAACAAAAGAAAATAAAATGTGAAACCATCAGTGCAGCTATGCCAGCAGGTGTGAAGACCTTGCACTTTTTCCAAAATACAAACTGTGAAATATTTGTTAATTGGCTGTTTATGTTATCGGTAAGGTTTCCAGTCAACAATAGGCCAGTAGTAGTTAAGTTTTTGTAGAGTCAAAAATTATATGTGGATTTTTGACTACACAGTGGGTTAGCACCCCAACCTTCATGTTGATGAAGGGTCAATGGTATATTATTTATTTTTTTGTATTTATATTCATAAATAAGATTAAATCTATATTTCTAAGCAATCTTCATAAGCTTTTGTTATTATTATTATTATTATTATTATTATTATTGAGACGGAGTCTTACTCTGTCGCCAGGCTGGAGCGCAATGGTGCGATCTCGGCTCACTGCAACCTCTGCCTCCCGGGCTCAAGCAACTCTCCTGCCTCAGCTTCCCAAGTAGCTGGGACTACAGGCACGCGCAACCACATCGGCTAATTTTTGTATTTTTAGTAGAGACGGGGTTTTACCATGTTGGCCAAGATGGTCTTGATCTCTTGACCTTGTGATCCGCCCGTCTCGGCCTCCCAAAGTGCTGGGATTACAGGCGTGAGCCACCGCGCCCAGCCATTAATATCGTTACCCAATTAAAAAAAATCTGGAAGCTTGTCTTCTTTTCCCCTGATTCTGTAACAGTTTAAATAGCACTGGAGTTACCTGTTTTGAATTTTTTTTTTCCCAAACGGTCCCTTATGAGTTTTCTCCCTGTTTTATTTATTTCAATTTTTATATTGTATTTTTGCAACTCCTTTGATGATACTTTTCTTCCTGGTTAGGTTTCTACTAAAACCAAACAAGCTTTCCATGAATTAGCTTTTAGATTTACTCATTAGTTTAACTGTTCTGTTGTATTGTAACTCATTAATTTATAATTTTATCTTTATTAATTATTCTATTTTTCTTCTGCTTTTTTGTTGTTTTTCTAGTTTTTGAGTTAGATGTTTGATGCTTTTTTAAAAAGTTGTGCATTTTCCTCTGGGTAATACTTTAGCTATATATTATGGATTCTGATATATAGTGTTTCTATTACATTGTTTTCTAGAAAATCTGTAGCTTTGTTTTATATTTGTTTCCTCTTTGACCTAAGATATCCTAAGGGAAAGTTTAACGTTTTCCAGAAAGAAAACAAATTTTCTTTGTTTTCCAAGAATGTTGTTCAAATTATTTCTACTTCTTGGAATTTTTATCATTTTTGTGTATCCAGTAAATAGTCAATAATTATACTTGCTCTCTGACCACATAAAAGAATGTATTTCTGTAGTTTCTATTAATAGATCAGAGTTCAACTCAGATATTAAATGTACATCATTATTCATGATATTTAAGTGTTCTACATCTTCACTTATCTTTTTTCTACTTGCTTTGTCATTAACAGATAAAGTTGAATTAAAGGCTTCTACTACATACGTTTCTCCCTGTTATTCCTTATAGGTTCTGTAATTTTTACTTCAAGAATATTGCTTTTTAAATGTAATGTGTAGATGCTTATACTTACACTCTAGCATTATAAAGATCCTTTTCTTTTTCATTGAATGTATTTGGGCCTACATATGTCTAACATGAAAATTATAGTCCTTTTTTTTTGTTTCTTTGTTTGTATTTACAGTTTTAAGTTCTATTTTCAACCTTTATGCATTCTTTGCTTTAGGTGTGTCTCTTTTAGTTAGCATAAGGTTAGGTTTGTCTTTAATTTCATCTGAAGTCTTTTCCTCTTAATAGATGGGTTAAGCCAACTGAAAAATAAAACTGACTTATATACTTTTTTTTCAAGTATGTCTTCCACAAATATTTTTGAATAGATTAGCTAATACACTTTGGAATTTGTTTTAAAAAGTTTTTTAAAAAAATAATTGTGGTGAAGTGTACATAACATAAAATTTATCATTTTAACCATTTTTAAGGGCATAGCTCTGTGGCATAAAGTATACTCACATAGTTGTGCAACTATCACCTCCTTTTGATTTTTATTTACTAATTTTGTAAATTTGTTTCATCTGAGTTGTCTTACTATGTTTTGTTTTATGTTTTTCATTCTTTTGTTATGAAGTCACTGTATTGTCTGTAGGCTATGTGTATCTGTGAATGTGTGTGTATATGTGTGTATTATGGTTTTTAAAAAAGTCTATATTTATGTTCCAGTGGCACTACTTATACTAATAACTTCATGTTAAATTTTTCATTCTATGTGACTCTAGTTCACTAATATGAGCTCTGATAAAATCAGTGCTTTTTCAAGGTTAGGAGATCGAGACTAGGAGATGGAGATCATCCTGGCTCACACGGTGAAACCCCGTCTCTACTAAAAATACAGAAAATTAGCCGGGCGTGGTAGTGGGTGCCTGTAGTCCCAGCTACTCAGGAGGCTGAGGCAGGAGAATGGCGTGAACCCAGGAGGCGGAGCTTGCAGTGAGCCAAGATTACACCACTGCACTCCAGCCTGGGCGCCAGAGACTCCGTCTCAACAAATGAATGAATAAATAAATAAATAAATAAATAAATCAGTGCTTTTTCTTCCTCTGCTACCTCCTTTCCTTCTACTCAATTTTAGTCAGTAGTATTATCTTTTTTCAGATTTATCGTTGTATTGTTAAATCTGCTTATGCTTCTATTACTTTATTTATTAGCTTTAAATGATACCTTTTGACTTTCAACTTTTCTTGATAAAGTAATCAGCAAATTTCCTTTACACTCCATACTTACACCCCATTTCCTTTGTTTATTTGGTTTTTACTTCTAACTTTTCTTATTGTCGGGCATATAACATATTTAAGCTTTGTTCTTCAACTCTAATTCTGTCATTAGTTTTAATTTTTGTTCACAGTTATATAAATCTTTGTTCACTGATAGTCCTGTTGTACTATCATCTCTTAGATGACTGTATACTCCAAGAAAAGCTCATGGGAACAATATTACCTGAATACACCTCTATTACCTAATCTCTACCTAATAAGATGAAGATAATGAATCTACTTTGTAGGATTTCTGTGAGGATTAAATAAATTAATATAGTTAAAGCACATAGAACAGCACTCAACACAGAGAGCACTCAGCAACTGTTAGCTGTTACCTTTGCCATTCTTCTTCCAAACCTATTCCAACTCTCTGAATCAGGTGCCCCTTCTCTGTGAACCTCTATCAAAATAATTGTCACACTGTATTGTAATTGTCTGTTTTACTTTCTCTTGTATCTTTTGTGCTTAGCAGAGTACATGGAACAGGAAGTATTTAAAATATTTTCAATCAAATTAGTTAATAGAATCTTTAAAAATAAGAATATACACTTCTGCTTTGGATGATAATTAGGGGCAAGTGAATCCTGAGTGTGATTTGATAATGACCTAATAATGATGGGTTGTATTTCCAGACTTCACTTCTAATGATGATTATGGGAGAACTGGAGCCTTCAGAGGGTAAAATTAAGCACAGTGGAAGAATTTCATTCTGTTCTCAGTTTTCCTGGATTATGCCTGGCACCATTAAAGAAAATATCATCTTTGGTGTTTCCTATGATGAATATAGATACAGAAGTGTCATCAAAGCATGCCAACTAGAAGAGGTAATAAACTATGTGAAAAATTTTTTATTATGCATATGAACCCTTCACACTACCCAAATTATATACTTGGCTCCATATTCAATCAGTCTACGTATGCTTATGTTTCCTCTATGGGTAAGCTACTATGAATGGATCAATGAATAAAACACATGACCTATGCTTTAAGAAGCTTGCAAACACATAAAATAAATGCAATTTATTTTTTAAATAATGGGTTAATTTGATCACAATAAATGCATTTTATGAAATGGTGAGAATTTTCTTCATTCATTAGTGAGACAAATGTCCTCAATGGTTATTTATATGGCTTGCATATAAATGATATGTGGTATCTTTTTAAAAGATACCACAAAATATGTGTCTTTAAAAATATACTCCAAAAATTATTAAGATGATTTTAATAATTTTAATAATACTATTGCCTAATGGAATGAGCATTGATCTGCCAGCAGAGAATTAGAGGGGTAAAATTGTGATGATATTGTATCCCTGGCTTTGAACAAATAACCATATAACTTGTAGTAACTACAGTCCTTTGATGCAGAGGCAAAATGAAGATGATGCTATTACTCATTTCACAACAATATTGGAGAATGAGCTAATTATCTGAAAATCACATGAAGTATTCCAAGAGAAACCAGTATATGGATCTTGTGCTGTTCACTATGTAAATTGTGTGATGGTGGGTTCAGTAATTACTGCTGTAAATGTTAGGGCAGGGAATATGTTACCATGAAGTTTATTGGCAGTATACTCCAAATCATATTTCTGATTCAAAAGCAATATCTTTGATAGAAGGCATTTGCAATTCCTTTGTATAATCTTTTATGAAAAAAATTGCAGAGAAAATAAAATGTAGTTAAAAATACAGTATCCAAAAAAATGGAAAAGGGCTAACTGTGGATTAGGTAGAAATGGCAATTCTTATAAAAAGGGTTGCATGCTTATATGAATGGCTCTCCATGTATATACTCAGTCATTCAACCATTTTTTTTAGAGCCTCATTCTTATTTTTTATACACTTTGAGAGCATAATGAAAAGAAAAGCTATCCTGCAAAAATTTTGGACTTACTTCAGAGAGGATATACTTCATTCCTCAAAAGGCCTTCTTCCAGGAATAGTATTTCATAACCTGGAGGTTGGAAAAATCTGGAGTTTTTACAAAAAAATCTGAGTGTTTCTAGAGGATACAGATATTTGTCTAGGAGGGGACTAGGTTGTAGGAGTGGTAGTACCTTGCAAGATAAGTCATGGGCTTTATTTACTTATGAGTGGAAAAGTTTTGGAAGGTGCCTTGCAGATTTTTTTTGTGTTAAGTATGTGTTTTCCCATAGAAATCAATTTATAAATGGTGGTTTGATTCCCTCAAGTCAACCTTTAAAAGTACGTTTAGCCAAAATATAGCTTAAATATATTACTAGTAATAAATTTAGTACTGTGGGTCTCTCATTCTCAAAATGAGCATTTACTAATTTCTGAACACTGTGCTAGGTCCTGGGAATACCAAGTTGAATAAGACATAGTCTATTTTCTGAAGAGTTTATAGCAGAGTCCCCTGTGTTAATAATGAAGGATTGTGTGGTATGTGAATAATATATCAATAAGGTTGTTAAAAATAATGAAAAAAGGAGAAGAGGAAGAACATCTTTTTTTTCTGATTGCATGGGCATCCTTAAAATTATTTTTGAAGTGTACAATTCAGTATTTTTTTAGCATATTGACAGGGTTGTATAATCATCACCGTATTTTTGGCCCCTTGAAAAGAAATCCTGTGCCCATTACCATTCAATTACCATTCCTTTGTAGCTAAGTCTCTCCCATTCCAGCTTTAAGCAATCACCATCTACTTTCTGTCTCTATAAATTTGTCTCTTCTGGACATTTCACATAAATGAAATAATATAATAGGGGTTTTTGTGCCTAAATAAGCTTCTAAAGAAGAAGTTAAGGAATCATCATTCAGCAAGTATTTATTAAGGCTTGCTATATTTTATACAGTGTACTAGGAGTTGGAGATGAAAATATGTGTAGAACATGAATCATATACTTCAGGGGTTCGTGGACTAGTGGAAAAGACAAACATATCAATAACAAATCAAACTGGTGATGTAATAGAAAATGACAGAGGCATTTTTACAGGAGTAAAAGGAGGTAGCATGGACTCTATCTGGGTCTGCATGATGTGAAGAGTAACCTCCTTACACAAAGAGGCACAAGGCTAATGTCCTCTGATAGAACGATTCACCATGCAATTCTAAGGGTGACAAGAATGAAACTTAGGGCCTTGAAGGAATATTTTAATTATGAGCTGCCAATAAAGTAGAGTGAAGATTAGATTGATGTGAAGAAGTGGGAGATTAATGAGTAAATGGTCACTGGCTTGTTGAGAAGATTAACTGAGATGTACATATAATGTACCTAACACAGCGTCTTGTACAAAGTAGCCATTCAGTAGAGACTAGCTTGTATTATCTCCCTTTGAGGTGAAGAAAACTGTTAGAAATAGTATTTCTATTACTGATAGTATTTCTTCTACTTATGCCTCCCTTTGAGGTGAAGAATACTGTTAGAAAACATGACATGATATTTCTATTACTGATAGTATTTCTTCTACTTATGCCTCCCTTTGAGGTGAAGAATACTGTTAGAAAACATGACATGATATTTCTATTACTGATAGTATTTCTTCTACTTATGCCTCCCTTTGAGGTGAAGAATACTGTTAGAAAACATGACATGATATTTCTATTACTGATAGTATTTCTTCTACTTATGCCTCCCTTTGAGGTGAAGAATACTGTTAGAAAACATGACATGGTATTTCTATTACTGATAGTATTTCTTCTACTTATGCCTCCCTTTGAGGTGAAGAATACTGTTAGAAAACATGACATGGTATTTCTATTACTGATAGTATTTCTTCTACTTATGCCTCCCTTTGAGGTGAAGAATACTGTTAGAAAACATGACATGGGAGAAATACTCCTGAGAGCCAGTTCTTGTTAGTGACTACTGTGCAGAGAAGATGGAGGTTGGTGTAATTAAGGAGAAGGAAAGCCATGAAGCCAAAGAATTATGAAAAAGCATCAATATGAATTTTCATGATATGAATTATGAAAAAGCATCAATATGAATTATGAAAAAGCATCAATATGAATTTTATAACCACAAAGTGGTTATAAAAGATAATTATAAGGATGGTCACTTATAAATATCATAGTTGTTCTGTGTGATACAATTTACAGAAGTTGGTATATCATGTGGAAGAAAACAGCATAGGATCCTGAAGGTCTGAACTGTCGCCACACTGGCTCCATGCTCAAGAAATGGCAATGGGGTTGGGAGGTGATTCCACTTTATGTCCCTTTCAGACACATAAACATGACTTGTGTGAGTACCTTATGCCTGACACTATTCACTGTGTAGTGAGCATGGTGGGTATGAAACAACAACTTTATTATCTTTTCTGTCAAAGAACTTGTAGGCTGGTTGGGGGAAAGAGACCATTTCAATATGAAGTGCTGAGCTAGAGCTACCCTTAGGGCACTACAGAAGCCTAGTTGATAGTTTTTAGCCTGGCTAGACAGTTCAGGGATCTCTAAATGCAGACACCTTGAAGACTGAGTCAAAGACAAAAAATATATTTTGGACAGAAGAAATTGTATGAACAGAAACATAGGACATGAGACTACTTGGTTGCTGCAGGATATCATCAGGATAGAACCAGATAGAACCAGAGTGTAAATAAGCCAAAAGGCCATGTCGTGGAGGCCTTGTATAGCAGTCTCAAGAATTTGATTATGGAGAGCTTTCATCAGGGGATGATGTAATCAGCTTTGAAGTGTGGATATATCACTGACTGTGATAGTGAGGAGCAGAATTAAGGTGGAAATGATTAGAAGCTTTGTGAATAGCAGAAAGAATATAGATTTTGAAAGCTGACAGACCTGGGTTACTGAAGAAAGTTACTTAACCTTGCTATGTCTTGAGTTTTATCCTCTGCAGTATGGGGATAATACTGCCTATTTTGTAGAGTTTTGTGGATTATTCTGGCATATATAATATAAAATAAAAGTTATTATTGACGGTACTATTTGCTATTCTGACTAGAAGGAGAAAGACTAATAGGAAGCTATTTCAGGAATCCAGATATGGTCATGATGGACAGGAAGAGACAACAGTTATATAGAGGAATTCTGGGAAGATAAGAAATGTCATGTTTATGTACTATTTGCATCCATCAGAAAAGGCATCAGGAAAAATGATCCTTCAGGAAAGAGTGATTTTTTTTCTTCAAGAAATTAGAAGAGGAGAGAAATTGGTTTAAGATTAAGGCCTCCATGCATAACAAAAATTGGGAGGGAAGACAGATAGAAATGCTATGGGGTTAGGAAGGAAAAATGCAGAGGTGAATTACTTAGAATTGAGACATCTGATCAAGACAGAGGGATCACAGCTTTTGCTAACAAAGTACTAGCGGAGGATGCCACTAGGTGAGGTTTAATAAATAATTGTTGACAATAGGCTGCATTTAAAAAACTAAACAATTTATGTTTCTTCTTTGCCTAAGTGTCAGATAAAACATTCAGCTTTTTATTTCAAAGTATCTCTGAGTCCCTGTTCCCTTTTTTGTTCTGCTGACTTTTGTAACTGATTTAGACTTCCTTAGTCAACTTATGATAGAAAAAATCACCCAGGCATTTCCTACATTTCTTGTATTTTTAAAAAATGTAATGGATGTAATGAATTTTAAGCAAATGTAATGAATACAATGAGTAACTTAGTATATGCTTTTCTTCTCTATACTGAATGTTTCATATATGTTCTTTTCTATGCAACTACATGGTCAATTCCTTGAAAATATCAACTCCGAAATCTTTATTTTGGTATACTCCATGTAGCACATTGAGAGAGTATTAAACTCTTGTTGGATGACTGTTTCAGAAGTGTTTTGAAGTAGGCATGTCAGTTGCAAAAATTTTGCTCAGCAAATGTTCTGTCTCACAGTCTCAAGACATTGAGCAGATGATTACATGGCAGCATGTGATTGCTGGGAGTAACAGATAAAAGTAACTGAAAGTGCTCAGTTTTCTTGATAGTGAAAATCAAAAGTGTCCCCTATTTTCAGTGACTTAAGATTTTCCATTTTTGTGTCTTTGGTATTGTTGTTAAATAAGTGTTCTCACCTTTGAAAAGGCCAGTAAGAATTCAATACACTATAATGCCTGTGTGCCAAATGAAGGTGCCCCCCCACTTTTTTTTTAAGTGTGGAGGAGTTTTGCTCATAAGAACTTGAAATACCTACAGAATCCTTTATGGTTAAGCAGCTGGTGCCAGCACAAGAATCCCTCAATATGTTCTCCACGAAGCTCCGTTCACCAAATGCAAACATTCATGATTCAGTATGTTTTCATTTTGACTGCCAAAGTTGATCTGTTTCTTAATATATTACATCTAGACTTGGAACTGGAGATGAGAACAGAATATTATCTTCCTCATTTTTGTGTTTTTGTTCAACTCTAATGTCTGCAAAGCACTTGCGTATGTAATGATCCTTGATGTCATAAGAGCAGGCAGGTAAGTGTAAAGTTGTCTGGATAGGAGAAAGCATGCACAACATATTTCACATAGTTTTCTGATTTCAGTTTGTTTTTGGAAATTATTCACTCAGTGAGATAGCTTAAAGACGTTATCATGGGGAAGGGCCTGGAGATAGTTCCGTGTTGATAGAAAACTTGTAATGTACAGCCTCGAGTGACGAGTCAGGTTCGGATTCTTCACCTTCAGTCCTCCTCTTTCATAAACAGCTCCATGTTCTGTTTTACATATTCTACTTTAAATATAGGTTATAGAAGAATGAATTTCTAGGCAAAGTGACACTTATTTTAAAATACTATTATGTATCTCTGTGCCCATTAACTTATCCTACCATTTTTCTTCCCCTGTGTCCAAACTACCTTTAGAATCTCCTAAATATTTGTAGCTTTTGTAAACAGCACTGGAGACTTTGCTAGTTTAAAAGGAGAAATCAACATAATTAAGCCCTAGTTAATACTTTTGGAACCACGTAATGGTCTTCATTAAGTAAGTGTCTGTCATGACAGCCATTACGTATACATTATAATAAAAATGTATTTACTGTGTAAGTTGAAGAAGGTAAAATCTGGATGTAGTTTCTAAACTCTGCTTGGCAGTTTTATACTTAAGTCACTAGAAGAAAAAAAATTGGGAGGGAAGCTGATAAGAATTTACTGAAAGAAAAAAAATACTTGGGAGGGAAATTGGCAGAAGTATGAAAAAGCTTGGGAGGGAAGTAAGCAAATAAATGAGTTAATGACTTCTGGAAAATAGATTCTATCATGCAGATATCACATGACTGATTAAATTTGAATTTGACCTCCTGCTTTCCAGGTCTGGTAAAAACTAACCTGCAAGAACTTGAAACTTAACGTTTGAATGGTCAATCCACCACTGTAGGAGAATTTATGCTCATTCAGTTGGGAGAACTGAAAATAAAAAAGTATCATAGGAATTAACATTTGCATTCAGTAGCCAAGACATAATGGACATCTAAAACAGGAATTTGAGGCCAGGTGTGGTGGTTCATGTCTGTAATAACAGCACTTTGGGAGGCCGAGGTGGGTGGATCACAGGAGGCCAGGAGTTCAAGACCAGCCTACTAAAACGCACGCACACACACTAGCCAGGCATGGTGGTGCACGTCTGCAGTCCCAGCTACTTGGGAGGCTGAGGCATGAGAATAGCTTGAACCCAGAAGAGAGAGGTTGCTGTGAGCTGAGATCGCGCCACTGCACTCTAACCTGGGTGACAGAGTGAGACTCTGTCTCAAAAATAAAATAAAACATATATTTGAAACAAATTGAACTATGTCCCTTAAACAAGAATAAACATCACTAAATGACTGTACCTTGAACTACCTGTAATTTTCTCCTGATAGGTAATTAAGCTTCAAAGCACTGACACTTATTTACTGTAATATGAAGCAATAACTTAAAAAACACACACACACACACAAAACTGTTGAACCAGAACCAAACAGGAATGCTATAGCATTTAGTGAACTAAACTGCTATTTCATTTCATTTGAGCCCTGGAACTTGAAAATAAATGCTAGCTAACATCTGTGAACAGAACAGACCCATAAGCACTGTGCTAACCACCTTTCATGAACTGGTCATTAAATCCTCACTTTCCATTTGTCTAGTGACAGCTTCACTCAGAGTTTGCAGTCAAAGTGAAAACATGCTGAATTCCAAAAGTGTGAGCTGGGTTTTAGAAGTTAATCACAATTCTGGAACTAATTATTAGCTTAACAAATGAGAGTTCTTATGTCTCTAAAGCCAAAATAGCCCTAAGTCTGTCTCTCCTAGTAAGATTTGGGTCGGTCAATGGAACAGTAGTATATAAATACAATTATAGCTGTCTAGGAGCAAACTATCCTATGAATAGATAACAAAATTAAGACACTGAAGCCATATTTTCATATTAAAACACAAAGTAAAACATCATTGTTTTCCAAAGGTAAAAGCCATACTGTATCATGATATATATATATATGCCCGATGTTTCAACCCTCTTGAAGAATTGAGATTCTTGACTCTACACTCTTAGCATTTTCTATATTGAACAGATGTCTAATTTAAGGAGGTCAAGAGAAATCTTACACTTATTTTTTAATGGTACCTTAGATATAGAAGGAACCTCAGAAATCTCTGGCTGATTCTTTACATCTGCAGATGATCATGTCACTAGGCTTCTGACTCTATAGCCATAGAAAAATGTTCATGAAGATCTTTCAGGAAGGGAATGTTGGTATTTCTAAAAATTGAGTACGAGTATTCTCTAGACAAAACAGCTCTTGAAATGGTAGATTGTATTCTCATTATTATATGTCAGAACCAAGACATTAATACCTACTTTTTAGTTACCAGGTTTAGTTATCCTTGAATTAGATTTTATAAATTAAAGAAATAGATTTCAATAAGTATCTGTTGAGTTCCTAGTATGGACACACTGTGTTTGGCACCAGGGATGTTGCCTGCAAGTATAACAGGAGTTCATATTTGTAATGAGTTTATGATTTACAGATATTTTAGGGGTGAAGATATATACATATATATGTGTATACATATATATACACACATTCATTTAGTAGTATTTACTGCTAAATATTTTATGAGTGCAAACTTTGAACTAGGGACTGGGTCAAACTCTAGGAACATATTTGATGACAGAGACACAATCCTGTCCTCAAGGAGCTTTCATTCTAGTAGAGAGGATGAAAACCAGTACAGTTTGGTAAGTTACATGATATTGGTTAATGTAGGGTTCTTATGCAAGTCTAGAGAAGTAGCATTTAATCTGGTCTTAGAAGGTCAGGAAAGGTTTCCTTGGAGGAAGTGATATTTAAGCTGAGAGAAGATGGATAAACAGGAGTCATCTGAGTGAACAACAGGGAGACCATTCCAGAAAGAGAACAAAATGTACAAGGCCTGATGCCAAGAGAGAACGTTCATTGCATTGGGTAACTATAGTCAGTTCTGTGTGGCTGGGATGTAGAATGAAATGAGCCTGGACGCAAGAGAGCACTTTGCCTTGTGGGGAAGCTATAGGTATTACAGTAAGGTTGGAGTCTGGAAAAGTTTGGAGAGGCTGAGTAAGATTCCCAAGTAGCCATTGGATCAAGGTCCTTAATCTTACAAAAACTTATGCAAATAAATAATAAATAGATGACAACCCAATAATCAAAAATAGACAAAACATATAAGAAAATGTATTAAAATATTCAAAGCATTCAACATATACAAATGTGTTCAATCTGATATATAATGAAAGAAAAGTAAATTAAAACAACATTGGGCATGACTAACAGTATGAGGGAGCCTGAGGAGAGGCAGCATTTGAAATTTCAGTACAGAAGAGAAAAGGGGTGACTTATAGAACAAGGAGACAGAAACCATAGAACATGTTTGGATCCTTTTCATGTGGGACCCTTTCCTGAAGTAGGATGAATACAAGTAATGTGTGTGGATGCAAATATGAGGTAGGATGTAATGGGAAGTTGAGCGAATTCATATTTAGTCATTCATTAAAAAATACTTAATTAAGCTATTGCTGTGTGGCAAGCATCATTCTACAAATAGAGGACGCAGTGATAAGCAAGACAGTTTGTACTCTGGTGTAGCTTACCTTCTACTTTGAGAAGACAGATTACAAATAGGTTAAAAGTCAATAATACGATGTTTCAGCATTTAGAATAAAAAATTAGGGTGATGTATAGAGTGCCCGGGAAAGTGCGTTCATGGACCTCTTCATTCTCTCCTCTCCTGGTGTCATAAGCTACTGCTTCATTCATGCTGCCATTTCTCTTTGTTTATGTTTCCAGTACAGTACTCACCACATTATTACTATAGAGCCACCTGATGAAGGTGAAGGTGTCCATCTCCCTACTTCCAAAAAATAAATAAATAAATAAAAACCCCAAAACAAAAAAAGAGCCAGAAAGACAGAAGTTCCTCCACTAACTTTCATTGTCACGTAGCCAGTGAAATCCAATTATTTTACAGCACTCTAGCTATAGAAGAGTTTGGGGAATGTAGTGTTTAGTGTTCTAGCCTTCGTAGCACAGGAAGTGCCTGGAAGGAAAGGAATTGTGTCTTCTTTATGGGGAAGTGCTATAGCCCAAATAATGTTTTAGGAATATTCATCTATTGTCAATATGCAAACTGGAAGGGGATAATGAAAATGTTGTGGTTAAAAGTTTATGAAATATTGTTATTCACATTTTAAAGCAAAAAGGGAGAATGTTTAAGGGACTTGTTTAAGATCACAAGTCTCATAATTGGTGGCACCAGCAATGCAATCCAAATCTAACTACTTTTTGCTATGCCCTATTAGTGTTCATATTAGAAAAGAAATTCTGTCTCAGACACTAATAACTTGTTCTTTGAACACCAATGACTTTAAGTTAGAACTTCATACTAGTTAATTTAATTATGGGGTCGCAGTATTATTAAACTATCAAGACTGTAAATTTTCTGTTTGTAAAGGAGATTATGATAACAAAGATTAGTGAACTAATGATATTGAGAATTCTATGACATAATTTTGGAAAATATTTTCAGGATATTTATTTTTGTGTAAATAATGCCTTCAAGCTACCATTATCCTAAATAAGTGTATATTTGGGGAAAACCACCTATTCTAACACACTTGAAATTTAAATAAGTCAGGAAAATTTTTTCCAGATCTCCCAAATTATCTTCTTCTTTTTCCTCTCCTCTTGGGAAAGAATCTCTTCGTGCCTCATAATATCAAATTTAAACTATGGAAGTCCAGGTGGTGGACAGTCAGCAAAGGGGAAGATGAGAAGCTTGTGTTACAAAGCCAGCTCTTGACAGAATAAGGATCTGGTAGGAACTGCAGAAGTAATGGGTAGGTAAGTATGAAGGCCAGCTGCTAAGATCTGAATTACAAAGCAGAAGACTTATTTACTAGGGAGCTGGAAAACATATTAGGAAATCCAGAGCAGGAACAAATTTCAAGATAGCACAATAATATAGCAATGAAGTACTGAGAAAAGAGGTTTGTTTTCAGGGATTGGATTTATTCTAGCATTTTAGGCAGCATTTTGGGCATTTCTAAGTGGGCAGACTTAGAGGAGGTAGTTAAGGAATTAGCAGCTGCTAAATGCCAATTCTTAGACCAGTTGAATCAAAGTCATCTAAAAAGCTTTCAGAAACCAGACTTTTTAAGGGCCATTTGAGATTCTCAAATCTAGAGTCCAGAAATCCATAGCTATATGAGTATAAGGTAGAGCCAGAATAAGAAAAATAAAACAGTTTGTTTGTTTCAGGTATCTTTTCTAATATTATTTCCCTTACCCCAAACACCTTAAATCACTGCACTCTATAGCCATTCTTTTAAAAATACTTGAATTATTAGTTTCAAAAGCAAATACAGATCTACACACATATAGAAATAAACATTAAGGAGATAAAGATATTAAACAGAGTTATATATACTTACAAGTTCATACATATATATAAAACTGAATATTAAGTGTGATATTAGTGACAAAATCTATTGACATCCATTATGTTAGTGCTTTTTGTACCTTTTGTTGGGTCTAGTAAAAATTGCATTGGAATTTGAGTTTTCTGCTATACATTTGGTCGGTTCCTATCAGTGAAGGAAAAACCTTTTATTATTATTATTATTTTTATTTTTTTAGATGGAGTCTTGCTCTGTTGCCCAGGCTGGAGTGCAGTGGCATGATCTTGGCTCACTCCAACCTCTGCCTCCCGGGTTCAAGTGATTCTCCTGCCTCAGCCTCCTGAATAGCTGGGACTACAGGCACCTGCCACCAGGTCCGGCTAATTTTTGTATTTTTAGTGGAAACGGGATTTGCCATGTTGGCCAAGCTGGCGTTGAACTCCTGACCTCAGGTGATCTGCCTGGCTCGGCCTCCCAAAGTGCTGGAATTACGGGCGTAAGTCACCACGCCTGGCCCATTTTTATTTTTCAAGTTGTTGAAGATTCTTAATTCTCATGCTTTCTAGTGGTGATTAATCTGATAGCCAATATTTCTATATATAGCTATTTGTAATCATGTTTGACTTAGGTCAACAAATGTTCTTTCCTAAGAAAACAGAATCCCAATTTTAATTTCTAAATTATTTAGTATCTATTTTCTGCTGTGGACGTTGAATTCTGTTGATATATATCATACAGGGCCATGTAGCATTCTCAGCTACACATTCACATGTACAGTAGCTGTATACAAAAATGTTTAATTCATTCTCTCTCTCTAATACTCTCTTGGCTCTCTTATATTCTCTCACACACTCTACTCTTCCCTTCCTCTGTTCTTTCTACCTGTTCCCTCTGCTCCTACCACACTTATTCCCCCCTTGTCCATTTTCCTTGTGCATAAAGCACAACACAAGTGCTTAGCAATTATTAAATGTTAATAACAATGACACTAACCACCCAATGATTTAGTGTTAATGACATGCTTTATTGAATGGCATTACCTCTAAAGTTCATGTTTCCTTTACCCAACCAAGCTTCTTGCCCTCCTCCCTTACCACAAGCATCTATATTGTCAAGGTTGTTATAAAGAGTAACAAGCCAGCCACTAGAAAAAGGTTTATGGTGTTTTCCTATCTACAAAGTCACAGGAAGCTCAAATGTACTCAGTAAATATTGCAAAATTACACAGGACCATTAAATGTAACACTCCGCCCTTTCTTTAAAGTTGTGTCTCTCTTTCTGCCAATATAGCAACTCCCTGTATCATTGCCCTGTTGTATGTGCAAATCAGAGTTAATAAGCTTTATATTAGCAATTACTCCTTAACAGCTTCTGGTTTGTTTGGTCCAGTTGAATAATGTTAACACTTAAAAAAATAAAATTATAAACATTTATGTGAAAAGTGCATATATCATATTGGATATGTTGTTATACACTCCTTAATAATTAAGTTAATCTTTATTGCACACTTATTATAATATCACTTTGACCTTCTCTAGTACTCTTTATCTAAGTATGCTCAAGTGCTTTACAATCTCAAACAGACCCAATGTGTTGTATGCACAGAATCCTTGGAAGCTCACATTTGTCTTTCTGACCAGTTTGTTGTAAAGGAAATGAGCCAAAAAAGTATCTAGATGAGTAGCTCAAACATTAGTACACATAGTAATCACAGGTTAAAATGCAGATAGATTATCCTGTTCAAATTCTCCTGAGTAAGAGTAGGTGAAGCTTTTTTTTTTTTTTTTTTTAATATAAGCTCCCCAGGTGATTCTGAAATTTGTCCAAGGACCACATGTTAAGAACTAATGATCCAAATAATTTGACTTTTTATCTGTAGATTAAACCATGCTGAGAAAATTATTAAAAATTGAAATGGCGGTGGAGGATGGTTTGAAAGAAAAGGTTTTCAGGGCGCTTTCAACAAGAAAATTAATTGAACACAATATTAAAACTCTATATTTGGTTTAAGACTAAGGCTTTGTTTTTAAATCTCAGTAATTTTATGTAACAGGTCAATTCATTCCCAGAATCTTAATTCCAATGAATGATTTCCCACAACAATTTTTGTGAATAACTCCAAGGGACCTCAAAGGAAGTTGTAGTGTGAACAAAGAGAAGTATAATTTGTCCCTGTGTGTAAGGTTTCTCTAAGTAGCACAGGCTCTCATACTGCTTTTTAAAAAAATTATGATAGCACCAAGTGGAATTAATTTTTTTTAGATTATACTTTCACAGAAGGGAAAATCTACTGTGAAGGCTGGAAAACCAACACCCTTAAGATAAATATATTACCAGATTTCAGCACCCTTAGTAATCAGCAAAGATAAATGTTTAACAGTGTGTACAAAATGAAGTGTTTTATGTTAAATCAATTAGAGAAAGCCAAACACTAATAACGTGGTTACAAATGAACAATAAATTAGGTAATCAGAACAGGTACAGGCATTAATAGGAGGATATTGGTATTATTAATGTATTTTGTTTTAAAATAATGAACTTAATTACAATTCTCCTCCTCCTACCCCCACTATTTTATTTTATTCCAGTTTCAGCAGTTTCATATTATGATCTCTGAGGCACTTATTATTAACGTTATCCAAATGTACACATTTCTCTTTATATAAATGTTTCAGTCCAGAAAAGGAGGCCAAATACATTGCCTCAGAACATCTAATCTTTTCAGATGTGGGAATCTTTTATTTTCACACTTTTAAAGGTAATCTGTATTTCTGATGTCTATTGTAGACAGAAAACTTTCATATGACAACACTCCTATTTTCTTAACTCCATTGATAGGGGCCAAGACAAATTCTAAGTAGAACTTTTTAGCCTGCTCTTACCATCGTTCTTTCAGAAAACCTCCAGCTTTAGACAATCGCTATTATGAATTTGACATGTACTTTTCCAATCCATTTACATAAATTTACACCCATATATATGTATACATATCTATGAACAATATTTAGTAGCTTTTTTGTGTGTGGCTTTAAAATTTATATAAATGGTATAATTTGTGCACATCCTTCTTTAATTCGCCATCTTGGCTACCGTTATCTTTTTGGGATCTAGCTATGCTGCTGGTATGTAGAATTCTATTTCATTCTTTTTTCATTGTTGTTTTGTACCCACAATGTGTCACATTTTATTTATTCCTTCTGTTACTGATGGACATTTAGATTATTCCAGGGTTTTACTCAATACTGCAATGAAAATCTTTGAATTTTTCTCTTTTGCACATACACAAGAGACTTTTCTGACATATTATCTATAGGTGAATTGTGTGGTCACAGGATACATACACACATTTTAAATTTCACTAGATACTGCCAATTTGCACTTTGATATAGCCATACAATTTACAGTACCACTGGCCACTTATGAAAGTTCCCATTTCTCAAATCTTTGAAGGTTCTTGTTATTAACAGACATATTAATTCTTGCCATTCTGATTTGTAAATCAGAATCTCTATTGTTCTATCTCTAGTTCTAATTTGCAATTCTCCAATTACTTATATGATGCTATATATTTTCATGTTTGTTAATCATTCTGATTTCATATCCTTTGCCAATTATCTTTTTGGTAAGTTATTGTGGCAGCCATGAGATGTGCCTTACAGAGGCCTTGCTAGAGGGAATATGATTGAATGAGAGCCCCAGATGCTGTGTATTAAAATCCTTCACTGAGTTTGTCTCAAGATTTCTCCTTGCACATGAATGAATGAGTAAAGCTGGGATACTAAAGCAGATGTGTATTTGGGAGATATGAGACTTCTTTAGTGGCTGATTTTTGGCTCACAAATGACTTTGCCAAACCTTCCTTAGACTGCTCAGTGTTCTAACATCTTCTATCCAGCCTTCTACCCTTCTTTCCTTTACTAAGGGATTGATTTTACTTTGATGTTTCATAACCTCCTCTGCCTCCTTCCTTATTTCCTTTTATACCATTATTTCCCCTAATAAATCCTTGCACATTTAATACCATTTTGCCATTAGCAACTTGCAAGTCCTGGACTAACACAGTTCTGTACATTGCATTACCATCCTCTAGAGTGGGATCTTTTGTTGTAGAGAGTTTTAAAATTTTTATGTAGTCACTTTTATCCATATTTTTCTTTATGGTTTGTATTTTTGTGTCTTTTCTTTAGCATATTTTCTAACAGAAATAATAAATTTTTTTATTATTATATATAAAAATAATTATATAGATAATATATAGAATAATATAATAGAATAAATATTATTTATATTTTATAACAATATGGTTATATATTATATGATAATATGATTATATATGTCTAAATATAATAAACAAAATTTATTATATTATGAAATATAAATAAATATTATTGTTATTTTATAACAATATAGAATAATATCATAGAATAAATATTATTCTCTATTGACAAAAGTTTGAAAGTTGCAATCATTAGAATTAATTTTTGTATATTGTGTAAGTTAGGAATATAATTTTATTGTTTTCCATATGGAAAGCCATTTGTCCCGAGATAATTTTCTGAGTAGTGTCTCCTTCCCCTATTGTCATTTTGACATCTTTTTTCTAGGTTCTGATCTATGCATGTGTTTCTTTATGGAAGAGTTGGCCCTTTGTATCTGTGAGTTTTGAATACATGGATTCAATCAACTACAGATAGAGAATATTTAGAAAAAGCATCAGAATTGAACATATATATATTTTTTGCTTGTCATTATTCCCTAAACAATATAGTATAACAACTATATAGCATTTACATTGTATTAGGTATTGTAAGTAATCTAGAGATGATTTAAAGTATACAGGAAGATGTGCATATGTTATATGCAAATACTACCCCATTTATATAAGGGTCTTGAGCATTCATGGATTTTGATATCTACAGAGAGTCCTGGAACCAATTCCCCACAGATGCCAAGGCACAACTGTATTTATTCTATCATCTACTTGTTTAATTTCACATCAGTATCTACATTTAAAATAACAATAACTTTATTCTGTATCTTTTTTATTACTTAGGATTAGAGAGTTTCCTCTGGTGAGGCATCATAGTGTCTCAAGCTGACCATAAAGACAAGGGAGGGCTAGGATCAGTAAGACTGGGCAGAGGAAGATACAATAGATCTCCTATGCGTGAAACAAAAGTGCCGCTCAGAAGCCTGCTCTTTCATTAAGTTGTCCTCTATACCCTCACTAGATTTGTAAGCTCTTGAAATCAGAGGCTATACCTTAATTGTCTCTGGTACCTACAATACTTCACTCACTGCTTGGAACATATTGCCTGCAATAATTAAGCCTGCTCTGTCTCCCAAAGCATAGAACAAATCTAACCAGAATTTACCACAGTCGTTATCCAAAAAACCAATTACAGTTGACCCTGGGACAATGTGGGGGTTAGGGGTGCTGATTCCCCATGTAGTTGAACATGTTGCATAACATAATACATAACGCTTGTTATTATGTAACAGGATTGAAGATGATAAATCTTTGGAAAGTAGGGCAAATAAATTCTTATGATTTTCATATCTTCCACATATGTTTTACTTTTTTGATAAGAAGTGGTAACCCAGTTCAGAAGGAAAATGATCATCCCCTTTTACTTATGCAGGATATCCAGTCTATCTTAGCACCATAATAGTGAATGATGGAAATCAAGGTCTATGAATACATTCCTATGTACGTATATATGGCTATATAGTACACATGCGTGCACATATACATATATACACTTTCATATATGTGTATATACATGTCCATATATGTATGTATATTCAAATGTATATGTGAATATAGCCAAGTTATTGTGCAGTTGACCTTTGAACAACATGGGTTTGAACTATGCAAGTCCACTTACACATAGATTTTTTTTTCCATTTCTGCTACCCCTAAGGCAGCAAGGCCAGCTCCTCCCCTTGTTCTTCCTCCTTAGATGACTCAACATGAAAACTATGAGGATGAAGACCTTTATGATGATTCACCTCCACTTAATGAATAGTACATACATTTCTTTTTCCCCATGGTTTTCTTAATAACATTTTCTTTTCTCTAGTTTGCCTTATTGTAATGATATAGTATATAATGCATATAACTACCAAATATGTGTTAACTGACTGCTTATGTTATCGGTAAGGCTTCTGGTCAACAGTAGACTATTGCTAGTTTAGTTTTTGGTAGTTACAAGTTATATGTGGATGTTTGACTGCATGGGGAGTCAGCACCCCAACCCTCATGTTGTCCAAGGGTGTTGTCCAAGGGTCAGTTGTAATTGGTATTTTGGATAGCAGCTGTGGTAAATTCTGGTTAGATGTACTATATTTGTAAATGAAAATCACATTGATTAAATGTTATTGAGGAGAGCATTTCTAAGGGTAAAATCTTGTCTAATGCTTGAAACATCTTCAGTTTCCTATCAGTTTAGATCTTTTTCAAGTAATTCTGAAAATCTCTCTTTTAAGCTAAATTTAACACAACCAAATAGCCAAATATTTAAGTTCCACTAATGAAGATATCTGAATTTCTGTTAAAACTTTAAGATATATGTTAAACCCTTCTAATATAACTCTTCTTTCTCTCAGTCAAACCTTTTTTTTTCTCTAACAGTTGCTTTGCTTCTTCTTTCAAAGTCATGCTTCAACAAGGTTACTATTGAAATGTCTGACTAAGCATGTTAGCTATATGATAAGATGGCTGGATAAGAGATAAATATAGAAAATTTAGCTTTTTTTTTCTACTTGCAATAACCCTTTAGGAATTAAAATGGAAAACTAATAACTATTTGATTCATAATAGTAGCAAACCATAAAATATTTAGACATAAATCTACTAAGAAATTTGTAAGATATATATGGAGAAAATTGAATTGAATAAACCCTTATTGAAGTACATAAAACAAGACCTGGATTAATAGAAAGATCATGATTTTTCATAAAATTTTGCATCTTAAAAATGTGAACCCTATCCAAATATATGCACATTTAACAAAATTATAAATACACCCCAATGTTGGTTTTGAAATTTTGTTAATTGGAACTTAAGTTTCATATAGGAAGAAAAAATAAAAAATAAAAAATATTTAAGAGTGCATGCTTTGTATACAAATTGCCTTAATTGGAATCCTGGCTCTATCATCTATTAGCTGTGTTATCTTTGGGATGACATCCATCTTTTCTTATAGATATGCTTAAAACAGTGCCTGACGTACAGTAAGCACTAAATATCCATTAGCTATTCTTCTTATTATTTATGTTATTAGTATTGTTAATATTTGTTATTCTATGGGAAGACTAAATGACCAACGAGAGTCAAGAAATTTATGAATAAGATTTATGCTTTGTCAGGTATTAGAGCCATTAAAAAAAAACCAAAGTGCCAAAAAACCTGGCAAAATGTTAATATAGGAATAAAAAAATGGATCAGAGGAACCAAACAGAAAAGCCAGAAATGGATCTTAGGAAATATGACAATATGATATATTATAGATGCTAAATGAATTCAGTAGAAAAAATATTAATTTAATAAATCATGCTTGCTATCCAAGTAAAAGAAAATGAGGTTAGATTTGTGTTTCATACCAAATATAACCATAAATTTTACCTTGATTAAATTTTTTAATTAAAAAATAGCAATAATATTTGAAAAGAAATATAGGATCCTCAATGTATATCAATTACCTGAAGGGTGGGTAGTACTTTTCAATAAATACAGGAATTAATCACTTGGAATACTAGAAGAAAAAAAGATAGCAAACAAATACAGGAATTCCAATTTCCAACAGATACAGTGATTTCATGAAATGTTAACTGTGCACATGATAGATGGTCTATGGATAGTATAAAAGAAAAACAGAAAAGAAAAAATGTATTTTAACATATGCAGCAAAAAAGGTTGTTAACATCTATTACATACAAATAAAAATGAATATATAACACAGAATTCAATAAAAATAGACATTTCACAGGAGAGCAATTCAGATGTTCAGTATTTACAATTTCATAGATATTAAGGAAAATACAAACTAAAATGGCAAATTAGCAAAAATTGAGGTGTGATTATATTAACATCTATTGGTGGTGGTGATTATGGGGAAACAGGTACTTTCAAAACTTGCTAATGTAAATATAATTCTTTTGGTTGTTTTGTAAAGGAACCTGGCAATGTCTTTTAAAAATAAAGAAAACGCATACTTTTGACCTAGCCATCCCATTCATGAGAATATGTCTTAGAAAAATAAGATCACAAAATCATAGAGATTTATGTGCAATGATATTATTGGTAGGTTTTTTAATGAGGAGGAGTGTAGATAGTAAATGCCAGGGAAAGTCACATAGCACCTAATAAGTGTATTTATGAACTACAAAAGCTTACACTTTCAGTCTAGTCTAGTCCAGACTGCAAATAAATGTGAGCAAGTGAACTCAAGCACATAATTGCTTGAAGGAAGGTTGCATCAATCTGCTTTCTTACAGTATCCTGATATTGACTTATCAAGAAAGTTACTGTGGTGTTGATTATTAAAATATTTATGTATCTAGGTATTTTTCATTCAGTAGTATGTTATTCAATTAGTAACAAGTATAGGGATTTAAAGATATTCTTGTTTGTTTTTACTGCTGAAACATATTCTAGTGGAAATTTCAAATAAACAATTAGTCATCCTAAATTTAGCAAGACACATTTTCTCAGAAAAGGCAAGGTAAAGAACTTATATGTCCTCCCTCAATTCGTTTATAAGAATATAAGATGAATAAAAATATCATAGCACAATTTAGCATTGTAAAATAAAATTAATCGGTCATTTCTAGTGTGGTCATGCTTGGAAGGTGAAAGAAGTCAAGATCTTGTCTGGGAACATCATGTCTACCTTGACCTCACCCTTAAGAATCGTAGCCTTTAGTTTAAAATCACATGGCTACATACACACCAACTTCAACAACAGTACATCTGGCAAGGTCATGCAAACCTGAGACTTGAGCTTCTGATTCTAAGTCCAGTGCTTTTTCTGGACATCATCTCTTGTACATGCCTTATGATGATATGCTAATAAAAGCTATGTGATCAGGCCTTAAAAATCTGCTTTTTTTTTTTTTTGTAATGGCAGAATGGGGCATATTATCACGTCAGGTAAGCATTCTATTCAAGGATAAATGGAAATGAATGTCATACATAGGTCACTGATAAATATCTCATTACAAAATTATGAGAGTTACCAGTGTTTGAGTGTATATTATGGGCCAGCCCTTTATATTAAATTACTTCAAATTTTTACAACTGTTAAAGGAAGATATTATTATCCCCATTTTATAGATGGACAAGTTAGGGCCAGAAAAGACTTCCTCAAAGCTATTAGTCCTGTAATAGAGACAGGGCTAGAAAACAGGTCATTTTGCTCTTTGACTAATGTTACCACTCATGTTTTGTATTTTGTGTAAAGTTTTATTTCATTTTACTTTATTTATTTTTTGAGACAAGATCTTACTCTGTCACCCAGGCTGGAGTGCAGTGGAGTGATCATGGTTCATTGAAGCCTTGACCTCCCGGGTTCAAGCGATCCTCCTACCTCTCAATCTCCAGAGTAGCTAGGACTACAGGTGTGTGCCACCATTCCTGGTTAAATTTTACATTTTTTGTGGAGACAGGGTTTCATTATGTTGCCCAGACTGGTCTTGCACTTCTGGGCTCAAGCGATTCACCTGCCTTGACCTCCCTAAGTGCCAGTATTACAGGCTTGAGCCACCATGTCCGGCCAAGTTTTATTTTAGAATTAAAAAAAACAAATTTAACTTGGATTGTTACATTTTATCTTATTGCTTTATATTTACAGAATTGATTTATAAATGCTACTTTCTTAATTTTCATAGTTAGCACTCTTTATGAAACATAAACTATTATTTGACCCAGGTTTTTGTTAGAGGAATTGAGTCAGAGAGCTGTTAAGTAACTGAGATTTCACAATAAGCCAGACAGACCAGAGTTCAAATTCTGGGTCTCACATTATCCAATTCAATATTCCAGCTTTGTTACTTATTGAGCAACCACTACAAGCACAGTTTACATGACATCTGATAGCTCTCAAAATGGATTTTACAAACATAATTCAGATTTCAACTCAGCAGTGACTCAGGAGGAAGGACACTTGGATGCATTTCTTTATGGCATTTTTCCCAGGGTACACGCAACCTGGAAGATCTCCCAAGTATCAGGGAAGGTTTCACCCTGAGGAATCCCATTCCCTCTAATCTGGGACAAGGCGAAGGAGAGTACTGTCTCTCGTTAGCCATCTCCCCAGGCAGGCCTGGGCCCTCCTGGAATGCATGCCATGGCTTACTGACTGAAAGTGTTGAAAAGACCAGGCACTGGGGCACACTACACTATTCTTAAAATAAAAAGGAATCAGAGTAGCTTGTGGTTATAATTGAAATGGACAGAGTAACATGGTGCCAAGAAACTATTAGCAATTCCTTTCCTAAATCCCTCATTTTCTTAAAGCGTTTTCTCCTTTTCCTCAACAAGGTTTAAGTTAGGATTTGAAGAATGATAAGACTAAAAGGAGGGTTGTCTCTGGTCTTTGGAGGAATTTGATGTTCCATTCGATCTGAGCGTGCAAAGCCTGAGTTCACATGAGATCTTCTGATCTCTTTCTCTAATATTTTTCACCTTATTCATACAGGAAAAAAGGAAGGGAATGCTTTATTTTCATTCTCCCTCCTCCTATTTCCTTGACTTGTTTAAAATATAAATGTTATAGATACCTAAGATAGAAATTTGACTGAAACAGCCTCTTAATTATTTTCTTAAAAATTAATGTAATAAAATCACATTGTAGTCTTTGGACATTTAAATCTAGAAGGGATATTTTATTTTTCTTTTTTAAAAATTAATTCAATAGTATTTGGACTACAGGTGGTTTTATTGTTACATGGATACGTGCTTTAGTGGTGATTTCTGAGATTTTGATATACCCGTCACCTGAGGAGTGTCCACTGTACCCAATATGTAGTCTTTTATCCCTCCCCCGTCCCACCCTTCCTCTATTGTCCCCAAAGCACATTTTATAATTCTTGTGCCTTTGCAACCTCATAGCTTAGCTCTCACTTATAAGTGAGAACATGCGATATTTGGTTTTCCATTCCTGAATTACTTCATTCAGAATAAATTGTCTCTAGCTCCATCCAAGTTGCTGCAAAGGCCATTATTTCATTCAGTTTTTTGGCTGAATAGTATTCCTTGATGTATATATGCCAGATTTTCTTTACCCACTTGTTGACTGACAGGCATTTAGGTTGGACCCATATTTTTGCAGTTATGAATTGTCCTGCTACAAACGTGTGTGCATTTTTTTTTCCATATAATGACTTCTTTTCCTTTGGGTAGATATCTAGCAGTGGGATTGCTGGATCAAATGGTAGTTCTTTTAGTTCTTTAAGGAATCTCCATACTGTTTTCCACAGTGGTTGTACTAGTTTACAATCCCACCAGCAGTGTAAAACTGTTCCATTTTCAGCACATCCTTGCCAACATCTATTATTTTTTGACTTCTGAATTATGACCATTCTTGCAGGAGCAAGATGGTATCTCATTGTGGTTTTAATTTGCATTTCCCTGATAATCAGTGATGTTGAGCATTTTTTCCTGTGTTTGTAATTTGTTTGCATATCTTGAGAATTTTCTATTCTGTCTTTTGCCCACTTTTTGATGGAATTATTATTATTATTTTTTTCTTGCTGATTTGTTTGAGTTCCTTGTAGATCCTGGATGCTAGTCCTTTATCGGATGCATAGTTTATGGATACTTTTTCCCATGCTGTAGGTTGTCTGTTTACTCTGCTGATTATTTATTTTGCTGCACAAAAGCTTTTTAGTTTATTTATGTCCCATCTATATATTTTTGTTTCTGTTACATTTGTTTTTGGGATCTTTTTTTTTTTTTTTTTTTTTTTTGAGACGGAGTCTTGCTCTGCCACCCAGGCTGGAGTGCAGTGGCCGGATCTCAGCTCACTGCAAGCTCCGCCTCCCGGGTTCACGCCATTCTCCTGTCTCAGCCTCCCGAGTAGCTGGGACTACAGGCGCCCGCCTCGTCGCCCGGCTAGTTTTTTGTATTTTTTAGTAGAGACGGGGTTTCACCGTATTAGCCAGGATGGTCTCGATCTCCTGACCTCGTGATCCGCCCGTCTCGGCCTCCCAAAGTGCTGGGATTACAGGCTTGAGCCACCGCGCCCGGCCAATGTTTTTGGGATCTTAGTCACGAACTTTTTGCCTAAACCAAGGACAATAAGAGTTTTTCCAATGTTATCTTCTAGAAATTTTATGTTTTCTGGTCTTAGATTTAAGTATTTGATTCATCTTGAGTTAATTTTTGTATAAGGTGAGCGTTGAGGATCCAGTTTCATTCTTCTACATGTGACTTGCCAGTTTTCCTGGCACCATTTATTAAATAGGGCATTCTGTCCCCACTTCATGTTTTTGTATGCTTTGTCAAAGATCAGTTGGCTTTAAGTATTTGGCTTTATTTCTGGGTTCTCTATTCTGTTCCATTGGTCTACTTGCCTATTCGTGTACCAGCACCTTGCTGTTTTAGTAACTATAGCCTTGTAGTATAATTTGAAGTTGGGTAATGTGATGCCTCCAGATTTGTTCTTTTTACTTAGTATCCCTTTAGCTATGTGGGCTCTTTTTTAGTTCCATATGAATTTTAGGATTTTTTTCTATTTCTGTGAAGAATTATGATGGTATTTTGATGAGAATTGTATGGAATTTGTAGATTGCTTTTGGCAGTATGGTCATTTTCACAATATTGATTCTACCCATCCATGAGCATGGGATGTGTTTCCACTTCTTTGTGTCATCTGTGATTTCTTTGAGCAGCATTTTGTAGTTTTCCTTGTGGAGATCTTTAACCTCCCTGGTTAAATATATTTTCATGTATTTTATTTTATTTTTTGCAGCTGTTGTAAAAGGGATTGAGTTCTTGATTTGATTCTCAGCTTGGTTGTTGTCAGCAGGTACATTTTCTAAAGTATGGACTGTAGTTTCTTATCTTCTATCTGTTTCTTATTGACACCTTCACTTTTCTTGTCCTTTTTTCCCGCTATTATCTTCTTGACTTTTTAATATATAGATATCTGCTTCTCCTGACAATTTTTGCTTTTCCAATTTTCTTTCTTTTTCTCCTCTGCACACATTTATTTATTTTCTTCTATGTAGTTCTTTATTTTTAACTTAATATTTGATTAACTTGCCTTCCCTGTCTCTCTTCCTTCTTTCCATAAATCTTCATTAATTGCCTTTGCTAGGCTAGGATTCTATACCCTCTAAATCCATAATCTGTTTTCTATAGTCAACTGTGTTATAATCGTACTGTCAAGATAATTACTTATTTTTAGTACTTAAAAATATTTTGAAATTTTAGCCAGTTTAATTAATACAATGTTGAGTTCAAATCTGAAAAAACAATGGAAAACTATAATAATTTTAGCAACCTCCTGCTTTTTAATAATGTATTAGAAAATATGCCTCTTTTTCAAAAGCCTACAGTGAATCTATTCATACAAGGCAAAAGCAAACCATTCTCTTCATTCTCTTTTTTTCCCCAAAAGATTTAAGTGCTTTTTTGTTTGCCTTTTTTTTTTTAAGATATAGAGTCTTGCTCTGTCACCCAGGCTGCAGTGCAGTGGTGTGATTGTAGCTCGCTGTAGCCTCGGATTCCTGGGTTCAAGCAATACTCCTACCTCACCCTCCTGAGTAGCTGGGGCTACAGGTGCATGCCACCACGCCCAGCTAATTTAAAAGAAAAAAATTGTGTAGAGATGGGTCTTGCTATGTTGCCCAGGCTAGTCTCAAACTTCCGATCTCAAGCATTTCTCCCACCCAGCATCCTGAAGTGCTGAGATTATAAGTGAGCCACTATACCCAATTTAGTTTTTAAACTAAAGTGAGCCACTATGCCCAGATTTAGTTTTTAAAAAGAGAATGCGATTTGAAAAGGGAAAAATGTGAGGCAGGGAGAGAAGAAATACACACATGAGCTGTCCTGTAATTGCTATAAAACTGAAATCTTCTACCTCGCTAAAGGAGCACTTCCATGAACACCTCTAAATTACCTTATTACCTTCTAAATTAGGTGTGAAGTCTACCTTCTAAATTATGAGTGAAATCTACTGCAGTTCTTGTTATTTGGATGGAATCCTAGGCACGTGGTCCAGTTCATGAATTGAACAAAAGCATGCTCATTTAGGCCAGGTAGAAAGAAAGAGCTATGTTTTACAGGTCTCATAACCACAGAAGGTCCTCCCCATAAGCAGTGCTTATGGGTATTAATGACCTCTCTGTGTTTTATTTCTCCAGCATCTGAGTAGCAGAATCCACTGAGTCCTGCTACATCTCCTCCAACAGGTCAGCATTTTTTTCACAGGCCTTTTGTCACTCTAGATCAGAAATGTTGATAGCAACAGTTCCTTGAGGGCAGTGGCTAGCATGATTCCAGCCAACAGGAGCTGCCAAATGGTTCTCAATACAAATGACTACTTATTAATCCATTTACTTTGTGCATTTGGAGTTTTGCATGTGAAGTCCTATTTATGTCCATATGATAGATAAATGAAAGAAATGAATAACAGAAGTAACCATTTTGACACTTTAGATATAGATAATATTGGATTATTTCTGGATTGTGAAAGAAGAAGGAAGAAGTATATGGAAGAGAATTTTTAATAGAGGGGAGGAAGAAGGAGGTGGAAACAAATGTACAAGGATGGGAAGAGAAAAGGGAGAGTGCTTTTTTTTTTTTTTTTTTTAAGGCTAATGAGAGTTTACTGCCTATCTAACTCTTCTCATTCTTCAAGACTCAGACCAAATCCCATCTGTTTGAAAGCCTCTAGGGTATTCTATCTATTGTATACTTCAGTTATGTGCAAAATTAATTTGCCAATTAATTGTGAACTGTTTTATAAACTATCTTAAAATGGTTAGTTAATCTTTGGGATGGTATTTAGCCTTCTCCAGGATTATGACTTACCTTCTAAATTAGACATATAATGCCTAGGAGTCAAGGACTATTTCTCATAAATTCCAATCTTCTTTTACAATGCCTAGAATGGCTGTTGCCACAGAAATGTTCATTACCTAGGAGAAAGGATGACAGGAGAGGCAGAATGAGTGGAGAGAGGTCATGGGAATGAAGTGCTGAGGATAGATGAGGAAGAAAGCTGTTTTAGTTGGGAGGATAGGTGAGAGAAGTATGGAAAGGAATTGCCTTGGAACCATGGAAGCCCAGTGAAGATACTTCGATCCTGCAGAGGTGTGACTAGTGTTCTTTTAGTTTCTCTTATTAGAAGGTTGATTCATTTTGGGAGATTTCTTTTGAAAAGAGTGAACTTAAATTGGAGAAAAATGCATTTTAGTATGTTGATAGCATTTGAATTTGTAAAATGGACCTATGGATGATCTACACACATTTATATGCCTATAAATATATACATATTTTATGTTTTGGTATTTTATAATTATTATTTAATGATCATTAATGACATTTTAAAAATTAAATAAAAATTTACATCTAAAATTTCAGCAATGTTGTTTTTGACCAACTGAATAAATTGCATTTGAAATAATGGAGATGCAGTGTTCAAAATTTCAACTGTGGTTAAAGCAATAGTGTGATATATGATTACATTAGAAGGAAGATGTGCCTTTCAAATTCAGATTGAGCATACTAAAAGTCACTCTCTAATTTTCTATTTTTGATAATAGGACATCTCCAAGTTTGCAGAGAAAGACAATATAGTTCTTGGAGAAGGTGGAATCACACTGAGTGGAGGTCAACGAGCAAGAATTTCTTTAGCAAGGTGAATAATTATTGGTCTAACAAGCATTTGCTGTAAATGTCATTTATGTAAAAAAAAATTACAGATATTTATCTATTGCTTTATATTCTGTTTCTGGAATTGAAAAAATCCTGGGGTTTTATAGCTAGTGGGTTAAGAATCACATTTAAGAACTATAAATAATGGTATAATATCCAGATTTGATAGAGATTATGGCTTATTCAAAATCCATGCCCATATTTTGGTGTCTGTATATTTGTTTGCCTCATGGTATAGTTTACTACAAATGGAAAACTCTAGGATTCTGCATAATACTGGCAAGAGAAGATGTAAATATCTGTAAGTTCCATCGTCGACCCCGCCACTCCAATGTACACACCAGCTTTAGGCTTCTTGGTATAGATAAACATCTACTTTCAAAACTTTTCATCATAATTTTCATAGCAAAATAGGAAGGCAAATGATGTCACTTAGTTTAAAATCTACAATATTTAAAATAAACAGGACAAACACATTAACATTGTTGGGGGAGGAGGTCCCTTAGTAGAAACACTCTTGGTCCAAGCCTTTTAAAGCTGTTAAAGAGATGTAAATATAGATAATGTACATCAAGGAGAGAGCTTTGTGGTTAAACTGTAACTTTCAGTTTAAACAATTATTGGTGACTCTGATGTCAAATGTTTCTCAAGCTTTATCTGAACAAAATTTTTCTCACTTTGTTGCCAAAGACGTTAACAAGAAATCACATTGACTCATTGATGTGTTGGCTCCTTTCCCTTACTTTCTGTTGCTTTCCAAAAGCTGAGACTGGAAACTAACCCTCACTGAGCACCTGCAATTGCCTGGGAGTATTCTAGTCATGTGTGTATTTTTGTGTGTATGTAATCCCCTTACAGCTCTGCAAAGTAAGAATTGTTCTCCCTGCTTTACAGAAGAGATCATAAGATAATTGAGGCTGTTAGATGTTAACTTGCCAAAAGCCACACAGGAAAGTTGTAAAGTCACAATTTGAACCAGGTCCTTTTGATTCTTTACATTAAACCATGCTTTGATCTTGGAAACACATTGTAAGGTAATAAATCAATAGATATGGATAATTCACAGATAAGATAATCGCTTCTAAAAAATATGGAAGTTGATTATTTTTATCTGTGAGCCAAAGTAAGATTTATTCTAAGTACTCCACAAATTTAGATAAGATAGAGTATATGGCTTCTAGACATCCAACGTAGAATTGAGTTTGTGTTATCAGTTTAAGATTTGGTTTTGCTGTAAGGTGCGCACACTTTGAGGAACTACAAATAATTGTCTATTCTTATTCTGATCAGAATGTGTAATGTGTTGTCCAGTTTGGGATGAAGAGTTTATTATTTCTAATCTCATAAGAAACTTGTCATACATGTGAGGGAGAGAATTAAGAACTGAGTGTGGGGGATGGAACTGTGTACATTTTGACGGGATCCATTATGTAGCTCTTCCATACTGTCTTCAAAAATAAGTTACACTATAAAGATTGTTTTAGACTTTTAAAGTTTTTCCATTGGTTTTTAAAAAATTTTAAAAATTGGTTTCAAAAATTTAATTGTGTGCTGAATACAATTTTCTTTTTTACAGAAGTACCAAAAATTACATGTATAAACACAGAATCCTATGTACTTGAGATATAAGTAAGGTTACTAACAATCACACTTGAAAAATGTAAATGTTATGAAGAAATTGTCTCATTTCTATTAATATGAGAACTGTGTCTTCATCTTTATTACCATTCTAAGGTCAACTCAGTGTAGATTTTACTTGCTTATAGTTTCATATTTTAGCTAAATAGTAAAATAATATGGATATACATTTTGTTGTGAATTATTCATACTTTCCTTATTTGGAACTTTTATAAATATGACATAGAGACTGAAACTACAAGGAACAAAATGCAATATCAGTTCTACAGTTGTGGCAGCACTGCTATCAATTTGTTGATAGTGGTTAACACTTAGAAAAACATTTTTAAAATAATTTCACATAAGTACTGTAATTTATTAGCTATCTCTGACATTTTACAGTTTGAAATAGTTTATTTTCTTCTTGGTGTCCTCACCAAAACCCAACGTCTTCGAGGGCAGGAACTGTATAATTTTTGCCATTGTATTTTGAGCACATAGCACGGTACTTGTCTCTAAATAGATACTATTGTTAAAAGTTGTTTGTTTGTTTGTTTAAGGTAATATTTTATAGTGTATGCTATGGTACAATTCAGTTTGTGACTTTTGCTAGTTTATGCCACTTACAGTTAGCAAAACCACTTCAGCAGTTCTTGGAATGTTGTGAAAAGTGATAAAAATCTTCTGCAACTTATTCCTTTATTCCTCATTTAAAATAATCTACCCCAGTAAAAACATGTATAAAAGAGCTACTTCTGCACCACTTTTGAGAATAGTGTTATTTCAGTGAATAGATGTAGTGACCATATTGTAATGCATGTAGTGAACTGTTTAAGGCAAATCATCTACACTAAAAGACACAGGAAATAGTGAGGAAATGTAATTTAATTTCCTTTTTCTTTTTAGAGCAGTATACAAAGATGCTGATTTGTATTTATTAGACTCTCCTTTCGGATACCTAGATGTTTTAACAGAAAAAGAAATATTTGAAAGGTATGTTCTTTGAATAACTTGCTTATAATGCTTATGCTAAAACACAAGAAAGAAAGTCTATCCCATCATAGATTGCATTTTACCTCTTGAGAAATATGTTCACCATTGTTGGTATGGCAGAATGTAGCATGGTATTAACTCAAATCTGATCTGCCCTACCTGGCCAAGAGTCAAGATTACTTTCATTAAAACCTTTTCTGACTACCTCATGCTGAACCAGTTTCTCCCATTGCTATACTGTTATAGCAATTGCTATCTATGTAGTTTTTGCAGTATCATTGCCTTGTGATATATATTACTTTAATTGATTATTATACTTAACATTCTTATTTACTTTTTTGTGTTAGTATTTTACTCTGTCTTCTCCTTAGATAGTAAACATCTTAAGAAAATACATATGCTAAGTGTTTCTCTGGTTTAATGTAGGTGAATGCTCAGACCACTCATCTACCTCAATAGTTCCTTGGAGATCTCCTCCTCAGTCACACAGAGCTCAGGAATTATATTTCCTTGGAACTCCTGTTAGGGTCCAATATACATGAAATTCCCTAGACAGACAGACAATCAGTTATATGGCTTGATTTCAAAGTTTCAAAATGATTTCATGGACTATCAAATAGTTTATTGGGAGAACAGTTATATACTCTTCTAGAAATAAAGATTTTAAGCAATAAAGGTGTATATGTGTATAAAATGGCTGGATTATTCCTAGAAGTACCTTCCTTAGAATTCAGTTAAATTTAATATCCAAGATACTATCTTTACAACCCTGAGACTGTGAAAAGTAACTTCTATCAATATAAACTTTACTACGTTTGTATTGTGTTAGTGTGTTACAGTACAATCTAGAACAATATATCTTTCTATATGATATATGACATAATGCCTAAAAAAACTGGTATTTCTTAGATGATTCTAGTCAGGATTTACTTCTAGAATAGATTAAAGTTTTATTAGAGGAGAGTCAAATTAATTATCCAATTCTCAGTTGTTATTGTTGCTGTTTTATTTTTAGCAAAACAGATTAGTCTTAATGTAAGCACTTGAGAAATAAATTGGTGGTCAGCCTAAAATGTAAACAAGAAATTAATAGAAAATTTAAAGAACAGCAGAGCTCTGACATTTAAAAGAAATGAAGTACAAATCTCTAGGGACCTTAAAGGTCATCTAATAATTTCCTCATTTTCTAGATAAATAAACTGAGACCCAGAGGATAAATGATTTGCTCAAAGTCAAATATCTACTTAATATAGGAAATTTAATTTCATTCTCAGTCTGTTAACATGCAACTTTTCAATATAGCATGTTATTTCATGCTATCAGAATTCACAAGGTACCAATTCAATTACTACAGAGTACTTATAGAATCATTTAAAATATAATAAAATTGTATGATAGAGATTATATAGAATAAAACATTAATAAAATGCTAAAATACAAGACATTGCAATAAAGTATTTATAAAATTGATATTTATATATTTTTATATCTTAAAGCTGTGTCTGTAAACTGATGGCTAACAAAACTAGGATTCTGGTCACTTCTAAAATGGAACATTTAAAGAAAGCTGACAAAATATTAATTTTACATGAAGGTAGCATCTATTTTTATGGGACATTTTCAGAACTCCAAAATCTACGGCCAGACTTTAGCTCAAAACTCATGGGATATGATTCTTTCGACCAATTTAGTGCAGAAAGAAGAAATTCAATCCTAACTGAGACCTTACGCCGTTTCTCATTAGAAGGAGATGCTCCTGTCTCCCGGACCGAAACAAAAAAACAATCTTTTAAACAGACTGGAGAGTTTGGGGAAAAAAGGAAGAATTCTATTCTCAATCCAATCAACTCTATACGAAAAATTTCCATTGTCCAAAAGACTCCCTTACAAATGAATGGCATCGAAGAGGATTCTGATGAGCCTTTAGAGAGAAGGCTGTCCTTAGTGCCAGATTCTGAGCAGGGAGAGGTGATACTCCCTCGCATCAGTGTGATCAGCACTGGCCCCACGCTTCAGGCACGAAGGAGGCAGTCTGTTCTGAACCTGATGACACACTCAGTTAACCAAGATCAGAGCATTCACAGAAAGACAGCAGCATCCACACGAAAAGTGTCACTGGCCCCTCAGGCAAACTTGACTGAACTGGATATATATTCAAGAAGGTTATCTCAAGAAACTGGCTTGGAAATAAGTGAAGAAATTAATGAAGAAGACTTAAAGGTAGGTATAAATTGCTTGTGGGTATTTCACCACACAGGGTGCAATTGAGTAGAATGCAATATGTAGCATGTAACAAATTTACTCAAATCATGGGATTAGGATAAGGTTTATCTTAAAACTCAGACAGTATGAAATTCATTAATTATGCAAGCAACTTTAAAATGTAAAATAACAAATGATTTCTTTTTGCGATGGACATGTCTCTTCCCATAAAATGGGAAAGGATTTAATTTTCGATCCTTTACTAAAGCAGTGATAATTGTGACTGTAAGTTAGAAAACATCCACTTTATTACTATCTTGAACCCTCTGTGGGAAGAGGTGCAGTATAAGTAACTGTATAAATAAATAGTAGCTTTCATTATTTATAGCTCACAAAATAATCTGTATGGAAGTAGCCTATATAAGGTATATAAACATTTAGATTCTTGATGGGACTAACTCACATTCTAGTTTGTATATCAGTCTTGCCTGAATTTAGCTAGTGTGGGCTTTTTTTTATCGTGTGAGTTTGCTTTATACATTGGGTTTCTAAAAAGATTTCTTTTAGAGAATGTATATGAAGCTCAACATGTACTAGTGCCAATCTTCAGACAGAAACTTTGTTATATTAGGTTTTAAGAATAAAAGCATTTTATTTTTAAAACAAGAAATAATATAAAAAGGAGAGCTTTTGTTATTTTAATAGAAAACTTAATACCTTGGATGAAATGAACCATGGGCAGGGTTGTAATTAATTGATATATTTAATAGTATAGATCATTTGAGAATAATGTGACCTTTGACAAGACACAAGCCATTAACATCTCTAGACTGAAGTTTCCTTCTTTGTAAAATGAGGGAATAAAATAGATCCCTAAAATGCATAATTTTAGTATTTCTATACTTTACGAAGGTTTCCTAAATGATAATTCATCTATAGAGTGCTTGTTTGTTTGAGATGGAGTCTCACTCTGTCACTCAGGCTGGAATGCAATGGTGTGACCTTGGCTCACTGCAACCTCTGCCTACTGGATTCAAGCAATTCTTCTGCCTCAGCCTCCTGGGTAGCTGGGATTACAGGCATGCACCACCACACCCAGCTAATTTTTGTATTTTTAGTAGAGAAGGGGTTTCATCATGTTGGCCAGGCTGGTCTCGAACTCCTGACCTTGTGATCTGCCCGCCTCGGCCTCCCAAAGTGCTAGGATTACAGGCATGAGCCACCGCGCCCAGCCTGAGCCACTGCACCCAACCCATTTGTATAATTTAATATCAATCTAAATGAATTTCTCAATCCTGAGCCTAAAAATTTAGTTGTAAAGAATGATAGCCTTGACTAATAACAGTTTCTATTTATGGATTGCATCTAGTTCTAGGTGGCATACATTTAGTCCCCACAACTACCCTGGAAGGTACTTAAAATTTTTCACATTTGCAGATAAGGAAATTAAAGTTCAGAGAAGTTCAGCAACACGCTTGAATTCAAGCGGCTCCTAGGCTGTTAATGGTGGAGTTTGGGTTCAAATTCAGATCTGTCTGACTCAAAAAATGCATACTCCTAACCAGTGCACTATATCCCAATTCCATAGGACCCTTTCTTTGTGATTCATACTGCTTTCCCATGAGTTTTGTTGATTTTGTGAGAAACAAAACTATCTTTTTCTTTTGGACTATCTGGAATCTCTCTTTTTCAAAATTTTGAAATGTATCTATATGCCAAAAGACAAAGATTTTTAGAGGAATAGGAATATGCCTAGGATGAGAATTATGTAATTTAAATCATAGCTGCAAAGAGAGATAGTCCTAAGTTACTAAGGAATGTTCAAACACAAATGGGCTTTCAGTCTATTGGAAGACCTTTATAGTATATACAGTGCAGTATACTGATCTGTACTTGTCCATGGACCCCTGAAGAAACAGGTTAAATCAAAGAGAATTCTGGGAAACTTCATTTAGATGGTATCATTCATTTGATAAAAGGTATGCCACTGTTAAGCCTTTAATGGTAAAATTGTCCAGTAATAATACAGTTACATAATCAGTGATACATTTTTAGAATTTTGAAAAATTATGGTGTTTCTCAGTTTTAATAAAGCTGTGTTGCTCCCGTAGACATTATTCTGACTATAAAATGACATCATACATGGCATTTATACTGATTTATATTTGTTAAAATACACTTAGATTCAAGTAATACTATTCCTTTATTTTTGTATATTAAAAATAAAACCACAATGGTGGCATGAAACTGTACTGTCTTATTGTAATAGCCATAATTCTCTTATTCAGGAGTGCTTTTTTGATGATATGGAGAGCATACCAGCGGTGACTACATGGAACACATACCTTCGATATATTACTGTCCACAAGAGCTTAATTTTTGTGCTAATTTGGTGCTTGGTAATTTTTCTGGCTGAGGTAAGAATGTTCTTTTGTAAAGTATTACTGTGATTTAAAGTTAAATTAAGATAGTTTGCAAGGATGTATACATATATATGCACACACATGTAAATATGTATATATACACATACATATATATGTATACATGTATGTGTGCTTATATACACACATATATAACTATGTATAAGTTGTATATATTTATATGTTACATATATTTGTGATTTTACAGTATATAATCATATAGATTCATATAGTTCTTAGCTTCTGAAAAATCAACAATTAGAATCACTATTGATATTTTACTATTTCATATTACATATAAAATATATTTAAATACAAGTATAAGAAGAGTTGTTAATAGATTTTAATAATAAATGTTAAGAGATTCAAAAACTCAAAAGTAGAAGGCTTTTATTTGGATTGAAATTAAACAATTAGAATCACTATTGATATTTTATTATTTCATATTACATACAAAATATATTTAAATATAAAGATAAGAGTTTTTAATAGATTTTACAATAATGTTAAGAGATTAAGAAACCCAAAGTAGAAGGCCTTTATTTGGATTGAAATTAAAGGCCAGGCATGGTGGTTCATGCCTGTAATCCCAGAATTTTAGGAGACTGAACGGGGAGGATTGCTTGAGCCCAGGGGTCGAGACCAGCCTGGGCAACATAGTGAGACACTGTATCTACAAAAACATTAAAAAATTAGCTGGGCATGGTGGTGTGTGCTTCTATGCTACCATTTACTAAGGAGGCTGAGGTGGGAGAATTGCTTGAGTCTGGGAGGTCAAGGCTGCTGTGAGCTGTGATTGTGCCATTGCATTCCAGCCTGGGTGCCAGAGAGAGACCCTATCTCTAAATAAATAAATAAGCAACAACAACAACAACAAAAAAACACTGAAAGCAAATCTGTACTAAATTTTAAATTCATTTGACTCTAGATCATGAGTGTCCAACCTTGTGGCTTACCTGGGCCACATTGGAAGAAGAAGAGTTGTCTTGGGCCACACATAAAATACACTTACAATAGCAGATGAGCTAAAAAAAAAAAAGAAAAAAAAAGTCCATGCATAATCTTTGTGATATCTGCCACCACAGATAAGCATAATAGTCCTCTCATTCAAAAGGTTGGACACAGCTGCTCTAGATATTTTATTGTTAAATATGCAGGCAATTACTATTTAAATGAAGATTTCTTCACAAAATGAGATTAAATATGTATTAGTGGCTTAGCATTCATTTTAGACAACCCTTTTAGAGAGTCAAATCACACACTTGCTTACAGAAATTTTGTTGTCTTCAATGTCCCTATTGTGGTTTCTTTACCAAGCCTCTACTGTTCTTCACATCGCCAAGTTAAAAAAAAAGGCGGGGGTGGGGTGGGGCCGGAAAGAATGAAAATTGCATGGTAGGCCACAAGTTCAGATCCTCATCAGCACAAGAGGTGATAGTAGAAAAATAGTAATTTTTAAAAGTATGTTCACAATTATACAACTAAACAATTCATTCACAGTGTTCACAATTCTATTGCCTTCTTTGAATCAAAATTTCCATAGTTTTTCTTTTAGACTAAACTCCTTTATGATACCATTGTGCCCATTTCTCATTACCATTGAAATGTATCATGAGCATGTCACATTCTGGTACAACTGCTAATCCAGGATGACAGTTTAGTTTTTTTAAATCCAATTGAGAGTCTTGTACTCATGACCAGAGAATCTAAAGAAAGGTTAAGATACATTTCGTCCTTGATGTAAGTGGTTTGTCTATTTTTAGTTTTCCTAAGGTTCATATTTCAATTTAGATTTATATTTTTATAGGTTAGGTAAAATATGCTTCCCTTTTGAAATATGAAGTATATAGTCTTTTTAAAAACTTCTTCAAAGCTGTTAAAGTGAAAAAATTAATTTGGTCTATTCAGTTTGTTAGCACTTATCATTTTGGAAAGAAAGTGACTCTACTTTGGATTTTGTAACATTTTCCCTGCTATAGGGCAGTATCTTCTGTAAGTTCTTAGACATTAGCACCAAAGAAATAGGCAAAAAAAAATCTATTATGTTAATTCTTAGAACCCCTGCTTGGCAGTGCATCATTGACTAGATGGAGAAGAAATGAAAATAATACATTAGGAAGCAGTTTCCTGGTTCTTTTGAAAATAACCTAGAGAGTCTTGTTGTTGACTGGAATATCTGAAGATCCTTTTAATGCTTTCATTCTATGCTTGTTAAGAATATGTTATAGAACTGCTTTATCATGTTTCTTTATGACTTCCCTTCTGCTTGTTAATTAGAAATCCCTGATTATTAGTAGTAGATATGTAGTATATCCCATAATACCACTGCTGCTATTGACTAATAGTAATTATTTTAGGGCAGCTTTATGACAGTTGGTTTATGTTTTAGGGTGTCATTTGACTTGTGAAGCATTGAAATCTGGATATTAAGCATACCGTTTTCTATGTGGTATGGAATGATTCTTAAAGCCCTGAGAAAATTGAAAATAAAAATATTTTTCCTTTTTACCCTAATCACCTATGACTGTCACTCTATCATAAACTGAATAAACTTTATAACCTGAAAACATTTTGAAAATGAAGTGACAGAACTTACTTACTCTATTGTTTCTATAAGCACCAAATATTTTTAAAAAGTATTATGTTAAGTCCTTGAAAATATTTTGTTCTAGTCAATATAAGCAGTTTAGGTTGGTAGTTCTATGTGGAAACAGCCACGAAATAATTTTATATTATGATGACTAGACCAGTCTTTGAACATTACTTTAGTTATTGTTCCATTAGTAAATTACTGAAGGCAATCTCACTCTATCGTCCAGTCTGGAGTGCAGCAGTGGTGTGATCTTGGCTCACTGCAACCTCTACCTTCTGGGTTCAAGCAGTTCTAGTGCCTCAGCCACCTGAGTAGTTGGAATCACAAGTGTGCGCCACCAGGCCTGGCTAATATTTTTTGGCATTTCTAGTAGAGATGAGGTTTTGCCACATTGGCCAGGCTGTCCTCAAACTCCTGGCCTCAAGTGATGTGTCCGCCTTGGCCTCCCAAAGTGCTGGTATTACAAGTGTGAGCCACTGTGCCTGGCCTGAAACTTGTAATTCATTTCCATTAATATTAATCTCACCTTTTCCAGTAATTAATTGGTTTCACAGGTATTAGTCCCCTATAATCATTGAATGGCAAATGAAATTATTTATAGCAAATAAACAGATTAATTATCTGCCAGCAGGCTGAGATTAGTTTCTTTAAAAAATGTTTATTATTTAAAACATTCAGCTGTGATCTTGGCTTTCTTGTGAGGTTCAGTAGTTTCTATTGAATAAAGGAGATAAATGGCAAAGAATTTACTTCAGTGAAATTTGAATTCCATTAACTTAATGTGTTCTCATCACAAATAATAGTCCTTAGAACAACTATTACAGCTGCTGGACCCGGGAACACAAAGCAAAGGAAGATGAAATTGTGTATACATTGATATTGGTACACACATCAAATGGTGTGATGTGAATTTAGATGTGGGCATGGGAGGAATAGGTGAAGATGTTAGAAAAAAATCAACTGTTTTCTTGTTCCATTCCAGGTGGCTGCTTCTTTGGTTGTGCTGTGGTTCCTTGGAAAGTGAGTATTCCATGTCCTATTGTGTAGATTGTGTTTTATTTCTGTTGATTAAATATTGTAATCCACTGTTTGTATGTATTGTAATCTACTTTGTTTCATTTCTCCCAAGCATTATGGTAGTGGAAAAATAAGGTTTTTTGTTTAAATGATGACCATTAGTTGGGTAAGGTAACACATACCTGTAGTCCTAGCTCCTCCACAGACTGACGCAAGAGGATCACTTGAGTCCAGGAGCTCAGGGCTGCAGTGTCCTATCATTGTGAATAGCCACTGCACTCCAGCCTGGACAATATAGCAAGATCCTATATCTAAAATAAAATAAAATAAAATGAATAAATTGTTAGCATGTACAGTTCCTGCAGTTTCTAAAGAATATAGTTCTGTTCAGTTTCTGTGAAACACAATAAAAATATTTGAAATAACATTACACTTTTACAGTTTTCTTCAAATGTTTTAATTCAGTAAAGAACAACTCAACCTCTATCAATAATGAGAAAACATATCTATTTTCTTGCAATAATAGTGAGATTTTGAGATTAAGGGTGCACACTCCTCTAATGCAATATATTGTATTTCTTTAGACTCAAATTTAGTTCCATTTACATGTATTGGAAATTCAATAAGTAAGTTTGGCTGCCAAATAACAATTTCCCTTTTGCTTTACAGCACTCCTCCTCAAGACAAAGGGAATAGTACTTATAGTAGAAATAACAGCTATGCAGTGATTATCACCAGAACCAGTTCGTATTATGTGTTTTACATTTACGTGGGAGTAGCCGACACTTTGCTTGCTATGGGATTCTTCAGAGGTCTACCACTGGTGCATACTCTAATCACAGTGTCGAAAATTTTACACCACAAAATGTTACATTCTGTTCTTCAGGCACCTATGTCAACCCTCAACACGTTAAAAGCAGGTACTTTACTAGGTCTAAGAAATGAAACTGCTGATCCACCATCAATAGGGCCTGTGGTTTCGTTGGTTTTCTAATGGCGGTGCTGGCTTTTGCACAGAGGCATCTGCCCTTTGTTGAACCTCCTTTTGACTGGCATGCACATTTCTCAGATATTATAGGTTATCATATGTTGTTGCTCCTAATATTTCTGTGTTAGATAACTAGAGTAGCTAGGTTTGCAAGAATGTAATGTTGGTGGGACTGTAGCAGCACAAGAAGGCCCTTATGGGTCAGTCATACCTCTCTTTTCAAATACTTGGTCTAGCTTTCTTCTGGGCATCTTGTTGCTAATATATAATATTGTTCAAAAGGGCAGGAAATTTAAAGTGATCAAAGAAAATATGTTTTTTTGTATTTATTAACATTTATTAACATTGTATTTATTAACATATTAACATATTATTTAGTCTTTTGATGGGTAGAATAATCTAATTTCATGTAACTGCTCAAAGTTATATGGTAGGGGGGATCCCAAATGTATTTTAAAACTATTTTAATATTATCATATTTGAAGTAATAGAAAGTCAGAGTAGTAGAATAAAGATACTAAAAATTTTAAAAACTAATAAGGTACTTTGGAAGAAATCAATTCTGTTGATTCCTCATTAGACAAATTTGCACTGCAAGACTGAGGTTAATAAGGATTCCCCCAAGTTTTTTCACAGCAACCTGTGAGCACTTTCTCTGTTGAGGCATTTACTCTGTGGTATGAAAAGATGAATAAGGCACAGTTCTTGCCCTGGAGGAGGTCACAGGTGAGAGGAGGAATTGACACAGAAACATTTGATATAAAGCAAGGAATAAATTCCAAGACTAAAATTTTCAGAAATCTAAAAAACTCAAGATAAGAAAAACCCATCATATTTTCTGGATGACAAAATTTCAGTGTTATAGTATGTAGGAAGATCTTGATATTTATTCTGAAGCCCATGTGTGTTGCTGAAATCTTGCCTCATTTGGATATACTCATCACCATCCTCTGTTTTGGAGCTAAGAATTTTAGACTCAAGATGTCCAATTAACTTGATCCATTGATTTTATTTTTTATGGAAATCTGAGACCCAGAGAAGGCAGGGGATTTCCTGCACATTTCTAGAAGAGTCAGACATGAGCCATGTGGCACAGTGGAAAGAACATGAGCATTGCCTGACCTCTGAGTTGGCACTATAAGAGCAGTGATTATGGGCAAGTGACTCTCCCGAGCCTTGGCCTCCTCACCTGTTAAGTGGGGAAAAGAATGTTTCAGAGGATCTTTGTGAGAATGAAACAAGGCAATTTACTTGCCTGCTACATAGCCAGTGGGAAATCAATATAAGCTCCCCGTGGTTCCCTTCTGTGGGGTGTTGTTCCCACAGAGGTTGCACTGGCTATTCCACCTCTTCTTTTCCAAGCTCCTGTTTCCCTTTAATCCTGTTCAGAGTTGGTTCCAAACCATTTGAAATATAATAAGCACCAGGATGGATTTTTCTTTCCACCAAAGCAAATTTCATTTTCTGAACACTGTTTATAAATACCAATGGCTATTTTTTAATTTTTGATTATCATGAAAAGATACAAATATGTTTAATTAAATATGCTAAAGAATGTATTAATAAATATGTATTAAATAATTCCTACATATAAGGCGTTTTTGCTTGGGGCTATGGGTGATACAAAATAAGTGTGGCATGATCCCATTGACCTCTAGCAATTTATAACCTAGAAAAAGAGTTAAGATATGTTTATAAGTTCCTGTGATATAAGACATGCATATAGTCATTATAACAGAGGTGCAAAGAAGATGTATTAAATATGTCCAGAGGAGGAAGAGATTAATCCCAGCTGGAGAAAACACTGATGCTTTCTTGCAGGAGGGGCATTTGAGTTGAGCAAGGGAGGAAACAGATTTTGACAATGAGAGCTGAGGGGAAAGGGGTTTCAGGTGGAGGGAACCACATGGGGAAAGCAGGGAGGTAGGAAAGTGTAGAGTGTGTTTAAAGAATAGACCAGTTTGGCTGAAACAGGGTATTTGAGCAGAGGAAGCGTGTACTAGGTAGGTGGGTTGAGGCCAAATTATGCAAGGCATTAAATATTAAACTAGGAATTTTGGACTTTATCCTGCAGTTTATGGGGGGTAAACGGTAAGATTCAATATCACTTTATTTGTACAGTATTATGTTACATTTTATCAAATTGTTTGTTTAATTCCTGTCTAGACAATGAATTTCTCAAGGACAAGGAGCATGGCATATTCACCTCAGTTATTTCAGTGCCTAGCATTGTGCCTGGTACATAGTAGACACTTGTGTATAACCTTTTTAAATTGAAGCAACAAGTTATCAACTTTACAAATGTGAATCCATGATTTAGATGAGAGGTTGAAATGTAGATTATCCACGAAGAGGGTAGAACGAGAGTATGACAAGGGAGGACCAGACAGTGGGGCAGGCAGGGAGAGAGAGCAGCCAGGGTTTCGGCAGAGGTATGTCAAAAAGGTATGGAAGTCAGAGGAAAAGGAGACCCCTATGTTATGGAATACAAATGGAAGGGAAATGGTGACAGCATATCCAGTAAGTTGTCATTAAATGCAAGGTTGCAAAAATAAGATTGTAATAGCAGGATGAATACCCACGTATTCCTAACATAATTTATAGTAAAATATATTTCAAAGACATTGGTTGTTACTTGAATCTTACAGGAATCTGAAACTTTTTAAAACGTTTAAAAGTACAAGACAATAACTTGAACACATAATTATTTAGAATGTTTGGAAAGAAACAAAATTTTCTAAGTATTTATCTGATTACATGCTAATTCTTATTTGGGTTCTGAATGAGTCTACCGTGATCCAAATTTAGTATTGAATATATTGATACATCTTTTGAGGAATTTGTCATCTTGTATATTATAGGTGGGATTCTTAATAGATTCTCCAAAGATATAGCAATTTTGGATGATCTTCTGCCTCTTACCATATTTGACTTCATCCAGGTATGTAAAAATAAGTACTGTTAAGTATGTCTGTGTTTGCCATGTTGTTTTTAAAATAATAGCAAAAGCAAATGCAATTTCGTTTTCAATTTTTATTTGATCGACAGTTGAAGTCCTGTCTACTGAATTAATTTTGTGGTTATCCAAAGCCTTCAAAATAGATGTAAGTTTAGTAAATTCGATAACAAGTCAGAACTGTTTATCTGGCCCAGACCTGAGGCAATCCCACATTTAGATGTAATAGCTGTCTACTTGGGAGTGATTTGAGAGGCACAAAGGGCCATCTTTCCCCAGATCACTGGCTGTAAAGTGTGACATTTTGGCATTGGCATCACTATTTTATGGAAGCCAACCTCCCCGCAAAAGGCCTGTATTAGAATGAAGATGGATTCCCTGGGTGGGTTACACTTGAAACTAGCCTCACCGTGAACATTTTGGCACAGAGTAGCTAGCCCATTCCCCCACAGTAAGGACCATAAGGAAGGGAGAGAAGCAAAGATAAGTTTTTGAACAAAAGAGAGGGGAAAGAAAAATCTAGGGTTTTATGAGGGCTGTCCCTGAGTGATAGATGTGAATAGGCCTCCAGGGAAGCCTGGCTCAAAGGCTGACTCTTTGGGTTGGGGTGACTGACTGGTGGTGAGAGTGGAGAAGAAAAGGGCAGTGGAGGAGGTGAAAGTGAACTTGGGACATTAGGTCTCCATAAGTGACAGGATTTAAGGAGTGTTGTAAGCTGTGGTTGTTGGACCAGGTTTGAGCACAGCTTCCTGAGCTTCCTGACTGGTTTAGGTCAAGCTCCAGAGAGCAAATGCCACAGTCTCAGTGATCTCCCTGGAGAAACAGTTGGAATAGGATGCTGCCCATGTTGGGATGAGTCATTGTCCCCTCTTGCTCTTTCCCCACCCCTGCAAAATAATAATACTGTATTTGATTGAACATATAAAACAAAAGAAGTATTATCACATAGGTGTGTATATATAACCAACATTGGCAGGTGCAGAAAAATCAGACTGTCAGTTTGCCTCATCTGAAATGATTGACACAAGTATATTTACTGTTCCAAGTGAACTTTGGCATTTTGGATATCCTTCAGTTGTTCTGTTTAAAGATATAACTTAGAAGCAGCTGATGGAATATTTAAATCCATGCTTTGAATTCATGCATTCAAAGAAACATGTCCTGTGTCACTAAATGCTGACATTTGTTTTTCATGTTAAGAGTGTAAATAACTGGTCTCAAATATATTATTACATCATATAAAAATTGGAATGTGAACCTCTTGACTTGATTGTGAAAGTATTTGCCAATGGTGCCTCTTGATAATTATTTGAGGCTCACTTCAGAACTCCTCTGTAAGAGTTAATTTTTAAATATTCATTTTATAAATTAACATTTTTGACATATGTGATGGCTCTCAAATTTTTTCTTTTATGCCAATTTGAATCATTTCTGCTCAACGTGTTTATTTTTTGTTTGTTTTTGAATTGAGATGGAGTCTCACTCTGTCGCCCAGGCTGGAGTGCAGTGGTGCAATCTTGGCTCAATGCAACCTCTGCCTCCTGGGTTCAAGCGATTCTCTTGTGTCAGCCTCCAGAGTAGCTGGGATTACAGGTGCCCACCACCATGCCTGGCTAATTTTTGTATTATTAGTAGAGATAGGATTTCACCACATTGACCAGGCTGGTCTTCAACTCCTGACCTCAAGTGATCCACCTGCCTCAGCCTCTTAAAGTGCTGGAATTACAGGTGTTAGCCACTGCACCTGGCCCGGTTCAACTTTTAATGCTAAGATTCATTTGTTGTTCTTTCACAAATGATTAAGCAGAGGTCTTTTATATTAATTTACCTATTTTATTTGTAAGAGAGTCTCATATTAAGGGAGCATAATATACGGCAATCCAAATACAGTACAAATTTGGTTAATTTTGATTTTGTTAAATGATTAATCACAGGGGTCCTTTAAATTGTGAGCTCCTCTGATTATACTTAATTGTGTTATACCTCCGGTTATCCTTAATTTCAAACAAATGAAATTTAATTATATTCATGACATTTCAGAAGCAGATCTGTTGCACAAAATATAGCATACCTATAAGTTTTCTTTTTTAAGAAATATTTCTGTTCACTCTATTTTCTATTACTTTTCTCTTTAAAATTTTTAATTTTATTGTGGCAAGTCCACTTAACATGAGGTTTACCCTCTTAACAGATTTTTATATGTAAAATACAATATTGTTCACCATGGGCAAAATGTTGCATGGCAGATCTCTGGAACTTACTCATTTTGCACTCCTGAAATTTTATACCTGTTGATTAGTAACTCCCCATTTCCCTCTCTCCCCTGTCCTGTTGCCCATGGTTCCGTTCTTTGCTTCTTTGAGTTTGAGTATTTTGATATCTCATATAATCTTCATTCTATTTTCTAACTTTTGACAATGTTCTGACAAATTTGCTTTCTGGATTGGAGCACTGTATAGTGAAAATTGAAAATCGGGATTATTTTCTGCAGATTCCTACTATTTTACCCTGAGCAGACACTTATCTTGAAGGGTCTCAGGTTTGTCACTTGTAGAATGGGGAATATAAACCTAATAAGGGTCCCTTTCAGTTCTAAAGTTATATCAGTTGAAAATGCATGTGTCACTTAGGGAAACTGGCAGAGAACTGCCTCACTGAATAGCATACGGATGTTATAAAGTGTTTTTTTTTTTTTCCTTTCTGCTGACTGTTACTTTATTTACACTTTATTCAAATGGATTATTATGAAGTAAGTGTTGGCAGACTTTGTACCTTTTAAAAATGTATGTATTTGGTGTAATGTAAAAATATGGAATTTGTTAAGTATGATTTATTTCAATGTTAAGCATGAGAAAATATGCTCCAAAGGGTTAGATAGCTTGCCTAAATGGCAAGCTTGTATTTCAAGCAGAACTTTCTGAATCAAAAGACTCCAAGATGAACGCCCAACTTTCAAAAACTGTCTAACCAAAATAAATCCTAAGATTCACCTTCATACTAAAATTATTTAAAAATAGTTTATTTTAAATTAATATTCACTTAAAATGTATTTATCATACAATACTTTAAAGTGCCTGGGAAATGAACATATCCCAAGATCAAAGAACACCATTTTTCAAAACTTCAAAAATGTTATCAGTGACCTGAACAATTTTTAAAATTTTCATAGAGCCTATGAAAAATGTACTTGCAAATGGCTACTTTCCAACTAGGAATAGAATGGGGAGAGTATTTAGAAATAAATCACTGACATACTTTGTCCACTTTGCAATGTGAAAACGTTTACTCACAAACATGTTTTCTTCGATCTTGCAGTTGTTATTAATTGTGATTGGAGCTATAGCAGTTGTCGCAGTTTTACAACCCTACATCTTTGTTGCAACAGTGCCAGTGATAGTGGCTTTTATTATGTTGAGAGCATATTTCCTCCAAACCTCACAGCAACTCAAACAACTGGAATCTGAAGGTATGACAGTGAATGTGTGATATTCATCTTGGAAAAAAGCTACGAGAGCTATTTGAGATTCTTTATTGTTAATCTACTTTTCAAAAAAATTTCTGCTTTTAAACTTTCATATCATATAACAATAATTTTTTTCTACATGTGTATGTCTATAAAAGGAAATTGTATTACAAAGTACACATGGATTGTTTTTCTTAATTAACGGCCATGTGACTTCATTTTGGTTTTAAAATGGGTATATAGAATCTTACCACAGTTGGTGTACAGGACATTCATTTATAATAAACTTATATCAATTAAATTTAAAAAATGATAGTGCTGCTATTACTAAAGGTTTCTCTGGGCTCCCAAATGATACTTGACCAAATTTGTCCCTTTGACTTTTTGTCTTCAGATACCCTTCCTTCATGTATTGGCGCTGCCATTTCGTGTTCCCCCAAACTCTACTTGAGCTGTTAGGGAATCACATTTTGCAGTGACAGCCTTAGTGTTGGTGCATTTTCAGGCAATAATTTTTCAGTATATTTCTGCTTTGTAGGTTATTAGCTAAATCAAGTCACATAAACTTCCTTTTTTTTTTTTTTTTTTTTTGAGACGGAGTCTTGCTCTGTCGCCCGGGCTGGAGTGCAGTGGCCGGATCTCAGCTCACTGCAAGCTCCGCCTCCCGGATTCCCGCCATTCTCCTGCCTCAGCCTCCCGAGTAGCTGGGACTATAGGCGCCCGCCACCTCGCCCGGCTAGTTTTTTGTATTTTTTAGTAGAGACGGGGTTTCACCGTGTTAGCCAGGATGGTCTCGATCTCCTGACCTCGTGATTCGCCCGTCTCGGCCTCCCACAGTGCTGGGATTACAGGCTTGAGCCACCGCGCCCGGCCCACATAAACTTCCTTAATGTAGATACTTGAAAAAATTGTCTTAACATTTTTTTCAGTAATAATTAATTTAGAATTAGCCAGAAAATTCCCAGTGGTAGCCAAGAAAAAGGAATAAATATTGGTGGTGATTTTTTAAGTTCCCATCTCTGGTAGCCAAGTAAAAAAGGAGGGTAACTCATTAATACAATAACAAATCACATCTCTTCAAAGAATGGCACCAGTGTGAAAAAATCTTGTTAACCAATGACATTTGCGATATGATTACTCTAATTTAGTCTTTTTCAGGTACATCGTGTTATGAAATTACATTCTGTGTTTATGTTATTTGCAATGTTTTCTATGGAAATATTTCACAGGCAGGAGTCCAATTTTCACTCATCTTGTTACAAGCTTAAAAGGACTATGGACACTTCGTGCCTTCGGACGGCAGCCTTACTTTGAAACTCTGTTCCACAAAGCTCTGAATTTACATACTGCCAACTGGTTCTTGTACCTTTCAACACTGCGCTGGTTCCAAATGAGAATAGAAATGATTTTTGTCATCTTCTTCATTGCTGTTACCTTCATTTCCATTTTAACAACAGGTACTATGAACTGATTAATTTTAGCTAAGCATTTAGTCAAAACTTTGTCAATGAATAAAATGCTGCATTCTTATAGGTTATCAATTTTTGGTATCTTTAGAGTTTTTTTGGAGTTTAATAATTAACAGATTTGTTGGTTTATCATTGAACAAATGATTTATTTGAATTTCCATTGTTTTATTGTTGAACAAATAATTTACTTGAAGTTGGAGATATATATATATATATATATATATATAGTATTATCCCTGTTTTCACAGTTTTAAAAACCAAGGCACACAGATTGTCAGATAGCAATTCTGTGATTGAAGGGGAAAAAATGTCACCTCTTCATACTCATATTGATGAAGAGTCCTAGCTTCAAAATTAATAGATCTCTAAAGAAGGGAAATGAAGCATCTGCATTCACGCGCACACACACACACACACACACACACACACACAGTTCCGCTTGTCAGTAAGTGTTGGTTTTTAAATCTCTACTAGGTAAAATTTGTTACCTAATTGCGAATTTTGCACAAAGTAAAACTGTCACAGAAAAGAAACGAAGTGTCATGTTTTTCAAAAGAAAAAAAAAAAAGAAAAAGTGCCATGTTTTTTAAATACAAATGTTCTGGATTGATTTTAGGATCTTTAGTGAAAAACAAAGTATTTCATAATAAGTAAAATAAAAATCTATGTAGGTAAATTTGTTTTCTCTAATTTAAGAATTTGAATTTCTGAGTGTTTATGATAAGTGTTGAAGTAAGTTGTTTTATGTGACAGTGAATATTGGCAGAGTAAATGCCAAATCAATGCCAAATCTGGGGGATTATTTGATTGTAGGAACAGAATTCTGCTCAAACCAAAAGCAGGCATTTGTTGGAGTTACAGGAAGGCCTCAAGGAACACAGAGAAGGTGGTGCCATTTGACTCTTAAAGAAGCTGGAACAGGCACAAGAGAGTCAGCTGCTTCTTCTTGAGCCTGTATCTGTCCTGGGTCCATTCCTTTCTGTGACTGCTTCATTCCTTTCTTTCTCTAAAGACTGGTTTTCCTGATGTACCAGGGCTATGCCACATTGACTTTATGTAGTGTCTCTATTCTGGTCTCCTGAATTAACTGGCTTTCCTGGTGTACCAGAGCTATGCCACATTGACTTTATGTAGTGTCTCCATTCTGACCTCCTGAATCAACTGGTTTTCCTGGTGTACCAGGGCTATGCCACATTGACTTTATGTAGTGTCTCCATTCTGGCCTCCTGAATTAACTGGTTTTCCTGGTGTACCAGGCTATGCCACATTGACTTTATGTAGTGTCTCCATTCTGGCCTCCTGAATTAACTGGCTTTCCTGGTGTACCACGGCTATGCCACATTGACTTTATGTAGTGTCTCCATTCTGGCCTCCTGAATTAACTGGTTTTCCTGGTGTACCAGGGCTATGCCACATTGACTTTATGTAGTGTCTCCATTCTGGCCTCCTGAATTAACAGGAGAACTCCTCTGTACAATTGCAAAGTCCTGGAGAGAACAGAAAACCAGTTCCTTTTGGCTCAGGGGTCCACCTGCAGTCTACTCCACTGCTATGAGGATAGTGGGTTCGCCACCTTTGTTGTTCTCTCAGCTAGGGCAGTGGGAAATGACTCTATGCAAGGAATATACATGGGCAGGCAAATGTACTAATCCTCATCAGTACTGCAATTTTAGGCAACTTTAAAAAATTCTTTTAAGTTATTTGAAAATGGGATCAAAGAAGGCTGAATTACATAAATGAAGATTTGTTAACAATTAATTCAAACCAATATAACACATGCTATAACATGGTTGAGTGTGATTGAGTCTTGATTTATTAGGGGCAATAATTAAAACATTTAACAATCATTATCATACAGAACTTACCAATCAAATTAGATGCTCAGCCAGAGTGGATGTTGGTCACCCAGCTATTATTATCCCTGGCTCGACTGGTCTTCAGCTGTGTTAACTTGCAAACGTTAATTAGCTCTCTAAGCCCCTCATTTTCCTCAAGTGTAAATAGACACAATAATATTACCTATTCCATAGGTGTGGGTGAATAGTAAATGGGATGATTTGTCCAAAACACTTAGTATAGTGCCTGGCCCATGGTAAATACTAAATAAATGTTATCTGACTTATTATTATTAAAATTTTATCTTCTCATCTTGACCTTCAGAACAAGCAATATATTGGGGTCTAGATAAATCTAACCTATATGAAAATAATTTAGTATTACATACAGATATATGCTGTGTATATTATGCCTTCTGTTAGAGGAATTGCAGAAACAAAAATTTCAATTAATAATAAGATGCATTATTTCTCCCAACTGTAGAACCTTTTGACAATTTTATCATGCATTACAGGTGTAAGATCTCTCAATTGGGACTTGATAGTTTATAATAATTTAAGAACATTCCTCTTAGAGAATTTTTATGACCATAATACTGAATACTTATGAGTTTTAATTAGCGATCCTTTTTAGCCCTTAAACAAACATTTATTGTAATTAAACACTTAGGTATCATTCTTCCCAGGTGCACTAATCTTTTTTTTTCTTTTTTTCTTTTTTTACATAGAGGGTATTATTTTCTCTTTCCAAATGGCAGACCTGTTAGTTTTCTGACTGTCGGGTGAAGTTCTAAGTCCATTTACTTCCCAACAGAATGCAATTAGCAAATGTCCTCCTTGCAAAGGCACAGAGCACATCTAAACATCTAAACATGCAGATGCTGTTTGGGCACACTATTCCCCTGCTTTTGGTTTCTTTGTAGAGGAGCTCATCTGGATACAGGATCTCATTTCGCCATTGCCCATTCTAATATTTGTTACTGTTATTACTTAGAGAATAATAGTAGAAGAGACAAATATGGTACCTACCCAATACCAACAACACCTCCAACATCAGTAACATTTTTTAAAAAGGGCAACACTTTCCTAATATTCTATCACTCTTTGATTTAAAATCCTGGTTGAATACTTACTATATGCAGAACATTATTCTGTTGGTAAATGATGTGATGAACTGAGACTTAAAAATTGTTAAAATCAGCATAAAATTGAAATGTAAATTTAATAACATGAGGTTCATTTATGTCTTTTGTGCATCTATAGGAGAAGGAGAAGGAACAGTTGGTATTATCCTGACTTTAGCCATGAATATCATGAGTACATTGCAGTGGGCTGTAAACTCCAGCATAGATGTGGATAGCTTGGTAAGTCATTATCATCTTTTTAACTTTTATGAAAAAATTCAGACAAGTAAAAAAGTATGAATAATAGCATGAGGAAGAACTATATACCCTATATTGAACTTAACCAATAAAACATTACAGGTAAATTGAGGGTCACTCTGTATCTTTCATTAAATCCTTATCTCTTCTTTCCTTCTCAAAAATAGCCACTATGAAGATCTAATATTGCAGTGAGCATTCTTTGATCTGTTTCCTTGTTCAGGATTTTCTAGGACCAATACTTGGGAGTTGTACTACTGGGTCATAGAATTCACCCATGCTTAACTGAGTGGTGCCAAATTGTCCTCTGGTCTGTTGTACTGACATATATCCCCATCAAGAGAGTGCAAGAGTTCTCATAGCTACATATCTTCAACAACACTTGGTGTCTGATAGATGTGAAGTGATTACTAAAAATGTAGGGCATGTGGATACATAATTATTGGCTTTTGCTGTTCTCTTACATTAATTTCTTATTCATGTTGATTACTCATTTGTCACCTAGATTGTTTTTTCTTCCTTAATTAATTTGTAGGAATTTATGAGTTATGGATTGATTGTCAGCTCTATACATTTCAAACATAATCCCTCAGTCAGTGGCTTGGCTTATAGAGTCTTTTGATGAAAAGAAGCTTTTAAGTTTAATAAAGTTCAATTTATTGTCTTTTCCTTTATGTTTTATGCTTTTGATATCTTTATTAAGAATTCCTTCCTTATCTTGGGTTCTCAAATTTAGCAGCATAACATTTTTATACTATTATTTAAATTTTTTCACATCATTTAGTGATAGTGCCTTTCTTATTCCTGAAGTGTTTATCTTTGCCTTCTCTCTTTCTGCTTGATAAATATTGCCACACCTGTGTATACTTTATTAGTGTGTACAAAGATCACATTTTAGTTGTGTTATTTCTCTCATTTTGGTTTTCTAGAGTGCAGAGCCATTAATATTATAGTAATGTTTGTGTGCTAATACCATATCAGGGGCACAAATCCCATTGCAGCAGGACTGAGAAATTAAAGGAAATGATACACATTTACCCATTTTTATTAAAAAAAAAACCAAATGCATAATTTTCAATCAGACTATGTGGTTGGTCTGGATAGCTTCATCATTGAATTTTTAAAGTATTTTTGTGCTACTGTGTTTAAAATTATTCATTCAGCACTGCTTTTGTAGATGGTTTAGAAACCCAAGTTAAGAATGACTCTGCAACAATATTATTATACTCTTTTTAAAATTATGTTTTTTGCTTAAGTTTCTTTCCTTGTTCTCTGAGACAGTGTTCATGTTCCCAAACCACACACAGTTATTCAGCTATAAAATCTGTATGATCAACTCCTGTCAGAACAAACAGCATTATAAAAAATATCTCCAGGGAAAAGAAAATCCTTTTAATGCTCTCTTCTGGTCCCTGTATCTTCTTATTTTCTTTAAGCATTTTCATAACACATTGAGCTGTAATTTAATCAGAACATGATTTATACTAAAGTTGATTTCTTTACCTCTAACTTTTTTTTTTAGTTTGATCAGCTCTCTTTAGCTTCTGTAGTTCTGTCTTTAATTACATTCCAGTATGCTTTTGGAGTTGGGTCTCATAAATGTATAGAAATGTTTCTGTTGGAAAACAGCAGGAGAATATTAAATGAATATCGTGCTTACATCTATTTAATTCTTTGCCCAACCTTCTACAACTTTGACTTTACATTTAAGCTCCTCATGCACTTACATGTTTCTTTACCTAAAAACATCTTTTCACCATGGATGTATACAATTCCTTTCTCTTTGCTGTATTAATTTTCTTGGTTTACATAGTAGCCTCTACACATTGATGTCAAAACCTCTGTTTGGTGCATTTCTACTCTGCATGTTCAATCTCCATGAAAGTTTCTGTAAGGCATTTTTATTCCTCTAGTTTTTCACATGTGCATCCTGGCTTTGTGACCTGTGCTTTGATATTGTGCCTTTCATCTTGTGGCACTGAAGGATCTTTGCAAGGACCTATTATGTTATAATACAGTCTATGAAAAGTATCAATGTTTGCATTTGATCACATTTAAAAAATCACATTCTTTTGTTTGAATATCAAAGTGAATATGTGAGTTATTTCCCTGCCAAATAGCACAAGTAGGCTTTCCTGGATGTTTATGGGCATTTATCTGGTTATTGATTCCCATCATAGTGCTGTTACCCATGCCATTGCTAAACTTATACAGTAACTTTTTTTGTTTTCACCTTGGCATATGTTGAGAGTAGGAAATAGATATGACTATGCCCTCAAATTTTACGTTTATATGATGTTAATCCCAAAGGCCCTTGTGACTTCTGAAGTAAAAACTCAGTGTTGTCATTTTACTTACTGAGTTGTTAACTGAATTTAGCATTGAGTTTACAATGGAGTAAACAAGGTGTTTAGTTTGATGTATACTTCTAGTTTTTCAGAAAAAAAATGTTTATACTTGGAAAGAATAGTTTATTTACCCAACTGGCCTAGTTTAGACAGGAACACAAAGTCAAATGTCAACAGAACTCTGAAGTTATAAAAATGACAGTGTGGCTTTTTTTTTTTTAACCTTCCACCTGGTGCTTATGCCCAAGTGCCTAGCTTTCTGTAGCTCTCAACTAATAAAGGTAATGCTTTGGTAACATTTAACCTCAAGTTGCATTGTGTCTATGATCACATATCTCAAATATTAGTACACAAAACTGTACAACAACCTTTTTTATTAGATTTTCCTATGAAATTCCTTATTATATTCCCTAAGATAGCTTTTTCCCACCTTCTTCTCTCTTCTCAGGTGCTCGAATAATTCCAACGCCTGCACTTTCAGCCAGTGACTTTATTATCTTTTTTTAAAAACTTAAAAAAATTTTTTGATGCAACCAGAAAGAATTTTCTCGTTTCTCTCCACCTGTTGCACCAGCCTACTGCACCTCTCCTCATGTACCACCTTCTGCCGGTGTTCTTGCTCCTATATTCAGGAGCAAGTAATATGCAATACGTACCTCTTCGTGGGACCTTTCTCATTAGCATAAAAATACTTTCCCTTGATCTCCAGCTACTATCCCGTTTCTTTGACCTATATATAGCAAAATATCTGAGAAAGGACAACTTTCCATCTTTTCCTCAACCTACTTCCGTTTTTTTCTCAATCCACTTTCATTTCATTGTTTTCCTCAACCCATTCTTTCCACAACCTACTTCATTTTATTTCCATCAGCACCATAACTCAGGATCAACATCTTGCCAGAGCCAATTTCCTTGTCTCCATTAATAGCTCCAGCAGTATTTATGCCATGGACAAGTTCTTCTTGTGATACGTTCTCTCTTGCTTCCGTGACACTTCTCTCACTTCATTTTCCTTCTACCTCTCTGGCTTCTTCTTGGTCCCTTTTCCTGGCCCCTTCTCTCTTTCAGATCTCTAAACATCAACTATATCTCAGCCCTGTTCTACTGACACTCTCTAGCTGTTATTTTCTAAACCCATGCTTCAGAAACCGTCTCTTGATGAATCTTGGAAGGCCGAGGCAGGCGGATCACTTGAGGTCAGGAGTTTGAGACCAGCCTGGCCAACATGGTGAAACCCCATTTCTCCTAAAAATACAAAAATTACCTGGCCATGGTGGCATGCACCCAGCTACTAGAGAGGCTGAGGCACGAGAATTGCTTGAACCTGGGAGGTGGAGGTTGCAGTGAGCCGAGATCACACCACTGCACTCCAGCCTGCGCGATAGAGGAGACTCCATCACAAAGACACACACAAAGAAAATAAACCATCTCTTGATGAATCATGAATTTGTATCTCTAGTTTAGACCTCTATCCTGCTCTCTAAATGTGTATCCAACTATCATCTTGACGCCACCATATGTTCATAAAACACAATTATAGAGTGTCTTTCAGTAGGCTTGACATTTTAAGGCATGAGTTTCTGTTCAATATCTCCTTAAAATATACCCAGGGTCTCAGGAGACTATTAAAACAGGACAAAGCTTCTATTCTACTTACTAATGTGTCTGGCCTTATTTGGCAGGTTGGATAAAAAGTCATCTGAACATTGTCACTTTATGAATAATATAGTTTAATAGTTTGTGAATCACCCCTGTAATTTAATAAATAGTAAAATTATCAGAATCTAATTTAATAATTCCTGTTGGAACACCCCATGTTAGGGGATTTCCAGTTATTTCAATTGATATCTCAATGTTTTAAAAAGTATTTATTTCTATTAATAATTCACTCTTTATTTTGACATAAATTGTGGCTATCTATCTCTGTTCATTTCAATTGTATTTCTCATACCATTCTATAGATGGGGTGAAAAGAAAAGTGTTGATTTTTTAAAACTCCATACCTCAAATACTATATGAATTTATAGTTGTTATTGCTAAAGCAATTATCTTATATTTTTTCCTCCAAAACAAAGTTGTGTGCTGGTTTATTTTCTTTGGACTCATAAGATGCCTTCAATTTTTGGTAACATAAGTCTTCTCTTTCTCCTATTCTTAGCTATTTAAGTGTTATGTAACTTAAATAAGCACTTAAGATTTCTATCTGTATGAATAAATAAAGATTAAATAAATCAGATCTAGAAAGGGTGACAAGGTGATGCTTCAAACTGAACCACACCAAGCCATCTAGCGACTGATAAATTACTCACACTCATAGTCACATTGTTGGAAAGAAGCCATTGACAATTCAGTTTGTTTCAAGACTGTCTACCACATAATGGGCACAACTAAAAGACTACTTTTTGTCTTTTACTGTTTGTTTTGTTGATCAAGTGACTGATTGTACAATGACCAACAAGAAGTCTGATGTGTAGAGAAAAGGGGAACCTGGCTTTTCTGCCTTACTCCTGTTGCCTAATTCTGAGCATGTGAATATTATTCTGTTTCTTTAATTCTCCCAAAGAAGCAGCAGATAAACCATCCCTGTTTCTGTTAGCTGTCTACCCTGTTCAACTTTGTGTTTCTGACAACATAAGAAGAAGAAAGCCACCAGTGTGAGCAGGGAAGGCAATGAATCTGCAAGGCTTGTGGATAGATTTCTGTTAGTGAGGCTCTAGAAAATCTTCCAAGATTGATGCAATCTGAGAAGAGTTTTCTGTCAATAGAAACTCCAGAGGTTTCTCCGTTGTCCTTTTATTGTCTGTGTTTGTTTTGGGTTCCAGTAAAGATCAAGTGACTGATTGTATAATGACCAACAAGAAACCTGATGTGTGGAGAAAAGGGGTACCTGGCTTTTCTGCATTACTCCTGGTGCTTAATTTTCTTGTACTGAAAGTAGTTTTTGCTGTAAGAATCTGAGGGGAGGAGTCATTTCTTCAATTTTTTTTGGTCTCCTTTTAATGGTTTCTTGATCATGTCTATCTTTGTTTTTCTGTTTCCACAAGTCTTTGTGGTATATTTTCCCCTCATGACCTCTGTCTCAAGACTTCCTTCCATCCATCTCTTCTCAATGCATCCTGTAGAGTATCTGTGGTAAGAGCCCTGCATTCCATTCTGGCCTTGCTACATGTGGCCTTGGGCAAGTCCTAGACTCCTTGAGGGCCTTATTTTTCTCATTTGTAAAATGAAACAGTTTGGTGAGAAGTTTTCTAAGGTTCCTTCCAGCTTTGACAATCTCTCTCTTCTAGATCTTTTTCCTGTGAAAAATTTCAAATCTTGATTAGCGTGTAGGCGGGTATTATTCCACATCCTGACAGGAATCACATTTCTGCTACTATCCCTGAATGCTAGAGTCCATTGATTAAGTTATTCACTGCTGCAATTATCAGACCTGATCGAAGAACTCTGAACCAGTGTGTAACTAGAACTAACAAATGAAATGCCATTATGATGTTCTAGAGTCTTGAATTAGTAGAAGAGGTTTAACAAGAACCTTAAGAGATTGCTGGAATGTTAAAAACAAACAAACAAAAAAGGTTGAAAGGTTTAGAAAATTCACGGGGCTTTGTGCCTATCATTTTTCTTCCTGGGTTTAGATAATCTCATTTTTGCAATGAAGGAATGAATTAGATCACAAGTTCTCATCCTAGTAGCACATGCGGAATCTTCATAAAAACACAGAGTAGCCAGGTGTGGTGGCTCATGCCTATAATTCCAGCACTTTGGGAGGCTGGGGCAGGTGGATCACTTGAGAACAGGAGTTGAAGACCAGGCTGGCCAACATGGCAAAACCCTGTCTCTACTAAAAATACAAAAATTAGCCAGACACATGCCTCCCAGCTACCGGGCAGGCTGAGGCAAAAGAATCCATTGAACCCCGGAGATGGAGGTTGCAGTGAGCCAAGATAGCTCCACTGCACTCCAGCCTGGTGACAGAGTGAAACTCTGTCTCAAACAAAACAAAACAAAACAAAACAAAACAAAAACACAGACTACTCAGGGTCCACTAAAACCAGTAAAGTCAGTTCTCTTGGTAGGGGGCAGGGTGACTGAGTATGATGTTTGTCATTTTAAAAGTGCTCCAGGTGATTCTAGTGTGTATCAAGCAAGACTGGTGAACCACTAAACTACATGCTAAGACTCATTTTAGCTCTGATTTTCTGTGAGTCAAAGGCTAAGATAGTAAATATTTTCAGCTTTGTGGGCTGTGTTGTCTTTATGACAACTCAACTCAGTGTTTGTAGGGCAAAGCAGCTGTACATAATATGTAAACTAATGGGAGTAGCTACATGTGTCCTGTGGGTCATAGTTTTGCTGACCCCGGTCTATGTCATAGAATTTCCTTTTGAATTGATGGACCACCAGCAAATGACTTTTGTCCTATATCAATCAATGATACATACATAAATCTCTACAAGGCATGTAAAGGATGAGGCTTAGTGACAGAGTAATTTGGGGAAGATACAATATTGCAAAATTCTGATGTTTGGAGAAAAATCATATTAAAATAGTGAAAACTGTGAGAAGGTATTTTGATTTGTTGTTTTGGATTCCTCTTTTTGCAAATTCTTTTGAAATATTTTCAGCAGAAGCCACATAAATCCAATTGCATTCACCAAGCTAGACTGTAATTAAGCTCCAGAGTAAGTAATAGATGTGATGAGTGATGTCTGAGCTGTTACATGGAAGAGTAAGTTTGAGTCTTCATTTGCCCATTTACACACTTAGTACCATGTTTACCAAAGTTCTTAGTTATTGAAAATAGGCACCTGCATATTTTGAAACCTTGGTATTAACTTGGGATATGCCTTTTGTCATGTTGCAAATAGGTTTTGTTTCTGTTTTGTGAAGATCACCGTCTCTGTCACTTCTAATAGAAAAAGTGACACTGACTTCTCAAGTGATTTGACACAGGTTAAAATATGTAAACCGTTTCTGTAGAGAGCAAGCTGTAATAATATACTTAAGGGCTAGGTTTATAGTATAATATAAGTAACTCGTTTATGCTGTTAATAATTTATAGCAACATGGCACTTGACTGACTTTTTATGTGCTCTAGTCATGTAAGTAATAGATGTAGAAACGTAGACCAGAGTTTCAAGAACATGTTTTGGGCAGAGTCTGTTTTCTTGCTATTATCTCTTAGGTTTATGTTCATGGCCTAAAGATTATGCTAATGCATCTAACTTGGCTTTGGATGTCAGGTCTGTGTTAGCGAGTATTGAAAAGCATAGTTTTTGCCTACTGGGAAGGATTTATGATTTAAAAGCCCTAAATCTCCCCTTTTATATACTTCATACTTAAAAAATTTTTCCTGTGAAATGTGTGACTTTTTTACATTGTGCCTGTTTTCTAGATGACTCTCTTCATATTTATTTCTTGCAATCCTTCAATAACTATCAGTCATGAAGTCTCTTTATAGTGTTGCCAGCCAGATCTCAGGTGTGTGAAGTGCATTTTCTATTATGGCTTTTGGGGTATGATGACACATAGTTTGGGTGTTAATGCCTAATCTAGATGTGCTGGCTTCTGAACAATCAAAAGGATGAAAGGAAATAGAACAAATATTTTTGTGAGGGAGAGGAGTCTGGCTTCTTGACTTATTCTAGAAAAAGCCTGTAAGCCTCCTCTTCCCTCTTTGTCACACAAAGTGAAAAGGAAAGTCAAGAATTATTTTCTTCTTGGCTTAAATGCATCCTTTTTAAAGTAAGACTGAGATTAGGCTGTGAAACTATCTTTTTGTCAAGACTGTCATAATCCCAAAACACCTTGTTCTTCTAATGCTTAGGTTAGTTTGAACTTTGACCATTTTTATAAAGATAGTGAGGTCCAGTTTTAAGGACTGACCCCTTCTCAAGGGGCTCAGAAGAGGTTTTGGAGAATAATAAAATTAAATAATGAAACCAAGAATTTAAACCAGATGATGATCCTTAAGAAAAATTCTCATCAAATTTGGGCTAAACTCTAATGTACAGAGGTCTGCACAAATTATGTCACGTTTTCTTTCCCACAAATGAAGAATGGGGTTCATTGTGTCATTGGTTGGGTCTCATTTTGGCTTCATCTTCTATATCTCAAAGTCTAAGAAAAGTGCTCCTACCGAAGTGGGTGTTGGCTATCATGAGACTTTGCTGCTGGCAGGCCAGCTTGCTGCTCTAGACAGAGATATCCCTCGATCCTCCTTGGACAACTCTTTTCTGTGCACAGGAAACAGCAGGCTGGGGTTAAGGAATTTGCCAATCCAGTCATTCTGATAATTGTGGAATATGAATTTCTATCCAGCACAATCTAGGTAGCTAGCTACACAATGGCACAGTTTTTATGTATCAGGTGAAAATGTTTAGTAGACACTTTAAATGAGAGAAAAGGTTAAGTGAGGTTAAAAGCTCAATGAAAACAAATAGATGAGACTAAGAATAGTTCGATAGGTTGTAACTTCTGTCTAATCCAAATAGCAATGAACATTTTGAGGCTGAGGAGCTGAGGGGTAAAATTGCAGCCTGGACTACTTGCTAATGTAGACTTGTAGCACTGTTATTCTTACTGCACAGACACTACTTTCTGCATAGGAGATAGAATAATGAATTCATTCATTATTAACAAAGATTTATTAAGTGACTGCGTGGTACTAACCACTAGATGGGAAGGGATGTTTTGAACTGTCCATTGTTTGAATATAACAAGGAACACTTTGAACGAGGTTACTATAGTAGGTAGAATTGGTTTAACATGAAGCCTATGAGACATAAGCCACAGGTCCTCTCACGTGCAGGAACTCCTTTGAAGGCCCTGTACTTAATTTTATATGCATAATTTGGATTTGGATTCTTTTTTTTTTTTTTTAAGGAATTCCCCAAATTACTTAAGCTTCAGGCTCCACAAAACCTGGATCCATTCCTGGTAGCAGCTGTGAATCTTTGACTATGAAATTAAGTGAAATGTCTGTTCATATCCTTTGCCCACTTTTTGATGGGGTTGTTTGTTTTTTTCTTGTAAATTTGTTTGAGTTCTTTGTAGGTTCTGGATATTAGCCCTTTGTCAGATGGGGAGATTGCAAAAATTTTCTCCCATTCTGTAGGTTGCCTGTTCACTCTGATGGTAGTTTCTTTTGCTGTGTAGAAGCTCTTTAGTTTAATTAGATCCCATTTGTCAATTTTGGCTTTTGTTGCCATTGCTTTTGGTGTTTTAGACATGAAGTCCTTGCCCATGCCTATATCCTGAATGGTATTACCTAGGTTTTCTTCTAGGGTTTTTATGGTATTAGGTCTAACATTTAAGTCTCTAATCCATCTTGAATTAATTTTCCTATAAGGAGTAAGGAAAGGATCCAGTTTCAGCTTTCTACTTATGGCTTGCCAATTTTCCCAGCACCATTTATTAAATAGGGAATCCTTTCCCCATTTCTTCTTTTTCTCAGGTTTATCAAAGATCAGATGGCTGTAGATGTGTGGTATTATTTCTGAGGACTCTGTTCTGTTCCATTGGTCTATATCTCTGTTTTGGTACCAGCACCATGCTGTTTTGGTTACTGTAGCCTTGTAGTATAGTTTGAAGTCAGGTAGTGTGATGCCTCCAGCTTTGTTCTTTTGACTTAGGATTGTCTTGGAGATGTGGGTTCTTTTTTGGTTCCATATGAACTTTAAAGCAGTTTTTTCCAATTCTGTGAAGAAAATCATTGGTAGCTTAATGGGGATGGCATTGAATCTATAAATTACCTTGTGCAGTATGGCCATTTTCACGATATTGATTCTTCCTATCCATGAGCATGGTATGTTCTTCCATTTGTTTATGTCTTCTTTTATTTCACTGAGCAGTGGTTTGTAGTTCTCCTTGAAGAGGTCCTTTACATCCCTTGTAGGTTGGATTCCTAAGTATTTTATTCTCTTTGAAGCAATTGTGAATGGAAATTCATTCATGATTTGGCTCTCTGTTTGTCTGTTACTGGTGTATAAGAATGCTTGTGTTTACAGGCTCACTGCACTCATGGCAATAGATGCAAAAATCTAAAAATAACAAATCAAATTCAACAGTATATTTCAAGTATGCAAGGATAACTTAGTATTAGAAAAATCTATATTTTATTTCAATATATTAAAAGAGAAAAAGCATTATCATCTCAATGAATACATGAAAAGGATTTAATAAAATTCCCTCATTTGTGATTTTGAAAAATGTCTTAGTGAACCTTTAGATCACACCATATATGAAAATTAACTCAAGATGAAGACTTAAATGTAAGACCTGAAATCATAAAACTCCTAGTAGAAAACATAGGTTAAAATGTCCTTGACATTGGCCTTGGCAATCATTTTTGAGTATGACATCAATAGCACAGACAAAAAAGAATAAATAGACAACTGGAAATACATCAAACTTAGTGTTTGCACAGCAAAGGAAACAATCTATGAAATGAAAAGACAGCCATAGAATGGGAGAAAATATTTGGAAATCCTTTATCTGATAAGGGGTTAATATCCAAAGTATATAGTGAACTCACACAATTCAACAGCAAAAAAACTCATTTAAAAAATGGGCAAACAACCTGAACAGACTCTTTTTTAAAGATATGCAAATAGCAAACAGATATATGAAAAGATACTCAACATTAGTAGTCATCAGGGAAACGCAAATCAAAACCACAATGAGATGGCACAGCACATTGTTAGGATGACTATTACTCAAAATGACAAGAGATAACAAGTATTGGTGAGGGTGTGAAGAAAACCTCACCAATTTCTTCTGTATTGTTGTATACAAGGGATTGTACACAACATCTGTATACTGTTGGTGTACAAGGGATTGTAAACTGGTGTAGCCATTATGGAAAACAGTATGGAGTTCCTCAAAAACTTAAAAATGGAACTCCCATGTGACCCAGAAGTCCCTTGCAGGGTATACATCCAAAGGAAATAAAATCATTATGTCAAAGTGGTGTCTTTACCCTCTTGTTCACTGCAGCATTATTCGCAGCAGTCAAGGCATGGAAACAAACTAAGTGTCTGTCAATGGATGAATGGATACAGAAAATGTGGTATATGTACATAAAATACTGTTCAACCATAAAAGAGAAGGAATCTTGCCACATGAGATAAGAGGGATGAACCTGAAGGACATTATGCTAAGCAAAATGTCAGACATAGAAAGACAAACACTGTATGATCTCACTTATATACGAAATCTAAAAGAGGCTAACTCCTAGAAGTACAGACTAGAAAGGTGGTTGCCAGAGGCTGGGAGGTGGGGCAAATGAGGAGATGCTGGCCAAAGATTACAAACATTCAGTTATAAGATAAATAATTTGGGGACTCTAATATACAGCATGGAGGCTATTGTGAATAATACAGTTCTGTTTACTTGAAATTTGCTGAAAGTAGATCTCAAGTTTCCTCACCCCTGGCCACACACAAAGTGTAACTATGTATGGTGATGGATGTGTTGGTTAAAGTGATCATGGTAATCATTACACAATATATACAGATTTCAAATCATCATGTTGTACACCTTGAATATGTATGATTTTTATTTTTCAAGTATATCTCAAATAAACTAGAAAAAAATAAAAATATTGAAATAAAAAAAGAAATTAAGTATACAAGAAATAGGACTTTACTTTTTCTGTAATTGAGTTTATTTTCTATTTGAGCATGCATTCCACTGAGTGAAAGAAATAATATCATTGAATTTAGAGATATTGCTGGGTTCTAAGTAGAGTTTACAGAATGCCATGATATTAGGGATTAAGGAGTGTGTTGCCCTGTATCATCTTTTGTCTGTGCTGTCTCTGAGGCACAGATGTTCCTGTGTGACCTAGAGGGGCATGGTCCAGGTAGATGGAGTCTTTGTCCTTCTTGTTCTCACTGTGAGCGCGCCCTTGCTGCCTGTGAGGGGTCAAAAGATTCAAATCTGAAGCTATATCAAATCATCTGTGCATAGACATTCCAAGCAACCAAGTTCACTCTACTGCTGCCACACCATGCAAGGCACAGGAAGCTTCACTATGGCATGAGTATTTCCTGGGCTTTGCCTTGGAATTCAGGCACAGGCCTCCTTTGTTCTAAAATTCCCCACATCTACTTGAGGATAAAGCCAGGATTTCATTGCAAGGCAGAACTTTTCTTAGAAGACCTGGTATCTAAACCCTTTTGTTATCCCCACTTATGGAGTGAGGAGAGTGACTGCTTCTAATCCATCATAATTTTGTCCATGGCTACTGTTTTTGCATGAACACTATGTTTTGAGTCCTTAGGCTTTGGCTTTTGGCACTTAAAGGCCAATATTCACATGGCTCAAAATTTTCAAATGATCAATATCTGACTTGAGTTTCAAAAGCCAGTTTTTGAAACTTAAATGACCAGAATTGATTTGTTCTGCTCTGGTCCTGATGTGGCCTCTCCTTCCAGAGATACTGGAGGTGGAATAATCAAGCTGGAAAGCCCGCGACTACAAGGAATTGGTTAGTAATTCATAATGTTATCTGTCCACATCTATTCAGTAATGACATCTCAGTGGATGCACAACTGACCGTGGTGAAAGTGTTTGCACAAGCCACTTTCTCTTCCTGTCAGAAAATGTTCTCACCCACTGAATTGAATGACTATCTGATCATATGCTGTGAATGAGTGCCCCGTCTTAAGATTAAATCACGTGTTCTTGGCTAGGCATATTTGTCCATGCTGTGGGGAGCTATAATAGTCTGTCTTAGAGTCACATTAAGCAGCTAGACTGTAAGAAAGACAATGAGTTGGAAAGTTACGTTTTCTAAATTTGATTGATACATTCCATTTGTCACATTTCACATTAGAAGTTGTGGATTCACCCTCTATGAGCTTCACTAATGCAGAATGTAATTTGCAATGCTCAAACACAAGTCCTAAACAGAAAACATTGTGTGTTACATTCCAGTGCAGCCAAAATAGTGGTTTTGAAAGTCCTTATTTTCTAATAATACTATGTGTAATTTTGAGTCATTTAATAGCTACAGTTAAATGTTTTATTGATTGGAAGTATTGAAATGTGAAGGATTTTTGTTATATAGTGTCTTTCCTATTTTGCTTAATAAAAAATAAGTTTAGACAGACTGGATTAAGAAAATGTGGCACATATACACCATGGAATACTATGCAGCCATAAAAAAGGATGAGTTTGCGTCCTTTGTAGGGACATGGATGCAGCTGGAATCCATCATTCTTAGCAAACTATCACAAGAAGAGAAAACCAAACACCGCATGTTCTCACTCATAGGTGGGAACTGAACAATGAGATCACTTGGACTCGGGAAGGGGAACATCACACACTGGGGCCTATCATGGGGAGGGGGGAGGAGGGAGGGATTGCATTGGGGAGTTATACATGATATAAACGTCATGCACATGTACCCTAGAACTTAAAGTATAATAAAAAAAATATATATATATATATAAAAAAAAAAAAAAGAATTGTGTATAGAATTAACATGCAAAAACATCAAGTCTCAACTTTATACAGTTAATCTACATTCGTGTATACCCTTCAATTATTTCAAGAGAGGGATACTATTCTTATGCAGGATAAATACAATGAGATATTTTAAATGCATTGTAACTGTATCTCTGGCGGTTTCATCTCAATAGTAGTTGTAATTTTAATTTATCTCCCAGACCTTATTATAAACTAGCAGCTCTCTATGACAATTAATGACAGTGTAACAGTGTATTTTAATCCAAAGTTAATCAAGAATGACTGAGTTAAGACTTAGCTACCCCTAAAAGTAACTCATAAATCAGAATTTAAAATATTACATGTGGAACAATCATGACTATATGCCTTTTACTTCCTCTACTATTATTTAGAGTGTGGGCTTTGGATCCTTTTCACTTCCATTAATAGTGGGCTTGACTTCAGAGGATTATTTTCTTGAATCTTGAATAATTGCTGAACAGCAATTGAAGATATATTCAAGATGAAGGAAACTGAAGCCCAGAATCACTAGAATGAAAAAAGAACTTCCCAAACAGTGCAGGCTTGATCAATGGCATGTGAAAACAGGCAATACAGTTAAAGTTGCTAAGATGGAATTTTAATGTTCAATTAAGGATCTGTCTAAACTCCTCTGCTTTATCCACTAATCATTCCATATTAAAGATGAAGAGTTTTTCCCATTTCAGCTTTTGATAATGAAAAATAGAAATAATAGAAGCAAATGCACTTTTGCACACATTTTTCCCAAAAAGAATAATTTTTAAAGTCTAAACATTTGGTATAAATAAGATGATATGTTAATATTGTAAAGGAAAGCTCATTAAACTTTTGACTGAATAAAGCCAGCATCAATAATTACTAGTAAGACTAAAAATAAGAGTAAAATTGTGTCTAGTCAGCTACTAATACCTGGGAAGGATTGAGTCACAGGATCAAAGATGATATCTTTTAAAAATAGAAGTTGAGTGAATTCAAAGTCTTCAAATTCATTCTTTTTATTCATTTATATTTATTTACTCACTAGTATATTCATTCCTTTATTCATTTATTGTTCAAATATTTATTGGGTACTTATTGTATGCCATGTTGCTTTAAAAATCATATTCCAAATTCCAATAAGTCATAATTATTCAAAGAAGTATGTTTTTTTAAAAAAAGGAACACCTTTAAAAATTGAGTCATTTTATTTCTGAATGCATTAAAGATAAACTTTATTAAATGTTACATGAATAGATTTATAAAGCAGATAAATATTTAACTTCAAATATAACCCTTATATGCAATTACATTTTCCTTAGCACTAAAAATGAGTATTTAAGTAATTTAGATTAAAAGTGTAATTATTTAACTGCAGATATTTGCCAATTACTTAAATTGTTTGAAGATTATAGCGAAGTTGTTTAAAATTGTCTAATCATCAAGAGTTCACTTAACCACCTGGTTGACACATAAAATTATAGTTAGTTACTAAGGTAGTTCGAGAGAGAGAAGAATCTTCAGTAGTGATTTTGAGGTGTGGTACATTTTATTATAATATACCGGTTACATAGCATTGTGCAGTGCTGCTCATAGAAATAAATTTTCTCTTTGACGTCATCTATTCCCTTGAGAATAGTTTGGCTATTTATGTGTGGCTTACATAACTGAGAATTAGGTGATCACAAAAATAAACAGGCCTATACAGAGCCCATTTATATAAGTCCTGGTTATTTCTCTTCAGTTAAGCTTTTAATTATATCCAATTATTTCCTGTTAGTTCATTGAAAAGCCCGACAAATAACCAAGTGACAAGTAGCAAGTGTCGCATTTTACAAGTTATTTTTTAGGAAACATCAAACTAATTATGAAATTGTCTGCCATTCTTAAAAACAAAAATGTTGTTATTTTTATTTCAGATGCGATCTGTGAGCCGAGTCTTTAAGTTCATTGACATGCCAACAGAAGAAGGTAAACCTACCAGGTCAACCAAACCATACAGGAATGGCCAACTCTTGAAAGTTATGATTATTGAGAATTCACACGCGAAGAAAGATGACATCTGGCCCTCGGGGGGCCAAATGACCGTCAAAGATCTCACAGCAAAATACACAGAAGGTGGAAATCCCATATTAGAGAACATTTCCTTCTCAATAAGTCCTGGCCAGAGGGTGAGATTTGAACACTGCTTGCTTTGTTAGACTTGTGTTCAGTAAGTGAATCCCAGTAGCCTGAAGCAATGTGTTAGTAGAATCTATTTGTAACATTATTATTGTAGAGCAGAATCAATGTTGAACATACATGTTTTATTATATGGAATCATTATTTTTAATATGAAATTTAATTTGCAGAGTCCTGAATCTATATAATGGGTTTATTTTAAATGTGATTGTTCTTGCAGAATATCTAATTAATTGCTAGGTTAATAACTAAAGAAGCCATTAAATAAATCAAAAGTATAACATGTTTTAGATTTTCTGTCTTGAAAATACCTTCCAATAATATCTTATTGCTGACCCCATCTGTTGTCTTAAATTTTATCTAAGTTCTGTTCTGCCAAACAAGTGATACTTTTTTTCTAGCTTTTTTCAGTTTGTTTTGTTTTTCTTTGAAGTTTTAACTGAGATATAGATTATTTTTCCTTGTTATTTACTATATTTATTAAGCATGAGTAATTGGCATTATTTTGAAATCCTTCTTATGGATCCTAGCACTGGGCTGAACACATAGAAGGAACTTAATATATACTAATTTCTGGAATTGATTCTTGGAGACAGGGATGATCATTATCCATATACTTCAGGCTCCATAAATATAGTTCTTAATTGTCTTCAAATCCCTAATTCTGGACTGCTCTATAAATTTAGGCAAGGGTATTATGTATTTTGATTGATTTTCTTTTTTTACTTAGATAAAATAAAAGGGAGCTGAAAACTGAATTGAAAACTGAATTTTAAAACGTTATCTCTCTGTGGTTAATTGCAAACACAGATACAAAAATATAGAGAGAAATACAGTTAGTAAAGATATTAGGCCACCGTTACTAACACTGCCATAGAAACAGTTTTGCTCATGAGTTGCAGAATATATGAGTTTGATTTTGCCCATGGATTTTAGAACTTTTAGAATACCATAGGTAGCTGAAAGTGTTTTTTCCTGGGGTCACCAAGATGAATGCCAAAAGTGATATGATTATTATAAACAATAGCAAGAATAGGTTGGTATAAACCTGGTAGAAAGCCTAATAAATTGACTTCTCTCCTCCTGACATCCTGCCACCCCTTTGCTTTGCTGATGCTCATTTGTCCACTAAATTAAATTCAAGCAGGCCCTAGTAAAGCAATAGAATTTGTGGAGTCCTCATTAATATAGGAAGTTTCCCTGATGTGAGATTAGTAATTTGAGATGTAGCAAAATGAGAAAGAAGTAATATGCTCAGGTATTTCATTTTCTCTGAACCTGTATATACAAAATAGGCCATGTGTGTTCAGTAACTATTCACTGCAAGGCACTGTCTAGGTACTTTGGGGGAATTGAAAATCACTCGCATAAGGCTATGGATTGTGCCATTTGTCAAAAGACAAAATGACAACAAATTTAGTTTAAAGATCTCAGTCAGCTTTATTTTCTACTCTAGATTTGGGCAATCCCTCATTTCACAAATTGGAATAAGTGTTCCAGTAAGTTGAGCAAAGGAGCTTGACTTTATAGACCCAAAAACAGGGCCAAACGAAGCAGAAACAAAGAACAAAAAGAGAATTGGTCATTTCAAAGTTACTTTTCTTGAAAGGTGGGGACAAGGAGACAGAATAATAGGAAAGTCACTGATTGGTTAACATTGCATTAATAATTAAAACAGAGGGAACTTTAAGATTGAAGTTTGAAACTGACCTGTTTGGGAAATCAGGCTGTCTTCTTTGTTGATTTCTTGGAAGGCCAGATAACAACTCAGTTTTGCTTTGGTGAACATGGGTGATTACATTTTTCCTTTTAGTCTGGTCTGTTGAGGCCTCGTGAGAGAGCTTAATCTAAAACAATGACTTCCTGTAATTTTTGTTTGGCACATCCAAAGAGGGACTCTAATATTTATTGAGAGCTCATCATTTCCTAAGCACTGTTTAAACACTTTTACTTGCTGTTACATTTGATCTCATTATAACCCTAAAGGCAGATATGATTGCTTTTATTTTCCACAATGGAGGAAACTGCGGTTCAATTAAGTGAGTAAAGAAGCAGGGATCTTAAACCCAAATCTGTCTGAGTTCAAAGTGCTTTTTCACCAGATACCATTGCTCCTCTTTAAAGAAGGTGGAAGAACAGAAAACATGGGGCAGGGAAAGAAAGTTTCTGTCCCAGGAGATGATAATCTAAAAGGGGAAACGTAAGATCCACTGAAACCTGAGGCAGATTTATTGTGACAATAACAAAGCTTAAGTTTCACAGACCTTCATTTGCCTGAGCCAACTTCGAAGGCCCTGTATCTAATTTTGTATTTATAATTCTATAATCTTTATTATTGAAAAGAGCCCTCCCTCCAAATTTACAAGCCTTGGGCCCCAAAAATCCTTGAAATGTCCTTGAATAAGAGATATCCAGGTAAATGCTATGGGAATTCAGAGGAGGAAGCAGTTAGTATCAGTTGGCGGACAGTTAGGCTATTAAGGGAAGGTTTTATACAGGAAGTGGCATTTAGAATGAATTTTTTGAGAATTGAGCTGTGTTTTTGAACAAGTAAAGGTGGTGTTGCAGAATTTTGCTCCTTAGTTCAACTAAAAACCCGGGTTCTTTTCACATGATCAGGAAAATATAGGCACACAGATACATTGAAGCATGAGTAGAGTAGGATTTTATTGGGCGAAAAGGAAAAAAAGGAAAAAAAACTCAGCAAACCGAGATGGAGTCTTGCTCACAGATTGAATCCCAGGCCACTACACAGGAACTGAAGAGATCAGCCTCTCCCCTGCATAAGGTGCAAATTCCCCATGGCTCCACCCACTTCCCCTCGGTGTGCTTGTGAGACTCCAGTCCACACGCCCAGACAAGCCCTGGGCAGGTTCCCTCATCTGCGCAAAAGCATCTGATATAAACACTTATGGGGTCGGTTAGAGATTCTCTGGGACCCTTTTTAAAATCTGCCTAGGCATTTGGCTGTCTCAGTGGGTGGGAAAGTGTGCTCCAGGCAAAGGCATGCACAGAAAACAGTGACTGGTTCAATCAGGTTGGGGGATGCCAAAGGAAGCAATGGGAGACAAGATTGGAGCAAGATATATAAGAGACTATGGATCTTTTTTTTTTTTTAATCTATATAAATATAGAGACAGGATCTCACTATGTTGCCCAGGCTGGTCTCAAACTCCTGGCCTCAAGTAATCCTCCTGCCTCATCCTACCAAAGTGCTAGGATTTACAGGCATGAGGCACTGTGCCCAACCTCCAATTTTGGATTTTGAGAGCTAAAGCAATACAGTTGAAAACTCAGATGATCCAGGTAGATTTTGCTATTAGGTGCTATTTGGTTCCTGGTATAGAGCTAAAACCCTTGCTATTTCCTAAGTGATAAGAGCTACAGGAGCATCTTTTGTTATATGTTCCCCACCCCCTAGTTCCTGAAATAGCTCTAGAGCAATAAAAGTGAATAACTTCCTTTGTTATTCATAACAAGCCCCTATCAACTATACCCCAGTTTCTATTTATGAGGTGGCTTTTGGGAAGTCCCTAAAGACAGGAGTGGGGAAGTGCTGGTTGCCAGGAGGGTGGGTTGAAACTTTCAGCTTCACCCCTTGACCTCCAGGGAGGGATGAGTGGCTGAAAATTGTGTACAATCAACAATGGCCAGTGATTTAATCAACCTTGCCTATGTAATGAAGTCACCTGATAAGCCTTAACTGGAAGTTTTTTTTGGAGAGCCTCCAGGCTGGTGAAGACATTGAGGTGCACAGAAGGTGGTATTCCAGAGAGAGCACAGAAGCTCTGCTCCCCTTCCCACATACCTTTTGCTATGCGTCTCTCCCATCTGGCTGTTCTTGAGTGGTATCCATTTATAATAAACTGGTAACCTAGTAAGTAAACTGTTTCCCTGAGTTCTGTGAGCCATTCTAGCAAATTAGCAAACCTAAAGAGTTCATGGATATGTGCAATTTACAGATGCGCCGTCAGAAGCACAGGTGACAATCTGGGCTTGCCATTGGCATTTGAAGTGTGTTGGGAGGCAGTCTTAAGGGAATGAGCCCTTATCCTGTGGGGTCTATGCTAATAACAGACAGTTGTTAGCATTGCTTGGTGTCGAAAACCCACATTGTTGGTGTCAGAATTATTGTGAGTAGGATAGGTAAAACAGTTTGTTTTCTTTTTTTTTAGTGGTCTTTGGTCATCTTCAAGAGCAGGGCTTCTCAAAGGGTGGTCCTTCGACCAGCATCATCTGTACCACATAAGAACGTATGAGAAATGTTCATTCTTGGGCCCCCAACAAAGAATTAAAAATTCTGAGGGTGTGAACAGGGGTCTGAGTTTCAGCACAACTTCCAGACCGTGCTGATGCATTCTTGCCCAAGCATGAAAGCCCTTGTTTAAGAAGGCCATTAGGGCCGGGTGTGGTGGCTCATGCTTGTAATCGAGCACTTAGAGAGGACAGTGGGAGGATCACTTGAGCCCAGGAGTTCTAGACAAGCCTGGGCAACATGGCAAAATGCTGTCTCCACAAAAATTACAAAAATTAGATGGGTGTGGTAGTATGTGCCTGTAGGCCCAGCTACTTAGGTGACTGAGGCAGGAGGATCACTTGAGCCCAGGAGATTAAGGCTGCAGTGAGCTGTGATGGCACCACTACAGCCTGGATGACAGAATGAGACACTGTCTCAAAACAAAAAACAAAAGGAAGAAAAATGAAAAATAAAGCCATTACGTAAAAAAGGAGTGATGGTAAAAGACTAGTTGCAAAAGGTAGGGAAATGGGTGGTTACTGAAATAAGAAGCTATGTAGAACACCAGTGTTGGTGGTAGGAAGTAGAAAGCAAGAGCACTGGTCTGTGGGGGAATGGTCATAGCAAATGCAATATGGAGGCATTTGCCTCTGCACTGAGGAGAAAACTATCTTCTCCAAGATAGGAGGAAAGGAGATAAGTGGAGTTAAAGAGAACCTTTGAGCACAGAGTTGGGAAACTGAAGGTATTTGTGTTGTGCTGCCTCAATCTTTTAATTGAACTATAAAACTTGAGTAGTTTCAGTTATCTGATTTTTTTCTTCTCTTTTGATACTGTGTTGGCTATTCTGGGTCTTTTGTCTCTCTTTATGTACTTAAGAATCAGTTTGCCAATGTATGCAAAATAACTGGCTGGGATTTTGATTGTGATTAGCTTGAATCTATAAATGGATTTGGGAAGGACTGACATCTTGACAATGTTGAAGCTTCCTATCCATCATCATGAAATATTTCTCCATTTATTTGATTATTTGATTTCTTTTATCAGAATTTCGTTTTCCTCATATAGTCTTTTTTACATATTTTGTTATATTTTGTTCAAGTATTTCATTTTTGAGGAATGCCACTGTAAATGGTATTGTGATTTTAATTTCAAATACCAATTTTTCATTGCTGTTATATAGGAAAATGATTGATTTTTTTGCATATTAGCCTTATATCTTTCAACTTTGCTATAATCAATTATTGATAGTTTCAAGGATTTTTTGTCAACTGTTTTAAATTCTCTACATAGATGATCATCATCTGAACTTAGTTTTATTTCTTCCTTCCCAATCTGTGTATCTTTTATCTACTTTTCTTATTTCATTAGCTAGGACTTCCAATATGATGTTAAAGTAGTGGTGAGAGGGGATATCTTGGTCTTGTTCTTGATCTTAGTGGGAAAACTTCAAGTTTCTTATTAAGTATGATTTTAGCTGTAGGGTTTTCATAGAAGTTTTCTTTCTAAAGTTGAAGAAGTCTACTTCTATTTTTAATTCACTGATTTTTTACAAAATAATCAGGAATGAGTGTTAAATTTTGGGAAATGCTTTTCTACATCTATTGGTTTGAGCACTTTATTTTTCTTTAGCCTGTTGATGAGAAGTACATTAATTGATTTTTGAATGCTGAATCAACCTTGTATACCTGGGATTAATCCCATTTGGTTGTGGTATATAATTATTTGTATACATGTTGAATTCAATTTGCCAATACTTTTCGAGAATTTTTGCATTGGTGTTCATGAAAAAATATTGGTGTGTAGTTTTTTTGTGACGTCTTTATCTGCTTATGGTTTTAAGGTAATGCTGTCCTCATAGAATGAGTTAGGAAGTATTTCCTCTGCTTTTACATTTGAGAAGGGATTGCAGATAATTGGTAAAATTTCTACTTTAAATATTTTTGTGGAATTCACCAGTGAACCCATCTGGACCTGGTGCTTTCTGTTTTGGAAGGTCATTAATTATTTTAAAATAGATATAGGACTATTCAGATTACCTATTTTTTCTCATGTGAGTTTTAGCAGATTGTCTTTCAAGGAATTAGTCTATGTCATTTAGGTTATCAAATTTGTTGACATAGAGTTATTCATAGTATTCTTTTATTATCCTTTTAATGTTCAAGGGATCTGTTGTGATGTCCCCTTTTTCATTTTATTGATATTAGCAATTTGTGTCACATCTTTTTTTTTATTGTTAGCCAAGCTAGAGATATCTCTATTTTTCATGTTTTTGATGAATCAACTTTTTGTTTTATTGATTTTCTCTGTTGATTTCGTGATTTCAATTTAATGCTTTTTTATTATGCTTATATTTGATTTAATTTGATCTTTTGCTAGTTATCCAAGGTGGAAGCTTATATTATTGATTTAAGATCCCTTTGCATTCTTATACATTCAATGATGTAAATTTCCCTCTAAGCACTGCTTTGTCTGCATCTCACAAATATTCATGAATTGTATTTTCATGTTAATTTAGTTTGAAATATTTTTAAATTTCTCTTGATATTTCTCTTTTGACCCATGTGTTACTTAGAAGTGTGTTGTTTAATCACCATTTTAAAAAATTCTCTAGCTATCTTTCTGTTATTGATTTCTAGTTTAATTCCATTGTGGTCTGAGAACACATATTGTATAATTTTAATTTTTATAAAATTTGTTAAGTGTGATTTTTGGCCTAGAATGTGATCTATCTTGGTGAATGTTCCGTGTAAGCTTTGGAAGACTGTGTATTCTACTATTTTTGAATGAGGTAGTCTATAGACATCCATTACGTCCAGTTGATTGATGGTGCTGTTGAATTCAACTATGTCCTTACTGATTTTCCACCTTTTGGATCTGTCCATTCTTTGTAGAGGGACACTGAAGTCTCCAACTCTAGTAGTGAATATTCTATTTCTTGTTACAGTTTTACCAACTTTTGCTTCGTGTCTTTTGATACTTGTTGCTAGAGACATACACATGAAAAATTGGTATGTCTTTTGGAGAGTGACCCATTTATCCTCGTATAATGCCCGTGATTATTTCCTTGCTCTGATGTCTGTTCTCTCTGAAAGAAATAGAGTCTCCCACTGTCTCTTTTGGTTGGTGTTAAAATTACTTAACTTTCTTCGTCCCCTTACTTTTAGTTTGTTGTTTTAAATTTAAAGTGGGTTTCTTGTAGACAACAAATAGTTCAGACTTGTTTTTTGATCCACTCTGACAATCTTTGTCTTTTAATTGGAATACTTGGACTATTGATATTTTAAGTGATTATTGATATAGTTAGATAAACATCTACCATATTTATTACTGTTTTCTGTCTGTTACATTATTTGTTCTTTGTTCATATTTTTATTGTCTACTCTTTTTCTTTCCATTGTGGTTTTAACTGAGCATTTTATATGTTTCCACTTTTTTTTTTTATTATTATACTTTAAGTTCTAGGGTACATGTGCACAATGTACAGGTTTGTTACATATATATACTTGTGCCATGTTGGTGTGCTGCACCTATCAACTCGTCAGCACCCATCAACTCATCATTTATATCAGGTATAACTCCCAATGCACTCCCTCCCCCCTCCGCCCTCCCCATAGTAGGCCCTGGTGTGTGATGTTTCCCTTCCTGAGTCCAAGTGATCTCATTGTTCAGTTCCCACCTATGAGTGAGAACATGCGGTGTTTGGTTTTCTGTTCTTGCGATAGTTTGCTGAGAATGATGGATTCCAGCTGCATCCATGTCCCTACAAAGGACACAAACTCATCCTTTTTTATGGCTGCATAGTATTCCATGGTGTATATGTGCCACATTTTCTTAATCCAGTCTGTCACTGATGGACATTCGGGTTGATTCCAAGTCTTTGCTATTGTGAATAGTGCCGCAATGAACATACGTGTGCATGTGTCTTTATAGCAGCATGATTTATAATCCTTTGGGTATATACCCAGTAATGGGATGGCTGGGTCATATCGTGAAAATGGCCATACTGCCCAAGGTAATTTATAGATTCAATGCCATCCCCATTAAGCTACCAATGATTTTCTTCACAGAATTGGAAAAAACTGCTTTAAAGTTCATATGGAACCAAAAAAGAACCCACATCTCCAAGACAATCCTAAGTCAAAAGAACAAAGCTGGAGGCATCACACTACCTGACTTCAAACTATACTACAAGGCTACAGTAACCAAAACAGCATGGTGCTGGTACCAAAACAGAGATATAGACCAATGGAACAGAACAGAGTCCTCAGAAATAATACCACACATCTACAGCCATCTGATCTTTGATAAACCTGAGAAAAAGAAGAAATGGGGAAAGGATTCCCTATTTAATAAATGGTGCTGGGAAAATTGGCAAGCCATAAGTAGAAAGCTGAAACTGGATCCTTTCCTTACTCCTTATAGGAAAATTAATTCAAGATGGATTAGAGACTTAAATGTTAGACCTAATACCATAAAAACCCTAGAAGAAAACCTAGGTAATACCATTCAGGGCATAGGCATGGGAAAGGACTTCATGTCCACTTTCTTAGCATAGTAAATCTTCTTTAAAAAAACTTTCAGTGGTTGCCCCTAGAGTTTGCAATTTACATTTACAGCTAATCTAAGTCCATTTTCAAATAATACTAAATAATTTCAAGTGTAGTGCAAGTACCTTTTAATAATAAAACACTCCCAGTTCCACCTTCCAGTCTCTTGTATTGTAGCTATTATTTAGTTCACTTACATATATGTATATACCTAGGTATACACATTATCATATTTATGATTGAATATATTGATGAAATTTTTTTTGAAAAAAACTGTTATCTGTTAAATCAATTAAGAGTAAGAAAAATAGAAGTTCTAATTTTATAAAATGAAATACCTTCATTTATTTATTCTCTAATACACTTTCTTTCTTTATGTAGATCCAAGTTTCTGACCTGTATAATTTTCCTTTTCTCTCTTCAACTTCTTTTAATATTTCTTACCAGCCAGACCTACTGGCAACAATTTTCTGCAATTTTTGTTTGTTTGATAGAGACTTTATTTCTTCTTGACTTTTGAAGAATAATTCCACAGGGCACAGAACTCTAGATTGGTGATTTTCTTCCTCTCAAACTCTTAAACAGTTCATTCCACTGTCTTCTTGATTGCATTGCTTCTGAGAAGTTAGGTATAATTCTTATCTTTGCTTTTCTATAGGCAAGATGTTTTTTCCTGTGGCATCTATCAAGATTTTTTTTTTTTTATGAACGTGATATGCCTTTCTTTTTGAACATGATATGCCTATGTGTCGGTTTTTTTTTTTTTTGGGGGGGGGGCATTATTCTGCTTGGTTTTTCTCTGAGTTTCTTGGATATGTGGTATGGTATCTGATACTGATTTGGAAAAATTCTCAGTCGTTATTGCTTCTGTCCTTTTTTTCCCTTTATTCTCCTTCTGGTATTCCCGGTACATGTATGTTACACTTTTTGTAGTCATCCTGCTGTTTTGGATATTGTTTTTTCAGTTTTTTTTTTTCTTTTGCATTTCAGTGTTGGAAGTTTCTATTGACATATTCTCAAGCTCAGAGATTCTTTCCTCAGCTGTGTTCGGTCTACCAATGAGTCCATCAAGGGCATTTTACATTTTTATTACAGAACTTTTGACCTATAGAATTTCTTTTGATTCTGTCTTTGAATCTCCATTTCTCTTCTGCTTTTCATCTGTTCTTGCATATTGCCTATATTTTCCATGAAAACCTTTAGCTTGTTTTTTTGTTGTTGTTGTTGTTTTTGAGATGGAGTCTCACTGTTGCCTAGGCTGGAGTGCAGTGGTTTGATCTTGGCTCACTGCAACCTCTGCCTCCTGGGTTCAAGTGATTCCCCTGCCTCAGCCTCCCAAGTAGCTGGGAGTACAGGTGCCTGCCACCATTCCTGGGTAATTTGTGTATTTTTAGTAGAGATGGGGTTTCATCATGTTGGCCAGGCTGGTCTCAAACTCTTAACCTCAAGTGGTCTGCGCACTTCAGCCTTCCAAAGTGCTAGGATTATAGGTGCGAGCCACCATGCCCAGCCTTTAGCATGTTAATCATAGTTGTTTTAATTTCCTGATCTGTTAATTCCAACATCCCCGTCATATCTGACTGTGGTTCTGATGCTTGCTCTGTGTTTTCAAACTGTGGCTTTAGTAATGTAGTGGTAGGTGTAGCAGAGGGTGAGGGAAGTATTCTGTAGTCCTATGATTAGGTTTTAGTCTTTTAGTGAGCCTGTGCCCCTGCAGCTTAGAAGCACTTGTAAAGTGTTTTTTTCACCCCTTTTGGTGGGACATAGTGACTATTGTGAGAGGGAGTTGGAGTTAAGTATTTTCCTTCCCCCAGGTCAGTTAGGCTCTGAAAAAAAACCCTGAGAGGTTATGCATGGTAAAATAGTCTCTTTTGAGGACAGGTCTTGTTATAAGAATAGAATGCTCTGGGGCAAGGCACAGTGGCTCACGCCTGTAATCCCAGCACTTTGGGAGGCTGAGGCAGGTGGATCACCTGAGGTCGAGAGTTTGAGACCAGCCTGGCCAACATGGCAAAACCCCATCTCTACTAAAAATATAAAACTCAGCCAGGTGTGGTGGCATACACCTGTAATCCCAGCTACTCAGGAGGCCGAGGCAGGAGAACTGCTTGAACCCAGTAAGTGGAGGTTGCAGTGACCCAAGATTGTGCCACTGCAGTCCACACTGCGTGGCAGAGCAAGACTCCATCTAAAAAAAAAAAAAAAAAAAAAAAAAAAAAGAACAATGCTCTGGCATATTTCAAAATGGTTACTTTTCCCCTTTTTCCTCTGATCTTCACTGTAAGAACCTGGTAAGCATCCTACAGGCAAAATTCATAAAACTATAGAAGTCCCCCGGTGACTTGGGCCCACTTGGAATTTTCTTGCTGTCACACTTGTTCACACTGAATCTCCAGCAATTTTTCACTTACAGTTTAGATTTTCCTACCCTAGTACTGGTTCTCTCAGAGGTTTCTGCTTATTGTTTTCTGTTCTGTAAGTTGTGATTCTCTGTACCTAGTTGCCTGTCTCCCATTTTGGGGGGCAGTGGTTTGCCCTGTGACCTCACTTCCCTGACAGATCTAAGAAAAGTTGTTGATTTTTCAGTATGCTCTGCTTTTTACTTGTTTTTAGGATGAAGCCAACCACTTACAGAATTTCTGTAAACCAGATCAGAATCTGGAAGTCCTGTTTTTTTTTTATTTTTTAAATTATTTATGCCTTTGTTTAGCATGTTACCTATCTTAATACATTTTAAATAAGTGAATGCATAGCTTATATCTACTTCTAGGTTATATGCTTCCTTAGAATAGGAATTGATTCTTAAAATGTTATTCTGCTCACACCTGTAATTCCAGCACTTTGGGAGGCCAAGGCAGGCAGATCACTTGAGGTCAGGAGTTCAAGACCAGACTGGTCAACATGGTGAAACCCTGTCTCTGCTAAAAATACAAAAATTAGCTGGGCATGGTGGTGGCCATCTGTATTCCCAGCTACTAGGGAAGCTAAGGCATGAGAATCGCTTCAACTTGGGAGGTGGAGGTTGCAGTGAGCTCAGATTGTGCCACTGTACTCTAGCCTGGGTGACAAGAGCAAAATTCCATCTCAAAAATAAATTAAAAAATAAATAAATAAATAAAATAAAATTGTTATTCTGAGCAGTCTCTGAAGAATATAAATTCTACTGCCTTGCCTTTAGAACTTATAGCAGCATCTTGCAAACTATCACAAGATGCTCCACATGTATTTCTTATGTGCTGAATTATGAAGTCGACTCAAATTTAGTATACTAGTAATATTTTTGGATATTCCAAAACACTGCCAGCTCAGTTTTGGGCTGCCCTTCTTGGGGGGGAGAAAAAGCAGTGGAAATTTAGAAATTAAGTGAGCATCTCGTTTAATTTTTAATGGATTTCTGTGTTGTTGGTAATGGTGAAGAGATGAAAAGAATAAATATTCTGTGCAGAAAAATTATTCAGTCTTCATGTGAAAGCACTTTGTCCATAGCAATTACTTTATGGAAAAGATATCGTATTACTTTCTTTGCTCTTAACTGAGACCTTTAATTTAAAGAACCTATACTTTACAAGTTTTTATTATCAGTGCATGAAAAATGTAGCAACTATTTCACAACCTTTACCTTTAAAATCTATTTTTCTTTTTAATCTCAAATAGTTTTTTCTTAAAAGCTTTTGACTTTTTATCTAAATTGTAATAGCTAGAGCACCTTCCCCCAACTAGAATATCCCATTCTTTTTGTCTTTTCTTTTTCCTCTCAAAATGCCTACTGGAAACTTAATTTGGAGTCAGATCCTTCATGATAAATCTAGACTTAACAAAATTCCTCAGATGGTATATTATGTATATCACAGTACTGGACAGTCCTCTGATTAAATAGATATTTGATAGTACTTCAAGATCTATACTTTTGGATGCACTTAGTTGCTTTCTCCTTTTGTAGTCTCTTCAAAATACAGAAATGCCAGAAATAATTTGTAAGAATATTAAGGATTAAAATCATATCAGCACAAACACCTAAATACTTGTTTGCTTTGTTAAACATATATCCCATTTTCTATCTTGATAAAAATTGGTGTAAAGTTGTTCAATCATTCAGTGGGTATAAGCAGCATATTCTCAATACTATGTTTCATTAATAATTAATAGAGATATATGAACACATAAAAGATTCAATTATAATCACCTTGTGGATCTAAATTTCAGTTGACTTGTCGTCTTGATTTCTGGAGACCACGAGGTAATGAAAAATAATTACAAGAGTCTTCATCTGTTGCAGTATTAAAATGGCGAGTAAGACACCCTGAAAGGAATGTTCTATTCATGGTACAATGCAATTACAGCTAGCACCAAATTCAACACTGTTTAACTTTCCACATATTATTTTGATTTATCTTAATCCAACATTCTCAGGGAGGAGGCACATTGAAGTTACTAGAAAACACTGACTTTGATTTAGGGTATGTCTTAAAAGCTTATTTGCAGGAAGTACTCTAGCCTTATTCAACAGATCACTGAGAAGCCTGAAAAAACAAATCCTGGAAACTAATTATTATGTGCCAATTATATAAACAAGAAGACTTTGTTGGGTATGAACCAATGATTCCTTGCTTTTGAAAAATGTGTCAGATATCATGCATTACCAGCAGTTCAATGATATAAGGAACCAGAGTAATAGCTAAAACCTTTAAAGCTAAACCAAAGATTTACAGATGCCTCTTCATCTAGTCTTTCCCAACCTAAAAATTGAGTTCTCTAAAAATTTCAGTATTTGCTTCTGAAGAAAAGGGAACATGGACGTTTATCTAATCCTCATTAGAAACCTAACTAATGATAACAAGGATTTAGACCTCAAGTACTTCTTACCAAAATTCTTGATATGACCTTATAGCAAATTACTTTCACCTATTGAACTTTCCTTTCTTTTATTCCCCTGGACCTCACCTGCACTGGGCATATTCAGGTTGCTTATACAACATTTTACTATTGTGTTAGAAAAATCATGACACATGATGAATGTGTTTGTGCAACATGGGCTGATTCATAAATGAAAATGTGCATTGAAATTCCACAATATTTTAAAATTAGGAGTTTATCTAGCAATTGAACAAAATTGATTAAATCCATTATTTGTTAGATCAGCTAAATTACATGAGTTCATTCATCTACTCATAAATCCATCCATTCTTCCACCTGGCTGTCCGTTAATCAATTCACATAAATATTTATGGGGTACTTTGGGTAAGCCAGGTGCTAAGAATTCAATGCAAAACTAGATAGACTCCCCTGTGTTTGTTGAACTTATATTTTTGGTACAAACACAAACAATAATCAAGAAAAAATATAAAAAGTACTAATTTTGATTAATACTATGAAGAAATTCAACAGGGTGTTGTACATAACATTTGATTGATCTGGTTTTCTCAGTTGTCTGAGAACAAACATTTGTGAAAATCTCATTGTAGAGTTCTTATTATGGATAGGGGGTCAACTGTGTCATTATTGCTTTCCAGCTTATCCCAAAGACCTAGTTTATTACAAGGTTGCAAATAGTGTTCAGTAAGTTATTCTTATTAAGCGTTGTTATATACTCTAAATCATTTATTGTGGTCCATTCACTGGTTCTGGTTTACAAACTTACTTGTCTATGATGACATAGTATAAAAATTGAGGGTGAATATTTAGAATTTCATTTTTATTATATATTTTTAAAGTATTGATATGTAGTCAATTAGAAATTTAAAAAGAAAACAAACTGTCCTTCACTACAGATTGAAAAGCATTACACTAAAAGACCATTTGCTCAGTTATAGTATATAAAGATCAAATGACTTTTTAAAAAATGATGAAACAAACGTTTATTCAGTGCCACTAACTGTCAGTCAGATTTTTCAGTGGTCAGTTAATGACTGCAGTAGTGTTCTACCTTGCTCAAAGCACCCTCTTCAAGTTCTGGCATCTAAGCTGACATCAGAACACAGAGTTGGGGCTCTCTGTGGGTCACCTCTAGCACTTGATCTCCTCATGCAGTGCATGGTGCTCTCACGTCCATGCTATGTTCTTATGGTCTTTAGGTAACAAGAATAATTTTCTTTCTTTTCCTTAATATACATTTTGCTTCCTGAAATTCCCTTCTCTCCAGTGCAGGTGAATGTCAGAATGTGATTTGACCACTGTCCAAAGTACTCATTCACTGAGGAGTGTTAAGGCCTTCGCCCAACCTGTCTTCTCTGGGAATATACTGCTGCCTGAACATATCAGTATTTATTTCCAGGCTTGAATTTGATCTAATTAATTTATTAGGGTCAACATCTAAATATTAGAACTATTTCAGATTAAGTAATTTTTAAGTTGTATCCACTTTGGGTACTAGATCAAATTGCAGGTCTCTGCTTCTGGTGTGAGCCTATGTTGAGAGATGATGAAGACACTCTTTGCTTTTCCTTTATGCAAAAGGGGCATTTTCAATCTTTTTGTCATTAGTAAAAGTCGGTGATAAAGGAAGTCTGCATCAGGGGTCCAATTCCTTATGGCCAGTTTCTCTATTCTGTTCCAAGGTTGTTTGTCTCCCTATATCAACATTGGTCAGGATTGAAAGTGTGCAAAAAGGTTTGAATGAATAAGTGAAAATCTTCCACTGGTGACAGGATAAAATATTCCAGTGGTTTTTATTGAAGTACAATACTGAATTACGTTTATGGCATGGTATCTGTATGTCACAAGAGTAATCCCATCACTTTTACCTTATAGGTGGGCCTCTTGGGAAGAACTGGATCAGGGAAGAGTACTTTGTTATCAGCTTTTTTGAGACTACTGAACACTAAAGGAGAAATCCAGATCGATGGTGTGTCTTGGGATTCAGTAACTTTGCAACAGTGGAGGAAAGCCTTTGGAGTGATACCACAGGTGAGCAAAAGGACTTAGCCAGAAAAAAAGGCAATTAAATTATATTTTTTACTGCTGTTTGATACTTGTACTCAAGAAATTCACATTACTCTGCAAAATATATTTATTATGCATTGCTGTCTTTTTTTTCTCCAGTGCAGTTTTCTCATAGGCAGAAAATATGTCACTAAAAGTTTGGAATTCTCCACTTCTGGTTATTGAAATGTTCATAGCTTTGATAGTGTTTTTCAGAAGACCAAATTTACAGTGGGAACCTCAGGCTTTTGTTTTTAACAGCGCTTTTTTGTTCCTGCTTCAGTGGCCTGACCTCCAAGTTAGCAATCACCAGGTTGAGAAATGCTTTGCAAGACAAAAGATGCTCCTGAAATAACAAATACTTGGAATCATGAGGTAGTGGAATTGAAAATAGAAAGTGTAATGGTTGTTTTTTGTTCTTTGGATGGGATGAACCACGTCAGATTAGTCTGTAGCTATTTTTTTTTTTAATGTCACTCTGATTTGGGTCACAAAGGATCTCTAGCCTCACTGCCTTAGTATCATTCTACTAATTAGAATGTTACTGTGTAAGAGCACTTCTTGTATATGAGAGAAATAGCAACAATTTCAGTTTAAAATGATCTAAATGGAAACCAAGAAATGTCTTTACTGGGACCAAATCTGGACAACATTTACTGTATTTTTGCTGGTATTTTCTCTAGTCTCTCTGGGTATATTCACACTTAATGATCATTTTTCTCCCTTTGTACTAATGGGCACTGAATCCATTACACTACCATAGTTCTTTCTAATACTACTCTGCTTTTTTTACACAAAATTAAAATGCCAGGAGCATCTCCAGGTAGACTGACTATAAATCTAGACTGAAAAAAAGCTTATATTTCTTAATAGATTACGTTTGTGGAACATTTGCTCCTTTCAACTAATGAGGCACTAAATATTGTAACTGCTCAAATGGTGCTTTTAATTTATTTGTCTAGACTTTGTCATGTTGCCAGAAGCTTTATCCTGGTTGGAGTTTTGAAAACAGTATTGTTTCCTCAGAAAGAAAAAACAGATTGTCAGATGATCTATAGATAAAGAAACGCTGGAAATACAAGTATCCCAAGGTGATAGCATTAGGCAAAATAAAAATGTTGAAAAGTGAAAAAGAACTGGTTGATAGAGAAGTGTTGTTATTCGGTATAACCTAAGTCTTCTGGTCCCATTTTAAATGAAAAATAGTGAATTTTTTGGTTTTTGTTGTTCTTGTTCACACAAATCTGCCCATTAGAATAATTCAAGCTCTAAAAATTAATTTCAATTTCACTGGGAATCCTTTAGTTTATTTACTATGTAGTAGAGAGGCTTCGTATTATTGCATGTTCAACTTAGGAATGTACATATGCAAGACGTGGAGGAAAACCGAGTGGGCCAGAGTTTTGAAAATTCTTTATCTTGCCTTTCTGCCAAAGTCAAGCTTGTCTCTTTTTTGCCCCCCTCCATTGACACTCTTCTATGGTTTCTAGCATTATATAAACCAAACAAAAAAAATAGGTTCAGAGATGCCTTCAGAAATGCTGGATGATCTTGATATAGATGCTTCTCATATACGTGTTTATGATGCTGGTTTCTGGGGCTGTCTCTCAGTATCACAAAGATGTCTGTAAACAGAATAGGCTATTTCTTCTTTGTGACAAATTTTGAACGTTATGTGAATGCCCAAGAAAGAGCAAGAGGGCAAACTCCTCATATATTTTTGATGTCTAAACCAAGAGATGCTTTTCCTAACTTTTCTTTGAAAGTTCAAATTAAGTAATTTTATCTTGTCCTAAAGTTTCAACTTTAAAAAGAAAAAAAAAAGGAAGAAGGAATTAAAAATCCAAAGAGAATTATGTTTGTTTGCTTTTCCAGTTTTTTCTTTCTTCCAACTCCCAGACTATGCAAGGGCATAGTTCTGAAGATCTCTGACACTGAGACATTAGAGATCTCTGTATCAATGGGTCATTTGTTTCCAGACACATGAAACAGGAACTTTGAACAAGAAATTTCCCCTCTTTTTCTCAGAGTGATCCTGAGACGTCAGCTGTGGAATCATAACATGTCATTAGTTTTGGCAGGTCCTTGCAGGTGTTTTGTTTTGTTTTGTTTTGTTTTATTAATGTTCTTCCCTCCTGTAGCTAGACAGCAATCTTAGAGAATGCGCCAGCTTGGAAGACTATTGTGTAAATTTCAAGGTGGAGCCTCCTTTAATTCGTTCTGTGTTACCTGTGAGCTGTGAGGTCACCAAGAGGAGACAATGAGGCTTATCATCAGAGCCCCATTGCTTTAGGCAATTAGAACAACAAGATCTGAAATGGTTTATTAGCCTTGAATTTGTGTTAAGCACTTAATTCCTAAAAACCAGAAAACATATTTTTAAATGTATTTCTAAATCTTCAGTTACAAGTTTGAAAGGCCGGGCGCGGTGGCTCAAGCCTGTAATCCCAGCACTTTGGGAGGCCGAGACGGGCGGATCACGAGGTCAGGAGATCGAGACCATCCTGGCTAACACGGTGAAACCCCGTCTCTACTAAAAATACAAAAAACTAGCCGGGCGAGGTGGCGGGCGCCTGTAGTCCCAGCTACTCAGGAGGCTGAGGCAGGAGAATGGCGTGAACCGGGAGGCGGAGCTTGCAGTGAGCTGAGATCCGGCCACTGCACTCCAGCCCGGGCGAAAGAGCAAGACTCCGTCTCAAAAAAAAAAAAAAAAAAAAAAAAAAAAACAAGTTTGAAAGGTGACAAACTATTCTGAGGAAACGACTAGGCCTGTTCTTGCAATGAGTCTTTATGATCTGAAAAGAATCTATGTCCATACATAACTCCCACCACAAAGTTCGGGCATTTTTTGCTCTGGGACATATCAAATGGGACCAAAACATGTGTTTGTAGATGTGAATGATGATTCAGCAGTGTAGCAGTTCTCACTCATTTTATAATAATTAACAACTTAATAATTAATTATTAAACTCCTACATGCTTCACATTATAAGTCTGATAGCTTCTGTGGTTACATAAAAGGTATAGATAGCACTTGTCCTTGATCTGTCACAGTGAGGTCCCAATCCAACCTATGAGCTTCAAATGAAAAGTTCAAAATTACACTCATTGTCATAAGTCAGAGATCAAAGGAAGAAAGGGTTTAACCAAAACGATGAATTAAATATAGGTGATTAAATAGAGTCATGGGTCAAGGCATGGGCCAGTTAGTGAGTGTGATGTGGGTAATTAGGAAAGGCCAGCTCCCAAGCCCTGTTGTTGCTACTCCCCCACATCAGTGATCCTTTCATTTTTTCTCCTCCCACTGCAATGCCTTCCTCATCTTTTCCCTTACATCCCTCCATTATATGAGTCACACAAATTAGACTCTTAAAAGCAACATTCATGTTGTGTGAATTTGGTGTTTTTGACTAATCCCAACATTCCACCCCCACATTCCAGTCCAACATGGGATTTAGAGCGTTGTTTATAAACCTGACACTTCTAATGTATCTTATATTAGAGTAATCCTTGTATCTGTTTAATTTCCACTTAGCAATGTAAATACTTGCAGGTATCCTAGTTGAGAAAGCAAGGTTTAAACACAAAATCATCAACGATTAAAGCAGAGTCGATGAAAGAATGTAATAGAAATGCTAGATAAAACAGATTTTTTTCTTACTAATTTTTCTGTCCCTTATAGAGTGCATAACACAATAGCTTGCTTGATAAGAATTCAATATACGTTGTTTTGTGCTGAATCACTAAATGCTTGATTTCTTTAACGAGAGATTGTGGTTCCATCAGTATCTGAATTTTAGTCTGTGTAATCTTGATTTATCTGTGCCTCTGTTTTATTTTCTGTAAAATGAGTATAATGGCAGTAACTAATTCATTGTGTTTTTGTGAGGATTAAATGAGTTAATAACTAATACGCCTCCCTGGCACATAGTAAGTACAATATGCTGTGTTGTGGTTGTTATTATTATTTACAGTTCCTAGAGCACAAGAAATAATGTCCCCATCTTAGTATTATGTTGGAGGTATATACCATAGAAGTGAACAAAAGAATATAGTTTCTCAAAGAAAGTGATAATTAAAGTGGTTCATAAAGGGTCATAAAGCTTGTAGATTTTAGAATGGTTGGGGGCATGAGGATGTTGAGAGGGTATTCCAGGATGCCAGGCAGAGAGATTATGGACAAGTACTAAGATGGGAACTAGAAAAAGTTGAGGGGCAAAAGGTTAGAGGAGGTCACAAGTTAGGGAGTATTAGGAAAAAGAAGTTAATACTTGACAAGTGCCAACATGGCTTCACGAGGAATGGGTTGGGCCTTTTTGAGTGAGGAAGAGGCTGGTGAAAGGGTGGTGGAGGACCCTGCTGCTGCTCGCGGCATGGGGTGTAGGTGGCAGGAGAAGCAGGGACATGAGCTAGGAAACTCTCCAGCTATGAAGTGATGAGTCTGGAGTAAAATGAGGACAGTAGGGGTGGAGTACTGAATTCAAGGGAGGAGGGAAAAATAATTTGTATGGAAGTAGGTACAATGAAATTTTATTATTTCTGAGCCTAAAAATGTGAAATTTTTGATTATTTGTTCAGACCAGGAAAGTATTTTCTTTTATGCTATCTCTGAAAAAGTATATACTAAAAAGATGTAGTATAAAAAGGTTGTAAGGCATTAAGTAATTTTAGAGGAAACAATAATTTGGATATCTTACATGCAATCATTTATATGCAAAGATATGTAAATATTACAAAATTATTCTGTATTTGTTTTAAACCTTAAATATTTTTGACTGAGGAATATTTTATTCATCTATTTATAGCTACTTTGTTCTAACTAATAGATATTCTTGAAAACAAAGCAACACTTTTTCGGAGACAGAGTCTTGCACTGTCACCTAGGCTTGAGTGTGTTACCTTGAACTCCTGGGCTCCAGTGATCCTCCCACCTCAGTCTCTTGGTTGGTAGATTATAGGCCCGCACTACCATGCCCAACTGTATTAGTCCATCCTTTCATTGCTATAAAGAAATACTGGAAACTGGGTAATTTATGAAGAAAATAAATGTAATTGTCTCACAGTTCTTCAGGCTGTGCAGGAAGCATAGCAGCATCTGCTTCTGAGGAGACCTCAGGAAGTTTTCAATCAATTATGCACTTAATTCATAAAAAACAGAAAAAATATTTTTAAATGTATTTCTAAATCTTCAGTTACAAGTTTGAAAGGTGACAAACTTTCAGCAATCAAAGCAATTCACTACAACAGAAATTAGAACATTTCATTGACTTTTTAATGAAAGGCAAGTAGGGAGCAGGCATATTACATGATGAATCAGGAGCAAGACAGAGTGAGGGAGGAGGTGCCACGCACTTTGAAATGAGCAGATCTCATGAGAACTCAATCACTATCATGAGAACAGCACCAAGAGGATGGTGCTATACCATTCATGAGAAATCCACCCCCATGATCCAGTCACCTCCCACCAGGCCCGCCTCCAATATTGGGAATTACAATTCAACATGAGATTTGGGTGGAAACACAGATCCAAACCATACCACCAGTTAATTCAGACCGGGTCTTACTATGTTCTACAGGCTGGTCTTATACTTCTGGCCTCAAGTGATCCTCCTGCCTTGGCCTCCCAAAGTACTGAGAATTCAGACATGAGTAACAGTGCCTGGCCAATACTTATTTTTAAACATTCTCTAACATAAACTTAGGATCTTGATTTGTTCACACTGAACAGATTTTTAGTATACAGTTTCAATTTATAAGAAAATGTTGCAGACATTGTCAAAAAGGGAGATCCAAACCACTGTGATAATTATAAGCATTTGGGCCACATTTTGATAGAACTATACATAGTGTGTGTGTGTGTGTGTGTGTATGGCATTAAATAAATATATATATACACGCACACACACACATATATATACACACACATTATTTACCTACCTACCTACTATAGATAGATAGATAGATAGATAGATAAATAGATAGATAGATAGATAGATAGATTTCCATTCTGAGCCAAAGTCAAACAGCACTGTACGCTTAAAGAGAAACAGTCACACTTCCCACTTATGTAATTTATATTACATCCAGTCACCACACTAGCCAAACTGCTTTATTGTTTTTTGTTTGACATCCAATGCTAAAACATAATGCCTGTTGCAGTGAAATATACATGAGCAACCCTGAGAACTCCATATAGGCTCATCTGTTACCACTGAGTTAAGTTGAGTTGAGGAGTCAAGCGGTAGTAAAAAGGTTTGTCACAGGGTGAGTAATGGTGCTCTTATTTTTCTCTGGGTCTCAAGTGCTCTTTATGACATATATGGCGTTAAATAAATATCAGATATTTGCACATCCTAACTTTCCTATTGGTGAAGTTTCTTAAAAGAGAGATAAAGGGCCATTGTGTGATTGATAGTTTCAGGTATATTTTTTGCTGCAAAATCAGTCCAAGTGTACCACGTTGGGCAAACCACTTAACTTCTCAGGGCCTTGACTGTTTCATTTGTAAACCAGAGAAAAGGACTTGGGTGACCTCCAAAGACCTTTCAAATTTAGAGATGAGTTTGTGGAAAGTTCAAACAGTTTAGAAAACAGAACTAAGACACCCACCGGCACCCCTGGAAGCAATAGAGTGCCAGGTACTATTTGTAATACAGGAATGAAATGCCTAATTGTATGAAATTGAATTCTAACTGAACCAGTTCGTTCAGTTAATTTTTTTTTTCAATTAGAGTACTTACTTCAGTACCTAACACTAGACAGTAAACTGTAGACAAGAGACCTACAGAATTTCTGAATGGTATCAAATTCACCACACTTAAAACTTTGGGATGTCTAATTTCAACCAACAGCTTTCTTTCTTCATAATGTTGAATATATAACTATTTTAGCTAAAATTAATATATATCAATATATTTTGATAGACATTTTATATAAACTTTTAGACTATAGTATTATAAACTTTTAGACTATAGTATTATGAATAAAAGTTAGACCTACCATTTCCCAAGCAATTATAGAGAACGATAAAAATTTTAATGGGTTGTTAGTATTATTTATTTAAAGACTGTGATACTAATAAATATTTGGCCACATTTTAATAGAATTATACATGGTGTGTATATATGTGTGTGTGTGTGTATATATATGGCAGTAGAGATATATATAGCTCTACACAATCTAGATAGATATATACATGTATATCTGTATATACACACATATATCTGTGTATATACATGTGTATATATATACATACATACATATATCTGTACATATATAGTGTGTATGTGTGTATATATATATTTTTTCTGAGCCAAAACAAAATACTAGGTTGTAATAGCTATTCTTTCAGAACGAAGAAAAACAACATGTGCTGAACTCTGAGTTTGATGTTTTTGTGTTTTACTTCCTATTTTCATATGAGTCCATTTATTTATTTGGGCAGAATTTATTGAGAATATATTACGAACACAGCTTTTGCTAAGGACAGGGTACACAGCAGTTACGGTCTAGTAAGAGAGATGGATGTTAAAAACAAAATGTTCACAAATGCATGTATAATCTTAATACTCACTATAAGCTATGAAAGCAGAGTATGAGTATTACAAGACCATATGTTGGGAGACTTTATTTGGTATTGAGGCTCAGGAAAGATACCCCTGAGGAAGTGATATTTAATTTGAAACCTAAAGAAGGCAGTTGGCCCTGGGAAGAAGGTAGGGAATGAGATTCCCAGGCAAGGGGAATCCAATGTGTGAAGAAGCTGAGGGAGTGAAGAAAAGCCAGTGTGATGGCAGGAAGAAAGGGAAGAGTGCGGAGAAGGGCACTAAGTGAGTCAGAGAAGTAGGAAGGGCTAAAACATGTAGGGTCATGTAGGCCATCTTAAAGGCCTGAGTGTGGTGGAAGACCTTTGAAGGTTTGTTAAAAGGTCAATGAAATGTTCTAATTTCTGTTGTAGTGAATTGCTGTGATTGCTGAATGAGAATGGATGGGAAGAGATGCAAGAGTGAAAGGAAAGAAATTAATTAGGAGGCTCTTGCCTTGCACCAGATAGGACTGATAATTAATTTTATTTGGGAAGATCAGGGAGAAAGATAAGTCATGGATGACTCCCAAGTTTCTGGATTGAGGAAATGAAGGTACCATACACTGAGATGATAAAGCCTAGGGGTAGAGTAGCTTTGAGAAGAAAGGTAGCATTTCCCTATTTCATAAAACATGGAGGATCAAAGAGGCTGGGTTCCTGTTTGTAGACATACCTTCCAGGCCAGAACTGCATTACTACAACATCTTTGCAAGCCACATTGCCTTTCATAACTCTGTGTCTGTGTTGATGCTGTAACATCTTTGGCCTTCCCGCCACCATCCTCCCGCAGTCCTCCATGATAATGCCGTTATTCCATTTCAGTTTGTGTGCTTCCATTGAATGTGTAAGTCTCCTTGAAAGTTATAATGAAGCTGTAGCCCATATAAAACCCTTCAACTCAGGTCCTGCATAGGAAGAGGAAGCTAATCTCTCCAGGAACTGAGCCTGTGACCAGAGGGATGGATAATTGTCTAAATAAAGAATATGCTGCTGAGCACTAATGGACTCTTTATGCATCCATCAGACTACTGCTGCCAACCTTTAATCTTTCCTGAGCTTTAAATAGGAAGGAAAAAGTGGTCCACAAAGGACTTGAGCCATTTTGCTGTCGTGATGAGGGGCACAAGTTTAGAGATAAACACTTCTGTGTTTGAATTCCAACTCCTACTATCTCCTAGCTAAATGACCTTGGACAAGTCACTTACCTTCTCCAACCTGCTGATTCTTCATGTACATAATAGGATTTACCTCATGAGGTTGACATGAAGATTGAAAGAGATAACATATAGAATGAACCTGTCCCAGGACATGGTTCATAGTAAGTCTGCCATAAATGGGAGCTATGGGTCCCATCCTTTTGGTGGCGATAACTTTTCTGTAGCAGGTAATACATTGTTTGATACTTGGTTAACCCTTACAATTATCATTTCCTGTTCTTCTCTATAATGCTAGAAACCTTTTATTTAAAGAACCACAATATAAAATGAAAAATATATAAAAAACAGCAAATGGCAAAATTCTATCAGCAAGGGTTTTTAACTTTATATACTAAATAAATCCAATTGCTTAAATAATGAACTGACTCAAGTTCTCAGCACTGCTCCTTGTTTAATTCTCTTTAGTTTTTCAGAATTCTCCAATAATGACCTTTGTCTACTCTCTTCAGTTTATTCAGACATTACTTTTATTTATATAGAAGTTTAGAGGTGGATACACAAACATATCCATCACATATCTTATGATCCTATGAGTCATATGCTCATCTCTTATATTCACCTCTGTAAAACAATCTAGGTACCTTTCAGGAAGGTGATTTTGATGTAGGTTGAGAAATATCAGCATAGGGGTCCTAGCTGACCTCTCTAGAGAGTTCCTGAGACATGTGACAACAACTTTTTCTTTAAGTCATAAGGTATGCCCCAGGGTATGACGTTTCTAACATGACCCTCAGTAAACTTGGCTGCCTTGCTGAGGATACTCTCCTGCCTGAGAGACACAGACACCATTAATTGGGGATTGACTTGCCTTGTGTGGTTCCTTGTGGACCAGATGGCCACTGAATATTCTCATTTCAAAGGAAATTGGTAAAAACTACACTTCAAGAAATGTCATTCTTAATTCCCCTTAATGGATGTTATTAGCCAAAGACAAAAGAAAAAAGGATAAAAAAAATTATTCTAAATGTTAATATCAAAAATATTATTTTCAATTCACCCCTATGCACAGAGAACTAAATATTATTATTGTTATTGCATCGGCATTCCCCAATGAGACAGTGATTTTCTTTTAAGATATTTTAAAATAATATAGGCAGACCTAAGCAGACGGTGATCTGGTAAGTAGATGTCTCAAAGTGATAGCTGTGCAATGCTCCATGCAAGGAATTAGACTGTCATTTTGTTCCTTACCAGGAACATGCATTCAGTTAAGCAAACATTTGACTTCTGCTTTTCCACTGATTTCTAAGTTGAGGCTCTCTCTTGTGCCTGTCTGATCAGATAAGTAGAGTTATGCCTTGGTTTATAGATGAGATAAACATGTGCATTTGAATAAGCATAAGTTAAAGAAATTTCAAAATCCGTTAGGAAGCTAGGCGTATCAGAGAAATTCAAAGAAATATATTAACAAACCAAGAATTTGTTCTACCAAGTTAATTATAACTCATAAACTTACTGGTTGTTGTTGTTGTTTTTTTTTTTTACTTTTTAATTTTATATTACATTTGCTTGTAATAAGGAATCTTGCTAGGAATAAAATTTTTTAATATTCTACAATTAACAATTATCTAAATTTATTTATTCTAAAGACATTGGGATTAGAAAAATGTTCACAAGGAACTCCAAATATTGCTGTAATATTTGTTTCTTAAAAGTATGATACAAAGCAGACATGATAAAATATTAAAATTTGAGAGAACTGGATGGTAAGTACACGGGTGTTTCTTATTTTAAAATATTTTTTCACTTGAAATATTTTACAATACAATAATGGAAAAATAAAAAGATATTTAGGTTATTCATACTTTTTTCTTCTTTTCTCTATTGCTATAGAAAGTATTTATCTTTTCTGGAACATTTAGAAAAAACTTGGATCCCTATGAACAGTGGAGTGATCAAGAAATATGGAAAGTTGCAGATGAGGTAAGGCTGCTAACTGAAATGATTTTGAAAGGGGTAACTCATATCAATACAAATGGTTGATACAGCTGACATCATTCTACACTTTTGTGTGTGTGTATGTGTGTGCACAACTTTAAAATGGAGTACCCTAACATACCTGGAGCAACAGGTACTTTTGACTGGACCTACCCCTAACTGAAATGATTTTGAAAGAGGTAACTCAAACCAACACAAATGGTTGATATGGCTGAGACCATTCTATACACTTTGTGTGCCTGTATTTCTGTGCACAGCTTTAAAATGGAGTACCCTAACATACCTGGAGCAACAGGTATTTTTGATTGGACCTGCTTCTCTCCTCAGTAGTAGGGCTCCAACCATCAGGCCCTATCTTGGTCCATTTAGGCTGTTAAAATAAAATACCAAAGACTGAGCTGCTTATAAGCAATCTTTGGAGGCTGAGAAGTCAAAGGTCAAGGTGCCAGCAGGTTTGTTGTCTGGTGAGAGCATACTTCCTGGTTCATTGATGGTGCCTTCTTGCTGTGTCCTCATGTAATGGAAGGGGCAAGACCTCTCTGGGATCTTTTTCACAATGGCACTAATCCCATCATGAGGGCTTTGTGCTCACGACCTAATCACCTCCCACATGTCCCACATTCTAATACTATCACCTTGGGGGGTTAGGATTTTAACATATGTATTTGAGGGGGTGGGGGGACACAAATATTTAGGCCCTAGCATTTCACTCCTGACTTCCAAAGTTCATGTCTTCTTCACGTGCAAAATACATTCATTCCATCCCAATAGCCCCCAAAGTCTTAACTTGTTCCAGCATCAACTTACAAGGCTGAAGTTCAAGGTTTCATCTAAATATCATCTAAATCAGCACAAACAGCTAAATCAGGTAGAGTGGGACTTAAGGTGTGATTCATCTTTAGGCAGATTGCTCTCCAATTATGAAACTGTGAAATCAAACCTATTATGTGCTTTCAAAATAAAATGGTGAAACAGGCACAGGCTAGACAGTCCCATTTCAAAAAAGAGAAATAGAAAAGAAAAAAGGAGTGACAGGTCTCTATAAGTCTAAAACTTTAAGGCTTAAGAATAATTTGTTGTGCTTTGCTCTCCAGGCTCACTGGAGTGGTGTCTCACCTCTGGACACACTGGGGTGGAGGCTCTATCTTCATCGATTTGAGTGTCTCATTCTTTGTGGCAGGTCTGTGCTCCAATCCCACACCTATGGCTCCCTGAGTGTGCAATTGCATGCCTGGTGGTTCTACTGGTCTCGATTGCATAGGTGGCCCCTCCTTCATAGCTCCACTGGGCATTGCCCTACTGTGAGCTCTATGTGATGACCTCATCCCTGGGCCTCTACCTGGGCCCTGTGACTCTCTGAGTTCTTGAAATCTAGGTGGAGGCAGCCATCCCCCTACAGTTTTGCTGAGAGTAGTGCACGAGCCCTGGAGTGTGCTAGAGCTACACCTAGGGTGGTGGAGATGCTTAGCAATGGAGTATGGGGAGCTGATATGGTTTGGGTGTGTCCCCACCCAAATCTTATCTTGAATTATAATCTTCATAATCCCCATGTGTTGAGGGAGGGACCTGGTGAGAGGTGATTGGATCATTGGCGTGGTTTCCTATGCTGTTCATGTGATACTGAGTGAGTTCTCATGGTTTTATAAGGCAGTTTTCCCTGCTCTTGCACCCTCTCTCTTGCCTGTCACCATGTAAGACATAACTCTCTCTCTTCTGCCATGATTGTAAGTTTCCTGAGGCCTACCCAGCCATACAGAACTGTGAGTCAGTTAAACCTCTTTTCTTTATAAATTACCTAGTCTCTTTATAGCAGTGTGAAAATGGGCTAATACAGGAGCAAACACTGCAGTGTGAGGTGGCAATGTAAAGTCTACAATGTGAGGTGGCAATGTGAAGTCTGCAGTGTGAGGTGGCACGGGGCAGTTGTAGCCCCTCCTTTGAAATCTTTCTGCCCCACCCCAGGCTTCTGCACTCTGAACCTATGATGGGAAAGGCAGCTTGGAAGATCTCCAAATGGCTTTGGAGTCATACTTCCATTGTCTTGTACTATAAATTCTGGCTTCTGTTTAGGTGGCTGACTAATATCCCCACTGTCTTAATGCATAGCACCTAGTTTCTGTTGAGATGGCTAGTCCATAGTAATCTCCTTATCAAATTTGGCCACAACATTTGTATTCTCTCCTGAGCAGGCTTTCTCATCTTTCACAATATGGATAGGCTGAGAATTTTCCAAATTTTGAAGTTCTGCTTCCCTTTTGATCAATAATTCCATTTTAAAGTCATTTCTCATTTTGAATTTTACTATGAGCAGTCAAGAGTAACTAAGGTGCTCCTTCAACTTTGCTTGGATATTTCCTCAGTCAAATATTCAATTTCACTGCTTTCATATTCTGCCTTCCACAAAACCCTAGGACACAAACAGCTCAGCCAAGTTCTTTGACATTTTATAACAAGGATAGCTTTTCCTCCATTGCCCAATAACGTGTTCCTCATTTCCATCCGAAAACCCATCAGACTGGGCCTTTACCATCCATATTTTTGCAAACATTCTGCTCATGACCACTTAGGTATTCGGTAAGAAGACAGTAGCTTTCTCCACAGCTCTCCTCTCTGCAGCCCTCACCAGAATTGCCTTTAACTGTCCATTCACAGCAATGTAGGCTTTTTCTAGCATGTACCTGAAAACTCTTCCAGTCTCTACTCATTACCTGGTTCCAAAGCTGCTTCCACATTGAGTATTTGTTACAGCCATACCCAGATCCTAGTACCAATATTCTGTCTTAGTCCATTAGGGTGCTACAACAAAATACTATAGACCAGATGTCTTATAAACAACAGTAAAATTTATTTTTCACAGTTCTGGAGGCTGGGAAGTTCAAAATCTGGTGGCAGCAGATTTTGTGTCTGGTGAAGGCCTGCTTCCTCACAGATGTCTGTGTTCTCACTGTGTTGTTACATGGCAGAAGAGTGGGCAGGCTGGCTCTCTGGGATGTCTTTTATAAGGACACTAATCCAAATCATGGGTTTAGGGTAGAGCCCTCATGACTTAAATAACCTCCCAAAGGCCCCACCTCCTAATACCATCATCTTTGAAGTTAGGATTTCAACATATGACTTTGGCAGGGGGACAGAAGAGTTCAGTTTATAGCAAACCCCATAGATAGCACTACTTTGTCCTTCCCTAATCAATGTGCATCAATGAAACATGAATTAGAAGAGACCCAGGCAACTCCACTACACTGGGATTATTCCCAGTATAAGGTATCATCTCTCCACACCTTCTCATCTACTCTCTATCTGAGTTCTGAAGCTCTCCACTACAAGAAGGAGGCTTTGGTTTGACTTGATATACTTCTCTGGGAAACGTAGGTTTAGTACAAAAGAGTGATGCTCATTCTAGAGCACCTGCAAATGACTATAGTTTTTTTTTGGAAGTCACCAGGAATCGTCTGCCTTTGGGGATGTGGTTATGAGCACTGCCAGGCAAAATGCCACATGACCTAGATGAGGCATATGCCATCCTTTGAAGCATTAGGACATTATATAGGAAATATATTAACTAAAATGGAATAAAATTTTCTAAATAACACCTTATGTTTATCCAACAGGTGGTTCATTATAATTGAGGGCATTAGACAGAGGAATTTGGTGGGGAGAAGAGCTGGAGAAATTCTTGGTTTCTTTAACAGAATACTCTAGCTATAAACTTATAATTTTAAAAATATAAGCATTATATTAAAGAAAAGGGGAACATAAATTATTTTGTTTTATTAAACTTAAGTCCAAAAGTCTGGATTGTGGCAGAAGCAGAATAGGTTCAGGGGACCTAAAATGTTCAGCCTCAAAAGGTCTTCTTAGAGAACAACTGTATTCCACTATTAGCACTTTTGGTCCTTGTAGCCCAATTTCTGTTTATCTCAAATGTTCTTCCCTTTTCTGCCTCCCTTCACAGTGGACCTTGCCAGGAGCTTTGAAATGCCTGTGAGTGTTAAACACTTACCCGTTGAGTGCCCAACCTTAACATGCCCCTCATAAAATGTACTTAGATTAACCGTTTTCATTATCAAAGTTTCCTTATTACCCAACAAACACAGGGGCTTTAAAGAAAACATTAACTAAATTGCAAGTGACACATTTTAAGATCTTTGATGTGACTTCAGAGAATGCACTATAGGAACACAATGCAATGGGAGAGAAACTTGGGAGGGAAGACATTAGCCTTTATGAAATCTGTAAGTATTGCCAAATCAAAATAAATTTACAGGAAAGCAGGATCATAAGTATAATCTAAAATCTTAGAGCCCGTGGTTTTGATTTTAAATACTAATATAATGCAAAATTTTTACCTGTTTAGATTTTTATTTAATCAGTTCATATTTAGATTTATATTTTTACTGTTCTCCTTTTTAATAATTCACTATTCACAAAGATGATGATGTTAGTCTAACTTTAATGTCGTGAGCACTTTGAGTAGAAGTGCTGAGTTTTTGTTGAGTAGTAGTGTGCTTTTTTGAGTTGTAGTGATAGATTTTTGAGGAGGAAGCCTGCTAGCAGCATACAAACAAGCAAGTATCAGCCTAGAGAAGCAGAAAAGGCATTTGGGTTTCAAAGTCACGAGGCCTAGGCTTTAGTCTAATACAGTTGATAATATAATTTGTCCAAACAGGACATTTTTGGGCGTGTCAAACACTAAACTGGAAGAGGACATTATGACAACAGTGTAAAGCAGGACTTTCCGGGGCAAACCAGGATGTATGTCATCTCACTTAGTCCTCTCTGTGTCCTTGCCATGACCAGTATCTCTAGAGGTAAATGAACAGAATAATGACAAATAGCCAAATACCTGAATCTTATCCCAGCAGCACCTCCTACATAATTCTCCATTATCCCAAATGGAAATTAAAAATATATACAGTGACAATTCCAGGCCAAGAAATGCTTTATTTCTAGCTTGGACTTGGCTTCCAACTCCAGTGTAGAATCTTATCCTTGCTGATCTGGACTGCATCTCATGAAGCCATGAGGACTTGTGCCTAGTTACTAGCTGGAAGACTTAGAACCAAAGCTGGTCCAGACAGCCTCCTTTTTCCTTATTTCCTGGGTCCAGACCTTTACCATGGCACTCTGCCCTATCATTTGATGGGGGAATTTAAAGCAAGACCAAAGGAAGGAAAGAGAGTTTCTAAGACCTAGAAGTTGGATAGTTTAATTTACACATCCCAAAACAGCTTAGGCCCAGACAGCTTCTCTCCAAGATTGGTGCCAAACTGAAATTACCAGCTGTGTAGACAAAAGAGAATTTTAAAAGAAACTGAATCCCGAGAGAAAAACAAATAGACTTCTGGTATTGTGGCCCAATAAATTGGTAGGATTGTTGTGACTTTTCAAGTTTACATGTAAAATGGGCCTAGCGCAGTGCCAAGCAAATATAGGTACCAAGTAAAATAACTATAATCATGTTGTTTTTTTTTTAATCTGGACTTTACTTGGTCATCCTTTAAATGGTGTTTGACAGAATCCTAGTTCTTGTCTCACTTTACTTAGTTTCCCTGGGAAATTTCATGTGTCCTTTTGGCTTTAACTAATATCTCTATTTTGATGACCTCCATATCTGCCTGTTCCCAGAGCTTTCCATCTGATATCTCAGCATATGAAAAGCACCTTAGGTCTATGATTGTGTTCCTTCCCTGCCCCACCACATACCTGTCCTGTGTTCCTAATTCCACTGAATGACATCCCACCCTCCAGTTTCCCAAAGCCAAGACCTGGGACTCATCTTTCACTCTCAAGTTCCTCCACAGGTACCCACATGCCACATCCTGTCAATGCTGTCCCTTGGGAGTATCTGGAATATATTCACTTTTCTTCATTTCCACCTGACACCACTATTAACACTTGCATGAATTTCTGAAATAGCTTCCTGGCTCATTGCCCTCATCGACCCCCAACAGTTCATTCTGCTCTTTGCAGCTCTGGTGATCTCTCCAAACCCCACATCTGATCACTTGTTTCTTCCCTTCATATGGCTCCTTAATGCCTTCTGGACTAAGTCCACACTGCTTAAGGTGGCTTACCAGGTCCTTCATGATTTAATCTTTGTTTGGCTTTCTATACTCACTGCCCAACTTCCCCTTACTTCCCATGATTCAGTTGTACTGAAGTTCTTTGGTTCTCTAAAGCACATGTGCTTTCTGTTCTGCAGAGGCTTTTTTGTTCACATGCTGTTCTCCATCTGGGAAACTCCCCAGCCCTTCACTGCCTGCTTCTACCATCTTTCAGGCCTTTCCTTACACATCACTTCTTTCCAAAAATCTGCCTTGACACTCCAGGTCTCGGTTTCTTAGGTGTACCCTATAACTCCACCCCTTTCATAGCATTTCTCACTCTGGCTGGAGATTTACTTTTTAACTTGTCCATGTCCCCTACTGGAGTGGAAGTTCCTGGAGGTCAGGGATTCTATCCTATTCATTGTGGTATTTCCAGTGCCTAGGGTAGTCTTGCACACACGGATGGTATTCAATAAATATCAGTTGAATGAATAAGGCGTTCTTTCATTTCATATGTAATAGATCATGGAAATAGCCTTATGATTGATACACAGCAGGTATTACCATCCTTACTTTAAAATGAGGACTCAGAGCCTTGAGATGTCTGAGGGCCTTGACTGGGACAGCTGGCAGATGCGGGAACAGAGCTGCATCACCCCTGTGGGCTATCTCAGGGTTGTCCGTAATCTAAGTACAATGTCTGTTGATTTTGGAATGAAGACTTTTTGGGTAATTGTTTGCTTTTTCAATTACTTATAAAATAGTTTCCATCCTTACTCATTGATAGTAAGGTATTTTAGAAAACAAGCTAAATAGCAGAAATAGTGGCCTTGTAAGTTGAAAATTTACCCTGAAAAATCTACAGAGTAGCAAACAGAGTATCAAAAGGAGTTGACTGTGTCTATTTTTATAACTGTCACTTATGGATTATTCAGTAAAACCGCAATTCACTTTTATGATTTTTTTTCATGTTTCTCTGTCACAAGAGCAAACTCTTGCTCCATAATAACATTCCAGAGTACGGCAATAGCAAAAGTCAACATTTTGAATCCTTTACAAACTCTTAGACACTTTTTTTTTAGTTTAACATGTTACAAAACAAAATTTCTTCTTTTGTCACAGCAGTTTGGGAAGTACATACTACTTATTAGCTCATTAGCATGAAGCTGGCAAATTATTTTTCCTAAAGTTCTTTATATTTACAAACTGTTGATGTTTTTATTTATTCATTTTTAATGCTAGGTTGTAATGAAAATAATTAGAAAACTTTAGATTCCAGTAATTTTGAAGTCTTCTTAGTTTGGACAGGACTGAGCTAAAGTTTGTACATATTTTTTTAATTTATTGAAAAATGGTTTCTAATGATAGTGTTAAAATGATTATATTGGGGACTAGACTCAGTGGCTCACACTTGTAATCCTAGCACTTTGGGAGGCCAAGGTGGATGGATCACCTGAGATCAGGAGTTCAAGACCAGCCTGGCCAACATGTAAAAATCCCGTCTCCACTAAAACACAAAAATTAGCTGGGCATGGTGGCAGGCACTGTAATCCCAGCTACTCAGGAGGCCAAGGCAGGAGAATTGCTTGAACCTGGGAGGCAGAGGTTGCAGTGAGCCCACATCGCATCACTGCACTCTAGCCTGGGCAATAGAGCAAGATTCTGTCTCAAAAAAAAAAAATAAAGAAAGAAAGAAAGGAAAGAAAGAAAAGAAAAAGAAAGAAAGAAAGAAAGAAAGAGAAAGAAAAAGAGAAGAAAAAGAAAGATTATATTGGGAATATATATGTGTGTGTGTGTGCATATATATACATATTTAAAGGATAAAGGATTCTGCTGCCACAGATCACTAAATCAGACGATCTCTAGCAATTTCCTGTTTGTTTGTTTTTTGCCCATAGTGCTTATCTCTTTGAACAGTAATTTTCCACTTACTATTTTTCTCCCCTTTTGGACCATAATTGCCTTTAAGGCAGAGCCTCCTGTTACTCATCTTTGAATCTTGGGTCTGTCAGAGTACCTAGAATTTAATAAACTCTCATTAAGAGCCAGTTGAAGGACTACATGACTAAGCAGTCATTTACATCCAAAAGATCCGTAGGAGAATTCTTATCAGCACATATGATTGGTAACAATAACTTTGTACTTTCCAAAAACAATTACTAATCTATCTTGCTTTCCATTATCTCACCAAAGCCTATTACCATGTCTGGCAGAAAATAGATACTTAATAAATTTCTCAAATGTTTACTGACTTCAATTTTAAGTTTTATTAACTATGTTGACTTTTCTCTAATGAAGATGATTCTAAAAAGCTTTTTACTATACTTCATAGTGAATGAAACAGTGAGATAGGAATATTGCAAAATATCCCCTGCATTGGTCAGTTTTAGTGTCATTCACTTTAAAAATTCTATTCTCTAAATATTGACAGTTATATATAAATTTATGTAATTATTTACTTCTAATAAAGAATTTCATCTGGGGAAAAACATACTTTGCTCCGTTCTTTGCCACAAGTGCAAAGTCTAAGACAGTCAAACAGCTTTCCTAGTATGGCCTTAGGAAATCAGTGTATGACTAGTGTGAATCTAGAGGGAGCGTACTGCATTCTGACCAAAATCTCCACCCTGTTACTATGGCCATCACTAACTTCACAGTATTGCAGTACTTCCTGCTACTTTACTTCCCAAGGCAACTTGTGAAGGAACATTTTTACAAAGCTGTTGTCACACAAAGGTAGTGTTTCAGTTACCGAGCCCATGTCCTTGGAGTTGCCCAGGCTCCAATAATACTAATAATTACTGTACATTAGGTACTTACCATGTGCCATCCTCTGTGGGAGCCGCTTTCCACAAATTATCTCTGGTAATCCTCATAACAACCCTTTGACATCAATATTATTATTTTCTCCATTTTTTAACATATGAGATAAATGAGACTTAAAATAATGCACCTGATACCATCAGCAAATGAGCCGAAGAGGGCAGATTCAAAGCTGACTGTGTCTGACTCTAGAGCTCCAGTCTTTAGCCAGACCTTTTCTTGCTGGTTAATTTGACTGGGGGGAAAAAAAACCCTTCAGATACTGCTGATTGATCTAAAGTACTATCATTTCTGTCAGTGTTAGGGAACTTTTAATTTTATAATTTGATTTTGTGGGAAATTTATAGCATCTTAAATACTCACGTGCAAAGTGATATGTCACTTTACATGTCATTTTACAATGGCAGAGCTTAAGCCAGTGCTCATTCATTCATCCTTAAGTTTTGATTCATTTATTATTCATCAAAACTCTGTTTTGTTTGGCCACCCACATTCTAGGAGCTCAGTACCTATTTGATAAATGAATGAATTATTTGAGGTTGATAGTTACCCAGGACTGGCATTAGGAACACAGAGCTGAAGAGCACATTTTTACCCTCAAGAAGCTTACAGTCTAACAAGGGAAATTTGCACAGATTCTACTATCACCAGGTGCCTGGTTGAATGCCTTAAGAGATGATCAGGGATATTCAGAAGGATATGTCAGGCTTAGCAATGGCATCACTTGAGAGTATCAAGGTGTTTAGGGAACTACAAGATGTTTGGTGCTGCTGGGAATAAGAGTGAAGGGGGCTCCATTTGGATGCCTCATACACCAGGTGAGAGACCTTAGATTTTATTCCACCAGGAGGAGAACTACCATAGGATTTAAAACAGAAGTGATATGGTCAAACCTACATCTTTGGAAGATCCCTGGGGTGTTTGTATGGTGCACTCACAATTTGACTAATTGAGATTTGTAGAAGGATGCCTAAGAGATGATGATGACCCAGACTGGGGTCACTGTAATAGAGTTGGTAAGGAGGAGAATGATTTAAAAAGCAATTGGAAGAAGTCTAGGGATTGAGATAAAGATTTGAAAATTATTAGCTTATAGGTGGTCCTCAATTCCCTGAAAATGACTGGGATCTCAGAGGAGAGTCTGGAGAGTTGGAAATAACAGACTAATATTCAAGGGGGCAGGAAGAGGGAGAGTTGTTCACACATGACAATAGGAAGAAATGGCCATAGAGTGTGTGGTTTCTCTTAAGCCAAGGAATAGATGTTTTAAGAAAGAAAAATTCTCGTGGTGTGAAGCAGTAGAGACGACAGATGCACATTAATTTCTTGAGATTTCTAGATGACTAAATGGGCAGATGTTGAATGATAGCTAAAGGAGAACCTAGAAACAAGGGAGGGATTTTATTTTTGTTTTTTTAAAAAAGATAGACCATAGCAGCTTAGCTTCATAGACTGAAACAATAAAAAACGTTGAAGGCACAAAGAAAGACACAGGTCCTCCAACTCCCTGCCCAATGCCCTTTATTCATATTCTCAGCACCTGTATTTCTAAGTTTTATGTTTGAGTCTTCAGGGATACATCAGATAGTCCCCCTTGTCGAATACATGTGCTTACATTTCCTACCATACCAGAAACTCTTCTCAAACTTTAATTAATTTCCACAAGGTGAGATTACTTTAATGAAAAACCAATCAAGGAAAGGAGTATCATGTGCAATATACTTTCAAATGTGTTTTGTTTGTTTATTTCTTTCCTATCCAGCTTAAAAAAACAAGCCATTAGTCCTAACACAACTTTCATATTCTACCCCAATATCAAAGAGGCTTAAAATCTCCTGGTAAGATGATGGACACACAGTTAATTTTTTATGAACAAACACAGTGTTTTTGGCCATTTCTGAATTTAACTCTGAAATCATAAGATTCTTTCTGAGTCTCCATTACAGTCAGATGGGAGCCCATCTTACCTCCTGATACTAAATTCTAGACTTCTCAAGGGCAGGAGACAATCATCTGTATATCTCTTTGGCCTTCATACACTCAGGAGTACTTGCCAAAAGTAAATATTTAATGCACATTTATTTGAATAATCGATAAGATTATTCTTATAATACTTCAATAACTGTCATATTTTGATCCAATACTTCAATAACTGTCATATTTTGATAGAATGGGTTTCTATATCTCATTTGCATTTTCAAACTTTACTTTTACTGTCTAGGTTAAAAAGAGTAATTGACCCTAATACAGCCCTCATTTTCTACCCCAATATCTAAGAGGCTTTATACGTCCTAGTGTTATGCCACTATTTTAACTCCAGTATTTTTTACTTCATACTTTTATCTATTTGTTACGGTTAGTTTTTATGAATTCAAGAGATGAATAGCAATTTTCCATATGTAATTTAAAAAACCCCACAGTTGATTATTTTATGCTATCTTTTGTCCTCAATCATGACAGAGTAGAAGATGGAAGGTAGCACCAAGGATGATGTCATACCTCCATCCTTTATGCTGCATTCTATCTTCTGTCTACATAGGATGTCATACTAGAGGGCATACCTGCAATGTATACATATTATCTTTTCCAGCATGCATTCAGTTGTGTTGGAATAATTTATGTACACCTTTATAAACCCTGAGCCTCACAAGAGCCATGTACCACGTATTGTTTCCTTACTACCTTTTGGGATACGTGGCACATAACAGGCACTCATTGAAAGTTTCCTAACGAATGAAGTACAAAGAGAAAACAAGTTATAGACTGATTCTTTAGACCTGTCAAAGTTATACATAGACTTTTGCTCAATCAAAGTCAAATGGTGGCATGTAGTAGGGGTAGAGGGATTGGTATGAAAAACATAAGCTTTCAGAACTCCTGTGTTTATTTTTAGAATGTCGACTGCTTGAGTGTTTTTAACTCTGTGGTATCTGAACTACCTTCTCTAACTGCAGGTTGGGCTCAGATCTGTGATAGAACAGTTTCCTGGGAAGCTTGACTTTGTCCTTGTGGATGGGGGCTGTGTCCTAAGCCGTGGCCACAAGCAGTTGATGTGTTTGGCTAGATCTGTTCTCAGTAAGGCGAAGATCTTGCTGCTTGATGAACCCAGTGCTCATTTGGATCCAGTGTGAGTTTCAGAAGTTCTGTTACTTAATAGCACAATAGGAACAGAATCATTATGCCTGCTTCATGGTGACACGTATTTCTATTAGGCTATCATGTCTGTGAGTGGGGGCCTCCCCCAGGAAATGAAATAATTGCCCAGTGGAAATGAGCATAAATGCTTATTTCCTTATCTAAGAGTCTTGCGTTTTCTTCTGAAGATAGTTTTTAGTTTCATACAAACTCTTCCCCCTTGTCAATACATGATGACATTTTTAAATACATGGGCATAATCTGATCCTTATGATTTGCCTTTGTATCCCATTTGTACCATAAGCATGTATATAGCCCCAAATAAAGAAGTACTGGTGAATCTACATAATGAAAAATACACTCATTTATAAAAGTTTCTTCGAAATATTTGTCCTGTTTATTTATGGATACTTAGAATCTACCCCATGGTTGAAAAGCTGATTGTGGCTAATGCTATATCAACATTATGTGAAAAGAACTTAAAGAAAGAAGTAATTTAAAGAGATAAATTTAATAGAACAATAGACATATTATCAAGGTAAATACAGATAATTACTGTTCTGTGATATTATGTATGGTATTTTCTTTCTTTTCTAGAACATACCAGATAATTAGAAGAACTCTAAAACAAGCATTTGCTGACTGCACAGTAATCCTCTGTGAACACAGGATAGAAGCAATGCTGGAATGCCAACAATTTTTGGTGAGTCTTTATAACTTTACTTAAGATCTTGTTTGCCTTGTAATGCTTGATAACAATCTCACGTGTGATAGTTTCTGCAAATTGCAACAATGTACAAGTTCTTTTCAAAAATATGTGTCATACAGCCATCCAGCTTTACTCAAAATAGCCGCACAAGTTTTTCACTTTGATCTGAGCCATGTGGTGAGGTTGAAATACAGTAAATCTAAAATGGCAGCATATTACTAAGTTATATTTATAAATAGGATATATATATACTTTTTGAGCCCTTTATTTGGGGACCAAGTCATACAAAATACTCTACTGTTTAAGATTTTTAAAAAGGTCCTTATGATTCTTTCAATAACTAAATCTCCCATGGATGTGGTCTGGGACAGGCCTAGTTGTCTTGCAGTCTAATTTATGGTATTAATGACAAAGTTGAGAGGCACATTTCATTTTTCTAGCCATGATTTGGGTTCAGGTAGTACCTTTCTCAACCACCTTCTCACTGTTCTTAAAAACTGTCACAGGGCCAGGCACAGTGGCTGACATCTGTAATCACAACACTTTGGGAGGCTGAGGTAGGAGGATTACTTGAGGCCAGGAATTCAAGATCAGTCCAGGCAACATAGTGAGGCCCCATCTGTCTTTATTAAAACGAAATAAAACTGTCACAGATTCTTTCAAGTGATGTTTACAAATTCCCTATGGTTTAGTCACAAGGAAGTTCTGAGATGATGTATCACGTCATTTCTCTTCAGGCTTTTGAGCCTCCTGGAGGTAAATGATTTCCTTCCTGAAGGCTTGTTATTACCATGATTATCACTAAGCTTGAAGTAACAAACTTCAAGCGGGACAGACTCACAACCTCTTGCCCTGCCATGGACAAGTTCAGTAATCTAAGTAAAGTCTTTTATTGTCTGATCTTGGATTTGCTCAACCTGAACAAGCCAAGGAGGTGTATTAAACTCAGGGACATCCTGACCAGTCTGGAATTCTTAAGCTTCAGATCACTGTTGAAGAGGTTCAACTCTTTATGGTGCTGTAGACTTACACTCATTTTTAAGGTAATATATAAGGGACCTAATATTTTGTTTTCAAAGCACCTTCAGTTCCACTAAACCTCCCTGAAGAATCTTCCAGCTGCTGAGTAGAAAATCATAGCTAATTTCACAGATGGTAGAATCTCATTAGGGCAAAAGGACACAGCAGTTAAATGTGATATACCTGATTGTTCAAAATGCAAGGCTCTGGACATTGCATTCTTTGACTTTTATTTTCTTTTGAGCCTGTGCCAGTTTCTGTCCCTGCTGTAGTCTGACCTGCCTTCTGTCCCAGATCTCACTAACAGACATTTCCCTAGGTCATAGAAGAGAACAAAGTGCGGCAGTATGATTCCATCCAGAAACTGCTGAATGAGAGGAGCCTCTTCCGGCAAGCCATCAGCCTCTCTGACAGGGTGAAGCTCTTTCCCCACCGGAACTCAAGCAAGTGCAAGTCTCAGCCCCAAATTGCTGCTCTGAAAGAGGAGACAGAAGAAGAGGTGCAAGATACAAGGCTTTAGAGAGCAGCCTAAATGTTGACATGGGACATTTGCTCATGGAATTGGAGCTCATGGGACAGTCACCTCATGGAATTGGAGCTCATAGAACAGTCACCTCTGCCTCAGAAAACAAGGATGAATTACATTTTTTTAAAAAAGAAACATTTTGGTAAGAGGAATTGAGGACACTGATATGGGTCTGGATAAATAGCTTCCTGGCAATGGTCAAATTGTGTGAAATGTACTTCAAATCCTTGAAGATTTACCACTTGTGTTTTGCAAGCCAGATTTTCCTGAAAACCCTTGCCATGTGTTAGTAATTGGAAAGGCAGCTATAAATGTCAATCAGCCTAGTTGATCAACTTATTGTCTAGTGAAACTCATTAATTTGTAGTGTTGGAGAAGAACTGAAATCATACTTCTTAGGGTTATGATTAAATAATGATAACTGGAAACTTAGGCGGTTTATATAAGCTTGTATTCCTTTTTCTTTCCTCTCCCCATGATGTTTAGAAACACAACTATATTGTCTGCTAAGCATTCCAACTATCTCATTTCCAAGCAAGTATTAGAATACTGCAGGAACTACAAGACTGGACATTAAAATATGCCCCATTCAACATCTAGTGAGCAGTCAGGAAAGAGAACTTCCAGATCCTGGAAATCAGGATTGTCCAGGTCTACCACCAATCTTGTTATTTCAGATAATCACAATACTTTCCTTATCTGGGAAAAGGGCTGTTACAGTCTTACGCAGGGGACAGGATGGTTCCCTTGATGAAGAAGTTAATATGCCTTTTCCCAAACTCCAGAAAATGACAAGCTCACAGACCTCTGAACTAGAGGTTGACTGGAAAAGTATGTTAGTGCAAATTGTCACAGGAAAGCCCTTCTTTCCACAGAAGCTCCAGGTAGAGGGTGTGTAAGTAGATAGGCCATGGGCACTGTGGGTAGATACACATGAATTCCAAGCATTTAGATATATAGGGTGATAGTGATATGTTTTCAGGCTAGATGTATGTACTTCATGCTGTCTACACTAAGAATGAGACACCCTGAAGACGCACGAATCATGATAGTTTTATATGCTTCTGTTTTATAATTTTGTGAAGCAAAATTTTTTCTCTAGGAAATATTTATTTTAATAATGTTTCAAACATATATAACAATGCTGTATTTTAAAAGAATAATTATGGATTATATTTGTATAAAATAATTTTTATATTTGAAATGTTGACTTTTTATGGCACTAGCTATTTTTATGATATATTATGTTAAAACTGGGACGGGGGAGAACCTAGGGTGATATTAACCAGGGGCCATGAATCACCTTTAAGTCTGGAGGGAAGCCTTGGGGCTGATGCAGTTGTTTCCCACAGCTGTATGATTCCTAGCCAGCACACAGGTTCCCTCTTAGATGCAGTTCTGAAGAAGATGATACCACCAGTCTAACTGTTCCCATCAAGGGCACACTGCCTTCCTAACTCCAACCTGACTCTTAAGAAGATTGCATTATATTTATTACTGTAAGAAAATATCACTTGTCAATAAAACCCATACATTTGTGTGAAACTTCGTTGTTTTGAGATGCGTTCGCTTGTCATGTTTCGTCAGTCTGTTACTCCAATCTCTAAGCTTCATGGAACATGAAACATGAATCTGTCTTTTAGATATAGCCTCTTTTGAGAATCTCACATGAATTAGAAGACACTAATTAGAAGTTTTTAGTTATCTTTTTAAACTATGGTAAAATATACATAACATAAAAATTTCCATTTTAACCATTTTAAAGTTCAGTTCAGTGTCATTATGTACATTCAGATGGTTGTGCAAATGTCACCACCATCCTCCCACAGAACTTTTTTTTCTTGCAAAACTGAAACTCTTTACCCGTTAGTCAATAATCCCCCATTTATCTTTCCTCTAATGCCTGGCAACCACCATTTTTCTTTCTGTCTCTGATTTTGACTACTAGAAGGACCTCATAGGAGTGGGAGCATACAGTATTTGTATTTTTGTGCTTATATCATCTAGCATAATGTCTTCAAGCCTCATCCATGTTGCAACATGGGTCAGTTTTCTTCCTTCTTAAGGTTGAATAATATTTATTATACAGTGGTCCCTCTTTATCCTTAGGGGATATGTTCCAAGACCCCCAATGGATGCCTGAAATCACCAATAGCACTGAACCTGATTACTGTGTTTTTTCCTATACATACATACATATGTATATTGTTTAATTTATAAATTAAGCACAGTAAGAGATTAACAACAATAATCATAAAATAGAACAATTATAACAATATATTATGACACGAGTGATACAAATGTGGTCTCTCTCTTTCTCAAAATATCTTATTATACTGTGCCACAGGTAACTGAAACCACAGAAAGCAAAACCTTGCATGGGGGGACCACTCTATAAATATGTACCACATTTTTCCTCACCCATTCATCCATCACTGGCTACTTGGTTTGCTTCCACCTTTTGGATATAGTGAATAATGTTTCTGTAAACATGGGTATACAAATATTTCTTCATGTCCCTGCTTTCATGACTTAGGATATGTTTGAAGTTATTTTTATTTTAAAATGGAGGCTTATAGAACACAAAAGATTTGTATTCTGCAAGTGTCCATCTATTTCTTTTAAAGCTTATTCAAAAAGTGTTAGCTATCTCATAGCTCTTGATAAGTTAAAAAAACTTCATCAAGGAAAATACTATTTCTGTGTTGGCACCTGCATGGATTTTCTTTGTCCAAATCCCTCTTTTAAATTGATGAGGCTTCTTTAGTTCCTTTTTTGCTTCCTTGTTGAGCTTCTTCATGAAATGTGCAGTTGCTAGCATGTGGTGGACGGACTGCAGAACCCTACTGAATGCCAGGCCCTCCGGCCCTGTGTTCTCTTTCTTGGAGAGGTTTGTTTTCACACGTAACCCCAAGAGGGCAGTCTCAGAGCGTGTTCTAGTTTAGTTCTTTTTTAAAAAATTACTCAACTTTATGCTTTTTAGGACAGTTTTAGGTTCCCATCAAAATTGAACAAAAAGTATGGAGAGTTCACATATAACTCCTCCATACATGATAGCCTCCCCCACTCCACATCCCACACTAAAGTGGTACATTTGTTACAACTGTGAAAGAAAATAGAATTTCAAGACCCCAAGCTCACTATGCCAAAGGGAAAGTTAAGCTTCAGAGCTGAATTACTCAATATTCCCTTCCTTTTGTTCCCTAACAGTAGCTGTAACTTCACAATCCTGTGTGATAGCCTCATCCATACACCAGGTTCCCACAATGATAGAAGACCACATATCTCCTGAAAGGGCCTCCCTCACAATTGCTCCCAAGAAAAGTTCTTGTGAGCCTCTATCTTTTAGGATACATATCCCTCCTATAAAATATCCCTAAAACTGAGTTATGCTGAATTTCACCCCGACAATGTCAATTACCAGCTTGTCTTCATAGGCACAGGACAAGGGCAAGAGTAGAAATCATCCCACTGTCTACCCTGCAATGAACGCGTAATTGACTTTTCCTCTACTCCCTATTTTTACCTATAAAATTTGGATTTACTGAACACTAACCAGAGCCTCACCTGAATAGAAGCATTTGCCTCACTGCCTACCCTCCCTCCTCTTCCTTCTCCATGTTTGCACTTTACTCGTTAAATATTAAAGTTCCCAAACCCTCTTTGGAAAAGCACAGGTTGCAGATGCTCCTCTGGCTTGTGTTCTTCCTGGGTACATCTGCAAACTTTGGCTAAACAACTCTCTATCGATTGAGACACCTGCCTCAGTCACTTTTTTCTTAACACAACCAATGAACCTACACTGACACATTATTAGTGCCCAAACACAATAGTTTACACTAGGGTTCATTTTTGGTATTTTACATTTGATGGGTTTAGACAAATGTGTAATGACATGTCAAATGCCATTATAGTATCTTACAGGGTAGTTTCACTGCCCGAAAAATACTTTGTGCTCTGCGTATTCATTCCTCTTTCTCCCCTAACTTTTGGCAACCACTGACCTTTTAATTGTCTCCATAGTTTTGCCTTTACCAGAATGTCATCTACTTAGAATTATGCAGTATGTGGCCTTTTCAGATTGGCTTCTTTCACTTGGTAATATGCATTTAAGGTTCCTCCGTATCTTTTTATGGCTTGATAGCTCATTTCTTTTTAGTGCTGAATTATATTCTATCGTCATATGTACCACAGTTTATTCATTGACCTACTAAAGGACATCTTGGTTGCTTCAATGTTTTGGCAATTTTCAATAAAGCAGCTAAAACATCTGTGTGTGTGTTTTTGTGTAAATATAAGTTTTAATTTCTTTAGGTAAGTACCAAGGAGTTTAATTGTTGGATCATATGGTAAAAGATGTTTAGTTTTGTAAGAAACTGCCAAACTGTCTTCAAAGTGGCTGTACCATTTACAGTCCCACCAGTGATGAATGGGAATTCTGGTTTCTCCTTATCGTTGCCAGCATTTGGTGTTGTCAGTGTTTTAGAATTTGGCCATTCTAATAATTTTGTGGTGGTATCTCATTGTTATTTCAACTTGCATTTCCCTGATGACATGATGTGGAGTATGTTATCATATGCTTATTTGCCAGCTGTATATCTTCTTTAGCAAGGCATCTGTTAAGGTCTTTGACCCGTGTTTTGATCAGGTTGTGTCTTATTGTTGAGTTCCTTTATTGAATTTCCTTTGTTAGCATGGTATAACTTTATCCATCCCTTTATTAATCTACCTGGGGCTTTAAATTTAACTAGATTTCTTACAGACATCATATATGTCTTGCTTTTTGATTCACTCTTACAATCTTTGTTTTTTAGCCCTTGACATTTACAATGATTATTGATATAATTGGATTAATATCTACCATATTTATTACTGTTTTCTGTTTGTTTCCTTTTTTCTTTATTCCTATTTTTACTTTCCCCATTTTTTTGCCTTTTTAACTTTTGTTCAGGATTTTACAGGATTCTATTTTCTCACCTTCTCAACACAGCAATTCTTTTTTTAACCTTTTTTAGTGGTTGCCCTGCTGTTTGCAATAAACATTTACAAGTGATTCATGTGCCTTTAAATAACAATATTCCATTTCAAGTTAGTGCAAGTACCTTAAATTATAAATTTCTAGCTTCTGTCCCTTTTACCATTACTGGTGTTCATTTCATTTATATATTAGCTTATATATATCCCGACACTTGACTTTTCCTCATATCAGATTTTCTTTCCTCTTTTGCATTTAAAAAAATAAAATAAACTATTTTAGTCACATACTTCCTATTTCTTTCTTTCTTTGTTTGTTTTCTGTATTGAAGTCTTGATTTGGGGACTTTACTTGTCCCTGTCTATGCCCACTCCTATCTGACACACACTTTCTGAATCTATTTCCTAGTTGTTTCACTTTGTTTATCTTCATTATGAGGAAAAAAAGCCAAAACCTGAAATGAATATGCTTCCTTCCAGTAACCTGGGACCTTCCATGGTTGGGAAATTGTTACCTATTCGAGTGAAAGGCTTACAAAACCCCCAAAGTAAATATTTTAGTAGTTCACTAAAGAAAGAACCTCAAATACTATGTGGAAGACAATTTAAAATGAGGTTTAAAGAGCTCAATATAAAAACCTGTTTGACCTGTTAAAACAGGTGTGGACAATCACAATTCCCTATTTAAAAATACAGTGAAAAAACCTACAAATGCAAGACAAATACATTGGAGCATGAGAACTCCAAATTGTTAGGTTAGGAATTAGAAGCTGTTCCCAGTGTGCAGAGCTAAGAGACCCCAGTCATTGTCAGTTGACAGGGAACAGGGACTCAATACCTGTGTACTTTCTCAGAGAAGGAAGAGGTCTTGGCAAAATTTTGGGTTTATCCTTAATTCCATATTGTGGGAATACTCAATTGCTCTTTAATAACTCAGTATTGATAGGGACAGGGGGCAGAGAAATTCTAGGCAGAAAAGGGCAGGTCCCTGGCAAAACCCCACCCTCAATCTGAAAAACCTGAAACTGCAGCTGAAAGTGAGAACTTCCATCCCTGTTTTCCCACTCGAATGTTGCCTTTTTCTAAACTACCCATGGCCTGCCGCATCCTATCCTGTGCCTATGAAAACCCCTGACTCAGTCGGTAGATGGGACTGTAACTGGACATTGGAGAGAAGTGACTTGACTTCAGAGCGACAGCTTGACAGCATACTTTGGAGAAGAATCTGACAGGAGAAGGCAAGACTTCAGGGGAAGATTACCTATATGTCCTGTCCCCTGTTCAGCTCCCTTTCCCACTGAAAGCCACTGTCATCACCAATAAAATCCCCTGCATTTACCATCCTTCAATTCGTTCATGTGACCTCATTTTTCCTGGACGCCAGACAAGAGCTTGGAGGCCACGAGTATGGATATAAAAGGCTGTCACACTGGGTCTTTGCCCTTGCTGGTGGAGGGCAGCCGCCTCACATGAAAAGGCAAAGAGCTCACTGAGCTGTTAACACTTAAGCCTTCCGCAGACGGCAGAGCTAAAAGAGCACTGTAACACACCCTCTGGCCTTCAGGCTCACAGGCACTCCTGCTTGGATGCTGCCGCAGGGTCCCCGCACAGTCTGCTACTGCCGACACCTGAAAGCGGTTGGCTGGTTCCTGCACTCGCTTGCTCTGGTTCCTGTACTGCTTCATTCGCACGCTCCCTCCCACAAGGGGTAGACGGGGGCGGGATGGGCAAATGAGGCACCCCGTCTCATATCCCATGAAGGCGTCAGGGAAATATCCTGCTTCAGTTTCTCTAGTTGTAAAATGGTTAAGTACATTATGAAAGGTGGTCAACAACTTTTAAGTGAATATGCTAATACTGGGTTTAATTCTAAAAAAGTTACTTGGATCAAAAGTTATGATTCATGCAGTTCCAATACCTCTTCTATTCAATTGAAGTACAGAATCTGTCCACAAAGTACAGTTTTATCTTCAAAAACTGCCACCTTGTGGAGATTTGGTTCTATTGTTGTCAGCCAATTTCCCGAAAGAACACATGCCAACAACAGAAATGAGTACAGAGCCTCACATACTAATGTAAGTGAATCTCAAAGACATTTTATCTGTAAGCCATTTTGAATAGTAGAAATTAAGCCTGAATAGTTTTGGGGTACAAATTGCTCTTTAACTATGTTCTTTCCCATTCACCTTTGTCGCTGGTGGAATAATAGAAGGAGCAATCTTTTTTTTTGTTTGTTTGTTTGTTTGTTTTTGTTTTTGTTTTGAGACGGAGTCTCGCTCTATTGCCCAGGCTGGAGTGCAGTGGCCGGATCTCAGCTCACTGCAATCTCCGCCTTCCGGGTTCCCGCCATTCTCCTGCCTCAGCCTCCCGAGTAGCTGGGACTACAGGTGCCCGCCACCTCGCCCGGCTAGTTTTTTGTATTTTTTCAGTAGAGACGGGGTTTCACCGTGTTAGCCAGGATGGTCTCGATCTCCTGACCTCGTGATCCGCCCGTCTCGGCCTTCCAAAGTGCTGGGATTACAGGCTTGAGCCACCGCGCCCGGCCAGAGGGAGCAATCTTTATCAGCAATGGCAGATGTGCTGATAAATGAAACCAAAACTGAATTGACGAATATTGACACAAACACTCATACAAGAAATTTGAAAATCTACCTTGTAATTAATCCTTATGAAATTTAAGTCATAATTTACCAAAAATTGTAAAGAAATAAACTTTCTCTGTTTTAGTAAAAGAAAGGATCAATACATTTGGCCACAATTGACTGGCCATAATTTTTTGTCAATGTTCTATAAGCTAATTAAAAATAAGACTACTTTAAATATAATTATCTCTCTTGTCCTTTGCCTTTTCAGTGGCAGCAGGTACCATGGGCTTATTCATATTCTAAAAGAGAAGTTGTGTGAGCAAATTTGTCATCATAGGCAATCCTCTTGTAAGAAAAAATTATGATTTTTATTTTCTCTTTTCTTCCAATTGGATCAGATACTCCAGTGTCCTTGGGGAGCCAAACCAGGAGCCAGTGCATCCTTGCACAAACACAGCTTCCTTCCTGCTTGGAGCTCACACCACGCATTTGCATTTGAACCAAGCAATGTTGACAAGCTATTGAGCCACAGAAGTCAAACATTCCAAGTGAGCCTGAGATGACCATTATATTCTTTTACATTTTCTGGTCAATTAAAACTTTAATTGTTTAAAATTTCCAATAGATACAAAGATACACATAGAGTATAATAAACTTCACACCCCTGTCACTGAACTTCAATAGTTATCAGCTCACAGTCAATCTTATTTCATCTATGCTCCCTCATACTTCCCTCCTATATTATTTTGAGCAAATCCAAACAGCATATAACTTTAGCTCTTTGTCTCTAAAAGACACGGCTTTCTCTATCATTCTTTTTCTTTTGAAACTGATCCATATTACCATTACTATAACTAGAAAAACAGTCATCTTTAATATCCTCAAATATTCACTCCATGTAAAAATGTCATTGTCAATTTTTTCCCAGACATGAGGTAGTCCTCACGTTGCAGATTATTATGGCACTATGAAAATCACCATGCAAGAGAATTTAAATAATTAATGGGAAAAATTGTTCCATGACCTTTAAAAATATTACAAATTTAAAACTCTCTTACTGTTGGTTATAAATAATAGGGACACAAAAATAGTGAAACATTTAGTAAGTAATTTAAAACATTAGAAACATTGAGAATTAAAATGTTTCTTTTAAAGTACTTATCAAAAGTAGTTTGAGCAATACTTGGTTTCTTTTGGTTATGTAACTTGCAATATGAAGAAAGCATCTTTTCTATGCCTAGGCAAGTTGTCACACTCCTTTCTAATTTTGGACCAGCTTCTAACATTGTATCCTTTGTGACTTCAATGTTATAAAATATCTCCAAGAGTTTGTTTAAGGTAATTATTTTTGCTGATGTCACCTCCTCTGGGGCATCTGGCAGGCATTCTTGCTAGGCCATCCCAAAGCAGAGGGTGGAAGGGCCCATAGAGAGCAAGAGAGAAAGGGGGGAACCTTTTAGAGGTGATTAGGCTATGAGGGCTCTGCTTTCATGAATGGATTAATGCCATTATGGCAGTGAGTTCATTATAAAAGGACAAGTTTGGTCCCCTTCTCTCTCTTGCTCTCTTTTCACCCTTTTGCCTTCTGCCATGGGATGACACAGCAAGAAAACCCTCACCAGATGCTGGCCCCTTGATATTGGACTTCCCAGCCTCCAGAACTGTAAGCCAATAAATGTGTGTTCATTATAAATTACCCCAGCTGTGGCATTCTGTTACGGCAGTACAAAATAGATCAAGACGAAGGGGGATTGCCGGCAGGAAGGGAGCCCCGACCTCTTAGTTTCACTCATCTGGAATTTAGCCACTACAACACAGAGCTGGGACTTGAGGGGATAAGAAATACCATTGACCTGCACTTCCCAGGGTGATAGTACAGTTCTGGGCTGTAAACTCAAGGGAGAGGGAATGCTGTCATCTTGGCCACATCAGCCTGGAGCAGAGCTTCTATCACACCAAATTGGGGGAGGGAAGAGGGAGCAGCTTGTGGCAGAAGTGCCATAGACTTTTGTTCTTACTAAGATTAATATATTTTCTGGAATAAATGCTGCTTCTTTTGCTGTATGTGCTTAGGGCCATTTTCAGAGACTTTCAATGATTGATAATTGTTACCAGTAATGGTTATTTTGATGGGTAGTTGGTCCACAGAGCTCCTCACCTCGCTGTTCTAGAAATTGTCTTTTAGTTTAGTATTAATTCCTCAATTTTTCAGTTTTTTTTTGAACTTTTACCTCCAGGATGACTCTTTGAAACAACTCTTATTTAAATTATTGACTGAAACTTTTATGTGTAATTCTCATTTTGTTCTTCACACAATCTCTGTGAAGGAGGTTCTAAGAACTAAGAGGATTAGAGAGGGTAAGGATCTTTCCAGAAATTACACAGCACTCCCAGATTTGGAACCTTTAGAAAGTTTATATACTTACTGGAAAACTTAGCTCATTTTTAATCAGAGGGAAGTCATTTTACAGTGCCCCACACAGGGAGTCAGATAACTACTTCCTAGTTACGTTTTCCTCTCTAGAGACTCAACCAGCCCTACTGTACTTTCCCATGGGGTCTGAAACTGCAGAAATCTACTGAGAAAAACAGAATGCTCACAGCAGGATAAAACTCACGTTTTCTAGCACTACTAAGATTCAGGCTTATGCCTCTGTATTTGATTTTTTAATAGTCTTGCTAATGTCAAAGTAATTCTCACACACCCCAAAGTCTGTAAAGGTGTAATAACAAGGGGTAAGATTGTCTTAAATCTGCAGTTTCTTAATCTGTTTAGTGGACTACTCTGGGTTACTGCAGGACCTCTCAAGGTCTCTAGTATGCAAAGGTGCATTTTGACTCTGTAAGAGTGGAATATCATGTGTAGTGTTTCTCAATTGATTTGGCTACATAACCCTATTTTTTTGTGTCATTTATATCCTGTGTTTTGGGGAAGGTTGGCCTAGAACATTTATTCTAAAAGGAAAGGGTATGGGAAATTCTTACCTTTGGCAGTATAGAGGAGGAAAAATTGCATACTTCTTACTCATTTAGTTTATTTTGCTAGTTTACAAATTAAATTGAGATAAGACAGATTAATAGGAGAAAATCAACTTTAATTATGTGTGTATATATGGGAGTCCCACAAAAATGTAAGACTCAAGGAAGCAGCCAGATGATTGAGACCTATACATTATCCTGAGCTACAGAAAGGGATAAGGGTTTGGGGCTTTTAGGGGGTTGTGGAGGCAAATTTTGGGAAGGCGAGGAGAGGAAATGTACGATCAATAAAGGTTGCCTTGTTGCGCAGATAAAAGTATCTCAGGTGATAAAGATGTTTCCAAAGAGTAACTCCCTTCATGGTACATATATTTTACTCACGATCATTTCCTTTATAGATATAAATTTCCTTTACAAAAGGGAGAATTTATATTTTATTTTATGTAGTAGAGAAGTCGGTAAAGAGCTTTTCCTGTATTGGCTGGTTCTCAGTTTCTTTTAGCTCAAAATGATCAATATGCCGAAGTGGCATGTTCTGAAATGACATGTTCTGAATCCTTTCAGCTGGAATATATTTGTATATCAACAGGATTTCCATCTGTCAGCTCTTAAGGTCTGCTTATGGAAGATATAAGCACCTGGATGATCATGAGGAAAATCTGGAGATTTTGAGAAAACACTGGTGCAAGGCTCCACCCAAAATCAATTAAAGAAGAATCGTGGAAGATGGGGTTAGGTCACTGAGAACTTGAAAGGCTTTCCAGGTGATTCTAATATGCAACCAGTTGAGAAGCATGGATTTTTATATTGGGCTTTTCAGGCTGGCTGAAAGAACTGCGATGCTCAGGAAACCAGGGGAGCCTGGCAGGAGTTTGACGGGGGAGACTGAAGCTTGTCAACAGGGACAAGAACGGTAGGCTGGTGCCTGGCACCTGAGGGTACTTCAGAGGTGCTCATTAAAAAAGAGGAGATGACATCAAGCGAGAAATCTTAACCAGACATTCAACAAATTGAGGGTTGTCTATGTGTTCTAGGTGCTAGGAACTTGGCAGCAAACAAGGCAAAGTCATTAGTATGGTGGCAATTGCGTAGAAACGTGAAGGAAGTGAGGAAGTCAGTTGTGTGGGTGTCTTGAACAGTTTTTGAAGCAAAGGGAAGAGCAAATGTAAAGGCAGAATCATGGTTGGGATGTTGGAGGAGCAGCAAGGAAGTGCTGTGAATCTTGGGGGGAAAAAGAGGGTTAGATGATATGGGCCTCTGTAAGGGCACTGGCTTTTACTTTAAGTCATAAGGGAAACCTTTGGAGTTTTTGAGTGAAGAGTGATGTGATTGGAGTTACATTATAGCAGGGTGACTCTGATGCTGTGTTGAGACCAGACTGAAAGGTGTGGAGCATGGAAGCAGGGAGACCAGTTAGGAGTCTATTGCAATAGTCCCTGTGAGAGACCACAGCACATTGGACTAAGGTGGCAACTAAGATATATTGGAGAGGTGGTCAGATTCTGTATTTATCTTGAGAACAGAAGCATCCAAATTTGCTGATGAATTGTATATAGTGTAGGAAAGAAGGAGAAGACTCAAGGATGATGTGAAAGATTTCGGTCTGATGAGTTGTAAGGATGAAATTATTTATTGAGACTGGGAAGAATGAAGGAGAAATTGGTGGTATGGGAAGGATTTAGGGCATTTTAGACATTGTTAAGTTTGAGACATCTTGGTGGAATGACAAGCAAGGCAGTTGAATCTGAGTCTGAAGTTCAGGAAAAAGATTCAGAGTGAGACAGAATTATAAAAGTTATCAAAATGGAGATTGCATTAACACAATGAGTGTGAGCTAGATTCTTGTTACTTGCACCATCAACATCACCTGGGAGCTTGTTAGAACGGCAGCCTCTCAGACCCCACCTCGGAACTGCTGACTCAGTGTCAGGATGGTGTCATGATCCCAGGTGATCTGTAGGTACTTGAGAGTTTGAGGATTCCTAGATTATATTACCTAGGGTATGAATGAATGTAGAAGAGAGAGACTGAGAATCTGAGACAATCTATCTTTGGATGCCTTGGAAAAGTAGATGGAGACTGAGATGATGTAGGGAAGGGGAATTTAGAGAGAATAGTGTTCAAACCCAAGTTAAGAATGTGTTTCAAGAAGGAGGGAGTTAAATGCGTAGGTCAATTAAGATGAGGAATTCTAATTTACCACTGGATACAGCAATATTAATATCATTAATTACTTCTATAAGAGCATTTTAATAGGATTCAAGATATTGGGAAGAGAAATATGAGAGACTGAGGATAGACCTTCATGAGCTTTTTCTAAAGGAAAGGAGAGAAAGGGAGAACTGCATGCGAAACTCAAGGCAGGTGAAGGTTCTGGGCACGGTGGCTCATGTCTATAATACTAGCACTTTGGGAGGCTTGGGAGAATTGCTTGAACCCAGGAGTTTGAGACCCCTCGGCTACAAACTTTAAAAAAAAATTGGCCAGGCATGGTGGCATGTGCCTGTGGTCGTAGCTACTCAGGAGGCTGAGGTGGGAGGATTGCTTAAGCCCAGGTGGTTGAGGTTGCAGCAAGCTCTGATTATGACATTGCACTCCAGCCTAAGCAATGGAGTGAGACCCCAACTCAAAACACAAAAAAGGCGAGAGAAAAACACTCTACTGGTATGGTGGATATATAGATAACAAATTAAGGGGTGGGGCATTTGGCAGTGGTGGGGGTATGTGGAGGTCAATGCAACTCTGTCTTGGAGGCTAATTCACCATTTTGACTTCTGATTAACCCCTCTTCTGAGAATGCCTCTAAGATTTCTATTTTATCTACTGTTCCTTGTGTAAGAGCATGTACTTACCATAAATCCTGCCTTTAACCAATTGTTCTATACATCCCTTCTGAAGCACATATATACCTTTTCCCTATGGTCTATAAGCCCCGGGGTATGGAAAGTAAGGGTGTGGAGATCCAGCATCTTGTCTCACTGCCACTGAGATACAGACATGGCTTCTGTTTATAAGTCTCTATTAAATGTTTCTTTCCAAGAAACTGGATACATCAGCCTCTTTCTTCAGCTTCAGCTTCTAAGTTTGGGAGTAGGGTTGGGTATACCTGCCCAGAGCAGAACAGAGGAGAATTGAGAGTTGTTCCAGGATACCCTGAATAGTTGAAGGAACCCTAGGAACAAGGGATCACCTTTAGTGAGGTGGATGGAAAGTCACTCTTAGAAGTAGGAGAAAAGGTAGCTTGGTAGATGTGAGGATAGACAATTTTAAGTTTTCTTTCAATTGACTCAGTTGTTATCAATGTGAAGGGAAGAAGATTCATCAATTAAGAATGAGGAGGGGAAAGGAGATACTGGGGATATAAGGAGAATAACATATGAACTATCACTTATGACAGTTTCTCCCAACATTTTAAAGTCATGGCACACATTAAAAAATGAGAATATTTGAGTGGCAACTACCAGGGGATTTGGAGCCCTGGCCAAGTTTACTGGGGCAGGAGGCAAATGGCTCAGGGGTTCTGGTTGCCATTTGCCCAGATAGCTAAAGAAAGTAATATCTTCTGGCATCCTGATTCTGTTTGACACATGAATTGGGGAGCTCTGAAAGAAGAGATGGGAATGAATGAAGCAGAGACAGGCAGAAAGGTAGTCAGGTAGCAGGAAATACCTTATGTGCAGTGAAATTCATAAATTTGAAGAGGAACTGGTGAGGATGGTTGTATTTTTTAGCCACTTCAGCTACACAGGTGTAGTCATGCAATAGGGGGAGAACTGGATTTAACTAAGTTTGGGGTTATGCCTAGCAAGTACAACAGAAAGAGAGGGGATGAGGGAGTTGAGAAGAGATGCCAAGTGTAGACTAACTATGATAATGTAATATAAATTGGTGAGAAGAGATATTAGGACATGGAATAGGAGGAGAATATTGAAAAGGTAGTTTGATGGGTTCTGAATTTTGTGGGGTCTTCGTGTTTTTGGAGATACAAGAGGGAAGGAGATGACTGGAGACTAGAATGCTTGCAATTGATCATGGATGAGATGCAGGTGATGGTAATGACAAAGGGTGTTATATGGGAGTAAGAAGCAGAGGTACCATGGAGGAAAAGAGGCTGTTGGACTGAGAGGTGATGGTATTGGAGGAATTATTTACATTGATATTAAAATCTCTAAGAAAGATAACAGGGGAGGGTGACAGTGAATCTGGAGGTAAAATTCAATTCATTTGATTCATTCAACAAAGGAAGCAAATTTAGTAGCAAATTTTGTAGCATAACCCCAACAAATCGACATGACTATCCAAAGAAGGGCCAGTGTAGTCTGGTGGTAGAGTCTGAGGTCAGAACTTCAAAAAAGGGCATTGTTGGGGAGGGAGATACAATGTGTACAAGCAACAATAAGGAGCAAGGAGGCTGTCATCCTCTACCTCCGTGTCTGGTTATCAAAGATGTTGGGGGAGGAAAGCAGCCTGCTTGAGAAGGCCTCTGGAAAAACAGTGTCCCCAAAGGGAGGCAGGTTTTCATTTGGATCATGTGGTGAAAGAAAACATTCACCAACTGTTTAAAGACGCAGGAAGTTTTGCTGAGAAGATTGTGACTCTGGAGGGCACAAGGAGATAGTTTGGGGAAATTGGGAAGGTTTGAGAGATAAGAGACCATTGTTGTATGTGTGAGGTACTAAGGAGATGAGAGCTCAAGTGCCAAGATCTGGCTTGAAAAGGCAGGCTTCTTGTTACAAAAACTGCTGCTTTATGGATACTGGAGAGCAAACAACTCCAGATAGCTTCAGTGTTTTCTACCCAAGCAACTGCAGGTTATCTAGATCACTTTTCAGAGATCATATTTCTTCTGAAGACAGAAAATAATTTCCCCATAATCCAGCTGACAAAATTGCTTGGCCTTCCCTCAACCCTTTCTTGAAACTTTCATAAAATTGATTCCAGAAATGAGAAATGAAAGAGAATATTGTTCTTGTTTGTTGTTTTTTGAGACAGAGTCTATCTCTATTGCCCAGACTGGTGTGCAGTAGTGTGATCTCGGCTCACTCACTGCAACCTTCGCCTCCTGGGTTCAAGCAATTCTCCTGCTTCAGCCTCCCAAGTAGCTAGGATCACAGGCACCCACCACCACATCCGGCTAATTTTGTAATTTTAGTAAAGATGGGGTTTAGCCGTGTTGGCCAGGCTGGTCTTGAACTCCTGACCTCATGATCCACCCGCCTCAGCCTCCCAAAGTGCTGGGATTACAAGCATGAGCCACCATGCCTGGTCAAGATCTTGTCTTAATCCCCTGTCTTAAGACAATTTATCCTGGAAAAATGATTATCCATTTTCTTCAAGGCTTTCTCCATAAAGCCTCTTTATGGAATCTCCTTTCTGATTTGAACATTGATCCAAATCATAAACAATCCTCATTCCCTCTTAATGTTATATATCATGGATGTGAGACTGGGTGTATTCTGGTGTATATGTGGGGGAACAGTGGTGTCCTGAACGCCCTTTAGACCTGATCTTTATGAATCGCTATGATACTTCTATTTCCTATGACCTGTGTGATTTTGGTTGTTACTTATCTTGATGAATATTCTTTTTGAAAATATTGTGCGCTGAAGGACACCTAGAAAATTCCAGGAGTCTGTCTAGGTTCTAATTGAGATGCAGTTTCCTACCTTCATAGCCTTTTATTGGGCAATCTTTGTTGACACTTGTTTTCCAAGTTACTGGATTACTCATTTCAGAGTTCAGTTACCCAGAAACCACCTACTTCTATGCCCACAATCAGAAGCAAACAAGAGATTTTTGCAATAAAGACAATCAGTATCTAGGATAAGGGCTGGCATGTGGGCTGGTCCCATCTTTGCTGTGAAGCTACAGGGAGAAGGTAGGGAGGGGAGAGTCTGGCTTTCTCACAGTTTGTTGAGTAACCCCAGCGGGACATCCCGCCTCACATCCTGGCAGTTGAATTAGCTGGGCTCTTCAAGGTCACAAGAAGGAATCCTATACCCGTCACCTGCAATGATAGGAGTTTATTCGAATAGTAGGTAGGAGGGGAAGCATGGGAAACTTCCTCATCAGCTGCTCAATTCCCCTGGTCCCAGGGTTTCAGAACTGGAATAACACACAACAGACTTCGTACCTCCAATCAAAGGGCAGGCAGGTAATTTGTCTTCTTTTTGTTCCCCTCACACAATGTAGAGCACACAATCGGGTCGGCTTTTGATCTCTCGCTATAATGCTTCACAACTGGACGTGGTTACCAAGTCGCCTCTGTGACGGTCAGCTTTTCCAGCATTAGGAGTTTTAACTGAGGCTTCAGGGATGCATAACCCCCCTGGGATTTTGTGCCAGAATGAGGGTCTGTCCATGTGTGGATTTTCTTGCAAAGCATATGATGCTGTTTCTAAAGGGGCCTCAATCTTTGCTTCAATTCACTGTGGCTAGTTGAACAGATTTACGTTTTACTCATGGCTCGTGACAATGCAGGCAGGGATGAGCCCATCTGAATCACCATCCTCAAAAAGAATCCATATGCTGGCAGCAACTGACTCCTCCTGCAGCTGGTCATGTATCAGAATGTTGTGTGAAGTAATCCCCTCACTTCCTCACACAGATTTCTGATAACTCCTCCGGTCCTTCCGTAAGTCACAGAAATGCCCCTGTCTTCTGGCCATGTACACGTGCTCATACACCAGCCCCACATCCATGACAGAATGTAGAAAAGTTTTCTTGTGTGGTTCTATAGCCAAATAAGCCCCTTTCATGCTATTCAGATAGGGTTTCATAGTGCTGCACTCAGTTCTATTTTTATTTTAAAACGATCGAGGTTGACTAAATGAAAGGCATTTCAGGATTTTTAGTTCTTAGAAAGCAGATGGTTTATATATCAATCTCCTACTCTTTAGTAGCAAAGATTGTACAACTGCATGTACGAACTTCAAGAATTCCAGGCAATCCTAAAGGTTTTTCTGGGCCAAGCCTCTGTGCAGAGGTATGTTTTTAATCATCTCCAGTGGGATTTTCAATATTTTCAGCATTGACTCAACTCCCGTCAACAGTGATATCAAAACAAATGAACATCAAGTCTGAAAAGAAAGTCTGAATACTGTTCTCCAGTCACAGAAAAGACGGGTGATGTGAATGTGTGTTGCTCTTTAAAGTTAGTTAAGTCAAATACACTCACTTCTTGATATAATCAGTAACCTTCATAGCTGGGGGCTGCCTGGGCTTCAGACAGCAGAGTTAGAGAAAACAGGTGATTCGTGTGCTGCTTGGCTTTGGAGCAACGCAATATGTGGTTCAAATTCAACCTCATTTCATTAACTCTGTAACTGAAGTACCTGATAGCAGCTACCAAAACTAACATGTAGAAAATAAACGTTATTTCATCCAAGAGTTCACTGACATTGAAAAGTTTCAGAGACTTGGATCACATGAATATAACATGAGAGCTTTACAATTTTTAAAAATAGGGATGATCACTATTCTATCAGCATCAAGAATCATTTTAATTCTTGTAGACTCTTTTCCATGATAAGATTAGTTTGTAACAAATTACCCTTGGTTTGCGTCCTTGGAGAAAGCTGGACTCAGTTTTAAAAAGCAAATGAAAATTAATTTCAATCAAAGGCATTTAAGGCTTTTATTTATACTTTTGCATTGTTTTAGGGAATTTTTGTATGTTTATCAATAGTCTTTTATTACAACATTTTATCCTTTGAGGTAAAACAAACAAACTGGCTGGGCATGGTGACTCATGCCTGTAATCCTAGCACTTTGGGAGGCTCAGGAGGGCAGATCTCTTGAGGCCAGGAGTTCAAGACCAGCCTGGCCAGCATGGAAAAACCCCATCTCTACTAAAAATACAAAAAATTAGCTAGGCATGGTGGTGTTCACCTATAATCCCACTGCTTGGAGGCTGAGGCAGGAAACCTGCTTGAACCTAGGAGGTGGAGGTTGCAGTGAGCTGAGATCATGTCGCTGCACCTGCGCTCCAGCCTGGGCAACACAGCCAGACTGTCTCAAAAAAAAAAAGGCAAAAAAGCTAATATTCAGTAATATGCTCTATACAAACCTTCAAGTTCCCATATAAACCTGGAATCAGTTCTAGGAAAGACACATAAAGCATGGTGATTATATTTTATTTCACTCTGTTGTGGGAAGAGGCTGAGATAATGTTTAAATTAAAACAAAAGTGACAAAGTGACAATATCCCTGTGAAGGAGACCAGGTCAATATAACTGGCTGGCATCATGTTTATCTTCTCAGCATTCAAAACACACACACACACACACACACACACACACACACAAACTTTTTGGCTCTACTTTTAACCTTGGCTTTTATATTGGTGTTCATTTGGTTTTCAGAGAGGCTTGGTTCCTTTATTTTAAGACATTCTATTTGTTGGAAGAACTTCCATTAAATTATCTTGTCAGTTCTCACTAAATTTTCTTTTCACAGCTCTTGCTGTCTGGGTTATAAACAACCATGGCAAACATGAGAGGCCTCAAAGGAATGTGTGCTGGGATCCTCTTGAAATATTATTGCCCTGGGTCCTTTGAGCCCTTTACCTCCAGAAAGCAGCATGGAGAAGGTGGGCAAATCTGCATAGTTTCTCAGAATGGATGAGTCTTTCTTTAGAGTAGCCATGTAAAGTAGCTCAGGAAATGACTATTAAGTCATGACTAAATAAGCTATTAAGCTGATAGGCTGGCAGAATATTATTAATAAATGTGAAATAAGCAACTGTCCTGCAAGTATTTCTTGGATGCTGTTTATCCTTGCTTTCTATCCAATGCTCTTTAGCACATCTTCTCAGTCTAGAAAGTTGTCTCCTTTTTCCCTCAAGCCAAATGGGTTACTGCTTTCAAGCTATTTTTGCTGTGAAGACAACAATAACAAAACAGCAATGCCAAACTACTTCTTATTTTCAAAACCAGTTTGATTTCCTCTGACAAACCATCAAGCCAGTGTGACTTTGCATCACTGGATTAGGTTAGTGTAGGTGCTGTGGTTTGAATGTGTCCCCTAAAGCTTGTTGGAAACTTAATCCTCAATGCAACAGCATTGAGAGGTGGGAGCTTTAAGAGCTGAGCTGATTAGGTCTTGAGGGCTCCTTTCCTGGTTACTGGGTTAATGTCATTATCGTGGGAGTGGGTTAATCAGCCAGGGAGTGAGTTCCTGATAAAAAGATGAGTTCCCCAGTTCCCCTCTTTTCGTCTGCAACAGACATGCTCTCTTGCCCTTCTGCCTTCTCCCATGGGATGACTCAGCAAGAAGACCCTTGTTAGATGTGGGCCCCTCAGCCTTGGACTTAGCCTGCAGAACTGTGAGAAATACATTTCTGTTCTTTATAAATTACCCACTCTCAGGTATTTTGCTTATTTATAGCAGCGCAAGATGGACTAAGACAGAGTGTAACTAGATGTATGAGGAAATGACCTCTCTCTACATAGGCTATCTATCTTTGGAGTACAGCTCCAGGTGGACAGTGGCACTTGTTTAGGCTTGTATTAGTTGGAGGACAGCCAGGAGTGAATAAAAAAATCCATTTTGCTTCTAAAATTAAAAGGGTCATTTTAAGTAAAATAATGTTATAAACATAATTTATATTAAAAACAAAGTCATATACAAATTAGAGAAAAATATAAAGAAATGCCATTTCCTAGGTTTGATTCGGACATCTTCATTTCTAAAATTAATTATTCCTAAGTTCTGCTAATGTGTCCTGCCACAAGTGTAGGCATAACAAGGTGAAGGAATTAAACTACCAGGCTCTGAATCAAGGGACTTGTCTAATAGAATTACGCATAATGAAGAATTTGAATTCAACACGGGGGTTATTCCTCACACCAAAAGAAGCAGAGAGGGAAGGAACATCCCAGAAAAGTCCAGGCAGAACTTACAAGTTTGAGCCGTATGAAACAGCTAATATTTGACCATTTTTGCTGAAGAAACACATCAATTCCATATTGATTGACACAATAGAATCAGCAACTTCTATAATGGGAGCTGTGGCCTTTTCCACTTTTTCCTTTCTCCTATATTGGAGGAGAAATTCCCAGAAGGGAGTAAAACTTGCTCTGCCTCTAGAATAGGCAAGAAATTGTTTTCTCTTCCTCCATCCTTCTGCAATATCAAAAAATATCTTTAAGTATTCAAGTGACATGAACATTATTCCTATTCTCTCCTGGGATTTAGCCATCTAGCCTTCTATACCCCAGTGGGTCTCAAAGTTCTTTTTTTTTTGAGACAGGGTTTCCATCATCCAGGCTGGAATGCAGTGGTGCAATCACTGCAGCCTCAACTTCCCAGGCTCAAGTTATTCTCCCACCTCAGCCTCCTAAGTAGCTAGGACCACAAGTGTGTGCTGCCACACTAGGTTTTATTTATTTATTTATTTTTGTATTTTTAGTAGAGATGGGGTTTTGCCATGTTGCCCAGGCTGGTCTCAAACTCCTTGACTCAAGGGATCTACCCGCCTTGGCCTCCCAAAGTGCTGGGATTACAGGTGTGAGCCACTGAATTCAGCCCTCAAAGTTCTCTCTTAATTAATCCTCCTAAGTTTGCTGGGGCAGATGGAGGGTGGGGTGGATATGGGAGTACTTTATATGTATAAAATTTTGCCATAGAGTAGGTTTTAATTCTCAATTATGTTTTCATAATTTCTTAGTGTATTCAGGTGTTGTTCATGATATATATCTATAACCTCAACTGACTATCTCAATTAGGATTTTGGTACCCAATGAGTTTAGGCCACATAAGCTTCATCCCTTACAGAATGTTGTTTAATGAGTGTTATACCTGTCTAGGCATGTTTCTTGTTGCACTTATGTAAGTTTTAACTTTCTTGAAGGCTGTCTCAGAATATATTCCTATGGCTCAATGCCTTTTATGTTCTTGACTTCCTGTCAGTAGAGGTCATAGCAACATGTGCTTGCTCACCTCATCTGCTGTTCAAATGAGCACACATTACCTGGCATGGGGAAATAACTTCAAATCTCTTCAGACAAAGGTCCAACAGGCCAGACAAGCTTATGGCTAGTTCCTTGCCCTGAACAATCTTATTTACAGGATATCCAACATTCAAAATGGAGGAACTTCCAGCTCATGATGAAACTCTTTAGCATCCTTTCAACATTGACACCATTATATATTTGGATTAACAGCATTTTAAAAAGAGATAGTGTATTAGCTTCCTAGGGCTGCTATGACAAGGGACCACAATCTAGATGAATTAAAAAGCAGTTATTCTCTCACAGTTTTGGAAGTTCTGGAAGTCTGAAATCAAGGTATTAGCAAGGCCATGTTCTCTCTGAAGGCTCTAGTGGGGGATTCTTTCCTGCTTCTTAGCTTCTGGTGGTTGCTGGCAATCTTTGGTATTCCTTGGCTAGTAAATGTATCCTTTGAATCTCTGCCTCCATCATGTGGCACTCTCCTTCTGTGTGGCTGAATTTCTCTCTTTTTATCCTTAAGGATACCTTCATCCAATATGGCCTCATGTTGATACGATTAAATTTGCAAAGATCCTACTTTCAAATAAGGCTATATTCACAAGTTTGGATAGACATGAATTTTGGGGCATGCTATTCACCTCAGTGCAAGTAGTCTTGAAGGTTTGCTTCTAAATACACTAAATCCATTTAAATAAAACTAAATGTGATTCAAATAAATACTTACACATAAATAATCACCACCATGTCCCAAGCTCCATCAGCTCCGTGTTTATATTCATTCATTTGTTCGTTTAACAAATACATATTAAAAGTCTCTCATGTGTCCTGATCAGTGCTAGGGCCAAAATAATGAACCAGAGGGACAAGGTCCCTGTTTACAGGATGTTTAAGTTCTCGCTGGGAGAGTGATAAACAAGTATAATTTCATTGGTGCTCTAAAAGCAATATTTATTGAGAACTGACCAAGTGACAGTCACTGAGAATGAAGAAAAGGTGAAGAGTAAAGTCCATGTCTTCACAGAACTTACATTCTATTGGTAGGGAGACAATACATAGATGAGTAGATAAGTACACAAATAACTTTAGCTAGTGATAAGTGCTATCAGGAAATAAAAGGCAGGGCAAATGGTTGCAGGGTCAGAGAGCTTTGTGTCTTTTGATCTGAGCTCTGAAGGAAGCCAGGGAATGAGTCTTGTGAATGTTTGGGTTTAGTGTTCTGGTGGGAGGAACTGTGAATACAAAGACCTTGAAGAGAGCAAGTTTGTGGTATATTTGGGAAGAACAGAAGGCCAGTGAGGCCTCTTGATGTGAACCAGGACAGAGAAAGGGACTGAGTTGTAGCCTGGGGCTCAAACATCCTGGTAAACCATGACAAGAGCTGTTACTCCAAGTACTATGGGAAAGCAAGCAGAGGGTTTTGAACAGGAGAACAACATGAATGTACTTGAATTTTAAAGGGAGACCCTCTGGCGACAGTGTGAGTACTGGACTGTAGGGGGCAATGGTGGAGAAGGGGTCATGCTTAGGTGGGATTTTGACCACAGAGCCTATGGTATTCAGAGAGTGGAAAGTGCTGTGAAGTAGACATGGCACGATAGAGAGGAGGGTAGGAAGGAACGTCATTCATTGGGTAGCTAGTAGATAGAGAGGCTTCACTGAGAAGGTGATGTTTTCACTCATATGTGAATGACTAGAAATTGCCAGCCTTGTAAAGATCTTGGAAGATATTTTCAAGTAGAAGCAAAAATTGGAAAAAGAAAATTGGAAAGCTCTAGCCCTGGTGTGTTGGAGAAAAGAAAGGAGGACAGTTGGAACCTAGTAAGCCGGAAGATGCCCTGTAGGAGATGAAGGAAAACAGGGAGGGAGGGCAGTGTCAGGAAGGCCCCTGTGGTCCTTCCTGGTACTGTGAACTTCCTGAGAGTACTAGAAGGAACAGTCTGTCCATAGCTTGTTGGCGCCTGCTATTTTGTATGGTATAACATTCCCTAATGTGAGAGGAGTAAGTGATGACATTCTGAGGTGCATAGAGTTAGAGGATGTCTCTCTACAAATATTACAGGTCACAATTTAAAAATGTCGATGGCCTTACACATAGCAATATCATTTCTAGGAATTTATCCTACAGAAACAAAATTATAGATACTTAAATTTAGAGCATAAAGATTTTACTGTGGCCTTGACTACAATAGCAAAAGTAACCAAAAATAACCAGAAACACCTGGATACAGTCCCTTGTTAAGAAAACAGATGAATAAGTTATGGTGTATGTAAAAGTGGACATGCATTTAGCTATTAAAAGAATGTGTGGGAGCTATATTTGTTAACTTAGAAAAATGTCCACAATTTATATTTCAAATGGTAAATAAAGTATAATACATAAAATATAAAATTATTTTTAAAAACTCACCATGGTAGCGTGGTGCAGTGGCATTCGCCTGTAATCCCAGCACACTGGGAGGCAGGCAGATCATTTGAGGTCAGGAGTTCGAGAGCAGTCTGGCCAACATAGTGAAACCCCATATCTACTAAAAATGCCAAAGTTAGGTGTGGTGGCACGGGCCTGTAGTCCCACCTACTCGGGAAGCTGAGGCAGGAGAATCCTTTGAACCTGGGTTGGGGGGGCGGAGCTTGCAGTGAGCTGAGATCTTGCCACTGCACTCCAGCCTGGGAGACAGAGCGAGACTCCGTCTCAAAGAAAAAACAAAAACAACAAAAAAAAACCACCCACCATGAGGTGATGGAAGTGTTTTGAATCTTAATTTTGCTGGTGGTTTCACAGGTGTACACAACTGTCAAAACACATGGAATTATACTTTAAGGAAATGCAGTAGTTCCTTGAACATAAATAGTTTCTCAAAGTTGAACAAATGTTTTCTGTCTTAAAAAGTGTCTGTCTTCTATCATTTTGGTGCGTGTCTACATTTGAGTAGGTTTCTATGTGCAAAGAAAGAAAATATAGGAAGATACAGTGGTTACATAGAGATGGGTTTGGAGAGAATGGTACCTAATTTTATAACCCTAGAGTGTCCTTAGCCCCAAATTCCTGTCCAACCAAAATATCTCAGTGTGAAGATATACCTTTGTTGCCTACTGAGCAGAGGTAGCTGAACATTTGGGCTGGCTAAGTAAGGAAAATACTTCCCATGTCACATCTGCACTTTTTGTACATGTGGAAGTTGAGGAGAGGTGGCAAGGACATTTTCCAACATGGTGGTAGTCAGTTAAAATTAAACTTAAGCCAGTGATTGGAGCATCAACAAAGGGATAATTATCGTCTTACAGTCTGTCATGGAACATAGTGGAAGAACAAGATCTTTGAGGTCAGAAATACCTGAATTTTAACTCCAGACTTGTTCCTTCCTGGTAGAACAAGTTTTGTGTGGCTTTGGAAAATTAATTTACATGGTCTTTATTTTCCTCAAATGCAAACAATAACTCCCATAGTGTTGTAGTGAAGATTAAATCAGATGAAATGGTCACAGAGCCTTCTACATTGTAGAATGTCAGTACTTGATATCATCCACTGTGGAAGAAAAAATTGTGAAGTTCTCATTCTGAGGATTAGTGAGTTTAAAGTGCTTATTTGCATGGCTGGCCTAGGTGTTATTCTTCAAAAAGAACTCATTCTAGACTCTGCTACAAGCCCACTATACAATATTGTTGTGATCTGATAAGCTTTTAAAAATTGAATCTGTAGGCCAGGTGCGGTGGCTTATGCCTGTAATCCCAGCACTTTGGGAGGCCAAGGCGGGTGGATCACAAGGTCAGGAGATTGAGACCATCTTGGTTAACATGGTAAAAACCCATCTCTACTAAAAAAAAAAAATACAAAAAATGTAGCTGGGCATGGTGGCAGGCACCTGTAGTCTCAGCTACCTGGGAGGCTGAGGCAGAGAATTGCTTGAATCCAGGAGACGGAGCTTGCAGTGAGCTGAGATCGTGCCACTGCACTCCAGCCTGGGTGACAGAGTGAGATTCCATCTCAAAAAAAAAAAAAAAAAAAAAAATTGAATCTGTAATGACTTCGACATGTTCTCCTATATCCCAGTGGAATCATTATGTTTTATGAGATTGCTCATAATTTTCTGAGCTCTGTTGTGCCAAGTTTAAGGCAGCCGGAACTCTTCCCTTGCAGACAGTGAAATTTCTCCTGTTTGAAATAATGCTCATAGATGTTTATATGATGCTCATATTGGGAGGATGACTCACCCCAAATGGTTGGTGGTCTTGTGGTCTATTATCCAGGGAGACACCATTGCTCCCTGTCACACTGGTGACAAGCAGAAGAGATTAGGTTGTCCTTTGATCTGTTGATATACATGCCACAATGTTAGATGGTATTTGAGATTATGCCCTGAGCTCAGAGATGCATGGCGTGAGGATGACATGTGAACGATATCTCTGTGCCCCATGGCTGTGGAGCAGCCTCTGCTGCAAGATCTGACATCTCTTGCATTTACAGTAGATCCTCCTTATCCATGCTTTTGCTTTCCGTGATTTCAGTAATGTGAGATCAACCAGGATCTGAAAATAGGTGAGTATAGTACAAAGAGAGAAAACATCAATATACTTGTTACTAAAGTATATTGCTATACACTTTCTATTTTATTATTAATGTTGTTAACTCTTAACTGTGCCTGACTTACTAAATTTTATCATAGGTATGTATGTATAGAAAAAACAAAACATATATAGGGTTCAGTACTATATTCAGTTTGAGGCATCCATTGGGGGTCTTGGAACATATCCTCCACAGCGAAACAGTGGCTTCAGTACCCTCTGTCAATGCAGCATGAGGTGCACAGCATTAGCATCCTGGGCCTCAGTTTCTCTTTACAACAGACTTGGTAGGTAGCTTTACATTAATCACTCTGGGTCTAAGCTATGCATCTGTAAACTGGGGATAAGGATACTATTTCCATATCTGTCAAAAGGCAGAGGAGTGACCACATGGTCCTTCCAACTTTAAGTGTTATTACACCCAATTTTATATTTTTCTGCTTTTCTCTTGCCAACTTCTTTCTGGTTGTCCTATCCTTTATGGATAGGACATCATCACCTGAAACTGAGATATGGAGAACCAAGCTCAGAATTTTATGTTAGAAACTGCTATCCACCCACATCCTAACTTTTAGAGGGACAAAATTAGGGTGGGTTGCATGTTTGTCTTTACTCTCCTGACAACTGAGACAGGAAACCAAGGATAGGAGCTCGTGCAGGTAAAGAAGAAACAGGTTCAGATGTGGAAATGACAGCTTTGAAGTCACTGTCTGACATCCATTTCACAGCCAATTAGATCAAATTTACAAGCCACCACACACATATATAGCGCTAGTAAATATCAGCATATAAGTGGTTAAAACCATGGGAATGGATAAGATCCCTCAGGAAAATTGCATTGAGTTGAAGAGGACATGTCAAGCGTAAATTGTGCTTAGATGTTTGGGGTGAACAGAAGAAGACATTTCAGTGAAGGAGGCTGAGAAGCACCATCAGAGCAGAAAGACCAGCAGTGCTTGGTGTTATGGGGGCCATGGAAGGAGAAAGGCTTTATGGGGGCAGGAGGAGCTTGATCAGTAATGTCAAATAGAACACAGACACTTAATAATGGAAGGCTTTAACAACAAACATGAAAAAAGGTGCCACATCACTGATTAGAGAAATAGGAATCAAAACCACAATGATATACCATCTCATGCCAGTGGCGATTATTAAAAAGTCAAGAAACAGCAGATGCTGGTGAGGCTGTGGAGAAGTAGGAATGCTTTTACACTGTTGGTGGGAATGTAAATTGGTTCAACCAATGTGACGATTTCCCAGAGATCTAGAACCAGCATTCCCATTTGACCCAGCAATCCCATTACTGGATATGTAGCCAAAGGAATAGAAATCATTCTATAGAGATACATGTATGAATATGCACATGTATATTCATTGCATCACTATTCACAATAGCATGATTCACATAGAATCAACCTAAATGCCCATCAATGATCGACTGGATAAAGAAAATGTGGTACACATACACCATGGAATACTATGCAGCCATAAAAAGGAATGAGATAATGTCCTTTGCAGGGACATGGATGGAGCTGGAATCCATTATCCTCTGCAAACTAAAGCAGGAACAGAAAACCAAACACTGCATGTTCTCACGTATACGTGGGAGCCGAACAATGTGAACTCACAGACTCAGGGAGGGGCACAACACACACTGGGGCCTGTTGTGGGGAGGGGGATGAAGAGAGAGAGAGCATCTGGTCTCAAAGCAGATGCAGAGAGGAACCCAGAGTGTAGCAGCTGAAGTCAGCAACAGTTATACATGCTCAGGACATCTGAGCAGTGTGCTTTCGTCGTAAAACCCTCATATAACTGTGGCTGATCTTGATGTCAAGAAATGAGAACAGGAAGATAAGTGAGTTCCCAGGTGGTGGCCTCATTTATTTTTGAAGTATGGAGTATTAGGATTATTCTAGCTAGAATGGGAATAGGGAATGGAATTGGGGGAGAAACTTGAGTGATGGTTTAGAAGAACAGGAACTGAAAGAAGGTAAGACTTTGATCTGCACAAGGTCTCACGGAGAATGGGTACCGTAAGGGACTGTGAAGTGTTGTGGCATTAACACAGCATGACTGTGATTTTCCTCTAGAAGGATGTAGTAAGAATAGAGAAGGTAGATTTTGTGACTTATCTCTTTACTGTTAATGCCACTCCTGGTTCCAAGGCTGCCCCAGTTTTAGAATTCTAAAGTTATTAGTAACTTGTCCTTTATTTGATTAAACACACAAAAAAATACATTGATTGAGCCTTACGTATGAAGCACAGGAGGAGATATAAGAATGGATTTCCACCATCCAGGAATGTGTAACTTAACAGCAATACCTATGATGCAAGGCAGACTATGACAGGTAATATAAGAGAGGTAGAAATAAAGCCTATGGAACTTCAGAAGAGGAATAGAGTACCCAAGTGGGTAAAAGAGAGGACAGATTCAAAGACTTTATGGAGGTGGCTTTGGTTTGGGATTCATAAAGTGAGTACAATGGTGACAGATTTGTTATCTACGTCTACTACTGTACCGGGCAGAAACCTTTCTTCTCCTTTTTAATCTGCCTTTTCAAGGCCTTCATCTAGGCTGGACGGTGACCACCTCATGCCCAGATTACTAACAAATTACTCAGTCCCTCTTTAAATCTACAGTCTCATATGTTTGATTACAAATGCAACTGGGTAAATTATGTTGTTCTTGTTCATATAACCTAGAAGTTTGGAGGCCCTCTCCCTGTTTCTCAAGCATAACGGATGCTACAGCACTTTGTACTTTGTGCACATTTCCATGATGTCATATTGTACTAATAAGTGCTCTCTAGACTGTGATGAACTAGTTGAGTTATAACTTTGGGTAGGAAATTACATATGCTTGGTACATGGTAGTGTTAGGGCAAGGTCTTTGTTATCTGCTTAGTTTTCTCACCCGCCAATGGGTTTGTAAATCACAGTCAAGGTCTTGGTTTGGAGAGGAAAGGAGGTAGCTCTGCTGTATTACCTAATCTGATTTTTACCAGTAAAGAAGCTAATGTTGAATGTTGCTTCTTCACTTGGATAAGACTCCAGTTGTTTATAATATGAAATTGTAACGTGAAATAATATTTTCACACATCAGTAATAAATCTATAATGAGTTCCTCTTCTACCTTACCAGTTACTTGGGATAAAAACCACTGGAAATTACAAGATACACAAAATGTTGCATAATCAGGGCCTCTATCTTAAAAACTGATTTGCTACTATTTCTGGGAAATGTGCCTATTGTACAGTTTGTAGCTTATTCACTGCTGTTGTTAAATTTTTCAGATAAAGCTCAACACAGTCCAGCAACTAGCTATGCTTAGCCTCCTTACCTTCATTTTTAATGCGACACAGTGAACTCCAGACAAGAAAACACATTTAAGACTCTTTATACTTGACTGATGCACCTGAGGCTTTGCAGTGTTATGCAGCGGTACCAGCAAATATTTAATAGTTGTGAATGAAATTAAAATCATGGAACCCTTGTCCAACTAAATAGGCCCCTCCAAGAGACTTCTCTGGTGCCATTTACTTACATAGTAGGTGCTTAGATGCTTCATGATTAGTAATTTTTATATCCTTTCTTGAGGTTTTTTGTTCTCTATTTGGTGGTAAACTCTGGTAATGAATTTTCACTACAATTTTTGCCTAGGTTGCTATTATTGGTCTATTAGGGTGCCTTTTTTTTCAGATGAAAAGACATCATCTTTTAGGAAACCTTGTCAAGGTCAACAAAACATGAACTTATTTTAATAATCCTTTTGTATTAACAGTATTTACTTTTAGGATTATGAAGATGTGTTTATCCTTCCAGGCAGCAGGCTAGGTTGTTGCCACTTGAAAAAAAAATGTGGTCTACTGGAGTTGGAGAATAGGCAGGAAACTTGATGTCATAAAGGAAAGGAGGTAAATGGACAGTACCTTAGTGTGGTTAAGGAAAGGGCTCTGAGGGAGGTTTAGTCTCTCTCAGATGTGGTAGAAACTTCCATGTGAGAACATTTTCCAACTCAGTCCAACTCAGATGAGAACACTTTTTCCATTCTCTATAAGTCTAACTGTAAGCTTTTTTTTTTTTTTTTTTTTTGTACTTGATTTTCTTTGAGAGGTGGGTAGGTGAGCTGCCCTTTCTTTGACTTAAGGTTTTTACTTTTTTGGCTTACAATTCTCAGAGAATCTGGCTGTCTGCATACAGAGGACATTCAGAGCTCTATTTCAACAAGCAATTGCATCTTTGATCCAATAATCCTCTAGCACTAGGATTTGGAAATCCTTTCCAAAACATTTTCCAAATAGTTCTTACAACCATCCCTTTTCATTAGGCAATGCCAGGTGAATAAACATGGCTAAACACTGTCCATGCTGCCTTGGCAAGGGAACATCTAAGGCTTGGGTAATTGATTTCCCCATGGTTGTAAGAAGTTCACATAACATTATTTAATCATCTCTCCAGTTTGCTTGTGATTGCCAAATCACTTGTGACATTGGCATGACCTCCTACATTTAGACTTCCTTATTCTTACCTATAAAACAAGATAAAAGGATTACTTGATTGATGTCTCCAAATGGCCAGTCTGTGGACCACTGAAGCACACTGGCTGCCTCATGTCCAAGTTCAACTGTGAACTGTGTTATCTATAACACAAGCCTTAATAACTCAATCATCTTACTCTACGACTCTCTCTTAGAGACACTTGTAATTAATTTAGGTAAATGGCCAGTGCTCAGGCCTTAAGTTAGGATCTGCCAAAGGAATTTACCATGAAGCTACGCTTGTAATGACCCTCCCCAAACTCCAAATATTCTCCTCAGAGGTTGCAGGATAATGAAGTAGTCACAGCCACATGCTACGGACCTAGACCAGCTCTACCTTCATACTTCTGCTACTTGACCCTGGTAGATCTCATCCAGAATCAAAGTCTATCTTATGCTCCAAGTAGAAAAATATGAATGAGTCAGATTGTGTTTTCTGATCCAGATGACCATGACTCAAACTACATGGCCAACTGGCCCCTCCATCTACAGTTAGAAGTACCACCTTAGCAATAATTGAAATAAACTCAACAAATCTGCTAGAGTCAAGACTGAATTATGTATTGTTTTATAATATCATTGCCATATGAAGAGGAAAACAATAGTGTGTGGCCTATGAAAAAGGCATTACCATCCCTGGATTGCAATTTTCTGTTAGTTTTTTTTTTTTTTTTTGGATGGAGTCTTGCTCTGTAGCCAGGCTGGAGTGCAGTGGCATGATCATGGTTCATTGCAACCTCTGCCTCCCAAGATTAAGCAATTCTCCTACCTCAGCCTCCTGAGCGGCTGGGACTACAGACATGCACCATCATACCTAGCTAATTTTTGTATTTTTAGTAGAGACGGGGTTTCACCGTGTTGACCAGGATGGTCTCGATCTCTTGACCTCGTGATCCGCCCACCTGGGTCTACCAAAGTGCTGGGATTACAGGTATAAGTCACTGTGCCTGGCCTGTTATGCCTGTTATGTTTTTTTTTTTTTTAAGACAGCTTTATTGAGATATAATTCACATACACATAGATATCATACAATTTGCTCATTTAAAGTATACAGTTCAGTGGCTTTCAGTATATTCAGTTGTGCAACTATCACCACTATCGATTTTAGAATCACCTCAAGAAGAAAACCCATTCCCTTTAACTATCAGCCCCCATCCTTTCTATCTCCCCCAGTCCTAAGCAACACATAATCTACTTTCTATCTCTGTGTATTTGTAAAATTTTTAAAAAGATTGTTCAATTTGAAGAATTTTTAAAAATTAATATATTCACAATAATATAGTTCATATGTGTTATATTGTTGCGGGAAGTCAGGGACCCTAAACGGAGATACTGGCTGAAGCCATGGCAGAAGAAAATAAATTGTGAAGATTTCGTGCACATTTATTAGTTCCCCAAATTAATACTTTCGTAATTTCTTACGCCTGTCTTCACTGCAATCTCTGAACATAAATTGTGAAGATTTCATGGACACTTATCACTTCCCCAATCAATACCCTTGTGATTTCCTATGCCTGTCTTTACTTTAATCTCTTAATCCCATCATCTTCGTAAGCTGAGGAGGATGTATGTCACCTCAGGACCCTGTGATGATTGTGTTAACTGCACAAATTGTTTGTAGAGCATGTGTGCTTGAACAATATGAAATCTGGGCACCTTGAAAAAAGAACAGGATAACAGCAATGTTCAGGGAACAAGGGAGATAACTTTAAACTCTGACTGCTAGTGGTGAGCTGGGTGGAAGAGAGCCATATTTCTCTTCTTTCAAAAGCAAATAGGAGAAGTACCGTGGAATTCTTTTTCTCAGTAAGGAACATCCCTGAGAAAGAGAATGCGCCTCTGAGGGTAGGCCTCTAAATGGCCCCTCTGGGGGCGGCTGTCTTTTATGGTCGAAGCCGAAGGGATGAAATAAGCCCTGGTCTCCTGTAGCACTCCTAGACTTATTAGGATAAGGAAATTCCTGCCTAATAAATTTTGGTCAGACAGGTTGTCTGCTCTCAAACCTTGTCTCCTGATAAGATGTTATCAATGACAATGCGTGCCCAAAACCTCATTAGCAATTTTAATTTCACCCCCTCCTGTGGTCCTATGATCTCGCCTTGCCTCCATTTGCTTTGTGATATTTTATTACCTTGTGGAGCATGTGATCTCTGTGACCCACACCCTATTCGTACACTTCCTCCCCTTTTGAAACTTGCTAACAAAAACTTGCTGGTTTTACTGCTCAGGGAGCATCACGGAACCTGCTGACATGTGATGTCTCCCCCAGACACCCAGCTTTAAAATTTCTGTCTTTTGTACTCTTTCCCTTTATTCCTCAGATTAGTCGATGCTTAGGGAAATAGAAAAGAACCCACGCTGAATATCGGGGGTGGGTTTTCCGCAGTTATTATATATCATTTTCTTAACATGTGTTCTCTAGCTTGGATTTCCCCCTTTTCTAGATCATTGATGTGGAGAAATAGACACTGGGTCCTGTTCTCTGCCTTCCATTTGATCTAGTGCCCACAACTAAACACACAATTTTCTTCAAAAATTAAGGCATGACAATTGAGATAGCATAACTGACCCTTCTGATATACTTTTTTTTAAAAAAAGGGGAAAAAGGCTATCTTCTCAAGTTAGGAACTACAGAATTGACCTGGAAAAAGAGTGAGCCCAAAAGAAAAGATTCCTAAGGTATCTCAGTGTGATGACTAGCAGGCAACATAAGCAGCTCGATTGGCTCACTGTATGATTGACAGGAGATGGAGAAGATGTTGGGGGTGTTGGTGGTGGTGGTAGAATTGGGGGAAAAGTTATTTATATTTGGGTGTAGCATATGAGTTTTCTTAGAGATTCTTGCTTTGAGTATTAAAAGTGTTTAATTTTTATAAAAATTTTCGACCAAAAGGCAAATACCTAAGTACCCTGCAGAAGGTTGAGACTTAGATACCAACTCAAAAATCAAGAATTATGACTGTTCTAGAAGTCTTATGGAACTTGTATACTTCATCTATGTGATTTTTGGCAATGTGCATCTTGACTTTGGCATAGATAAGTCACTCACCTGAGGTTTTAAAGCAATAACTCTTTAATTTAGAGTAGGCTCTGTTTTCAACTTGGTCATGAGTGGTAGATACCCTGGGAAGGTGGACACTTTTCTCGGTCGAAGGGAGGTATCATTCACATGGAATTCTATATAAATGTATACAAATGGTGTCCCCTAAAGCATAAGTCTGTTGATGACTCTTTAAAGAGACTGTACTGGTTAGATTCTACAATATACAGGTTGATTATATCCAATGGGAAACGTGGCTCTACAATATATGGGTTGACTATATCCAATGGGAAAAGAAGGCAGACCTTCAAATGACTAATCTCAAGTCTGCCGCCAAGGTACTGTATGATTCTATGATTCTGGGCTTCAGTTTTGAAAAGTCTAAAGAGATGATGAAGTAGATCTGTCAAGAAAGGCATGACAAGAAACAAAATGATTCATCTTGGCTGTGCAAATGCTGTAATGAATGGGGAAGTTGGTAGATGTGATCTTAACAGGGTGTAGGCTTGTGCTGAAATAAATAAATAAATACAAACCACAAGACTGACGTGACTGCCCAGTTGTGAACATTGTATGAAGGATTAGTTGGCAGAGTAATGCTTTTAAAGTATGTTGGATAAATATTAGGCTTAAAGGCCAAGATGCTTATAAGTATTTACAGGATTATGTGAGGTATAAAATAATATTTAGTGTCTCAGAGGATGGGAAGGAAGATAGTGTTGTGGTCATCCCACAGAGGAAGTTGGAACTGCACACCCAAAATTCGGTTCAGATATCAATGCTAATGAGGACACAAATACACACATACATATACACATACACCTCAAGATGGTATGAAAAAGTTTATTACTCATATAATGAGGTCTTCTGAGAAAAGCAGGCCAGGCTCCCAAGCAAGTCTAAAAATGGATTGAGAGAACAGGGAGGGAGAATTGACTTGGGGTTTTATGTGGTGGAGTAGTATGGCTGGAGAGAGAGTTCTCTTGTGTAAGCTGGGGTTTATTTGGTTTGAATTTCTCAATAATGCAAAAGTTGGGGCATCCAAGCACCTCATCAGCTTCTCTAGATGTGGCTTGAGTTGCCAGGAGGCAAATTCAACTGTTAGTGTTTTGTGTCCTAAGACGTTTTGTCTAATCTGAGGTAAAAGTTTTTCCTATTTTTTAGAAGGTGTGTGATTTTGCCTCTTATACTTAGCTCTATCATCCATTTTGAGTTGATTTTTATATATGTTATAAACTAAGGATTAGGGTTTTCTTTTATTGTTATTTATTGATAATACAACTGTTTCAGCACCATTTGTTGTAAAGATTGTTTTTCTCCATGGAACAACTTTGGCACTTTATAAAAAAAAATTAAGCATGTGTGAGTGGGTATATTTTTGAACTCTATTCTGTTCCGGGATCTGTACATTTGTCCTTATGCCAGTACCACCTTATCTTAATTACTGTAGTTTTATAGTAAGTATTTTCTGTTAATACCAATTCTACAACTTTATTCTTTTCAAAATTGTTTTGGCTATTCTATATTGTTCATATTTTCATATAAATTTTAGGTTCAGCTTATTTTTATAAAAAATCAGAAGTTTTTTGCAACTTCTGCAAAGGTTTCTGATGGAGATTGCTTTGAATGTATGGATTATTGGGGAGAATTTACATCTTAAAAATATTGATCCTTATCCATTGACATGGTACATCTCCATGTTTTTTAGTTTACAGTATATATATCTTATATATTTTATTAAAGTACCCATAGATATTTCTTAATTTTGATGCTATTATAAATATCTTTACATTTCAATTTGCTAGTATGTAGAATTACAATTTATTTTTATATATTGATCTTGTATCTTATGACCTTGCTAACTTAGTTTTAGTTGCTTGCTTTTAGATTCCTTAATTTTTGTAACATCAATCACATCTACAAAAAAAGTTTTACTGCTTTTTCACCATGCAAACTTTAATTTTCTTTATCTTGTCTATTTGTACTACTAGAATCTCAAGTACAGTGATGACTAGAAGAGGCAAAAGTGGTCATCTTTGTCTCATTTCTGATCTTAGGGGCAAGCATAATGTTAGCTATGTTTATTTTGTTTGTTTTTTACAGATGTACTTTTCAAGTTAAGTGCCTTCTCTTCCTAGTAAGCTGAGTTATTTTTTAATCACAAATAAATGTTAAATTTTGTCCTGTGTTTTTTCTGTGTTGAGATGATCGTGTGTTTTCTTCTCCTGTGTTTTACCTTTGTTTTAGAAAGAAAGACATTTTCACTAGATACTCAGTTTTTAGGTTGACAGTGTTTTTCTTCCAGCACTTAAGAAATACTTGATTTTCCTCCAGCACTTCAGAAATATTTGGTTTTCTTCTGCAGAATACACTTTATGATAAATCTGAAGTAGTTCTTTCCTGTAACATGCCTTTTTCTCTGGCTACGTTTAAGATTTTCTCTTTATCACTTAGTACTTCCTAATTAAAAATCCATGCCCCAGGATGGTCAGCTAGCATTCTAAGGAGGAATGCAGAGGCAGCTACCACAAGCACTTCTCTAACCTTATTATTGATTGATATTAGAGCCTTTGATAATTAGTGTAATGTCAGAAATTAGTGACTTGACAATCTGCTTACTGGAAGTTAGAATATGATCTTGTTGGTTAAATAAGTATTCAAGTTCTGTAGCCTGGCTAAAATATTTTGAAGATACTCTTGGGAGAAACTAGGGTGTAAGCATCAAAGAAACCCAAGCACCTTCTGCAAGGGAGAAGGGGTTGGGTGGGTGTGAAATGATGGAGGTGGGAAAAGAAGACCAAAAAAGGGGTTGGGTAATGCCAAAACGCAAATACTGGGGATTACTAAAAGACGTGGTTCAAGAGAGAAGCTACTCCATGGGTGCTAGCCAGTGTCCAGAGAGAGAGGCCACTGCAACAGGCCCTATCTGGATGTTCAGGGCCCTTGAGGATACATTGTTTGCTGGCTGATTGTCCACACTTTCCACGGGGCCAGTTCTATTTCTTTAGTTTTTGCCCTCCGATTATCTACTTCATGCAATGTGACTGCAAGAGTTCTAAAAGCCTACATGATAGACATGTAGATACCTGTGGTAGTGGTGGAGGTGGTGAGAGTGAAAAACTCACAAATTTAATTGAGGGGAACTTGAACTGAAATGAGGGTCTTGGTTAGGCTAGGACACCACCATTATATCATGAGGATCATCGTGATCATCATATTTGTATAGTTCTTGTCAAATGTATATTCCTATGGTACTTGTATACGATAATACTAGGTATTGGAAGCCAAAATAAATAAGGTATGAATGGACTTCGCCTTCAAGCAGCTGACAGAGTTTGGTTGGTAGTAAATATTTGGAACATTTTTTTCCCCCTTAAAGTTGCTGGACTCAGGTAGGACTAGCCAAATGAAGTGTCTCTTTACCAAAATGCTAATCTTCAGCCTGTGTTGTTTTTTGCCCTCATGTCCGCTTTTCCAGCTTTTGGCCCATCTTTTCCTTGGCTTTGTTGCTCCCCAATTCCTGTTCCAGCAGGTCCTTGGTCACTACCCCTGCTCATAACAACATGCACCTGGGGGCATCACCTGATGTTAAAGGTTCCTCAGTTGTATCTGATTCCTTCCCTCGAACTAAATGCAGGATTCTGATTTCATTCCCTCAGCATTTGGGCAGGAAAAAAAATCTGAACTATTTGAGATGTGCCTGATGAATTACAGAAGCAGAGTTCTGGAATGAGAAGGTACCTTAGTCCCACGTTAAAAACCCAGACCCAGGAAAGTGTCACATGGTCAATGACACAGATCACTCACGGGCAGAACAGAGAGGAGTTTCATTACTTCAGTTCTCTGTTTACCATATCACAAAATACTGTAATATATCACATTCTCATCAGGCAATTCAGAAGTAAGGAAGACAGGGGTAGCATAGCGGGAACACCACGCCTTGCCTCTCAGATTACACCACACGGAGGCTGTATATTACACTAGTTCCAATGTCACTGCTCACAAAGCAAGTCTTGAAAATGCCCAGGTAAAGTAAATTGTCAGGAAGTTCTGAATAATAAAGTCATTTGATAAAACCAACTCATGCTGCTTCTACTTTAAAAAATATTTTGAATATAAATACCCCCGGAAGGACTTGTTAGAAAGAAAATAGAACATTGTTTAGGTCCCTTAGCACAGAGGCCTGAAAGTCAAATAAACTTGGTCAGGCTGCTTTCTCTTCCTAAAGAGAATAAAAGGCCCCAAATCAATGGGTGGTCACCATAGAAAGAATTTGGCTCTAAATCAGAGTGACTTGAATATCTGTGTGCTATTTTTATTTCGGAAAACCAAGAAGACACACCAAAAAATCTCGATTAAAAGGGAAATGTGTTTAAAGAGCTTGTTGACCTCTTAAAAACAAAACTTCCTACATAGATTTTGGTTAGGATGGCTTTAAATCTGTAGATTTGGAGGTTTTCAAAAATATAGTGCATTACTATTATTATTAAAGACAGAGTCTTGCTCTGTCACCCAGGCTGGAGTGCAGTAGCACAGTCTCAGTTCACTGCAGCCTCTGCCTCCTGGGTTCAAGCAATTCTCCTGCCTCAGTCTCCCGAGTAGCTGGGATTACAGGTGCCTGCCACCACGCCTAGCTAATTTTTGTATTTTTCGTACAGACAAGGTTGCACCTATCGACCAGGCTGGTCTAGAACTCCTGACCTCAGGTAATCTGCCCCACTCAGCCTTCCAAAGTGCTGGGATTACAGGAATGAGCCACAGTACATGGCCAATATATATTATTAACTGTAGTCACCATGATGTGCAATGGATCTCTTGAACTTATTTCTCCCTTCTGATTTTTTTTTTTTTTTTTTTTTTTTGTGAGACAGGATCTGGCTTTGTTGCCAAGGCTAGAGTACAGTGGCATGATCTTGGCTCACAGCAACCTCCACCTCCTGGACTCAAGCCATCCTCCCAACTCAGCCTCCCAAGTAGCTAGGACTACGGGTGCACACCACCACACCTGGCTACGTTTTAAAAATATTTTTTGTAGAGATGGAGTTTTGCCATGTTGCCCAGGCTGGCCTCAAACTCCTGAGCTCAGGAGATTCACCTGCCTCAGCCTCCCAAAGTGCTGAGATTACAGGTGTGAGCCACCATGCCTAGCCTCTAACTGAAATTTTGTACCCTTTGAGAAATACCTTCCCAATCTCCTCTCCATTCTACTCTCTACTTCTGTGAGTTCACACTTTTTAAAGATTCTACCACGTAAGTGAGATCATGTGGTATTTGTCTTTCTGTGCCTGGCTTATTTTGCTTATCATAATGTCCTCCAGGTTCATCCATGTTGCCGCAAATGACAGGATTTCCTTAAGACTGATAGCATTCCATTTTGTATATATGCCATATTTCTTTATCCACTCATCTGTTGATAGACACTTAGGATGATTCCATATATTGGACATTGTAAATAGTGCTGCAGTAAACATGGGAGTACAGATATCTCTTTGACGTGCTGACATTATTTCCTTTGGAAATAGCCCCGCCAGTAGTATGATTGCTGGATCATATGTTCTATTTTTCTTCTTTTTCTTTCTGTGGGTTTTTTTTTTTTTTTTTTTTGAGGTGGAGTCTCGCTCTGTCACCAGGCTGGAGTACAGTGATGCAATCTTGGCTCACTGCAACCCCCGCCTCCCGGGTTCAAGTGATTCTCCTACCTCAGCCTCCTGAGTAGCTGGGATTACAGGTGCATGCCATCACGTCCAGCTAATTTTTGTATTTTTAGTAGAGATAGGATTTCACCATGTTGGCCAGGATGGTCTCGATCTCTTGACCTTGTGATCCACCTGCCTCAACCTCCCACAGTGCTGGGATTATGGGCGTGAACCAGCATGCCCAGCCTATTTTTAATTTTTAAAGGAAACTCTATACTGTTTTTTATAATGGCTGTACTAATTTACATACCTACCAACGGTGTACAAGGAGTAACTCTACACCCTCTCCAACACTTGCTACCTTTCATCTTTTTCAATAATGGTTATTCTTACAGGTGTGAGGTGACATCTCCTTGTGGTTTTAATTTGCATTGCCCTGATGATTCATATGTTGAGCATTTTTTCATATCCCTGTTGGCTTCTCTTGAGAAATGTCTATTCAGGTCTTTTGCCCATTTCATTGGGTTGTTTTCTTGCTGTTGAGTTGAATTTTTATATATTTTGGATATTAATCCTTATCAGCTATGTGGTTTGCAAGAATGTTCTTCCATTCTGTAAGTTGCTTCTTCACTGTGTTGATTGTTTCCTTTGCTGTGTGATGCTTTTTAGTTTAATGTAATTTAATCTCACTAGTCTATTTTTCCATAAGAAGGGTTGCCAATGCTGTTTACCCTGGCTGCTACATACCCTGATCCCTGAAGACCCTTTCTTGAACCATTCTGCTCTAAAGTAATCCTCCTTCCATGATCTTTACCAAGTGCTTTGTATTATTAATACATCACTCTACTGATTTCCTTTATAGAACATACACAATGATAAATTATCTTGCTTTGTTTCTTTATTTACTGTCTCAGCCCTATTAAGATGGAAGGTGCCTGGCATGTCTTAATGCTTTATTCCTAGTCCCTAGCACAATATTACTTTAATAAATAAGTAAGGTTTGAAGCCACTCTGAGCAGATGTGAACATTTGAATTATCTTAGGCGAAATATATTCTTGGTTTGCATAAATTTCAACTGAAATGACTTTTGTGATATACATAGCTGATGCCCTTACTATAAGGTATCAGGATATATTGGAAAAACTGGCAGGATTTAAAATTTTTCCATTGTGTTTTTCTTTCTAGGAGGCAGAAAAACTCTCTGAATTTTTACCATGATGACATTAAAGCCAGAGATGTTAAGTGTCACTGTAGTTAACTCCATGGCCAGAACCTGAGCTGGCAACGCCTGATATGAGTGCTTCACTATGAAAGACAGACTAGATATGGCATGTAACTGCACATTCCTTCTCAGTGTGTTCCCCAGTCTTTTTCAAATTAACACTCAATGGGCATCTTGATACACAGCTAAACATACTTATTCATGGTCAAAACCAGGCTAATAGAGGATATCTATTCACTCATTTCCTCCGTTGACACTTGTAGAATGTTATCTGAATAAAATGATTTTGCAAAGGGATGGGATAGAATTTAGAAAGCATCACATTACTTCAGAGAATGACTTTCCTGTAATAGGTCTTAGTTGTTAAGAAGAGATGCCTAAATAAGGTGATGCCTGGGCCTAGTCAACTGAATTTAATGTTCACTAAGGATTAACTGCTCACAAAAAATATTGTATTTGTGAAAAATTGACCCTATCAAAATTGGCTACTTCTAATAACTAGCTTTTATAAAGTCTACTTGTTTTCTCTTTTACATAAATAACTACAAAATGTATTAGTCTACTTTGGAGAAACTCTTAAAATGGAATGAAATTGAAAATTGCTAAAGTGTTAATTTTCAGTTAGATATTTCTATGAATTATACACTCATGGTTTAAAATCCAATTTTCATAATATAGTTGCCAGCGTTTGTGAATTATTACAATTTGAAAAGATTTTGGAATGCCGCAACTTTTTAAAAATGTTCTGCTCTGATCTTTATTTCCTTTCTTCTAACTCTGGGCTTAGTTTGTCCTTGTTTTCCTTTTTTAAAAAAATTATTATTATACTTTACGTTCTGAGATACATGTGCAGAATGTGCAGGTTTGTTATACAGGTATACACATGCCATGGTGGTTTGCTGCACTTATCAACCTGTCATCTACATTAGGTATTTCTCCTAATGCTCTCCCTCCCCTAGCCCCACACTCCCCCGACAGGCCCCGGTGCGTGACGTTCCCATCCCTGTGTCCATGTGTTCTCGTGGTTCAACTCCCACTTATGAGTGAGAACATGCGGTGTTTAGTTCCTGTGTTCGTTTGCTGAGAATGATGGTTTCCAGCTTTATCCATGTCCCTGCAGGGGACATGAACTCATCTTTTTTTATGGCTGCAGAGTATTCCATGGTGTATATGTGCCACATTTTCTTTATCCAGTTTATCATTGATGGGCATTGAGGGTGGTTCCAAGCCTTTGCTATTGTGAACAGTGCCACAATAAACATACTTGTGCATGTGTCTATAGTAGAATGATTTATAATACTGTGGGTATATATGCAGTAATGGGATTGCTTTTCTAATGTCTTGAGGTGTGACATTTAGATTATTTTGGATCTTTGTCCTTTTTTGGTGTATATTACTGTACACTTCCCTCATAAAACTGGTTTGCTGCACCCCATAAGGTTTGGTATGGAGTTTCCATTTTTGTCTCAAGATATTTTTAATTTGCCTTTTAATTTATTCACTGATCCATTGGTAGTTAAGCATGTTAATTTTTATATATTTTTGAATTTTCTGAAATTTCTTATTGATTTCTAATTTCATACCATAGGTCAGAAAAGATATTTGGTATGATTTCAATCTTCTTAAAGTCTCATTTTGTGGCTTAATAATGACCTATCCTGGAGAATGTTGTGTGTCTGCTTGAGAAGAATATATTCTGCTGTTGGAGGAAATGTTCTGTATATATCTAAGTCCATTTGGTCTGAAGTGTAGTTTAGGTCCAATATTTCCATATTGATTGTCTGGATGATCTGTCCATTGTTGAAAGCGGGATGTTGAAGTCTCCTACTGTTATTGTATTGCTCTTACTTCAGATCCTTAAAATTTGCTTCATTTGGAACACCATAAAAAGTTCTGAGATATTGATTACTTATTTTATGAATGTGTGAGGCAACTAAGAAGGCTTTTCTGCGTTCTCTCTCTTAACACTCATGGACAACCTGTAGGGGTTTTTTTTTTTTTTTTGATTATGTTTTCTCTGTAGTTAAAAGAAAAAGATTGGCCAGGCACGGTGGCTCACGCCTGTAATCCCAGCACTTTGGGAGGCCAAGGCGGGCAGATCACCTGAGGTCAGGTATTCGAGACCAGCCTGGCCAACATGGTGAAACCCCGTCTCTACTAAAAATAAAAAATTAACTGGGCATGGTGGTGCATGTCTGTAATCCCACCTACTTGGAGGTTGAGGCTGGAGAATTGCTTGAACCTGGGAGGTGGAGGTTGCAGTGAGCAGAGATTGCACCACTGCACTCTAGCCTGGGTGACAGACTCCATCTCAAAAAAAAAAAATTGTCTCATGCCACACAGCTAATAAACAGCAGTGCTTAATTCATCCCCAAGACTGTTTACCACCAAACACTATATGATCCCTTAGTGCAGCCCTCATTTAACTAATGCAGTAAAGAACTGCCACCGCTAGGTGCCATTATAGGGTATTGACTTTCAAAGATTTTTGACCATGACCCATAGTTATACTTTGTGTCACATATACGTACATTCCTACATCCACATGATAGAAACAAAAGTCTCACAAACAGTTCTTGTATTGACTGTGAGACAATAGAAAATGACTCTGACATTTTCTATTTTTTAATGCTAGTTGTAACTCACTAAATTGCTATAATGACCCATTGGTAGGTCTCTACCTTTATTTTGAAAGCCCTGTTCTAAGTGTCCTCTTTAGACATCTTGCAGTCTGCCATCAATTACAAAAAGTGCATTTGTTGAATGTTACTGACAGTCACATGGATCAATTACTACAGGTCACCTTAATAATGTATTCCAAATTTGGTTTTGTTTTCTCACCTCTAGTTCTTGAGTACACTAATGGGATCTTTATCTTCAGAAAAGCTGCTAACATAAAACACAATGCCTTATCACTAACAAATCAAATTAGATATAATTTAAGCAGGTGTATGTGAGCAGGAAAAAAACACATTAGAGCCACCTGAATGTAGATACGATCTATGATTTTGAGAGCATTCAGTTTTGTTCTCAAGATTAGTGACATAATCTTTACATTGTTATTTTTAAGGTATGTGCAGTTTTGTAATAGCAATACAATGCAGTTATGTATACTTCATTGTAAATAACCATTCTGGCCAAAAAAAGGCTTTCAATGACTTTAGACAAGTAAATGATTCCTGGTACAATGATATTTCTTTGGTATTTATGAAAAAGATGATGTTTTAACTCTGAGCACCCAATTCCTGGTGCTCCATTTAAGTATTTAAGATGTTTCTAATGGGGTTGAATCTTGTTGTGAATAGCTAGTGAAATACTAACATGGAAGGCAAGTTTTATGAGCATTACTAAGTTGAACACAAATTATCTGTTGCATAGACTACAAACAGCTATAGATAAAAAGTACAGCAAAATGATTTCACTAAATCAATATTTTATTCAGTGTCAAAGCATCTTAACTGAGTTGTATAAGTAATTTTGTCTGTAATTTTAGAAGTAACACTTGTAGAAAATATCAATTTTATTATCGGTTGTGCTACTAGAAATAATATTGAAGGAGTTAATTCTGAATTAATTTATTCATTTATGCAGTTATTTATATCCACTTAGGTACAAAACTTTTGTAAGAAAGATAACACTTTTATTGCATTATAATTTCATATTTTACAGGAGTCAAAATGCAAACTCATAAGCATAAATATATACATGATGCTACCAAATGGCAATGTAACTACTAAGAGATTTAAAACATAAAACTAGAATTTAACAAGCAAAATACTTAATATGGCTTTTAATGGAAAATAACTGTTTAGAAATAATTTATTGCCCCATTCTAGTCATTCCCCATCAAGTGAACATAAAATTATGATCTCCATTTAAAATGGTACATGTTATCTAAGCCAAAGTTACACATTTTGTAGCATGTATGTAGTATGATTTGTGGACTTCCTTAAATATACATACATATATACATATATACAGATATACAGTACACAGTTCTGTTTTAATACCCCTGAACATCGTGATTAAAACTATTACAATTTTTTCTACTATAAAACTACTTGAAAAGTTAGCATAACTTCTTGGTATCGAAGTTCAATCCTATGGAATTGAAAAAAAAAAAAAAGCAACAAAATGTTGGTTATAAACACATTCTTTACAAAAAAAAAAATGAATAGTGGTCCCGCACTCATAACTTATATTACAGTGAAAACATTTTATCCATTTAAAGGTATTTATATCTTGTTGTCCTTGGTTTCTGTGTGAAACAGAGGAAGTTAATAGTGAGAATATTGTAGGCAGGCCTATTTGTTAGGTTTGTCTAGGTGTTCACTTTTGTGTAAGTTCCAATTCTCTTCTTTTGAGTTGTTGTTGATTTCTATTTGCCTTGTATTACTGCTGCTGCTGCTTCTTTTGGTGTTCTGGGAACACAGGGTGACTTTACTTCTAGGAACAGGAAGAAAAGATTTAACTCTTGAAACACCCAACTCAGTCTTTGATTTACTGTTGCTGCATTCAGTAGTTTGATGGCTGCTGAGAGGACTGACCTCCTGTAAAAGACGAGAAACCACACAAGTTTATCACATTTGCCATTGTCACCAACTTCTCCTGTTATGAGCCCTACCCCTGCCTCCTCTTTGAGCAAATGCGCAGGAGTTTCTAAAACTATAGGTTCTCATGAAAAAACTATAGGTTCTCATGAAAAATCAAAAGAAAATGGAGAGAAGCTGAGTAATTAATTTCCTATAGACTTACTGCATGATTTTCATTAGTCCCTGTCTGATGTTACAAAATTCCTAAATACAGGAGGCAGTGAATCAAGTGCTAAGGCGTCGCTCTCCTTACCAACAGAAACTTCACAAAATTACAGGCATGAGGAAATCACCAAATTGGAGTAGTTCAATTTGTAGGTAGCTCTACAAACTGTCACCTTGGGTAAGTTCCCTAACTTTTCTGCCTTCTACTTTCATGTCTTAAAAGTGAACTATTACTCAATAATCAAATAATCTGGGGGCATATAGCAGAAAACATAAGAGAAACATCCTTCCCTAGCAGAGCCTACATTCATCTATGATTAGGTTGCTCAAGATCTTCCATACTTGGAAGCTGCCTGTATCTCCTTTCTCTAGTGTTTCAGAACTCCTGTGATTACCTGGTCAATGTCTCTTTTTGCCCATGAAGAATCTGAAAGCTGGAGAGGTAAGATGATTTGCCCACAGTGAACGGAGTGGTGAAGCTGGGACAAGACCTCAGGTCTCCCAACTTCCACTCAAGGTGTTTTCCCCTATATTGCATCAAATTCTGCAAACTAACAAACATGATATGACTCCTACTAAGTGAGCTACTCTGAAAGCCTCTGAAGGAGTTGACCTTGATAACTTCCCCTCTTCAAAGGTAATAATGCAGCCAACAGCAATATAACCATTAAAAGATTTAAAACAAAACTAAAGTTTAACAGGAAAAATCTGATTTCACCTGGCAGTTGCATTCTCCTGGGTATCGTCTTACATGACATTGGAATCACCTGGGGGAGCTTTAACAGTCGTTGACTGGGCCCTATTACCAGAGATTCATATTTAATAGTTCTGGGGTGTGGCACGGACATAGGATTTTAAAAAATCTTCTCTAATATGCGGCCAAAATTAAGAATCCCTAGCTTAACTCCTCAATATCCTTTTCCTCCACTGACCAATTAAATCAGGGGTCCCCAACCCACAGGCTGTGGACCAGTCCATGGCCTGTTAAGAACTGGGCAGCACAGCAGGAGGTGAGCGGGGTGAGCCAGCATTACCACCTGAGCTCCGCCTCCTGCCAGATCAGCAGCATTAGATTCTCATAGGAGTGCAAACCCTCTTGTGAATTGTGCAAGTGAGGGATCTAGGTTGCCCAGTCCTTGAGAGAATCTAATGCCTGATGATCTGAGGTGTAACAGTTTCATCCGGAAATCATACCTTTTAGCCAGGTCCATGGAAAAATTGTCTTCCAAGAAACCAGTCCCCGGAGCCAAAATGGCTGGGGACTGCTATCCTAAATGGTAGTATTTTTCTTAGCCCTCTATAAGTCACACATTAGAGACTGAAATACTCTGAAGGGAAAGATCACCAATTAAATACTTCCCAAAATTCTTTCTTTAGCCCTCATTTATCTCCTGCATTTCCACCCCACTAATTCACCTATATGTCTAGTCACACTTGAAATTCTTTCTAAAATTGTATTTATTGCATTTCCTCAATACTACTCATTTCTAAAGCCTTTCCGCTTGGTGATTCATTACTGGTTAATACTGCTTTCCCAGTGAATTTAGCAGGAAACCCTCAGTTATCTTTAGCAGCTGCCTCTCTCTCCTCATCAACCTAATCCAATGTTACCCACAAAATGGGCAGAGAATTATGGCTGTATCGGTGCAAATAGGAAGGTAAAGGATAAGTCCTCACTAACTGCACAGAACAAGTCCCAAACTTTTAACCATGTCACTGAAGTTCTTTTATAAAGTTTGGCTCCAATCCCCTTTAAATCCCATTTTTCCTTTATTTCCCTATTAAAGTCCTAATTCTTTAAAGCCCAACACAACATGTCCATTAAACTACTCCTAAATCACTGAAGTGAAATCTCTTGGTGTCAGATTTCTAGACTCAGCTAATCATAAATGGAACAGCAATGTAACTCTAATACACACTTGGCTCGAGGTTTGGGAAAATATAAACACACTGAAACATCACATATGTAATGGAGAATAAAGAGGGGACAAATCCGGGGTCCAGATCACCTGCATTTGCAGGGAAAGGAAAGAGAAGTCTAGACTGCAAGAAGCTAGCTTAGAAAGGCAAGAGCTTCCTGACATAACAAAAAACAGATGGGCTCTGTTTTAACTACGTCCAAGGAAGGCTGGAAAAAGGCTGAGCTACATCTGGTGAGGGGACACATCCTAGTCCATCCTTGTCACCTCCATGTGTAGTTGACGGTATGTGAAGGGTGAACCTACTTAGTATGTTCTGCTTTTGTTTTGTAAGGATGCTAATGCTGTCAAGTAACCAGAAAGAAAATGAGAAGTAATATTGCTTGTCATGAGTTGGATGGTGATGGAGCCACAACTGTAAAAACAGTGCAGGTATCATGATCCAATCTCATTTCTCCTAACAAGAAATTACTGTTAAGTCTGCAAAATGGGACTTAGTCATGGGCCAATTACAACTTGTAATTTGGTCTAACACACCAGCAAATTCAACACATAGTATTCGGAAAACATGAAATACGGCATTATAATAAGGATAACAGCTAGTTGCTATACAGAATCCGGTGGTGAGGGGAGTTGTTTAATTTTGCCATTATTGTCAAATCCAGAGTTAAAGCCATGGCCCAGAGGAAGGAAAGGAGACATACACTGTGTTCTAGTCTGTTTCTGTACCTGCAACATGATGGTGAGGGGAGTGTACCTTCATGGTCTGAGGCAGGAAATGTCCACATGAAATGAAGTACCACAGTGTGGTTTGGTCAGTCCCTGGAAGTGTGAGGCTAGGACGGAAGGAGGTAGGATGAGAACATGGAGAATCACGAGGGCTTAGTGTAAGCCATAGCAATTCAAGGCCAGGAGTGCAAGAATAGAGCAAGTGGCCGATGCACAGCGTCCTGACTGAAAAGTACTCCTGACACCCTAGAAGTCAAGCCTAGGGAAGCAGCGGAGTTTAGGAACAGGAGAGTTATGAGTGTTTAATGCTTCCTGGGCCCAAACCCCCAGATTATCTGTATTAAATGTATTAACGTTGACTATCCATGTTGCTGTGCATGTCAAACTCAAAGAGAAACTAATTCGTATAGAAAGGCACTGACCTAAAGTAAGTTTTATTTAGCCTTAAAGAATTGGTAAATCAGAGCAATTCATTCAGTGAAATTCATTCAACACACAGCATCTACTAGAAGCTAAGAAGATGCTATAATTCCTCTAGGTGGGAAAGTAGGGGGCAGGAGGAAAAGAAAAACATGTAGGGAAGGTGGCACTGGGGGTGAGTCTTTAAGACTGTGACAGGTGAAGAGAGAGGGTTCTATGGGGAAGGAGTACAGAGGGTAGTAAATTACATGTAAAAAAGGAACATGTAAACAAGACACGTGAAGGCAAATGAATCCCTCTAAAGATATATTTGGAAAACAAGAAATGGGTGGAAAATGAAGATGACTGATCAGGGCTATGTTTTAGAGTAGTGGGTGTCAACCCTGGCTGCATGTAAGACTCACCAAGGAGCTTTAAAAAACCCACTGTCCAGGCTTCCCCTCAGACCAGAGGATGGGGGGAGAAAAAAAACCTCAAGTGGATTTCATGCAACCAAAGATGTGAACTTGTCCTTTCAGAGGATTAGTTTGGATTTACATAAAAGGAAAACATTTATTAGCATTTGTTCTTCCTGTTGATTTAAATATGTTTTTAATTTAGAAGGCCGGCTAAATTAGTAAACCCAATTATGCTCCCTTACTGTTAGAGTAGTGAGGAGTTATATTGTGGCAAATAATAAAGGTAAGTTACTCATTTTTGTTTTCCAACAGATAATGATGGTTGCAGGGCCCCTCTCCAATGGAGGCATTGCCAGCCTTCTGGCCATGAAGGAGAAAATGATTTCAACTAACCCAGGGAGCTCTTACCTCGAAATGGAGATACTTCCTGATAACAGAAGAAACTGGGCATCTAACCCAGAAATACCAGCTCAGTAGGAGAAAAGGCATGAGCCAGCCAAGGTTTCAGAAGGCTGCTAACAGTAAGTACCACTTTGCCCTCTGCTGGCAGTTTCTGAGAAAAACATCTTCTAGCTCTTAGGGGTGTCTTCAGTGGGCAAAGGGAGAGAAGACTAGGAGGCAGTGGTTCTGATCCCCACATCAAGCTGCACATTTAAACAATAACATAGGTTTTTTTTTGGGGGGGGGCATAAGAGCCCATATAGTGTAAAAGGACTCGTTTTAAAAAAGATCTTTTAAACAAAGCTGCCCAGAACTTTGACTTTCAGTACTACTTTATTTGTGGACAGTACCTTATTGTAGCAATTCAATACGGTCACGTGACAAAGAAGTAGTGGTATGACCATGTTTCTCCATTAGACATTTAAAAAGCAGTCATTCTCTACCAGCCAACAATATTTTTACACAAGAAAGTGATCTGGGCTTATGGGGAAGGTGGCTCACTGTTCCTCTTGCTAAGATCCTTCCACTGACCATGTTCCACAAGGAATCCTAAATTCTTGGGTCCTAGAGACCGGCCTCCAGTCAAGCACAGCTCAGGGCAAGCTATAAATACAGGGGGAAGGAGTTGAGGCTTTAAAGATGGCAAAGGAATGGGCCCTGGACAAAGTGTTTTCCAACCAGAATGCTCAGTGCTGACTCCAGGTCACCTTAGGTCATCCTCCAAATTTTGCTGGGCTTCTAAATTGTTCCCAATTGAACAAAAAAAGGCAGACATTATGCTAGCGTGAGCGTGAAAGCCATGCTTTTCTTCACAGGACATCATGTTTAATATTTTGTATTAGAGCCCCAGCCATGCAAATTCCCACTCCCATACCTGCTCCCCCAATGCATGCAGCTCACACAGTTTCACATAGAATAGCCAGGATCAAAACCTAATGAAGCGGTGAGGGAGCAGGGCTGTGGGGCCCAGTGCTGCTAGGTGATCAGATAAGGCTTAATAACTTAATAGTCTCACCATGCTTACTTTATAATCCTGCTCTCTGTGCCACACCCTCCCACCCACACACAGGTCTTTGTAAGCCACCTTGGGAGTAGATGAGAACAGGATGTGAATGGCAATCAATCAACATGGTTTGGTGAACAAACCATGTATTACAAAAGTCTGCATCCTCACAATGTAACTAATGAGTGAGTCGTTTCCTATTGTTTCTGCTCACCCAGGAATACCATGCTGTGCCAGCTCTTGCCATTTATTAACCAACTGATAATGGTGCAGTGCTGTAGTCATGGAATCTATTTCAAAAGGTTAAGGAAGTCTACTGGAATCCTGGTTCTTCTAGTTGCCATTCAGATTTGTTTTTAAAGTATCATTGAAATGTAATGCATGTTATAGACATTTTTTTGCAATGCATTAAGACCTTTATGTTATCACTCAGTGCTTTGCTTTGTTATAATTAACTCTAATTTTCTAAATTACAGGAAATCTTAAGAACAACCAAGATGACAGTTTTGTTACCATAGTACCCCCCTCATCCACAATTTTGTTTTCTGTGACTTCAGTTACCTGTGGTCTGGAAATACACAATTCATACATTTTCAGGCCATTCTAAGTAGCATGATGAAATCTTGCACCATCCTACTGTGTTCTGCCCAGGATGTGAATCAACTTACCCATTCTGTCTACATGACCCACCCACTGGCCACTTAGTAGCCCTCTAGGTTGTCGGATTGAAGGAATATAGAGTATATAAACTTTGGTTGGGGTTCAGGCATCACCTGATGATGATGAGGCAGAACTACTGTATTTCTAGTTTTGTCATATACAAATGAAAAAAAAATGGAGATATCAACAGACACCCAAATTTTGGAATCAAATAGAAGGGAAAAAAGTAATGCTTTTCTATGTCATTTTTTCCCAAGATACTCTACAAACACTCTTTCTAATCTTGATAAACTGATGAACAATTTTACCTTTATCCTATTTTTCAGTTCTTAGCTTTGGTTTAAAAAAAAAACTCTATGATTCACACTGAAAGATGATTTGTGAAGTCAATTCCATAGCAATCATCCTTTGCTCACTTTGGGGAGAAAGGGACACTTACCTTTTGTGACACTGGCATTCTCAGATTATTAATAGTTGCTGAAAGTACAGGGTTGTTTCCAGAACTATCAAACATCCTTAAATCATCCCTGGAATCAGCAATCTGGAAAATACAGAATTTACCCAGTCATGTCTCCACAGTCACACTGTGCATACTCAAGGCACAGCTAAATGGTGGAGAAACCACAGCAGAAGTGTTACTCTTATCCTCCTCCCTGCCCCTCAAATCCTGAACTTGTTCACATGAAAGACTTGAAGTCTTCATGTAAAACTGACAGCAAATGCATGAGAAACATCCTCTAAGGAAAAAGAATCCATTTAAAAAGTCAAGTCATTTTGCAAGTAAAGAAAGGATATAAAATTTGCAAGATTTTAATCATTACCTTTTCCAGTGGAGATATATTTTGCTTCCAACACAGTTAAATAAGATAGTGAATTCTACTTTGCTGTGGATATTATGACGATTCAGATAAAACACAGTTGAGTGTTTCAGGGGAAGCTGAAAAAGTTACAGTCACTCAAAAGGCATCCAATCAAGGCAGCTCGGTGAAACCTGCTGCAGATACCAGAGTGCCAAAACAGGTGGAACTTGATGCTGTCCATGTTTTCTTTGAGATTTCAGGTCACTGGTTTCCATATTTGGCCTCAAATTTCACAGCTTAAAGATTATGATGATATGCATTATACAAGCTAATTCTTTTTCTCATTTGCAAAGAAAGTTGTTGCTTGGTCTATAACATAAGTCTGCTGTGATGCTTGTTATAATTTTCTTACTGAGAGATGACTGATATGCCAAAGTTAGGAATGTGGAAAGCAAAAAGATCTGAGGAAACTCAAATTTAGGCTTATATAAAAAGCTGCCCAGGCTGGGTGCAGAGGCTCATGCCTGTAATCCTAGTACTTTGGGAGGCTGAGGCGGCAGATCACCTGAGGTGAGGAGTTCAAGACCAGCCTGGCCAACATGGTGAAACCCCGTCTGTACTAAAAATCCAAAAATTAGCCAGGAGTTGTGGTGGGTGCCTGTAATCCCAGCTACTCGGGAGGCTGAGGCAGGGAGAACTGCTTGAACCTGGGAGGCGGAGCTTGCAGTGAGCCAAGATCCCACCACTGCACTCCAGCCTGGGCGACAAGAGCAAAACTCTGTCTCCCCGCGCCCCCTACCCTGAAGGAAAAAAAAAAGGCTGCCCAAATGAATTGATGTGACTTGTACTAATGCAATTAACACACAATTTTAACTTCAGGTCTTGGAGGAGTTTGGAAAAGTAGGCTTCACAAAGTAGAGCTCCTTTATTGTATAAATGATATTTCGGAAGAAATGGCCTTTCTAAGCAAGGTGAGGGATGGTTTGATTTGCAGCATTAACCATGCTATTCAATAAGGAATTTCTTTTAGGGAATTGTGGTCCCCCAAAAGTCTCCCAGCTATTGAGTAGAGCCATTCAGTGCCCCCCCATTTATACTGCTCACCTTGCTGATATCAGACTCAGACTTGCTGGAGCACATGCTCTGAAGTTCCTTGACAAGATCTGCTTCGTCATCCGAACCCAGAGAGAGTCTCTGATCCAAATTCAACGTCAGTGACAGATCATTCTCTAAAGACCTAACGCAAAGTTCAGAAAAACGTTTTTCAAAGTGGGAACAATTCCCAATTTGGAAATCTAGACACTGTACCTTTTTTGGGATTTGGTGTGGGGTAGGGAAAATGTTTTTAATATCCTTTAAAGTATTTAATGCATAAATGTCATTTAATGCAACAACCCACTCCCATACCCTGAGAGACTGGAATACTAAGGTAAGAAATTTCTACAGGATTTTGATAACTCCTACTCAAATTCTTGAGAGGATAAAATTTTGTTTCACAAAGAACTTCACTTTGATGTACAATAGTCCAGGCTCCCTACTATTGCTGTTTCTTCTGTCTCCCAGGCCAGATAGGATGCTAAACACTGGGGACAGTGTGATAAAATGGGACAAACATGAATTTCAAACTTGGCTCTATTGCTAGCTAGCAATATGACCATGCACCAGGTTTTCTTAACACCTCAGTTCCTGGGTTCCCTTTTCTATAAATAACCCTTATGTGTACATCCTAAGGTTGCTGGAAAAATGATACAGGCTGTTGCATGTCATGGATCTAGCTGTGGTCCTGCCAGAAAATAGCATGCCATGCAGTTTCCTTCATCTCCCTTCTCTCTCTTCACCCTCCCCTCTTCTCTAATGTGGCAAATCAGTGGACATGATCCTAAATATTACCTGCCAAGTGACAGGGCACACAAACTGCCTAAACATTTCTATTCTATAATTATACAAATCATCCTTTATACCTCCATATTTGCAAGCTGAAATAGTCAATTTCTTAGGAACAATATAAGAAATTATCACTATAAATATATAGCACTTAAAAATCACGCCTATAATCCCAGCACTTTGGGAGGTCTAGGTGGATGGATCACAAGGTCAGGAGTTCGAGAGCAGCCAGGCCAAGATGGTGAAACCCCGACTCTACTAAAAATACAAAAAATTAGCCAGGCATGGTGGCAGGCCCCTGTTAATCTCAGCTACACAAGAGGCTGAGGCAGGAGAATCACTTGAACCTGGAGGTGGAGGTTGCTGTGAACCGAGATCATGCCACTGCACTCTATCTAGCCTGGGCAAGAGAGCAAGATTCTGTCTCCAAAAAAAAGTCATGCTGTTTCTGGAAATCTGTGGAAAAGTCATCTAATGACTGTCTAAAAGTTCACAAATGCATAAACAGAATTTGATCAAATGAAACCTATAATATTTCTGACCTTATTCAACAAACTACAAGCAAAATAGTCTTTATATTGCATTATATTAATCTTAAGGAACAGTATAGATGTCATCCAAAGATACCATTCATTAGATTTCAGTTTAATATCAGCATTTGAATGACATACATTATTTTAAAAGCACATTAACAGCATAATAGTCATACAAATAATTGAGAACATGGAACATTTAAAATAGTAATTGAAGTTACTTGATTTATCTTTGTTTGCTGTGAGTTAAATTTGAAAGGGGAGCTTACTTTTGTTTTGACAGAGAAGCATTCCTGTTATAATTCAGCTGTGATATAGTCTTGTTTTTTATACCTGTTAAAAAAGAGAACCATTTTCAATAGATCATTGTCCCTGTGCCTCTTGAACTCTGTATTTAAAAGAAACAGACTGTGGACTTTGCAGCACTTTCATACTGTTCTTGGATTAGTATCTACCATTTGAGATTTTCCCCAGGACAGAGGCTCTGGGCATAGCCTCCTGCACAGGCATTGTGGGAAAGTCAAGGAATAACCAGCTCCCTCAAGTACGTTTTGGTGGAACTTGGTACTACTAACACTACCTGAAGCTCAAGTCAAGAATCCTGAATCTCGCTTTTACGGATGGCCCTTCTCTCTAGTCAAGTCCCTGGTTCCTCAGGCCCTTGTTCTCGAAGGACCAAAAGAAGATTTAATACCTGCCTTTGGATGATGGTAATCACCCTTTCTCTACCTTTGTGTGCATTCTAACACTACTATGTAATCAAGTATAGTTTTTGATATGTGGCATTAGCCAGGCACTTGTAGAAATTTAACTTTTAACAACTTTTGCATTATACAGAAAATATGAACAAGGTACAAAAAGTCATGGAATTTAAAAAATGCTGAAAATCATATCAATGTTTTTTAAACTGCAGATTATGACATAGTTAAAAAAAACCAAAAAACAAAGAAAATAGCCTGTATTGATTGTGTATCAGTTAGACAAACATACAAATGCAGAGGTTTGTGTGTACAGGTGATGGTATAAAATGTATTTCTCACTATGGGTTATGGTTAAAGTTTGAGAAACACTCTTATAAACCATTTTAGACTCAATGTTATGAATGCATTAAAACAGTTGCTTTTGAGTGAATTCTAAAAATATTAATATTGTCAACACAAATTTTTTGAAAAGTAAATATATCCTCATTAAAAGATCAAAGAAAATCACTGTCAAGTGTCTTTACTCATACTTTTGTCATTATCATCCAAAGCACTGACTAGTGGCTTCTACTAATCACTACATAGTGCACAGCCTTGGGTTCTGCCTTAAAGGCCTGGGATCTGACATCAGGCCTTTCTGTTTTAGGTCAGAAAAGAAATGGGCTGTCTCTTTATCAAATTTTATGAGCTTCCATAGTGACCTGCATGTAAAGGGATTCCTGTGCTGGTTTTTTTAAAAAAACAACCCAAGTCACTGGAACCATTGTAATAATCATATATACAATGGAATTATTAGAAAAATTTACCATTATAAAAATAATGAGAGGCATGTCAGTCATGGTTTCTAACCCAACTACAGACTCATGAATTATATACTTTGTAAAATTAACTTTTAGAAATTTCCTTGTTGAAGTCTATGTAAACTCTTGTAGTGTAGTTTTATTCTGTCAAAGAAGCTCATGCTTCAAAGAATATAACATTTGATATCAAATAATAGTTCTAAAACAAATTACTAAAAATACAAACAATTTCAAATCTATTCATCTTTTTTCACATTTAGCATAATATAGTTTTCTGAGCCAGCCTCTTCCATGATACTGCTTTAAATTCATATTCATTTTGATTGCCCACTCTAAAGCATATACAAACACTTATTAACTTAGCTCAAAAAGTTGGTCTTAAACATTATAGAGATTCTAATAAACTTAGAAATGACACAGTGAAGAGCCTCAATGGGTGTCCAGTTATCTGAGTACCCACAGATCATTGCATGTCTAACAAGATTAGGGTGACATGGACTACAGAAAATCGCACTGGGCTTGCAAGAAACAATTATAGAACCACATATTTCCAGGAGAGGTGATTTGGAGCAGGTGTTCATGGGTTTCTGAACCTGAGTTTTGTTCTCTGTAAATGGAGATCATTATCATTGTCTTAGAGCTTTCTTGCATACTGAAAGGACTAAGAGCAAATGAATGGTATAATCTTTGCTACAGAAAGTCACCGGGGGGTCTATACTAAATTGACGGGCTGGAGTCCAGTGATTCTTACTCCCTGAATCAAACACTCGGACAACTTCGGGAAGTAATGACAAGCTCTGAAGATCAAAACAGTATCTAGTATCAATATAAAATGCTTATCTTTTAAAAAGTATAAGAAAATTCATTTTATTCAGTAAATTTTCATTCACTTAAAAAAAGGGGTCAAAATTTGCTATCATGCACTTAGGGTAATGGGGGAGCCCTAGCATATATTGATAGGATTAAAAAACATTAAATTGCTATTAAAATTAACAAAATACAAGCTTAAAAATAAAAATATAACTAAAAGCAACTTTTTTACGTTTTTAAAAATACAAGATTTTAAGCACCTCATTTAGAAACCCCACTGCTGAAAGGTGGCATAAAATTCCACAAAACAAATACTTTGAGAGGGGAGGCAAATGAATGACATAATCTGAAGTCCACGGTGCACATGAGGTGGAAATTTCCTTTCATTTTTATTCCAATTTGTATTTCTTTTGGGAAGGACATTTATAATTTATATAATGGCTGATTATCCTATTATCAATGCCAAAAGGAATAGGTCTAACACCAGAAGATACACACGTGTTACATCTTGTTAGAATGAAAGCTTACACACTTATTTTTCACGTGATGTCCCATCATATGAAATCTGTCCAATTTATTAGAATGCCTCAATGAAGGCAGGAATTGTTTTTTTATTTTTATTTTTTTGAGACAGAGTCTTACTCTGTCACCCAGCCTGGAGTGCAGTGGCGTGATCTCGGCTCACTGCAACCTCTGTCTCACAGGTTCAAGCAATTCTCATGCCTCAGCCTCCTGAGCAGCTGGGATTACAGGCATGCGCCACCAGGTCCAGCTAATTTTGGTATTTTTAGTAGAGACAGGGTTTTGCCCTCCTGACCTCAAGCTATCCACTCGCCTCGGCCTCTCAAATTTCTGGGATTACAGATGTGAGCCACCATACTGGGCCAGGAATATTTTTTTCACCACTCTATTTCCAGTGCCTAGACTAGAACCCGGCACATGGTACATGTCGTCCATGAGAAATAAATGTGTACACCTGATTCACCTGGAAAGGTCTTAAATGGGTATCAATATGTCTCTACACGTATTTTTTTTAAATGTAAGATTAACTTATGAGTGACATAATAGTAGAGAAATATGCCAATGATTTTATTATGCAATAATGCAATGATTATACAAATTGTGAACACCAAGAGAAACAAATTAATAAATGACCATTAACAACTTAAAGATTAATTTTGGAATTCTAGTTTGAAAGTGGTATTTTTCAGGTAGGGATCTCCTATATATTTTTGGAAATGTACCTACTATATAGTTTGTTTATTCCATGAGAATGTGCATTGAAATACTTAAACTTTGTTTTGCCAAATGCATAGTGATAAAAATGAAAGCATATTTGCTTTCAGACACTGGATTGGGAATGTCCACCTCCTTGTAGGCAGCATACCTAACCCGGCCCCTTACCTTCGGTGCTTAGGTCTGGCTTATTCCAGGTGGGTAAAGAGAAGCGGCCAGACTTCCTGCGAGGACTGGTGTTCACCTTTCTCCAGGCACCACTCTCTCCTTTCTTTTTGTTACAACTGTTATAACCGGAAACTATGGATAAATGGAAACTTCCTCCTTTGAAATCAGCTGTATGCTGGTCTAGTTCTGAAACAACACAAATCACAGCAGGGATAATGCAGTTTCACTGATTAAAGCAAAATCCATTTCTATTTCTCAAAGATATGGACTGTTCAAAATCATGCACTTATTTAATATCCAAGCTGGGGTTTTGTGAACCAGCACAAACTTTACTTGGAGATCTAGAATTCAAACATTAACCAGTAATTAAAATCACAGTTCTGGAACACTGCTATAAAATGTATACTTTTCTAATTACAAAGAGAAGATAGACAGCTCTCTAAAAACAACTTTTTTTTTTTTTTTGAGGCGGAGTCTTGCTCTGTCGCCCAGGCTGGAGTGCAGTGGCCGGATCTCAGCTCACTGCAAGCTCCGTCTCCTGGGTTCCCGCCATTCTCCTGCCTCAGCCTCCCAAGTAGCTGGGACTACAGGCGCCCGCCACCTCGCCCGGCTAGTTTTTTGTATATTTAGTAGAGACGGGGTTTCACTGTGTTCGCCAGGATGGTCTCGATCTCCTGACCCTGTGATCCGCCCGTCTCGGCCTCCCAAAGTGCTGGGATTACAGGCTTGAGCCACCGCGCCCGGCCTAAAAACAACTTTTAAAAGGTATTTTATAAGGATGTGAATATCCTCTCCTCTCTGCAGAAACCCACATACCTGCTCTGGGGAGGGGACAGCCATGCAGTACAGCTTTATTTAGCAAGATGCTGAGAGCAGCTTTGACCACAGCCTGCTGTCCTTGGCTGTGGTGTCTTTTAGCAGTTGTCTGTCCAAAGCCAGGTTGTCTTTTCACAGAGGCTCTTGACAATATTGCTTCTTGAACTCTGGGCGCGATGACGCCATTCCACAGCTTAGACATCCACCTAGCAGGAGAGGGGCCGATTCATCCCTTAGGAGCAGGCTTCTCAATAATTATACACAATTCTACGAAAGGACAGTTTGAAGACTATGGGGAAAAAACGTAAAGTGTTTCTATAGATATGCTACCTTTCCCAGGTAGTTTTCAAATAAGTGAAATTACCCAATACAAAAGTAGTTTGAATCTTTCTCAAAAATACAATGTATTTCAAATGAAACTGATTGTTTACATGTCTCTCTCAATGTAGAATCAATGCTTGAGTGCTGAGTGAATGAATGCGTGAATAAATACATGGAAAGGAAGGTAAATTTAAAGACTGAAGAAATCTGGAAAAAAGATTTCCTAAAAGTCCTTGTCTAAATAGCTTCAACTTCTGTGTTATACCTCCTTAATAAAGTACACATATATTGTATTTTAATATTTCTGAAATTGGGATCTTTTTTTTTTTTTTGAGACAGTCTCGCTCTGTCACCCAGACTGGAGTGCTGAGGCACAATCTCGGCTCACCGCAACCTCTGCCTCTTGGGTTCAAGCAATTCTCATGCCTCTGTCTTCCAAGTAGCTGGGATTACCCGCAAGTGCCACCACGCCTGGCTAAGTTTTGTACTTTTAGTAGATATGGGGTTTCACCATGTTGGCTAGACTGGTCTCAAACTCCTGACCTCAAGTGATCTTCCTGCCTTGGCCTTCCAAAGTGCTGGGATTACAGGCGTGAGCCACTGTGCCCAGCCTGACATGTATTGTATAATCACTGGTAAATTAAATCTGCCTGTCCCAAGGCAAGGGCTCACTGTTGTGTGTGGGTGGGCTCAGTTCTATCGGGAGGATGGGGGTCAACCAGCTATTGCCTCAGGTGGACTGTTTGCATTAATAGCCATAAACAGTGGGACTTCAGCCCAAATTTGCAGCACTCAAAATTAAAACTAGATTATGCTTGGTTGCAGTATTTAAAAAACACTTATATGATTAAAGGCTATAGAAACAAAACCACATCTCCCAGGTCAGGAATGTTTCCAAAGCTATTAGACACTGCATGAATCTTTCAAGAATTGTCAAAAACTACGATCCATCAAGTTTCTCTCTTAATGTCTAGTGCTATGCAATCGGGGAAAAATAAAAGTACGATAGGGAACACAGATAAAATTCTGGTATTTTACAATATGAATCAAAATTATGCAGTTATTCCTAAAAGTGCTACAGTAGAAATATGATAAGCTGTGGTTTGAAAAAAAATCAACTCCTTAGCCATTGGTAGACAATTATCTGCGGCATTTCTGCACATCTGGTGTTAGTTTTTGTTCTGAACTATCTTTTCAGTCTTGGAAGACAGAGATAAAGGTCTCCTTCAGGAGCAGAGGGCAGAATTGTTTCCTGACCAGGATAATAAAAACAACATCTTCCAGGGCCAATGGTCGACAAGAGTTGCAGCATCCCTCTTTAGAAGCCTTGGAGGGATGGGAAGTGGGGAGTTCCACAGCTGTGAGGCAAATCCAGCATCCACATGGGCCACTATGTATCACCCCGTGGGGCTTCAGGGGTCACGGGAACCTATGTAAAAGCGAAGCTCAGGCTGCCTGCTGTGTTGTGGATGATGAAGCCCTGTGTCCCTCACTCAGCATCCTCAACCATGGCAGGCTACTATAGTAGCTTGCAAATAGGGTAAAAATCTTGGAACCTCCACAGTTCTTGACAAAGACTATACTCCATATAGGAGAGGTCAAAATTGGTTCCTAAGAATCTTGAGACTCTGGATGTACAAAAGACTAATTCAATTGACATACTAATGAAGAAAGTAGTAATTATATCAATAAGTGTATTTATTTTGTAGCAAAAATCTAAATGTACATTTAATATACTACTTCTTTCCCACCAATTAGCTGTTATAAAAATGGTGGTTTGTCTTACAACAGAGAAAATATACATATACTTTTTAGAGACAGGGTCTTGCTCTGTCACCCAGGCTGGAGTTCGGGGGCTTAATCAAAGCTCACTGCAGTCTTGACCTCCTGGGCTCAATGGATCCTCCTGCCTCAGCCTCCCAACTCAAGTAGCCAGGACTGCAGGTGCATGCCACTATGCCTGGCTAATTTTTTTTCAAGTGATCCTCCCCTCTCAACTTCCCAAAGCGATGGGATTATAGGCATCAACCACCACACCCAGCTGAGAAGATACTATTTCAATCTCCTGCTTTCCAAGACAGGCTTCTGCCTATGACACCAGAAACTACAGAATCAAATCTGCTTGCTGGTCACAGAACCATTACTAAACTGGATGGTAACAAATTTTTTCTCCTTTCAATTTTCTCCTGATTTTCTGTTTCATTAACCTTATTGTATATAGGTCTGTTCTCATAAGCTGCTTCAAAGGAAAACACAGTAAGTACTGAACATAGGTCTCAATAAAGGGAGAAGCTTTTCAATTCATTAACAGAATTGAAACAGCAGGTTTTTTGGAGGGTGTGCATACAATACTTGATGAAACTTCTTATGTGGGACCTCACTTAGGAGACTCTGCATAGTAAGCCAAGCATAACTTGGATGAGAGTTTTCTAATAGAGGAAAAACCTAGCTCTCAGCAAAAATGCAGCTGCCCTAGGGGAAGCACCCCGTAGACAAGCTGTGGCCATCCTCTGGAAGAGCAGAGAGCACTGGCACTCTGTATCAGTGACAGGAGGTGGCACAAGGCAGCCTGGTCAGCATCCTTACCCTCAAACATCTGAATTGGCCATGTCTCCATTATAAGCAGAAAACTAACGAAAAATGGCACTTACTTCACTGTCACTTGGGCATGTCCAGGAACTACAGGACAAGACAGGAAATATTTTGGTCCAAGAAGTGCTTCAGGTGTGCCCAAGCGGGCCAGGCAGGAGTTAAGCTGACGCCAGACGGACAGAGCCCAGTCGACAATCTTGCACACAGGATCGCAGGGTGAGGGCGCCTGACCTTTGAACTAGAGAGACAGGGAGGTAAAACCCAGGGGCTTGGTTCAGAACATTTTGTTTTTAAAAGCCCAAAATTAAAAATATAAAGCTTTAAATCAAAATTGAAAACGAGTTGAAATTTATGTAACTTTACTTGGGATGGCTGAATGAGGGATAATAACACACATTATAGTTGTGCAAACATGTTAGTGTGATAAGCATTTTTCTCCTTTAATTCTCACCATGAGCTTGAGTTAGGCATTTTTACCCCATTTTACATATCAGGAGCCTAAGGCAGGAAGAAAAAATAACTTGCCCAAGGTCCTACAGGTAATAGTGACAAAGTCAGGGCTGGAGTCTATTTATATTTTTATTAAGGCATAATTGACAAAAATTACATATATATGGTGTATATTATGATGTCTTATGTATGTATACATTGTGAAATTATTCAAATAAGCTGATTAACATGTCCATTTCTTCACACACTTATTTTTTATGGTGAGAGCATTTAAGATCTACTCTCAGCAATCTGCAAGTACACGTTAACTACATAGGGTTTATCTTTAATAGAAAAATAGGATACGGCATCTCGCTGAAATAATAAAGGAATCCTTTATCACGTTTAAAATAAATCCAGTAATCACTATTAAGCTAAAGAACTTCCTCTTCTTCCTCAGGCTTAACATTTCTGAAGCTCTCTATTCAAGCTTCACTTTCTATGGTCAGCCAGGGCTGGAAGAACAGGCTTAGCTTTGTGGGCAGCTGACAGAGGGAGATGGGCCTCGCCAGCTGCCTCATCAAGACCGCGTGTAGAGGAAGGCAGAAGGAGGGCAGAGCTCGCACTGGAACTCGGTCCCCAGGGAAACGTTACTTTTTCTGGGAAGGCCGAATTATTCTCTTAATGACTATTTAATAAACTGCTTCTAAAGCTCAGACTGTTAGATATCGTAACAGAATCACATTTCACAGTTGCCAAAGGCAGAATGTAATCTGTCCTTCCTAAGGACCTGAACAAACAGGTGGGCACCCCTTCTCTCCAAAGTGCAGATGTTGTTTATATGAAATTTCTCCTTTTGCAAGTTGGTTGTATTATGGGAAAAGTGGTTACTGGACAGTACATTAAAAACTGGTGTTTCATTAAAAGGACTATCCAATAAACAGACTTTGTAGTAACTACCTGTTTTCATTTCCTTCCCTAGAGATATATTCCTTCAGCGTTAATGGATACTTTTGTGTACAGGTGTGTATGCCTACTATGTATTCTATGCCTATTTGTTATTGCTGCTAAGGAGGAAAAGTCCATGTGAGTTAGTAACTTACTCATGAAATACAGAGGACACAAAAGAAAAGGTGTGAAAAGCTAATGACGAGCAAGTGATCAGTTCTGGTGTGGTTTCATGGAGTGGAGGAAGCCACCTGCCTCTTTTTTTTTTTTTTTATTTTGAATTTTACCAGCTGGAAAAAGGAGGAAATTGAGCCAGGCCCTTTATCTCTCAGATCTCTTCCAGACTGGCAGTCTTGAAGTACAGACACACACAAGCTGCTATGGTAATTCAAAAGAAGAACTGACTAAATACAGCATGGTCAGGAAAGACAACTAGATGAGGTGGGACTTCAGCCGGATCTCCCACAGGATGTCCGGAACACGGGATTGGTGAGGGGAGGTGGGAAGAGTGTCCCAAATACGGAAGAGGGAAGGAACTGTGCAGGAGGAGCAGTCAAAATGGGTGCTGACGTTTGCAGATAACAAAAGGGATGAATAAATGACAGACTTCTACAAGTAAACAGTCTATGTAACTGTTACTAATTCAAGGTGCTGGATCTGATCCCCCACCTAGCAAGTCCCCTGAACAAATGACTTCACAGCCACATAGTTGTCCTTGAGTTTTCCCACATGCCAACCCCCTCCTCCCTAGGCCTGAGATGTGTTGCAAGTTCTGCTCCTTCTGCCCAGACCCCCTGCCTCCCTATTCTCAGCAAACTCTTCTTCCTTTAGATAACAAATTAGCGTGACCTGCAGATCCTTCAATGTGACCACAGATAGAGAGGCCTCCACCCCAAATTCCTAAAATAAGTGCTCTTCCCACTTCCGCCTGAGTTTCTATAGTGGTACTTTACCTGTTTCTTTCACAGCACGTATTAGCCACCTGTTTAATTAGCATGATTTGAGTGTTGTACCCATGAAGTCGGAGAGAATCAGAACAGGGAACACAGAGTTTAATCTGATGTCATTTATCAGATTTGTGGCCCTGCCACTCAAGAAGAGACAAGGCTTAAATAGTTGAATCCAGTCCAGTGGTGAAATAGCATGGGTAGAGGTTACAGATTCAAATACAAGCTGAGAACTAGGTAATGTGTAAACTGAATCTACCCCACTTGGAAGGCATGGCCTTAGATACTTGCACGCAGTGACTATTGGCGGGACTCTACTGATTATTTTCCTGTTACCGAGGAAAGCCTAAGACCAGATCACAAGTCCTCAACAAGCCTGGCCAATACACAGACGTGGCCAGCCCAGAAAATAACCCTGAATTTTCATGGAAAGAGAACCCAGGTTTCTTGAGATGGAAAAAAGTGGGGGGCGTGGGGGTAGGAGGTATATTATTATCTTTATTAATATTCAGAATTAAATATAATCAAACATGTTATGGGTTAGGATGAGAGAATCATATATTGGATGTTTTTAAATACTTGAAATGTTTACAGGAATCTCATATATTAGAATAGCTTCATGTCCAGTTTAAAATGGTAACTGAGTTACTGATTTAGGGTTGTGATCTTAAGAAGGGGTAAGAGAATTTTATTGTTTATGTAAATGGTACAAGAATTAAGAGAACATTTGAGCCACTGGATTTATAAATTTAATTTTCTGGTTTTATAAGAGTTAAGTACTTGGGAAGATTTTTCAGACAGTAGAAATTTTTTTTTTTTTTTTTTTTTTTTTTGAGACGGAGTCTCGCTCTGCCGCCCAGGCTGGAGTGCAGTGGCCGGGTCTCAGCTCACTGCAAGCTCCGCCTCCTGGGTTTACGCCATTCTCCTGCCTCAGCCTCCCAAGCAGCTGGGACTACAGGCGCCCGCCATGTCGCCCGGCTAGTTTTTTGTATTTTTTAGTAGAGACGGGGTTTCACCATGTTAGCCAGGATGGTCTCGATCTCCTGACCTCGTGATCCGCCCGTCTCGGCCTCCCAAAGTGCTGGGATTACAGGCTTGAGCCACCGCGCCCGGCCGAAATTTTTATAAAGAGAAATAAAATATATTAAAGTTTTAAAGACCAAACTATTTAAAGAAATGTAATTAAGCTATAAGAGTCCCTTCAAAGGTGATTGTTAAATTTTGCTACATTTATACATAGAAAGATAAAGCTTATACAATTAACTTGGCCGGGCGCGGTGGCTCAAGCCTGTAATCCCAGCACTTTGGGAGGCCGAGACAGGCGGATCACGAGGTCAGGAGATCGAGACCATCCTGGCTAACATGGTGAAACCCCGTCTCTACTAAAAATACAAAAAACTAGCTGGGCGAGGTGGCGGCGCCTGTAGTCCCAGCTACTCAGGAGGCTGAGGCAGGAGAATGGCGTGAACCCGGGAGGCGGAGCTTGCAGTGAGCTGAGATCTGGCCACTGCACTCCAGCCTGGGCGACAGAGCGAGACTCCGTCTCAAAAAAAAAAAAAAAAAAAAAAAAAAATTAACTTAAAAGCCTGAGGGAAAGGCGGGTATTTGGATGTACAACCCTAACACACTGAATACACTTTTTAAAATAGCATTTGAATAATGCCTCCCGAATAAAAACTGTCCTCCAAGGTCCCAATTCCTACAAAGATCATTTCTTTGTGAAGGTCTGTCTTTCCATGAGAACACTAGCTCTCTGAGGGTGAGAGGAGCCTCATCTTGTCCCCCAGTCCCCAGGCCAGGGGCAAATGTTTACAGAATAACCAGCTAACACTGTTCTGATGCACTTATCACACTGTGTTTTGATGATCAGTTTGCATGGCTGTATGTCCTTTCAATCTTAGTACTGGATCTTCCTTGGTGTGCCACAAAGTAAGGATTTAGAAAACACGATGACTGACCCACGGGAAGAACAGGCTGAGAAGTTCTAAGTCTGGATGACTGATAACAAAAAAGGAAGTCGGCGGGGGAAGCCCGGAGTTAGGTTTGGGGACAGGACAAGTTGAGTTTGTTATGTGTGCAGTGTCAGATGGACTTCATTATATAGATCTGTAGCTGATTACATGAACTGAACACAAAATAGAGGGGTAAGCAGACAAAGGAGAAAGCTGGATGAATTTTAAAACATGAATTCTGGAAGAAACATTATTTACATGTATATATAGTACCTCACCAGGTATTACAAATAGTTAAGTGTTAACTTAATGAGAATGACATGAAATATTTCATATTCTGGGTAAGTGACAAGATGCTGTATCTAGATTTGTAGGTCACCTGGTATTAATGGTAATGAAAAACAATTTTATTTTACTAAAAGTAAGGTGTCAGATAAAATGCTAATGTCACCAAAATGTACAGAGCTCTTTCAGCATAAATACATTTTTCCAAAATTTCAAATTTGCACATTTTAAATAACACCATATAACACACATGACCTAGAGGGAGTAATTCTTTTTAGAATTACATTTTATAAAAATCAAATCCCTTTTTGGTGGTATGGAAGGTTCACACAAAAATAAATATTTATTTACTTTTAGGAGAAATATCCCTTGATTAGAAACCAGGCACAGAAACTGACTTTGTATTTTATAAGAAAGAAGATTCACATAAATCTTTGCTTTACCAAGTAATTATGACATTAAGACAGAGGACAACTGTGAACATTGGTATGTCCTACATGAAAGAAATAATGTGGCCAAGGAAAAACAAAAAAATTGATTCTGTGATACCAGCAGCTCTATTAAATTGATATCACTGTATTATCTGAGGCTTTGGGATTTGTTACAATTTTCCTTCTCTTCAAAAGAGGAATGATCATTATATAACTCTTTGATATTTTTTAAGCAACAATTCTGAGATCATGTATTATATAATGAATGATAGTTTAATATTTCCTACTAAAAAGGGAATAATTGTTTTTTTATTAAATACTAGTAGAAAGCCTAGCGTTGTCCTGAGAGGTCGATTTTCTTGTCTCTTTCTAAGGAACTAGAAGAAGAAACTGTGATCAATTATCAGCGTGCTGTAAGTGTCCACAAAGATTAGGTTCTGTGACATTACAAGATTCCTGATGTTTTGCAGGAGTCATCCGTTCCCTTGTACACACACCCCAGGGACTGTTCTATTCACCTATTTGAAGTGCTTATTGGTAAAGGAAAGGCATTTCCTTTTTTCCACTTTCTATTCTTTGCAGCACACCCCACTCTCAAATGCAATGGAAAAGAGAGTGAACCTGAAGCTTGGAACTTTCCTTTCAAAATAAGTTAAAACAATTTTTATCAGAGAGCCAGGGGGAGGGAGGTATACTTTACCTGAAATAGTGCCAATCCTACATAATAGAACTGGTATCTTTTCTGATTATTTATGTGAATTATCTTTGGTAACGAGATTTAAATATTGACAGTGATAAAGTTAATGGAAGTATCGGCAATTTGAAAAGCTACAGACCTATGGCTGTTTTTACCTTACCGTTCTTCCTTCTTGCTGAGATCATACAGTGGCTGGGCTTTGGCCAAAAGCATATATTTATGACCAAGTAACTGATTTAAATATAACATGGGGTAGATTTCTCTTATCAAATTAGGAATTTCAGATATTAATTCTAATTACCAGTGGCAGACACTGTTTAATGAATTCCCAAAAGCCATTCTCACCCCACACTTCTCCCCACCACTATCTCCCTGGCCCCAGCACACATGCCTGCACACACTCTAACAAAATAGATGCAGAAATTTGTTCAAGCATTTGGTGGAGAGCTTCAATCTTGGAAAAGCAGGTTTGGCCATGGTCTGGGATGAAACCAGTTTTGGTTAATGAAACATTAAAGAGAAGTCTTATGTTTCTGGAAAAGTGCTTTCCTCCCTGATGAGGAGACCGAGGAAGCCGAGGCTCTCTATCCTTCGCTGCAGCCTGCTTCCTGCCCTTGAACATGTTTTCACAAGGGCACAGTGTCTGCAGCCTTTTGGGCACACTGCAGTCTTGAGGGGAGGGTCAACAGACTCCCTTGAACCTGGGACCTCAGATGTTGGACACCTACCACAAGACATCTGGTTATGTGAGTGTGAAAATCCTTTCTGTGAAGCAGCTAGCAGTTGGGGTGTTCTGTTTTTAGCAGCTTAAAATATTGCAATAATGCAATGACAATACTGTCCTTCAAATGTGGCCCATTGTGCAGGATTAAATGAGAAAATCTTACTAAATCAAGCTCTATTATTTCTAATCTACTTGACACTCAGCTACTGGCCCACTTTAAAAGTATTAAATAATGATGTGTTCGATTTGGTCAACTCTCAATTATTTTTATCATTTGGGAGAATATAGAATATTTATTTTGTTATTCTGTGAAAGTCACTAAAAGTTATTATTACTCTTGAAAATGTGTCAAAAGATACAGAATTCTACTTATTCATGTGGCTTTTTAATATTTACCATAGCATAGTATAACAGGCCTATTGTAAAATGTGCCCACAGGGGCGTATGTTTTGAAGGCCTCAAGAAAACAGGAAGTTTTCCTTAAGAAGAGTGATTAATTTTCTAACCAAGCCTTTTATGGCATTTAGAACTTGGTGAGATTCCTTGAGAACCACTGATAACAACAGTAAAACTGATTTGCTTTTTCTCGTACTTAATGCAGTGCAGAATTTGTTATGGGTGTCACATTCATTACGTTGTTTGGCCCTTCAATGTCAAAAAAACTGTACTTGCCCAAGGCTGCATAGTTAGTAAGTGGTGGAACTCAAGCTGAGATCTCCTGATGACTAAAACCCCTGCTCTCCTGGCAATGGGCTGCAGTTGCTGTTTGTTACCTTATTCACAACTTTCCTTCGTAAGAACCTCTGCAGCAGTCCTTGCATGGGCTCGCCATCCCACCGCAGCTGCACCCAGCGGAAATGCTGCTGCACCAGCAAGTCGGAGCCCTGGAGACAGGCCTTGGCGATGGTTCCCATCAGAAAGCAGTTCCCATGAAAGTAGTAACATTCGGACATTCCATTTCCTGAAACAAACCAAAAGCAATGGCCCATCCTCAGTGAGTTATGTTATGGGACCAATTCAAATTAAAATAACTTAAAGAACATGAAGTCTAACTGGTACTCTGGGAAACAGAAAGATTAGAATAGTATGGAAGCTTCCTTCTCAGCATGGTCCCTCTATTAGCGTTACCTTTTTGGAAAGTGCAGGGGCTTTCAGTGCTGCGATTTTCAAGAGGTGCCAAAAAGTCCCTCAATAACTCAGACAATGAAGATTTTTCCAAATTCTCTAAAATGATGATGATTTTCTTCTTACTGGGAGATTGTGTCACTGGAATCAGACAAGCTATAATAAAAAAGGAAATTCAGTGATTCAAGCTTTTGACAAAAATTTATACAAATTGGCAAAACTAAAAAGTCTGAAGTTATAAAGCATTAGCAAAGATGTGGTATAATGGAAATGTTCTTAAATTGCTTGGGGAGTGAACAACTCTGGAAAACTGTTTGGTATTATTTGATATGTTTGAACACACAGTGATCCAACATTCCTTGTTCTATAACAAGTCTCAAATGGAATCAAGCCCCATCCATCAACAATAGAATAATGAATAAATAAGAGTATGTTCGTACAACAAATAGAAAGTGAACAAATGACAACTTGCACAACATGGAAGACTCACAAACAATATATTAAGAAGCAAATCACAAAAGATTATATACAATGTGTTTTCATCATGTAAAGGTCAAAACCGGCAACACTAAATCTATAATTTAGGGATTCACATGCAGGGAGTAAAACTATAAAGAAAAGCTAAGAAATGATTATCATGAAAGAGTACTGGTTACTCCCAAAGGGAAGGGTTTGCGGTAAGAGGGATGGACCACACAGTCACATTCTGAGAGCTGAGAATATTTTACTTCTTGGCCTAGTCAGTGGTTACATGGTTATTTTATTTTAAATTATTAATTAATCTGTAGACATAAGTAGTACGTATTTTAGTGTATCTACTTCATAATACAAAAGGTTAAAAGCCCTTTAAATTATGCATATGTAAACTGTTCATAAAATTATGTAGACAGGTAGTGGCTCATGCTGGTAATCCCAGCACTTTGGGAGGCCAAGGTAGGCAAGATCACTTGAGCCCAGGAGTTCGAGGCCAGCCTGGGCAACATGGTGAAACCTTGCCTCTACAAAAAAATACAAAAAATTACACAGATATGGTGGTGGGCGCCTGTATTCCCAGCTACTTGGGAGGCTGAGGTGAGAGGATCACTTGAGCCCAGGAAGTTGTGATTGTGAGTTGTGATTGTGCCACTGAACTGCTGCCTGGGCAACAGAGCAAGACTCTGTGTCAAAAAAAAAAAAAAAAAAAAAAAAAAAAAAGTAGGACTTCAGAGAGATAAGTAAATCCCTCTCTCCATTTTCCAGATCTCAGAGGTTGAAGTAATTTGACTGTGGTCTCAGAAACAACGGTAAGGGAGGAGTAAAATCCAGGACTTCCGACTCATATTTTCCCATTCCTTTCACTCAGAATGGGAATGGCTGACTTCGTGTCAACCCAAAATGAAAGTTGGAAAAGTAAATAAAAAATTAATATTATACATAGGAAATGAATAAGGGCACAAAACATACTTAAAACAGTACCTGGCACCTACTAAGCAAAAACTATTAATATTTTAGTTAAAATGTATTATATATGGCACTTCCCATATACTAATCAATTACAAAATAAAATCACTTTAGTTTCTTGAAGATTCTAAGATGCCACAGTTTTAGTCAAATCAACCTTGAAAAGAGACCAGTTTAAGATACTTGAGAGTAACATTACCAAATAGTCTACTTTTTACAAATATTCATGATAGTATATTCTCAATTCCTTCTTGTTACTATAGACACAATGCATTTTCATTTTCAAAAGAGCTCCTTGAACATTGTAAATGAGTCTCTTCTCAGACAGAAATGGCTTTTCTGGATGCTATGAAAATTTAAAAACTAGAAGGCTAGAAACAATCACAGCCACCTCTCAATCCAGCTGTACTTGTGGAGGGCCGTTAACACTAGCATCTAGTGTGCGTCAGATCACTTTCAACACAGCTGTTCGGTAAAGAATGCTAAAATTCTATGTTTCTTTGGGTTCAAATATTAGTTCAGAAATAGATGTATTGTGGAAATATGAGAAATCCCTAGTTGGTTAAAATGACAACGGAAAACTAACAAACATTTTTAATTCAGTGATTTAAAAAAACACACAGGATTGATGGTTTATGTATCTGGTTTTCTGTAACTGAGGACTGAAGGTCTCCAGTTTTTCCCTGATTTGTGTTAAGTGTGTTGCCAGTTTAAGTTGCTCTGAAGCTGCTGCAGCCAGCCAGAATGTGTCTGAAGGAAGGAATATTTCCTTGCATTTCAACAAATGTTTATTCAATGCCTCTTTGCTACAGGTACTGCATGCTGAGTGCTATGGCATGCCAGAAGTGACTCATTCTAACTGGGGGTGTGTAGCATTTTACTTATTTTTTTGAGACGGAGTCTCGCTCTGTCACCCAGGCTGGAGTTCAGTGGCGTCATCTCAGCTCACTGCAACCTCCACCTCCCGGGTTCAAGTGATTCTCCCGCCTCAGCCTCCCAAGTAGCTGAGATTACAGGTACACGCCACCATGCCTGGCTAATTTTTTTTTTTTTTTTGTATTTTTAATAGAGATGGGGAGTCACCATGTTGGTCAGGCTGGTCTCAAAGTCCTGACCTCGTGATCCACCTGCCTCGCCCTCCCAAAGTGCTGGGGTTACAGGTGTGGGCCACTGCATCTGGCCAGCATTTTAAACTAAGTTTAAGAAATGGCACTGGCCAAAGAATGGAGGCTGGGCAGGACTCAATTCTAGAAGGGAATAGGGCATCAGCTCAAGGTCAGAATAGTTACAAAAGCGACATCATGGTGAGCTCAAAGCTGATCCATATGGCAAGTTGGGCCAGGGCTGGGAACTTGGGATGGAGCCACAGGAGTGGCAGGGGGCCCAGCAGTCACAGCTGCAGAAGGCAGGCTGCATCTTCGTCCTGAGCTGCAGAAATCACTGGACCCATCCCCAGTGATTCTCAGCGATTCTGATTTAATTAAGCTGTGCTGGGCCTGGGACATTGGCATTTCGTAAAAGCTCCCTAGTGACTAGAACGTGCAACCAGGGGCGAGCTTTGCTGATAGGAAGCCTCAGGAGCAAGCCAAACATGAAAAGTAGAAGATCCAGAATGTCTTCTTGGGAGGGAGCTACCGGTTCTGGGAATCAGTGGAAATCTTTAAATAGGGGGATAAACAGGATTTGACTCCTGCTCTGAGATCCTCGCTGGTACAGAGAATTGGCCGATGAGGAAAGAAATAGGAGAACACACCACCTAGACTCTTACTGCTATGGTTAAGGAAAGAGATGATGGGAGCCTCACCCAGGACCAAGGCACAGAATGAAAAGGCATTTTGAGACCGAATCAGTACATCTCAGTGGTTGACTTATTGAGAGGGGGCAGAGAGGAAATACTGGAGACAACTCTGAGGTTTCCACCAGAGAAGAGGCTGAGCGGTTAATGGAGGCAGAGAGCAGATGACCACGCACGTATTTGGGGAGGAGGCGTTGGTGATGGGTTATGCTTCAGGCTTGATGTGTTTGATGCATTCTCTGATGCCCAGCAGGCGGTGGGGCATGAGGGTGAGGGCATCAAGGAAGGATCCACGCTGGAGATAAAATAAATGACTTTTCAGGCATGTTGGGGTCTCCTGGAAGGAGGCAATATGCTCATTCTCCTGGGTCCACAAGCAAAGACTGTATTGCTAATGACCTAATATATCTCACATTCAATGGACAGTTTGTGCCCTAGACAAAAAGGGGGAAGGGTTGCTATACATAACGGCTGGGTTATCTTTCCACTTCATCTTTGTCTTGGTCTCCCACGAAGTAGCAATCAAGGGTCAAACAGCACAAGTTTCTTTGGGGAAAAGCTTTGTCTTCATTCGCTTGCCTCATCGCCTCAGTTTTTCATTAGTACCTACTTTTCCATCTGACCACTTAAGTTCAACATCCTTAGTCAAGGTGGGGCAAAGGTGAATTTTATTTTAGTTGAGAAATAGTATGTGTCTAGTTCAGGTTATTCTGCATAGTTTCAGGTTTAAAATATTAACCAGCCACAGAAGCAGGAACTCATTACAGTTTCAAGGATTACCCAGTCTCTGATCAGGGCTTATGGAGAGGTGAGAGAAGGCCACACACCCCATGTTACAGTTGCACGGTTCTTTCTACCTATGGCCAAAATGTCAGCCATTTGAATTCCCTTTGCTTTGTGCTACTTCAAAACACTATTTCTGAAACCAGTCTGCTCTTTTTGACCATTTTCTTCCAACTTTATAGTCTCTCTCAGCCCTGCTCCTCTCCTGCAGGTTGGTAATTTTAACTGGACACTGTCTTTGTGAGGCTCAGGGCTACATCCCAGTTTTGTACATCCTTATATTAAAAGTCCCAGAGAGTGAATTCTGCAGCCAAACTTACCAGTTTAAAAATAATTAGCATATCGCATTTCTAAACCCAAACTGCTTTGTGTCTTAGGTGACTGACTCCAAGTCTATAATCTCCCCTTTGAGGATAGAAAACAGCCCCTCTTTTCCACGTGCCCTTAAACCTCGGCTCTGGAGGAACGATGTTCTGAGAATCCCAGTGGGAAGCACAGGACAAGTCTTTAAAGAGTCTCCAGGGATGCAGGGTCCAAGGAGGTAAACTCATTTCTGGAGACTCCAATTGTCATAGTCTCCTATTGTTATTACAGCAATCCTATCCTCATGACTTTTACAAAGGAAAGTTCCCTTGAAAAATTCAAAGTATTACTTTAAAATACCCTTCTAGTCTTTAATTTTTTTTCTGTTTTACTGTTTACAGTCACTGTAATTTTAAAAAGTATCATCTTGCTAACCCAAGTCCATACTTTATACTGGGGAGAAATTTGACCTAATTCGAATATGCATTCACAGCCTCCTTACCAAATAACAGAGTCATATGACGTGACCCTCTCTCAAGAAAGGGAATATGAGAAGGAAATGTTATTTTAAAATAAACACAAAGTAATTTATGCTAGAAAAAGTGCTGTGTCATTTTCTTTGAAATGGTCTTTTGTTCTCTATTATTTTCTTCATTGGCACCGTTTTAGTCTCTATTTAAGTTTTAGAGTCTTAAAGCCAATTATTTAAAATACTTTTGCTACTCTTCATTTCTTCCTTTTTGTTCACACCCTTCTTTAACTCTTTTCTGTGACTGTTCCCTGGCTTTTTTCTACAGCGTCGTAGAGAGGAACACACAAAGCAATGTGTGCTGTGCTCAGTGGAAGATAGAACTTCAGCATTCTCACCCCGTTCAATCCATGTAGTTTAAGGCTCTCCCTTTAGAGAAAATAAGGTTAACCATCAGGAGTACATGTAGAATACCTCAGGAATCAGTGTACTCTTCAGTTGTGGTACTTATCATTTGACCACTTTAATTCCTTGGTGAAAAAAGAGAGTAGCTGGTAGATAATCCCTATATGCTCATTATTCTAAACGCTTGAGTGGAACAGCCTAAAACACTCCTTTCCTCCATCCAGATCTCTGACTTCTCTACTCTGTGGCCTCATCCATCGCCCCTTGACTGAAGGATCATTCCCTGCTGCATGCTTTCCGCACAGTGAAAGAACTGACGACACTCCTGTCGATGGATCCTTCCCTCTGGCTCGCAGGAGTTCCCCTGCACTGCTCTGAAGTCTCTGGTGTCCTTGTTGTTTCCAATTCTCCTCTATGTCTTCATCAGCCTCCAGCCCACAGCATGGGTCCTATTGAGAGGATGGCAGTGGAGGGAGAGTGGGTTTTAGGAGATGAGGGTGAACCGTGGCAGGGCAAGGATGAGAGGCCAGTCAACAATGTTCCTGATGTAGATTCTGAGAGCTTTAGCTTTCATTCTGGAGCCTTGGGAGTAGAACAGCAGGGAACTGTCTGAATGGTTTTGTATCCTCCAGTGAGCCCCCAGATGCCTTATGGAGGGCCCATGGAGGGAGTGAGACCAGAGGAAATACAGAAGGTTAATGATGAGGCCTCCACAATGCCTTGAACAAGAAATAATAGGTGATGGGGGAAATGGAGAGCAGGAGGAGGAGATAGAGGAAGCAGATACCACAGAGTTTAGGGACTGCCTAGATACGGGGAGCGAGGCAGACAGGAAGTGATAATGCTCACCTTGCTAACTTGGGCAACTGCAGTCAAGGTCTTAGCAGATGAACCTTGTATTTGTATCATAGTTTTATTATTAAAAAGTGAAGAAAGATATTGATACTTATAAGTTACTAAGCTACATACAGAATAAAAATCCTTCTGTATGAATTTTCTTTTCTGCTTTACTGCTTACGATCATTTGCAATTTTAAAAAGTATCTGTCTTACTAACCCAATTCCATACCTTGTACTGAGGAATATTTGACCCAATTATAATATGCAGTCACAGCCTCCTTACCAAATCACAGTCATGTGATATGAAGGGTATAGAAGGATTTTTATTCTGTATTTGGAGAAAACATACCATTTCCTACTCTTCCTTCTTAAATCTAGAGTGTAGTTTTTTTTGTCCTTAGTCTATTGTTCAAACACTTCATTTTTTAAAATCCAAATTATTCTTTGTGCCCAGTCATCAATGACTCCCTTATCAATGCCTGTCTCTCTAATCTTACTTCTTTCTACCTTGACTCTAAGCAAGTTCTTCTACTTGTTGCCACCTGAATTGAACTAAGAATTCTTTTTCTTTGCCTATGCTATTGCATCAGAAAATTCACCAATTCTTTCAACAAATAATTATTGACAATTTATATACAAGCTAAGAGAAGAATAAGTTAAAGTGCTAGCCTTCAAGGAGATCATCATATAACATGTGTGGGACAAGGCAAAACCCCAAATAATACCCTCATTGCCTTGACATACAGTTGGGTGGGGCCCAGAAGTATAAATAAAGTCCACTGCTGTTTACCAGAAGGAGTGAATCACAGCAGCTTCATTTGAGGTGTCCTTAAAGTATTTCAACAGAGGCTTTTTCTATAGTTTCCAGAAGGGCAGAGACTGTGTCTATTTTAATCACTAGTGTATAACAAACTACTCTGCATCACACCAGTCACGTGGTAGCCATGGTGTCTGTGGGATGAGAGGCGTTTACATGTTTACTCCTTAATTCTAGTGGCAGCTGCAGTATGAGCAAAGACATGCAGAGTGGAAAAGCAAAGGATATATAGGGAAGAAACATCCTGTTCTGCTGGAGCATGGGTATCTATGTTAAAAGGGTCAGATCAGCAAACTGGGTGGATGAATGCCCCACAAGAGAAGGCCTTGAACAGCATCGACCTGGTGCACTGGGCAATGGAGAGGGGCAGAAATGGGGAGGGGCAGAAATCACAGGGATTTTAATCAGAGGTCTGCTGGCCTGTGAAGAATGTTCAGGGAGGAGAAACAAGAGACAGAAAACTGTTTACGTAAAAGCTAGGAGTTCCAGGAAAGCGGGGCATAAAGTAATATGGTGCTGATGGAAATGGATTTTAAAAAGCAGATTGAGCCTGACTAGCGGGATGTGACCATGGACTTTGGGACGAGGGTGAGGGGCCCACAAATGAGAGCAACTGGGGTTCCATGCAGTTCTCATTTGCTTTTAAAAATTAGAATAGTTAGCAATATTGAAAGAACAAAACCCCAAAGTTTTTACATAAAAACCTGGATTTCTGGCTTCTTCCTAAAAGTCACAAGACCTGACAACATTGGACCTACAATTCTGTCAGCAACAAATAGCTGGTTCCGAGAGCTGCTGTCCCTCCTAGAGATGCGGGCATGCCTCCCTCTCCCTGCAGCCCCGCCCAGCCTGCTTCACCTCTTCCTGTGGCTTGTTGTTACTTGGGGGCATTGAGGTTTTCAAGCCTGCCAGTGAAATCTGAGTTTCCAGCGTGGGAGCCAAGAGACATGGGCCACTCTCCAAACTGGGAAATTAGGAAGAGGAGCTCTTTTTAAGAAGATGCCCACCATAGATCTAGAAATGCTGAGTTGGTCACCTTTGCATCCTTCGTGATCTTGTTCATTGCACTCCAGTTTTCTTAGCTCTCTAAGCTTAGAGCAGAATTCAGTCTGTGGTTGCTATCTACTCTCATAGCGTGAGCACAAAATACTTTAGCTTCTTACTTTGAGAAGAAGCGAGACTGAAAGTTGAAAAACTGTGGGAGACTTTTGTTAGATAACAGGGAAAAAACATATTTTGGCACTGGGGCGTTAAGGCCAGTAGTGATTAAGGTCAGGCTTAGGAGCTGGAATGCTGGGATTTGAGTTCCATTTTATGTTCTTCCATGGGATCTTTGGGCAGGACACTTAACCTTTTTTCTCAGGTGTTTTCATGTTTATAAATCAGGGATGGGATTGTATCTGCCTCAGAAAGTTGTGAGTTAATAAATGCAGTGTTTAGAATAGGGCCTACATGGTGAAACTCCATCTCTACTAAAAACACAAAAATTTTTTTGTGTGGTGGTGAGCGCCTGTAGCCCCAGCTACTTGGGAGGCTGAGGCAGGAGAATCGCTTGAACCAGGGAGGCAGAGATTGCAGTGAGATGGTGCCACTGCACTCCAGCCCTGGTGACAGAGTGAGACTCTGTCTCAAAAAAAAAAAAAAAAAAAAAGGAATAGGGCCTACCAGAGTAAGAGCTTTAAAAATGTTAGCTATGATTAGTAACATTATCAGAAAAAACAGCTTTCTGCAGCTGTCACTGATTTCTAGCCCAAGACTGGCCTGTGTAGTACAGTGATATTCAGATTCTACTGGGATTTTCCTGCCTCTAAAATGTACTTCTAGGTTTGTGGTATACTCAGTGAAATCCTCAGTGCTTCCCTAAACCTGCCTCTTAATTTCATTTCTTTTTTAAAAAATTAAAACAAATTGTGGCCACATAGTAGGTGTATATATTTGTGTGTATATAAGGTGTTTTGATACAGGCATGCGATGTGAAATAGTCACATCACGAAGAATGGGGCATATTTATCCCCTCAAGCATTTATCCTTTGTGTTACAAACAATCCAATTACATTCTTATAGTTATTTTACAACGTACAATTAAGTTATTACTGACTATAGGTACAATTGTTACTGACAATAGTCACTATCAAACAATAGGTCTCATTCATTTTTTCTATTTTTTTCAGTACCCATTCACCACCCTGACCTACCCCCTCAACACCCCACACTACCCTTCCCTGCCTCTGGTAACCATCCTTCTACTCTCTATTTCCATGAATTCAATTGTTTTGATTTTCAGATCCCTCAAACAATTAAGAACCTGTGATGTTTGTCTTTCTGTGCCTGGCTTATTTCATGCAACATAATGATCTCCAGTTCCATCCGTGTTGTTGCAAATGACAGGATCTCATTCTTTTTTATGGCCAAATAGTGCTCCATTGTGTAAATGTACCATATTTTCTTTATCTATTCATCTGTTGACTTAGAAAGTGCTGGCTAGGCATGGTGGCTCACGCCTGTAATCCCACCACTTTGGGAGACCCAAAGCAGGCAGATTGTTTGGGCTCAGGAGTTCAAGACCAGCCTGAGCAACATGGCACATTCTTTCTCTACAAAAAATACACACACACACAAATTAGCTGGAAGTGCTGGCGCGTGCCTGTAGTCCTACCTACTCAGGAGGCTGAGGTGGAAGGTTAGCTTGTGCCTCAGAAATCGAGGCTGCAGTGAGCTGAGATCACACCACTGCACTCTCTACCGTGGGCGACATAGTGACCCTGTCTTAAAAAAAAAAAAAAAAAAAAAAAGCACAGGTAATTTTTATCTTCCTAAGCCTGGTCTACATTTGCCCTGGCCACAAGATACAGAAACACCCCTCCCCAATAAAGAGATTTTGAATTTGCATTTCAACCTATCCTCCAATCTTACAACTGCTTCTTTCGCCCCTTCCCCAGGGGTCTCTGTGGCTTTGAACCCTAGGAGACTAAAGCCTGGTCCATTTCAGTTTTGTGTCAGAGTCACTAGTTGTGCTATTCTACAGTATGCAATACAGGGTAATGCTAGTTCCACCTGTGATGAAGCTTGGGGTATTAGACCCTGGAGCCTAAGATTGAAAACTCATTAATAACATTAAATTAATAAACATGTTTGATCCTGGTGCTGCTACTACATAACTGTGGCAAATTATTGGACCTTTCTGTGATCGTTTCCCCACCTTTGAAAGTAGAAATGATGATACCTACTTGCACAGGGCTTTTGTGGAGACGGAATGAGTTAATTAGCGCATGTGATGTATTTCACTAAGTGCTGGTCAATGGCATAGCAAGAGTGAGGCAGAGAAAGCGGTTGGTCCCAGGTGCAGCACTAAGGGATGTATTGGTTGTAGAGAATTTATGACTAATCAAATTTACTAAAAAATTGATCTGCTGTGTATCACCACTATGCTCCAGCAATTCTAAACAGCATCAAAGATGTGATACCTAGTCCAGCTAGGGTGAACTGCTCCTACCACCTCCTCCCTTGGTATACCACTAGTGCCAGTAAGACAGTATGTTAGCAACAATTAATGATTAATAACAAAAGATAACAAAAAGAAGAAAAAAAATGCAGGATGCTTAACAAATGCAATAATATGCACATGAAGATAATTTGTGCAAGTGTTTATACCACAGCTGCTGAATAATTAAAGTTATCTTAAATGTATCCCCAAGCAACACAGTGTATTTCCTTGTAATGGCATCATTGAAGAGCACGCCTTTAGGTTATCACAGTCAATTTGCTGAAATGTTCTTACCGCTACTGATGAACAGGTCTAGCAGCTGTTCCTTGGAAAAACCAGCATCTATTTCAGCTCTCACTATTTCACAGGAAAATCCCGCAGCCATTTGTCTGTGCTGTGATAGGAAAATTGGGTGATTAGTTTTACACACTTGCCAATTTTCAAAGAAAAGGAGATGGTATACAAGTAATCAATACCTTCAGGCAGAGTGCAAGCTGATGTACTATGTAGTCTTGCAAGCTTCCTTCTGGGCCATGGAAAATGACATTATGATATTGCTCAACCTATTAACAAACCAAGAAGAGACCTGGGGTGAAGATGCTAAGTTGGGAAGAGAAAAAAAGTGGTACACAAGTGTGGAATTTTTTTTGATTGTCCTCATACTTTCAAAAGATTAAAAACAATATTTCAGAGGTTAGTTTTTTTCACTGGACACGTGTACTCTCATTTGAATGTGAAACATGGGCAAAGGATACTTAGCAAGAGCTGACACTTTATAAAAAAACACATTTTTTCCCTCTATTTTCTACAGCGAAGGTCAGCAGGGTAGCTGAGAAACACAGTTCCAAGTTCATTTTGTCCCTTCCAGAAATTCTGTAACTTTTCCTATATTATCCTTTGCAGATGTTCTTTATGTGGAATTTTGTCAATGCTTATTTAGCTGTTTAGTGGTTACAACAGTAATGCATTTCATTATGGAAATTTTGGTAAATATAAAGAAGAATAAAAAATTACTGAGTGTCAGCACCCACAGTCACCGTAAATATTTTTGTTTTCTTCCAGTTTTTTCTTCGCATAGTGGCTGTGTGTGCGTGTGTGTATGTTTAAAAGATGGGTATGTGAGTGTAATCTTTTTATAGCTGTTATATATCAGAGAATGTCTTTGTGTTGACTTCTTAGGTAAAAGATGTTTTGACGAGTATAAAACTCAGATCAACTTTATATATTATTCCATTCTGGAATTGAGTGTTTTAAAGAAATCTAGGTAGAGATGGATCACATTTGCTTTGTCAAAAAGAAATTCTCCTGCCTGGATGCTTATGGATTTTTTTTTTTTTTTTTTTTTTTTGAGACGGAGTCTCGCTCTGTCACCCAGGCTGGAGTGCAGTGGCCGGATCTCAGCTCACTGCAAGCTCCGCCTCCCGGGTTTACGCCATTCTCCTGCCTCAGCCTCCCGAGTAGCTGGGACTACGGGCGCCCGCCTCGTCGCCCGGCTAGTTTTTTGTATTTTTAAGTAGAGACAGGGTTTCACCGTATTAGCCAGGATGGTCTCGATCTCCTGACCTCGTGATCCGCCCGTCTCGGCCTCCCAAAGTGTTGGGATTACAGGCTTGAGCCACCGCGCCCGGCCGCTTATGGATTTTTTTTAACCTTCATCCTCGTGTATAAGGATACCTTGCCCGAGAACATGGAGATTCAGCAAGCACTTGGATGGAAAGACAATTATCATCTACACAGGGCAAAGGCAGCGATATCTTGAGAAAAATGTGGAGAGGAAAGTCAGCCTCCTCACTTCTGTCATTTGAGGGCAGACACCGCTGCCCCTGCCCAGCACACAGGCTTGGGAGAAGCTTTCTTAATGGAAAGCAGGTCTTGCAGGAAAGGACTTGGACAGGTGAGGCTCTAACCTAACTGATACAACTGATATTGCTCACATGTGAAGATTGAGCCACCCAGACTTAATGGGAGTTTTGAGTTTGTTCTCTCTATAATGTAGAACAGGACAATGTAAGAACGTGTGTGTATATCTCTGTGTTGTCTCTCTCTTGTACTCTGATGAGGTTGTCCCTTTGAGATCACAGGAAAAGGCCCATCCTTTATGGTAGCTGGGATGGACTTCTGTGAAGATAGTAAATACGCCCCAGTCCATCATTACAGGGAGGCAGATTGTGGGATATAAAAGGAAGGCTTGAAGAAAAGCTCTTAGCGTAAGAGATGAGGTAACTTTTTCCTTACCCAGGGCCTTTAAGACTTGAGTTTTGGGCCGGGTGTGGTGGCTCACGCCTTTTATCCCAGCACTTTGGGAGGCCAAGGAGGGCAGATCACTTGAGGTCAGGAGTTCGAGACTAGCCTGGCAAATATGGTGAAACCCCATCTCCACTAAAAATACAAAAATTAGCCAGTTGTGGTGGTAGGCGCCTGTAATACCAGCTACTTGGGAGGCTGAGGCAAGAGAATCGCTTGAACCTGGGTGGTGGAGGTTGCAGTGAGCCAAGATCGTGCCACTGTACCCCAGCCTGGGCAACAGAGCGAGACTCTGTCTCAAGGAAAAAAAAAAAAAAAAGACATGAGGTTTAGACTCTAAGGAGACTAAGGAAAGTTGGTGAGCACTTCTGGGAAGTGGAGGAAAGCCAGGCATGACCACCAGGAGTCAGACCACGAACTAAGGGGGCAGTGATCCTGTAAGGGTCTCCTTGATGTTGGGCTTGGGACTGGGTTTTAGGCTCTGAAAGACATCATGTCTGGTAGCCTCCAGTAATATTCTCTGAGTTGGAATACTATTCAATTATTAGTATGCCTTCAATAAAAGGCTTAGGGTAGAGGTTGCAGGCAGGGACCAAACCTGGAGCAGGAACTTCCCCAGAGACACACAGGAAAGTATACCCTAGAAAGTGCTGCTGAGGTTCTGCCTCTAGGCAGTAAGGCAATGGGGCCACAAGTCTGCAGGGTACATTATTATTAAATAATACATAATTACTGAAGAAGAATACGTTTTCATTTATACTTATGAGATGGGGAAGCCTGGGCGATATACAGATTGTACTTGTCATTAAAAAATGTTGCCCAGATATGTCTAGTTATAGCCTCTTTCTCCCAATCTTAAATGGAACATGGTACGTCCTTTTGATATGCATAGTCAGAACTTTTTTGGATTAGGAAATTTTCCCCCAATTTTTTGGTAATTTCTCCTCTTCTAGTTCTCTTTATAATGAACACCTATAATGCTTAAGTTCTCTGTTTTCTGCGAGTATGTCATCTTACCTCACCGTTATAGCTCTGTCCTCTTTGCATTGAGAGCTCCTCAAGTTAGTCTTGCACAACACACAAAAGAATATTCACGATCTCACTTCTGTTCTCTACAGTCAAGTGCAACTTTATGCCATTGCATTTTCAATTGTTCTTATAGTTCCTCACCTCATCCATCTCCTAAACTTTTCCTTGTAATCTAAGCCCAGACTCTACTATGACTTTCTTGCTCTGCTTTCATAGTCTACCACCTTGCATTCTGTAGACAAAGAACATAATTTTCCCAACTTTTTCTGTTTTTCCTAGTTGCTGTGGTCAAAATGTTTGTGTTGCTTCCCCTGGTCCCAATTCATATGTTGAAATTCTAACTCCCAAGGTGATCGTATTAGGAGTTGGGGTTGTGAGGAGAGATCAGTGCCCTTATAAATGAGGCTAAGGGGAACCCCTTGCCCCTTCCACCACTTGAGGATTGAGTGAGAAGGTGCCATCTATGAACTAGGAAACCGGCCCTCACCAGACACTGAATCTGCTGGCACCCTGATCTTGAACTTTCCATACCCTGGACTGTGAGAAATACATTTCTGTTGTTTATAAGCCACCCAGTCTATGATATTTTGTTTCAGCAGCCTGAATGGACTAAGACACTAGCAAATAATTTTAAGGGTGTTTTCTTCCCTGAGTTTGCAGACTGAAAACTGATCTGCAGTATTCTTCCATAGGTAAATGGTTATTTTGTTATTACTTGTTTATGTGCTATGAAACCAGAGGAAGAATTTTGCAGGAAAGCAGGATGTGTGGACCACCACTGGCTTCACTCACTGTCCACAAATTGGGTGGCTGCATCTCCTTCTTGGGTCAGTGGGTGGATGAAAACTTGGTGTCTGCAATTGCTGGTTAAACTCCTGGGTCCAGCAACGGCTGCAGTGGAATGAACTCCTGCTGCATGAGGATAAACCACAGTCCCACGAAGCGCCACAGCCCAGCAGCTCCTGTCTCCATCCCTGCTGAGTGCTTATGGAGAATCTACCTCCTAGGATGTAGCACAGTTTCACTAATCCCCACCAACTTTTTGTCCAGGTATTTCTAGGATCCGCAGTCTTCAGACGGATGTGGAAAGGCCTCCTGGGAGTGGAGGAGAATATCATAGTGCTGCAAAAAGCAGAGACTATGCAGTAAAGGATAAATGCCCAATTTTCTAACTGGTATAAATCTTTTTTTTTTTTTTTTTTTTTTTTAACCAACAGGAAGATGGTAGGGAAATGATCATAATGATTTCCTGCCTAATTTCAGGTAGGCCTCACATAAGTGGGCCTAATACTCTATTACTCTTAATGAGAGTAGAAAATGCTTCCAGATTCTTGCCAAAGAGAGACCTCAGTTCTATTTTTTTGTGACTGTGAGGTTTTGCCAATTTTCAAAAGTACTTTAGTGGGAAATTGTGTATTACGTACACAATTTGCTAGCCAGGTGCAATTTTAAACCAGAGCTCTTGGGCTTTCTAAATTAATCCCAAATTGCTATGATTTATTGGGTAGAATTTTTTTTCACAAGTCATGGATTGTTTCACACCAGTGAATCAGGATACCGAGTTTTAAGATTTACTGAAAATAAACAGGCTAAAGATTTTCAAGATTTACCCCTGAGATTTTTCAACTAGCGTGGCTATTTAATCTTGTCTCACTTCTGAAAACAAGAGTGCTCTATTCATTATGGCCACCCTGTCAAACTGCCTATACTTTCTTAAGATTGATTTTGGAATCAAATAACATAAAGAGACCCAGTTTCATAAAGGAGCTGTCTTTAGTTTCAACACTTCGTTTGTTCTCAGACTGTAGGTTTTTAGGAAACACATGCAGGAAACATTCAATTTAAAATTTCATTGAAAAGGCCATTCACTAGAAGTAAGCCCTTTGCATTTATATAGTCTAAAGTCCTTCATGGGATAAAGTAGAAATATAAATAAATAAGTGAATTAGGTAGGTAAAGAGAACAACAAATGGATATACTTCCAGATCATTCATACATTTTAATGTATGCATTTCATTAGTAGGTTTCTCTTCATTTCAGGTATTACCAATTTTTTGTAAATGGTATTCTGTTATCTCATCAAATGATATAGTCGCGTTGGTTACCATTTAAATTCTGAACAACAACAAAAATCGCTCAATTACTGGGAACCTGTTACTCTATCAGAACCGGGGCGAACATGCAAAGCTTTGCTAAGACATTACATATTGTTTTGAAGTTATATTATCTTTCTCCAAATATCAAAATCTTGGGTATAATGAATATATATACTCCATGCTTCCAGCAGAGGGCTCTAAAGATAGATACACAGGCAGATTTTTTGGGGAAAGAGGGGTATAAACATTCTAATTGTATTGAAAGGAGATCTGTTCTTTGAACAAGATCAAACAAAACTTTTAAAATTACAGTCTTAATTGCGGTTACCAGAATTATCTCCTAAGTGCACATTTATAGTGTGGCATTTCTGCTTATTGGTAAAGGGACACTGGCCTCATTATCACAATTGGTACCAATCCCTTTTATTCTTGTGTCTTCACAGACTATTCAGGAAGCTCATCACATGTCAATTAGTGCTTTGTGAGCCAAAACAAATTCTGGATTAAATGGAAACAAGTGACCTCAACAATAGACCATGCATCTCTATGTTTTTTCCCTCCACAATGCTTTCCTGCAGAATGGGGTTTACCAGAAGAGCTGTGATCTCCACTACTGTTGATGTGGCACCTGTAATGTGTTTGCAGAGCTGTGTCATTTTAAAGCAATAAATCCTAAGTTTTGTTTGGAGTTTCACTTGTCATACATAGTCCGAGGAAAAGAAGCTTCTGTCCAGAGACAGTCCCAGGCCAGCTTGTGCTGACTAAACAGAAAAGAAAAATAAAAGGGCACTATAGAGCCAGTAAAATTGGGATCGTTAAAATCACATGCTCTATAGCTACAAATTTCATTCCACCCACATCTGACACCTGATTTTAAATAACTAATTTACTTGTGACTTTAGAGCCACTGATGACACAATTATGGTCTATTCATTAACATAAAATTTCCTCAAACAATATTGGTACATCCAGCATTTGGAATACAAAAAACTGGAATTCTTCATGGTAGAGAGCATTTTAATCATTTGCTGAAGTCCCTTTTAAAGAACAGGTATAAGAGTAATAGGAATCTAAGAGAAATTATAGTTCACACGCACAGCAGACTTGGTTACTAACTTCAAATATAGACGGGTCCCCATTTATTGATACCGACATAATAATTTGGGTATTACAGCTATTTTAAAAACGTAAAACTATAAGATGGAACTTTTAGACATAACTGCTCCCTTGTCAGCCAGCTCTGGAATTCATGAAGTTTTTCTGCTTTAGACCTTTTCTGGGCTGACACTTACTGCCCAGGATCCTCTTCCACTATTGCCGTGGAAGGCAAATGTTCCACTGGTGGTAGAGCCACCTCTTCCTCATATCAGGCAACCGGCTGCTTCCCACTTTCACTAGGACCTCACCCAGGCTTGCTCCTCCCTTCCCTGAGAAAGATCAGGCTAGAGCTGACCCTCTGCTACCGGGGTTGTGGGATGTCTTAGACACATAACCATCACTTACAATCTTATTTTTATGGGAAAGTAGCGAATTTATTTTGGGAATGGATGGAGAATAACTAGGCTCTCCTAGTGATGATTCTCAATGACTGGCACGGCACATTTTGGAGTGAATGAAAAACAGGTAGAAGAATCTGTCAAGGATCCCATCCAGGACACTCAGAGTCTTAATTTTAAAGGAGCACTCAGATCAAGATGATCGAACTCCAACATTTTTTCTAATGTAATAATTATTCGTAGTCACTGAATTATTATAATACGAGGTTTCAAATAACCTAACAAAAAATTGCAACTGGCTAAGAGAAATGTTTAAGTTAATGCAAAAAATTCAACAATTACAATAAATTACTAGTGATTCAAAACTCAATTGGGTTGAATATTTCCTCTATTAAATCAAGGGTGGAGATTTAAAATGTACTTGTATTATTTTTAACAATAAAAGTATTTAAAAATAACATCATTTTAAAAAACAGAAACAGAAACAGAATCCTGATTTAAAGTCTTCACTATATGTGGTTTTCTGCATAAGGGTTTTAACACATGCATTTTAGATATTTGCATAAATAGTAACTACTGGTACTGCAATGCTTAATCAATAGGCTAATAACCTAGGCTAATAAACTATGATTACATGCATGAGTAGGCAGAAAGGCTAGTTTCAACTCCGTGGGTCTCACCATTTAATTGCTGGAGACGCTGGGTAAATTACTTTGAGTCTTTGTTTATTTACTTGTAAAATGTAACTTGTATGGGATATCTATCTCACAGAAAGATTAAATGAGGTTATCCATATATTTAGAACAGAGGTTGGTGTATAATAAATGCTCAAAAAAAAGTTAACTATTCAAAAGCAACTATCATCAGAGTGAACAGACAACCTACAGGACGGGATAACATTTTTGCAATCTATCCATCTGACAAAGGTCTCATATCCAGAGTCTACAAGGAATTTAAACAAATTTACGAGAAAACAAACAAACTCATTAAAAAGTGGGCAAAGGACATGAATAGACAATTCTCAAAAGGACATTCATGTGGCCAACAAACACATGAAAAAAAGCTCAACATCACTGATCATTAGAGAAATGCAAATCAAAACCACAATGAGATACCATCTCACGCCAGTCACAATGGTGGTTATTAAAAAGTCCAGAGGCAACAGATGCTGGCAAGGTTGTGGAAAAAAAGGAACACTTTTACACGGTAGGTGGAAGTGTAAATTAGTCCATCCACTGTGGGAGACAGTGTCGCGAATCCTCATTTCTTTTTAGAGGCAGAAATATCATTTGACCCAGCAATCCCATTACTGGGTATACACCCAAAGGAATATAAATCATTCTATTATAAAGATACATGCATACATATGTTCGCTACAGGACTATGTATAATAGCAAAGGCATGGAATCAATCTAAATGTCCATCAATGATAGACTGGATAAGGAAAATGTGGTACATATACACCAAGGAATACTAAGCAACGATAGAAAGGAATGAGATCATGTTCTTTGCAGGGACATGAATGGAGCTGGAAGCCATAATCCTCTGCAAACTAATGCAGCAACAGAAAACCAAACACTCCATGTTCTCACTTATAAGTGGGGGCTGAATGATGAGAACACATGAACACATGGTGGAGTGGGAGGAACAACACACACTGGGGCCTGTCACATTTGGGGCGGGGGGGAGGGAGAGCATCAGGAAGAATCGCTAATTGATGCTGGGCTTAATATCCAGGTGATAGGATGATCTGTGCAGCAAATCACCATCGCACATGTTTATTTAATAAACCTGCACAAGTACCCCAGAACATAAAAGTTGAAGGTAAACAAAGTCAACTATTACTACATTTGTATACTTACTGTACAGATTTCCAACAATTCAACACACATCAATGTGCCTGTAGCTATTTGTGGAACTGGGAAGCTATGCCATTTTCTGGCTCAAATTTCCCCAGTGGCTTCTTATCCACTTGGAGTAAAATTAAATTTTTTTGCCATATTCCTGCATGATCTAGTTTCTGATCATTTCCCAGACTTCACTGTCAACCTAGACACATTTGTATCTGTGGTTCCCTGTACCTCAAACACCCTCCACAAGGTGACTCCCTTCACTTCATTTGTTTTTCAGTCCAAACGTCACTATAGTAAGATCTTTCCTGATAACTCCATCTAAAAATAGTGCTTTCTGCCTCCCCTTCCACCCACTCTTTATCTCCTTGTCTGCTTTATTTTACCTCACACTTGTGTTAGTGCTGGTCATCACATTACATATGCATTTATTCATTTGATTTTTTAAAAATCTGCCTTCCTTACCACTAGAAGGCAAACTCTATAAGGCCAGGGAATGTGTCTTATACATAGCTCTATCCTCAGTTTCTAAAACATTACCTGCATTTAAGAGGCTCTCAATAAACAGCTGTGAAACAATTGAAATAACAGGACACAAAAATGCATAACCCAGGGCCTATGCTCTTAAGGGGCTTATAATTGTTTATGGAAGAGAAAACATTCACAACCATTATGATATATTGTTGTCTCAGTCACTTTAAATTTTGCAGTGACTGCTGAAATAAGTGATACATTTTTATTGTATTCATTCAAGAGTTAATTGTTGGATTAAAAAAGCCTTTTATATACACTCACTGAATTCAGAATAGAATTAACAACAGGGTTTGGTCTCTGATTTGCTGTTAACCGGTAGTAAAACTATGTCTTATGTATAAGGGGGCACACATATAAGTGTACTTGGAATATTTTACATATAACGTGACTGGCAGACATTTCATTTGCCAGATTTGCTAGTCAACGCTAATTTGCAGTTATGTTTTATCATCTTAATGGATGAAGGAAAAGCCCTGGGTCAGAACCTTGCCTTGTATGGAGAAGCTGAGAATGGGGAAGGGGAGAGGAGGGAGTGGTTCTACCAGCTGATTCTACTGGGAGCTTGAGGCTAACATTCCTGAAAACCAGTTGATCACACCCTTCCACCTTCATGTAAGCCAAGTAATGATATAGATCTCCTTCCTATCACAGGCATACTTTGATGCTTTTAGGAAGGGGGACAAAGAGTAAAGCAAAGAAGTCAAAGTATCGGATTCAGGAGAATCCACCTTTTCTACATGGTGAGGCTTTGAATGTTTCTCTGCTACTGGGGCTGCTGGTACAGCCACAGTTAATCCTAACTTTGAGCCTGGCTAGATGATCAATGGAATGGTTTTGAATACTTCTTTTCATAAGGAGTGAAAACAAAGGCATCAATTCACAGTCTATGGAAACAACTTTTGTCAAGGGTCATAGTTTCAACTCATTTATTTAAAAAGGTCATCTAAATTAAGGCAGCAAGCAAAATTATTTTTTGATGTTTTATACCAGTAGTATTAGTTTTAGATAGATCTCATACACATCAGAGACTTGCACAATTCTGGCTTCATCACTTATTAGATGCATGACTTTGAGCATTTTACCTCTCTCTGTTCAGTTTCCCCATATATAAAGTGGATGAAATTATCTCATAGGGATGTTTTGAAGGATAAATAAAATAAATCATAATGGCACTTGGCATATTGCATGGCATGTAATAAGTATGTAATGAATGCAAAGCACTACATTTATCCATTTTACATTTATAATTTGCTACTTTCTTTTGATGATCATATTCTTCTTCTTCCTTTTAGTAACAGACCACCTGGTTTTAGGTGGGTGCACGATTGCCCAGCAAAAGGTTCCACTTCCCAGCTAGGCAGCGACAGGTGTCTTAAGTTCTGTTGAATGGGATGTGGGCAGGAATGACACGTGCAATTCCCCTGAAAGGAAAGGCTTGCCCTCCAGGCTGTCTCCTTCCAGCTAGGAAGCGGGAGTGGGAGTGGTGACTACCTTTGATCAAGCAACACAAACAACATCCCAGGGAAGAGTGGAGCAGGGAGAAAGGGTGCTGAGATCCTGGGGAGGTCGCCCTGCCACTTCTCCCTCCCCAGGCTTCTCACCTGCTGGGACTTACATGTTTGAGAAAAATAAACTTCTATCCCATTTAAGCTGTAATTATTTTGTTTCTGTTAAAGTGGCCAAATTAACCTTCTCACTAATGCTAGCATCTTCACTCAATTTTAAGTCATAAAAGTTTATAGTAAGACATCTTAATATTTGTGGTCATTCCCTTCCATAGTGATCATCATTTACTTGACATCAAGTCCTTGTTAAAGGAAGACAACCTGCTCCTGCCCAAATTATAACACTTCACAGGTCACAGGTGGCCTCTGGATCCAGGCAATAGATACCCGGATGACAGTGACAGACATCCAGACTATGTAATTGGCAGCCTGCCAGAGAGGGGGTGGTGGGAAAGGTAATGGTGTCAGAGCACAGGGTGGGTTTGGAGGGCTTGCACTCCTTTAAACATAAAAATGGGCCACCCAGTTTTCTAGTGGCAAGGATGGGAAATACAGGCTTCGACTCAGCAGTGTCCACCTACCAGCCTGAGGTAGTTCTGCATCATCTGGAGAGGGATCATGGAGGCATAAGTCACACTACTGAGGCAGCCTTCTTGAGGACCTGTAGGAAACGACAAAGAAGAAACATGGGCATTCCTTTACTAAATATAAATGATCAAAATACAACAGAATCTAAATAAAAGAGAAGTGTGTTTTTTGACTTATGTAGGCAGAGCTGACATTTGGCCAGGAGGCACCAATGTGCCTTTCTGTTGTGAAAATATTGTCACACTTTGTTCTGGCTGATAAACTGCCACTGCTCCTGACCTCCCAAGAGCTCCTAGCTGCTCCTTCCCCCACCCCCTGGGATGCCGACTACCCCCCAGCAACCACAGCCAGGGCCTCCAGATCCCAGTCCCAACACTGTGCCCAGTATCTGCTGATTGCTGGGCTCAATGTTTTACAGTTCATAAGTAAAAGTTATCATAGATCATTGCAATCTCAGAAAGCTTTGGCCTTGGCCTGCATTAGGTCCATTGGCAATACTCCGTCACCCCTCCCCCCAAGTTCTGCCATTCTCTCAATACATTGTTTGGGCCTAAAGCAATTTTCTGGGGTGGCCTCACACTTTTCTTTAAACGTCAGTAAGTCCAGTTCAAGTAATAAAATAAATATTTATTAGTTAAGATTGAATTTTCAGACTCCATTCCCAAGTATGGGAAATACATGATGAAATCCATAGCTGTTTAGCATCAAGGGCTGAGAAATTGAGTGTTCCTATACCACGCAGCAGTAGCATGACCTTAGGCAAGAATATCAATCTCTCAGAGCCTCAATTTCCTTGGATATAAAATAAGGATAAGCAGAAACGCGTACCTCATTGGGTTATGAGAATTAAATGATTTGATACTTATGCTATAAACAACAGGGTCTAGCACATAGTAGGTGCCCACTAAACATTAGCCTGTACCATTATAATAATCATATTAAGCATTATTAAGCACAATAAAAAAAGACATTTCTTTTTTAACACAGTCTCTGTCACTCTCTTATCAGCATGCCAGTTTGGCCTCTGGTTTATTTCCAATGAATGATGCAATCAGAATGACAGGAATCAATGATCCAGACAGACATCACCATGGGTGTCAAGCACATAGCTTTTGAATTTTCCTCCCCTTAATCAAACATTTCAAAAAACATCTAATTACCTAGTGGTGGAAGTCACATGTGCATGGCTAGAAGACATGGGATGAAACGTGAAGATTTAAGAACTGGTGCTCTGAGGCAGCCATGAAGCAAACACTCTTTAAACGTTCCCTTAGTTAGGGACATCCTTACCTGACAAAAGCACAGTGATGTGCTCTGCCTTATTCTTCCTCATAAAGTCCCACGGGGACTGCGTGAAGCTCTGACCCACTGACCATGGCACATTTCCTAGTTCCAAAAAATGAAATAAAATGTCAAGGGCAGCTTACGAGTGATTTTTCTCACAAGCGTAAAACATAGGCTCTCCTCTGTGCGAACCCTAACGAATCTAGAGCTTACATTGTCAAAGGCACGTACGGAACACATACAGGGCCACACAAGGGGTTAGCTCCCTATTGAAATTCTTGTTGAAGGTTGAAAGGAAGGCTTTCAACCTACAGACTTCTCCAAAGCATAGGAGGGATTCAGGGAGAGATCTAGAAAGCAAATATATCCACTCAAATATTTCTAGGGTTAAGCTCTTAAGAACAAAGCTGACCATAATCTAAAACTGTTTCAGGGTTCTTCCCATGCTTGTTTCTCAAAGCTTAAGCACCTTGGGTGAGATACGAGATCATTTATGATCTGGTCCCTGATCCCTTTTCCAGCAAATTTTTAGATTCCAGAAAAAAAAAAAAAAAGTAGATAATTTCAGGTGCTCAGAATAAGGCAGGCCTTCTCCCATTGCGGGCCCTCTGCTCACTCTTGTTCTGAAAGGGTGCCACTCCACAGGTGTCTTCCTGTGATGGTAATACGTATTTGTAATACGTATTTGTTTTCATCTCTAACTTCCACAGATCAATTCCTAAATATCTATTCTCAGCATGCCTCCAATATACATGTACACCCACCTGTAATCCTGCTTATCTGCTGACCTGAAGTTCCTTTCATGTAGCTTAGGTTATGAATCCAGCAAACTCACTTACATACACACAACAATAACACTAATAATTACCAATTATGAAGTGGTTACAGCAAGGCACTAGATTAAGCCCTTTATCCACAAAACTCAATGATTTTTGGATGTGAAATGCTACTAGTGTGCGCGATACCTCTGAGACAAGCACGAACACTGCAATGCTCAAGCCTTAGCATGCACTGCTCACAGAAGTAAACTTATCTGTTGGCAGTGAATATCCATCTGCCTTTGTCAGTTTCCACATTAGCTGAACACAGGCTGATGGAGGGCCATTTCCTTCAATGCACAGCTGTACTGACTTTGTTTACCAGACCCTGGGCCAGAACCATATTTTGAGTAATAGTTCATGTGTGGACAAAATGTGTTCCTAAGGACTGAATCATCTCTTAATGCAATTTTAAGTACATTATAACAATTCTATAATAATCTTTTTTTTTTTTTAAAGAGACAGGGTCTCACTTTGTGGCTCAGGCTGGAGTGCAGTGGCTGCATCATAGATCACTGCTGCCTCAAACTCCTGGGTTCAAGGGATCTTCCCACCTTAGTCTCCGAGTAGCTGGGACTATAGGTGCATGTGACTGCACCCAGCTAATTTAAACAAATTGTTTTGTAAATATGAGGTCTCACTATGTTGCCCATGCTGGTCTTGAACCCTTGGGCTCAAGTGATCCTTCTGCCTCATCCTTCCAAAGCACTGGGATTACAGGTATAAGCCACCATGCCTAGTCAATAATAGTAATTTTAATGATCATACCAAAGATCCATAAAATCAAGTTGTCATGAATACTCTTCTCTAAAAACTAGTAACATGTTTTGAAAGTAAATAAACATATATGGGTAAACAGAATAAAACACTTTCTGATATAATAATCTGACAGATAAATAGCAACGGTAAAACGCCCACCTTTCCCTCAACCTTGGACCATTCTTTTCCAGTATGGTGCTGTTGAAAGTATACAAGCTTTTCTATCAGACAGAATATGATTTGAATCCTGTCTGCTTTGCTCACTGGTTCTGTGCCCTCAAGCAAGTCATCTTGTACAGAGTTATCTGTAAAATGACACCATTGAAAGGACCATTTATAAAGCACCCAACACAGTCCTTGCAAAGGAGCAGGTTCCCCATAGATGGTAGTTCTCCTGGACCAAGAAGAAAGGACCTAATCAGGGACAACTAATATTTACAGAGAACTTACTATGCTCAGCAGAAAGCAAATCTCCTAAGTTCTTTGGAATCTGTTTTGTGCTGTCTATCAAATTGAAATAACCAATTATCACCCTGATTCATCCCATGTGGGAGCACTGAATATATCTTTATTAAAGTGCTTCTTTCAAGTCTAGACTTCATCAGAAAACCTGTCCTGGAGGTAAGGTACTAATGCACTATAGTGCTCCTGGGTCAACCCAAGAACAAATTTTGAGCTGTGTTCATTACTTGTGCAAAAGCAAGCAGCTGTGGGGTGTTTAATTTCTTGCATTTATCTAGAACAGTGAGTGCAATCACAAAGCCTCATCAAGGGCTTTCATGTTTTTTACTCTTTCAGTATTATTTGAGGTATAAAAGCATTTTTATATTAACAGGCAACATTACATAATGGCTACATTGTGAACACTCAAGTTTTTCATCACCGGCAGCTGACACAATAAGCTTTGAATGTGCTTAATCAATGAACTAAGAATCAGGTTATGAAACCCATAAACATAAATAAACCCAGAAATTTCACTTTTTCTTCGTCATAGGACTGCTGATACCTAGCGTGATGGATCGTATGCTTCTTGCACTGAGGCCGATGTTGGAATCGGTGGTGTTATTGCAAGTCACGTCTTCCAGACTCCACCATCCATCAGAAGAGATTGCCTGGAAATGATTTGTCAGAGCTTGACTCACTGCTTTTGAAAAATCATCCCATGATGTCTGTTTGCGGATATTTAAAGCACATATTGTGTTTTCGCATTCCAAGTCATCAGAACCATAGTTGCTTGGTTCAATCTCACCCACTGAAATCCTTAAGGGTATTTTAAGAGCATCTGGTAGAAGAGTAAAAGAATTAGGAGTTAAAAAAAATCCAGACAGAAAAAAAAATGCAAAACTATTATATAAAATAAGCAGATACAAACATTTAAAAATACAAACCAAAGGATAGCTATTTTATTCCATTAAATAACATTATATTGAACATTCTTACACCAGAGTAAATTTTGTCTCCCAATCTCTTCAGTTTCTTTGGAAGCATGCTGCATGAACTGTCTCTTTCCTTGCATCTTTAGCTTTTTCTATTTCATTAACTCTTTCCCATCAGCAAGATTGTCAGGTTTTTAAAAAAAATCTGAAAGAACTATAACCCTCCCTTGACCTTAAGTTCTCTATATTCTCCTTTCCTTCATAGATAATGTCATGAATGAGGCAGGCTATAGTTGGACAGGTTGGGATGCTTAGGATAGTAACTGAGAACCTTGGGTTGAGCCCCAGGGTCAGGGTCAGCCTCCTATTAGCTGTGTGTTCTTGTAAATTGCCTTGATCTCTCTGTACCCCAATTTCTTCCATAAAATGGAGGGAATGTACATCGAGTTGGTATGAAGAATAAATGAACTTACTTTTGTAATAGATTTTATATATTCTTATATGGTAAATACCAGTAAGTATTTGATAAATGGTTAACAGGGTAGTAGGAATGAACTTCTGAAAAGCTCTTTCCGATTTCTCTGACTAAGGCTCCAGCGCAGTGGGTAGCACCCCCATGTACTTCTGTTCTCATGACTGAATTGTATACTGAGTTACGTGTGTTTGTTTCCAAATATTCTATATTCACTGAACTGATGACTACAGTTAGTGAATTAAATATTCCATAAATTGATGAAATAATGAGTTACCGTTCCTGTGAAAACTAAGTTGAATCCTTTAGAGACAGTTTAGGAACTGCTAAAAAATGTTATCTAATGAGGTATAAATGGGACAACTATATGAAATGAGAAAGGGTTTAATAATCTCTGGACAGATACTACCTTTAGTTTGCTTCATAAATGTGTTTAAGCAGTCCAACACTAGAAATCATAGATGATGAATTAAAGGTATGTTTTTTTCAAGCAAGAGTATGTGAAATTTTAATTAGTAGAATCCACACTAAAGATGTCTATCTAAACGTTGGTTAAAAAAATTACTTTGTATGCTTTACAATTAAAATGTTTTAAAACAATACGTGTTTACAAGATTCTCTTCTTAAACTGGATTTTTCCATTAACTAACCAACTGCTGGATTACTTTATTTTCCATTTTCTGACTCTCAGTCATCTTACTTATCCACAGTATCTGACACAAGTGATCTCTCTTTTCTCCTTGATATAATCCTCCTGGATCTCCATACCCATAGATGGTAGTTCTCCTGGAAGGAGGTAGTACCTCCTTGGTCACTCTTTAGTGTTGTTCCTTTATTGTTCCCTTCACCTTTTCCAGACTTCTTAACGATAGTGTGTTTCGGGGCTCCTTTCTCTATTTAATTTGTGCATGTTCATTCCCTTAGTGATCTCATCCAGTTCCATGACTTTAAATATTACTGATAGACTGCTGACCTTCACATTTACTCATCAGCTCTCACTCGTCTCGGGAATTCCTGCTGATTCGACATCTCCCCATAGGTACCCTAAAAAATATCTCAAATTCCTGCATCCAAATCTGAACTCCCCAACTTCATGAGCAAAATCTGTTTCATCTACAGCCTTTCCCCTAACAAGTACTGACAACTCCATCATGCGAGTTGCTCAGACTAAACACCTTGAATTATCTACGAATCTCTTCCCTCTCTTAAACTTCGCATTCAATCCATGAGGAAGTTCTGTTGACTCTACCTTCAACTGTATCCAGAACCCAAGTCCTTCTCACCACTTCATCTGCTACAGTCCTACACGGAGCCACCACAATTGTCTCTCACCTGGAATACTACATTCATGTACTAACAGGTGTTCCTGATTTGTTTGTGACTTCCTATAGTTGATTCTCAACAAAGCAGCCAGTGCTACTGTTAAAATGTGCATCAGATCCCATCTCTCCTACAGTCGAACACTGCAATGGCTACCTTAAGTTCTTACAATGGCCTACACGTTCCAACAAGATCAGGCCCCACTTCACCCTGTAACTGCTCTCCTGCACTCAAACACTGAAATGGCTAGGGCTCTGACCTGTCTTCCTGCTTCTCTTTCCTTTTAACCAGTCACCCTGCCCTCCTTGCAGTTCCTCAGACACAACAGGAATGCTGCTACCTCAGGCCTCTGTCCAACTGGTGCTAAAGCTCCTACCTTAGATATCCACATAGCTGCCCTGTTCACTTCCTTCAAGCCTTAGCTTCAATGTCTCATCAGTGAGGCAAACTTGGCCACCATTTTAAAAGCTAAAACCCACCCTTACAATTTCCATCCCCCCTCAGTCTTTTCCATAGCATATCTCACCACCTCACAAAGCCAAAAAATAAATTTTTCTTATGTTTATTATTCATTTTATCTCTTAATGTTAGACTATAAGCTTCAGGATGAGAACAATCTTCTTAAAAATTCTGACTTACATCAAGTGGCTAAGATAGTGACTGGTACAAAGAGCAGCTCAATAAAAGCATGTGTTCAATGAATTAATAAAAAGGGGTTTATTCAATGGATGAAGAAAACTATTCTACCGGAGATTTCTCCACTGCCTTTCCATATTATTCTCTGCTTAAAATAATCAGCTTCTGTCTACATAACTGCATGAAACTTGTCTCTGTTAGCAGTAACTTCCTATTTGCCAAATGCAATCAACTCTTTTTTAACCCTTACAGTCTAGGGAATGTGATACTATTAAATTACTTCTTCCTCTTAGAAAGGTCTCCTAACTTGAATCCAATTACACCATTGTTTTCTTTTCTTTTCTTTTCTTTTTTGAGACGGGGTCTTTCTCTGTCACCCAGGCTAGAGGGCAGTGGTGCCATCTTCTCTCACTGCAGCCTTGACCTCCCCGGCACAGGTAATCCTCCTGCCTCATCCCCCCATGGAGTAGAGAACAGATGGGACTACAGGCGCATGCCACCATTCCTAGCTAATTTTTTTTTTTTTTTTGTATTTTTTGAAGAGATGGGGTTTTGCCATGTTGCCCAGACTGGTCTTGAACTCCTGGGCTCAAGCAATCCTCCTGCCTCAGCCTCCCTAAATGCTGGGATTACAGGCGTGAGCCACCATGCCTGACCATACACCATTGTTTTCTGGCTCTTTTCCTTCCTATTTCCCAATCTTCTTTTAGAGTCATTTAAAAAAATCTTCTCTGACCTAAAGATAGGGGTTTCTCTGGGCTTGGCCTTCAGTTCACTTCTCCCCTCACCCTATACATCATTCCTGTCTCACAGCACACCTATGACTTGAACCATGACACTGTTTCTCCAGCCCTGTTCCTCCCTTGCTTGTTCAGGCCTCCTTCCCTCTTACTAGGTACCAGTCATGCTCCCCATCTATGGTACCCTGTGTGTCAAGATAATTATTTCCCCATTACCTACCTCTTATGTCCTTATTTGCAATCATTCAATTGTTCATTCAGGTCCACGGGATTGCCTCAAAACTTACACGGAGGATTGAATCAAAAGGAATACAAGGCCTTTTATGATCTGACTCTAGACTTTCCACACTCATCTCCCTCCTCTCCCCAGCATATAGCTAAATACCTCTAAAGACTGCAAAGCACGTCCCCTTCAGTGCCTCCAGATACGCTGCTAATTCACCTGGAATGTCTCTATTTTCCACTCTTTCTTGGCTCAGCCCTTCAATTTTCACTTACATCTTCCATGGGGAAGCTCTTACCTCCCCATGCATATTTTCACACGTTGCCTCATTTAGTGGTACTTATAACAAATATAGGCTTGGAGTTGTATTTTTAAACTTTTTACACAGATGGTTTTATATTATGTGTCCTTTTATAACTGACTTCTTCACTCAACATTTCTTTAATGTATTTAAGGTGATTTATATAGATAAAATTTATTTTTAAGTGCTACTTGGTACCTTTAAGATATGGATTTTCTAGAGATTATTCTATTTAACCATTCCCTAATAGATTTCCCTTTAGAATGCTTTCAGTTTTCTAGTATTACACACAATGCTGCAACACACATTTTCATATATCTCCTGGTACACACATGCAAGAGTGCTTCTAGCTATGTGCTTAGGCGAGGAGTAGTTTGTTCAATAAATGAAAATAATTGTGCATCTTTGTTTTTCTTTGACACATTCTGTTCTTCACTTTCTTTGCTTTTGAGATGGGGTCTCACTCTGTCACCTAGGCTGGAGTGGAGTGGCATCATCTTGGCTCACTGTAACCTCTGCCTCCCAGGTTCAAGCAATTCTCCTGCCTCAGGCTCCTGAGTAGCTGGGATTACAGGCATATGCCACCATGCCCAGATAATTTTGTATTTTTTAGTAAAGATGGGGTTTCTTTATGTTGGTCAGGCTGGTCTGGAACTCCCAACCTCAGGTGATCCGCCCACCTCAGTCTCCCAAAGGGCTGGGATTACAGACATGAGCCACCGCACCCGGCCCCACTGACTTTCTATAGTTCATTTACATTCACAGCTTTTATCATCAGCCTTACGGAAGTAATCATAATCTAAATGCATATCCTGTCTTTTTTACTTCTCTCAGATTGTCAGAATTGGAATCTTAGAAAGACCTTAAGAAACGATCCACTCTTTTGCACTCAGGTATATGAATAATTATTAACCCTACTAACAGGCGAGCAGACTAAGGTGAGAGAAGGCTAAGCACCTTGCCTGACATTACACAGACCTCTGGGAGCTGGGATTCAAATGCCCTTTCCCTTAAATCAGACTACCTAATGTCCAGTCTTGCACAGGATGTACACCTGCAAAGCCTGCCAACATGTCCGAGACAGAAATTATACTCAGGTCTCCCATATCAGTCTTTTACTTCATAAAGTCTTCCTTAATCCTCAATTTTAGGATTTCTCATCCCTCTCCTCATTATATACCATTTTCCTCTCTTCCACCCTGGTCCAACTGAGGACTCATCATTAAAACTCTTTGATGCTTGATCTGTTTCCAGACTCTCTATAGGTTGATTTGTCCCACAAAGAGCTGCCTACAAAATTCCAAAACACCGTTTGTATCATATTATGCACTATCAAGAATCTCACTGACTCATCTTTGACTGTCATATAAGGTCAAAACTACTGAAATGAGCATTAAACTGCCCAAAACATCAATTGCGCTATCTCATCCTTCCAATTCCCCACCTCTAATCACACCTCTATCCCAGCCATGCCAATATGCTTCATATTTCTCACATCTAAGATACCACAGCTATATCTACTTATTCCATTTTTAAATGTTTAATATCAAAATGTGGAATATAATTAAATGATAGTATTTACATTCCATAATAAAATTTTAGCCCAACAGAAAGTTTTCCATGTTTGTTATTAGGTTAGCATCAGCTTATAATAAAAGAACTATTTTAGAGAAATCCTATATAAGATACTGTTTCAGACACTGAGCAGTGATTCAAAAGTTTAAGGTCCTGAAAGCCAGACTTTAATGATAAATAAAACCTTCTGTCAACCAAAAAAAAAAAAAAAAAAAAAAACCCACTCAGGTTTAAAGAGAATTTCTATGATTCTCTTTTATCTTTTTATATTAAAGTTTACTTACACAGTTTGCATATATGCTTCCCAGCCATTCTGAAATTTTCTTCACAAAATAAAAGTATATGAAGGTATGTATTAGGTTGAAGATAAAAACATTATTTAAGTTTTTAAAAATCTGCTTATCCTAAAACTGAATTACTGATACAGCTGGCTGACTGGATGGATTGGGTGATAATCTTAATGTAAGAGGTCATAACGTTTCGTAAGGTCTATACTCCACACTCACAAACCCACAAGTGAGCTTTTATAAAATATGCTGAGGAGCATATACTCTTGGAGCTGAAAGGGACCCAAAAGATCATCAATTATCTTCACAGAAAAGTAGGCAACCAGGTGCTGGGAGATAACCAACTTGCCTGTCTCATACAATCAACTGATACAGAGTACATAGCTGGGATTTCTCATATCCTGCCAGTCTAATGTCTAGAAAGACAATCTAAGTCAGAAGAAAAATGCAATAAATATTTAGATTGCTCTCCTAGGTCAGTAAAATACAAGGAGAAGCCAGCATCACTTGAGTAGCAATTAGTTCTGCAAAAAGTCATTCTACATGGAAAAATAATTATCACACTTAGAGTCAGTATTTTTGCCATAGTTGGGGCTCCGAAAAGGTTAAAAAGGAGATGCAAAAACTGTAAATAGTTTTTCCCATTGTACCAGAGGCCCCAGCAGCAGAGGGGAAAGATAAACAATAAGCTCTGAACATCACTCACTCAGATTCTCCAGTAAATGCTTGCAGTCATCAGTGGCAACATCATGCACAGTCCGATTGCACTTGTCTCTCCTTTCTGGCTCAAGCCCTCCGTGTCTACACAAGATTTCTAGGCAGTTCTGTAAAGACAAGAGCTCGATTACCTCCAAGTCCAAATGAATTAACTTGAGTACAAAATCCAAAGGAAAGCCAGTTGCCTATAACAATCAAATCAAGAATTCACAGTTATAAATCTTATTTCAATTCCATCAACCCCAATATACAGATTAATCTTAGATTAAACTAAACAATGTCTAGAAATGCAAAGCAAAGAGTGCTTATATAAATGCAAATGATAGGATCATAACACTGTTCCACAGAACAGCTTCTTAGGTTTCAAGAAAAAAAATAGCTTGCTAATCACTCAATCTGCAGATTGAAATTAAAAACAAAATTAATTTCAGCAGACATTCTCCTTTTATGGTAATTTGGCAATATAAAGCAGAAGACCTTTGCTATAACGGGATGTACTTTGCTGTCTTCTAGACTATAAACTGCTTTCCTGGTAATATAAGTGCAGGGTTCTAATTTTAAAAATTCTAAGAGTCCTCATAAGCATATTTGTATTTGAGATGTTACCCTGTCATATTTTATTTGAAAAATATGCACATCATGTTGATTGAGATTTTAGAAAATCATTCCCTATAGATATTGAAGTGATGCTCCCTTTCCTTTTCAACTTTTTCTTCTTCTGTGTTGCTTAAGGAAATCTCCATTCAAAAAGTAGAATTATGAACTGAAAAGTCTTAGTCCTCCATATTTTTTCAAATGCAAAGTAACAGACAATATATATACATACGTTTTCTAATAAATAATCACATGGCAAGGTATTACATCAGGATATTTACCAAGGAACTCTCCTATATCAATGTTTACCATTTGATGATTTGTTTGCTAATTTCTCACAAGGCTAAGGAGAAAAATGAATACACCAGAAAGCATGAAAAGGAACTAATAACCAAAACAAGCAATGACCTGCCCATCACTCCCCTAAACACACACACACACGCACACACGCACATGCACACATGTACACACACCCACTCGGAGGCATGGGGCTGTCTTGCAGTTCTAACGATACATTAAATCAAGTCTTCTTGAATAGCCTTTTCTTATCTTTCTGTAGCATACCCTTTCATCCACTTTTAAAATATACTTTTTTCTCTTCTAATACAAAATATTTTTAAAAGAAATACAATATCCGGCTGGGTGTGGTGGCTCATGTCTGTAATCCCAGCACTTTGGAAGGCCGAGGCAGGTGGATCACTTGAGGTTAGGAGTTTGAGACCAGCCTGGCCTGGCCAACATGGTGAAAACCCATCCTACTAAAAATACAAAAATTAGCTGGACATGGTGGTGGGCACCTGTAATCCCAGCTACTCCGGAGGCTGAGGCAGGAGAATCGCTTGAACACGGGAGGCGGAGGTAGCAGTGAGCCAACATCATGCCACTGCATTCCAGCCTGGGTGACAAAGCGAGACTCTGTCTCAAAAAAAAAAAAAAGAAAAGAAAAGAAATATAATATCTACATAGAAAAGTACACAGAAGTGTATCACTTGAAGCATTATCACAAAGCAAACATATTTGTGGAAGGAGCACTTTGGAAGCCCCTTTTGTACTCCATCTCAACAATTAACTCCTCTCTCCCCCGCAGAGGCAACTACTATCTGATTTCTAATTTTAGAGATTGGTTTGGCCTATTTGTGAACTCTATATAAATGGAATCGTACTGTATGTAGGTGCATTTTTATATTTGGCTTCTTTCATTCAATATAATGTCTCTAAGATTCATCCATGTGTTGGCAGTAGTCAGAATTTGTCTTCATTAAAAAATGATTACTATGTGGGATTCCATTATATTCCATTGTGGTATACCACAATTTACTCATCCATTCTCTTGTTGATGAACACTGGTGTTCTGCTATAAACATTCTAGTACATGTCCTGTGGTGGACACGTGTTGGGTATTTGGTATATGGTAGGGCTGGACTGCTGTGCACAGGGCATGCACATGTTCTACGTTAGTCCATACTGCAAAGAGCTTTCAAAAGTGCCTACGCCAATTTGCACTTCCACAAGGAGTACACATGACTTCCAGTTGCTTCATGTTGCCTCTGAAACATACTTTTAAATGCCATAATGAGTTCGTTAGAAAGTACGGTGAGTTCCCAAGGGCCAGAAAGAAAAACAAAGAGTAAGCAGAAACCACCAATTCAGTGAAACTTTAACAGGAAGCCAGTGCTGCTCTGAGGATAAAGCTGACAGAGAGAACCTTCTTGGATGTTGGAAAGATAGGACACTGGGCCTTGGGTTTCCTGAGTAAAGAAAATCTGCCTGCTTGCAAAGGGAAGAAACTAGGACATTTGTTTCTCCCTGCCTGACCCTGTTCAGGTTGGAGGAATCTCTCTAAAACTTGCCATTTAAGTCTGGCAGTCTGTACAATTATTATGTGGCCACTAAAAAAGTAAATCTTAAAGAAAAGTCTGGAAGTCTGACTTTCATAGGTCTACGGTTCAGATTTAAGAAATCACTAAGAAATTAACAGAAAACAAAGTCAGATAAATAAATGTCAACTCATCAATTTGTTGTTACTAATTTGGACAAAATCAGTAAATGAATAAGATAATGTTGATTGAGAAATGAACTCTAATTAGAAACTTAACTAGAAAGCAATCTGAGAACTAAACTTAGTGAATTCTCAAGATGATAAGTGATAAAAATCACACATTTATTTTGCAAGTTAGAACTTGCAGTAAATGTAGGTAAGAGCCACCGCTGACCTGGATTCTAATCCTGCTAACCAAAATGACTATATCTACCACTGCTGCGGAATCATTTAACATTTTCCTGCTTTCATTTCCCTATCTGTATTTCAAGTATCTATATTTCATAAGGTTAACATGACTGAAATGAAAGAGGCACACAAAGTTCTTATATTCATGGCCTGTACTAAACTCCCAGGAGTTATTAGTAGCCATTATTATTACCATAATCAACATCATCATCACCAGCTAGAAAACAGTCCAAATATCCAATTAACTGGTGAGGTACCATAGCACGTCAACAAATGTAATCTCAAGACAATTTAAGTACTGTTACTTCAAATTACAAACAGAAATGATAAAAGGTGTAACACAAGTTTGCAATACTCCTGAACTGCCTGACCCTGTTCTTTTATAGTCTTTTATTTCTGACCTTCAAAGTAGGTGATTTCTAATTTTTCTTACATTCAGGTAGGTCAGTGGGCCAGACCATAAGCAGTGACTTTCTCTTTAAGAAAGCACGAATGTCAGTCCCCATGAGGGTAGCGCATAGCCAAACACTACTACAAGTGTAAATTCTGCAGCATGTGCTGGATGCATGGAGAACTCAAAGAAAGTGAAAACTTTGGCCCCACAGACACTTAACAACAACAGCTACAACAACTATTTGAGCACATATTAAGTTCCAGGCACATTCCACACTTCGCAAGTATTCAATGTTCGTTTAGCCCTCACGACAACTTCATAAGCAGGGCACAAAGCCCCTTTGGGCCAGGGACTATTATGTGGGCTGAGGGTCCTGATGGTGAGTGAGGTAGAGCAATTCCATGTCTCAGGGAGGAATGCAAAGTGACCTGATACACTCAGAAAAGGGGCTGGCGAAGCAATGAGTACAGTTTTACTTTATGGAGGAGCAGAAGGGGTAAAGAGGGAGAGAAGCATCTATACTCTCCTTGTTGAATGGGATTGTGTGAAGAGGACAACTGCTGTGATCCCAGTCTCTGCTTCTGGAAATAGAGTCCCAGGGGCCCTAAACTGGGCAGGATGTCCTACCCAAGTGATACGGAGACAGGGATCTAGGTGGATGAGTTTAAGCTAAATTCCTATTAAGATATAGAGACATCCGCTATAACAGAGACCTTTTAAAGAAGTAGCTTAGGCCTCAGCTTTCACGTGCACTCACATTCCACTTGCTGGTACTCAAATATTTGGCCATAGTTCCCTGCAATCGAGACTGGAGAATGCTGTCTTTATGCTGGGTGCCCATGGGTCCAGCTGAAACAGAGGGATCCGTTATTATGGATCAAGGACAGAGGAGAGGTTGAGGGGTGAGGGAACTGCCAGGCTCCTTTCAGCAGAGCTGAGAAGCAAGGTACCAGCATCCAGGAAATTCAGTAGAAACCCTGAGTCCAGAAAGCTAGATATAAAAATCAAAGTCAGAGCAGGGAGCCAAGAGTTTGATATTGAGCAGAGGGAAAGAAAGTGAAAAAGTTTGCAAATATACATCAAAAGCCCAGCTCAAGTGCTGAGAACAACCTTGGGGTGTACCTGCTACTTTACAGAGCTGGGAAGATGGAAGCCGTTAATGTCGGAAATAATGACATAAGCAAGAAGGTAGTTAGGTGTTCATGGCCAAAGATGAAGTTGGCTGCTGTCAGCTGTAAAGGGTTGAGTGCTATGCACTTTGCATGCTTTTCTGTAGGCATGAGAATGTGTTTGGGAAGGAAAGTGCCATGTTCAGCTCTGTTCTGCAAACCAATTGTTGTACTGAAAGATTACATTGGAAAGGAAGAGAGTGACAGCAAAGAGACCAGTTAAGAAAAAGAAAGCAGTCCATTCTATTCCTGACTCAGCAAACATTTAGTACTTTTGGGTCACAGACTCTGCTGGATACAGTATGTATAAGGATTAAAAAGTAACTGTTCAGAGGAGATGGAGAGGCAGAGAGGCATGCAAACAATTACAATGAAGTACATGCTCTCTAAGCAAAGTGTGGAGAGGTATCCTGGGAACACCTAACTCCAAGAAGCCAAGACAAGCTGAAATGTTTTCCAGGCAGAGAGGGGTCAAGACGGGAGAAGAGGCCATTTGAGGTAATGGGAGCAGCAGATACAAAGACAGGGAGGGGAGTGAGCACAGGATGTTTGCACATTGACCAGTATGCATGGTCAAAGCCTAGCACGCACTAGGGAAGGAGACAGAAGTGTGCCCAGGGGAACAGACCAAGACTAGATCAGGAAGGGACTTGACTGTTATGATAGGCATCCCTGCCCTGGAAGTAACAGAGGCTTGGGAAGACATGAAGCCGGTAATTACATCATCATGTTCACCTGTTAGAAAAGCCCCTCACATGGCAATGTAAGGGAAGCAGAGAGACTGAACATGATGAGACCGCGGCAGTACCGTGAATGTGACCAGACAGTAGATGATGAGGGCTCCCTAAGGACAGTGCTGACAAGACTATGGAGGAGACAAGGTATCCAAAATTTATTTGTAAAAGAATAAATTTAGAGTTGTGTTGATCATTTGAGTTCTTTCAGTTAGGAAGATGGAGCAAGTAAACAAATGCCAGGTGATGCTATTGGAGTAAGAGAGGAGAAGCAAGAATTGCAGCAGATTGGCTAAGAAGTATAAACATTTGGGCCCAAGAATGTGCTAGAAGAGCTATCTGGTGGAAGCAAAAGCGAATGTGGTCCCCAACAGGATTACCCTACAGTTGTTTAAACTGGAACACATTAGAAAGTGAAAGGAGGCACTGTTAATTACACTGGGATGACAGGCATAAACAGGGTTGTACTGAGCAAACTGGAAAGTTTGTTCCCCTGATTATCAAGGAAAGGACCTGCCTAGACAGACTCAGAAAATGCTTAAGTAGGGCTAGAGATGAGATTTTAGAATCCGTATAGATTATATTCAGTGGATCAACAAGATCATTCAAGTGAGAAAGTTCAGAGTGATGAGAAAAAGGATCAAAACCCAGATCCATGAAAGGTGTTGGTGGGAAACACTGGATGACCCATGTCTTAGATGAGAGGTGGAGCATGACCCTGGGCAGCCAAGTTTACATTCCCTTTAGGGTTCTGCCATTCATTGCTGTCCAAAGTAAGAAAGGATTCAGTATTCTTCACTGAATATTATAGTGAATGAGTATAGAAAGGCATTTTCCAGAATATTTTTTTCTAAAAATAAAAGAAAAAAGGAAATAATCATAATCAAAAGCATTACAACAGTGTTCAAAGAACAGATTTCTATTTATCATTATTAAAATCTAGTTCCAATGACTTTGTGCCTTTGCAGGCACCTCATCTAATTTTCTCTTTTCTAAACTAGCTACCCAACTCCATGCAACAATGAATAACTTTAGTGACTCCTATTTATCTTGTTCTTGTTGTATCCAATTCCTAGGAAGAAGGAATCCAAATATTGGGGCGTCATGTGGACCTTTGCACATACCTCATGGAGACATCTTGGAGGACCGAGGTGGCTGCTACAGTGTGAGTGCAAACGTGAGATCCTCATATGGCTAAAAGCTTAACAATGCATCAGGCAGATCGCAATCCTAACACATAAAAATGGTCTAAACTGGGTAACAAGAGGGCTACCACCTGACCAGAGGGCAGTGGGCCTGACCAGACATGACCTCTAGGATGCTGGAGATGAATGTCTGGAGGACAAGTAAAAAGGCAGATATGGAGATATGGGTTTGGGACTAGTTACTGCAGGAGTCACAAATGATTCCTGAAAGACCCCTGAAAGACTGGATAAACTCTTAGAAAACAGGAGTAGGCAGCTGAGAATAAAAGTTGGGAGTTGCTTAGAGTTAAAACACACACACACACACACACACACACACCCCAAAAAACAAAAAGCAGAAAAACAAATAGAGAGCCTGGTCAGCAAAGTTGGAGGGGAAGTGAGAAAAGGACAGTGGTCTGGAAGCCCAGGGAGGGAGGAGTTTGCATTAAATCGTCAACTCGTTAAAACACCCAGGGAGACTGAGCAAAAGCAGAAGTGACAGGAAGCCACTGGCTTCGGTAAGCGAGAAGTATAACCACCTCCTGTAGTGAAAAATTCACGCAGTCCCTCCAGTGAAAAAAATCTCTTGGTATAGGAACTTCAACAACAGAGCTGCTCAAATCCAGACAATCTCTTAAATTTGTTTCTGTTGCAGGAAACTAACATGTCAATGGTTTCATGACAGGAAGTTTCATTAAGAAATTCATCTATCCGCCGGGCGTGGTGGCTCAAGCCTGTAATCCCAGCACTTTGGGAGGCTGAGACGGGCGGATCACGAGGTCAGGAGATCGAGACCATCTTGCCTAACAGGGTGAAACCACATCTCTACTAAAAAAACACAAAAAACTAGCCAGGCGAGGTGGTGGGTGCCTGTAGTCCCAGCTACTTGGGAGGCTGAGGCAGGAGAATGGCGTGAACCCGGGAGGCGGAGCTTGCAGTGAGCCGCGATCGGGCCACTGCACTTCAGCCTGGGCGACAGAGTGAGACTTTGTCTCAAAAAAAAAAAAAAAAAAATCACCTATCTATTCAGATGAAATGATGCAAACAAAGGCTTATCCTTAGTTCAGCAGCCTCTCTGGAATAGTCAGGCCAGCTGTAGAGAGAGGTTTTCCAATGACATTTAATGGTGGTCTGCACAAATTTCTTAACCATTGGAAAAAAGACCAGGGGGCTAACATGGAAAAAGGACAGATGTGGGAATTTGATCTTCAATGAATGGGGCTTGAGGAATTAAGTTACCTATTTCCCATTTGTTATAGATAAAGACTTAGTTTCTTTATCTACAACACAAGGGAAATTGACTAGATGAACTATGTCAGGGGTCCACAAATCCCTGTCACAGACCAGTATCAGTCTGTGGCCTGTTAGGAACCAGGTCACACAGCAGGAGGTGAGTGGAGGGTGGGCAAGCATTCCTGCCTGAGCTCCGCCTCCTGTCAGATCAACGGTGGCATTAGACTCTCATAGGAGTGTGAACCCTATTGTGAACTACATCTGCAAGGGATCTAGGTTGTGTGCTCCTTATGAGGTGGGACAGTTTCATCCTGAAACCATTCCACCCCACCCCACCCCCAACCATGGAAAACTGTCTTCCACGAAACTAGTCCCTGCTGCCAAAAAGGTTGGGGACCACTGAGCTATGTTATGTCCCTTCAAGCTCTGAAATTCCACAATTCTCTACTGAAAACCATGTGGAAACTGAAGTCTTCTTCTTGGGTAGCAACGATTCTACTACCCTGTGTAGATTAGACAAATGTATGCTAGAGTAAAGAAAAAAACCTATTTTTAAGCTCTACTTGTGGTCAATGTAGGATCTTTCTAGCAATGCAATGACTAGCTCAGAGCTGTATGTTTTCAGAAATCTGGCCTTAATATCTTAGTTATAAGTAGATTACTTTCTGAAGAACTATCTCAGCCAGAATATAAATATTAGGCAAATGATACTAATACATTTTCCAATATCTTTGACTAGGGGAGAAGGAAGTATGGTACAATGAAAAGACTAATGGATTCAGGCAATCTGGGCTTCATTCCCAACTTTTATCTACTAAACTCTCTGGGGTTTAAATGTCTTAATCATAAAATGGAAAGGTTAGACTAGAAGATTTAATGTCCACTCCAGGGCTTAAAAAATATATTAACAGAAACCCAGGGTTTGGGGAGGAGCAAGATGGCCGAATAGGAACAGCTCCAGTCTCCACCTCCTGGCGCGAGCGACACAGAAGCCCGGTGATTTCTGCATTTTCAACTGAGGTACTGGGGTCATCTCACTGGGGAGTGCCGGACAATCGGTGCTGGTCAGCTGCTGCAGCCCAACCAGCGAGAGCTGAAGCAGGGCGAGGCATTGCCTCACCTGGGAAGCGCAAGGGGGAAGGGAATCCCTTTTCCTAGCAGGGAACTGAGACACACAACACTGGAAAATCGGGTAATTCCCACCCCAATACTGCGCTTTAAGCAAACGGGCACACCAGGAGATTATACCCACACCTTGCCGGGAGGGTCCCACGGCCACGGAGCCTCCCTCATTGCTAGCACAGCAGTCTGTGATCTAACCGAAATGGCAGCAGCGAGACTGGGGGAGGGGCGCCCGCCATTGCTGAGGCTTAAGTAGGTAAACAAAGCCGCTGGGAAGCTCGAACTGGGTGGAGCTCACAGCAGCTCAAGGAAACCTGCCTGTCTCTGTAGACTCCACCTCTGGGGACAGGGTGCAGCTAAAAAAACAATAGGGAAAGCAGCAGAGGCCTGTGCAGACCCGAACGACTCTGTCTGACAGCTCTGAAGAGAGCAGTGGATCTCCCAACATGGAGGTTGAGATCTGAGAACGGACAGACTGCCTGCTCAAGTGGGACCCTGACCCCTGAGTAGCCTAACTGGGAGACATCCCCCACTAGGGGCAGTCTGACACCCCACACCTCACAGGGTGGAGTACACCCCTGAGAGGAAGCTTCCAAAGTAAGAATCAGACAGGTACACTCGCTGTTCAGCAATATTCTATCTTCTGCAACCTCTGCTGCTGATACCCAGGCAAACAGGGTCTGGAGTGGACCTCAAGCAATCTCCAACAGACCTACAGCTGAGGGTCCTGACTATTAGAAGGAAAACTATCAAACAGGAAGAACATCTATACCAAAACCCCATCAGTACGTCACCATCATCAAAGACCAGAAGCAGATAAAACCACGAAGATGGGGAAGAAGCAGGGCAGAAAAGCTGGAAATTCAAGAAATAAGAGTGCATCTCCCCCTGCAAAGGAGCGCAGCTCATCGCCAGCAATGGATCAAAGCTGGTCAGAGAATGACTTTGACGAAATGAGAGAAGAAGGCTTCAGTCCATCAAACTTCTCAGAGCTAAAGTAGGAATTACGCACCCAGCGCAAAGAAACTAAAAATCTTGAAAAAAGAGTGGAAGAATTGATAGCTAGAATAATTAATGCAGAAAAGGTCATAAATGAAATGACAGAGATGAAAACCATGACACGAGAAATACGTGACAAATCCACAAGCTTCAGTAACCGACTCAATCAACTGGAAGAAAAAGTATCAGCGATTGAGGATCAAATGAATGAAATGAAGCGAGAAGAGAAACCAAAAGAAAAAGAAGAAAAAGAAATGAACAAAGTCTGCAAGAAGTATGGGATTATGTAAAAAGACCAAATCTACGTCTGATTGGGGTGCCTGAAAGTGAGGGGGAAAATGGAACCAAGTTGGAAAACACTCTTCAGGATATCATCCAGGAGAACTTCCCCAACCTAGTAGGGCAGGCCAACATTCAAATTCAGGAAATACAGAGAACACCACAAAGATACTCCTCCAGAAGAGCAACTCCAAGACACATAATTGCCAGATTCACCAAAGTTGAAATGAAGGAAAAAATCTTAAGGGCAGCCAGAGAGAAAGGTCGGGTAACCCACAAAGGGAAGCCCATCAGACTAACAGCAGACCTCTCGGCAGAAACTCTACAAGCCAGAAGAGAGTGGGGGCCAATATTCAACGTTCTTAAAGAAAGAATTTTCAACCCAGAATTTCATATCCAGCCAAACTAAGTTTCATCAGTGAAGGAGAAATAAAATCCTTTACAGATAAGCAAATGCTTAGAGATTTTGTCACCACCAGGCCTGCCTTACAAGAGACCCTGAAGGAAGCCCTAAATATGGAAAGAACAAAGTACCAGCCATTGCAAAAACATGCCAAAATGTAAAGACCATCGAGGCTAGGAAGAACTGCATCAACTAACGAGCAAAATAACCAGTTAATATCATAATGGCAGGATCAAGTTCACACATAACAATATTAACCTTAAATGTTAATGGACTAAATGCTCCAATGAAAAGACACAGACTGGCAAATTTGGATAAAGAGTCAAGACCCATCAGTCTGCTGTATTCAGGAGACCCATCTCACATGCGGAGACATACATAGGCTCAAAATAAAGGGATGGAGGAAGATCTATCAAGCAAATGGAGAACAAAAAAAAGCAGGGGTTGCAATCCTAGTCTCTGATAAAATAGACTTTAAACCATAAAAGATCAAAAGAGACAAAGAAGGCCATTACATAATGGTAAAGGGATCAATTCAACAGGAAGAGCTAACTCTTCTAAATATATATGCACCCAATACAGGAGCACCCAAATTCATAAAGCAAGTCGTTAGAGACTTACAAAGAGACTTAGACTCCCATACAATAATAATGGGAGACTTCAACACTCCACTGTCAACATTAGACAGATCAACGAGACAAAGTTAGCAAGGATATCTAGGAATTGAATTCATCTCTGCACCAAGTGGACCTAATAGACATCTATAGAACTCTCCACCCCAAATCAACAGAATATATATTCTTCTCAGCACCACATCGCACTTATTCCAAAATTGACCACATAACTGGAAGTAAAGCACTTCTTAGCAAATGTAAAAGAACAGAAATTATAACAAACTGTCTCTCAGACCACAGTGCAATCAAACTAGAACTCAGGACTCAGAAACTCAATCAAAACTGCTCAACTACATGGAAACTGAACAACCTGCTCCCAAATGACTACTGGGTGTATAATGAAATGAAGGCAGAAATAAAGATGTTCTTTGAAACCAATGAGAACAAAGATACAACATACCAGAATCTCTGGGACACATTTAAAGCAGTGTGTAGAGGGAAATTTATAGCACTAAATGCCCACAAGAGAAAGCAGGAAAGATCTAAAATGGACACTCTAACATCACAATAAAAGAACCGGAGAAGCAAGAGCAAACACATTCAAAAGCTAGCAGAAGGCAAGAAATAACTAAGATCAGAGCAGAACTGAAGGAGATAGAGACACAAAAACCCTCCAAAAAATCAATGAATCCAGGAGTTGGTTTTTTGAAAAGATCAACAAAATTGACAGACCGCTAGCAAGACTAATAAAGAAGAAAAGAGAGAAGAATCAAATAGACGCAATAAAAAATGATAAAGGGGATATCACCACGGACCTCACAGAAATACAAACTACCATCAGAGAATACTATAAACACCTCTACGCAAATCAACTAGAAAATCTAGAAGAAATGGCTAAATTCCTGGACACTTACACTCTCCCAAGATTAAACTAGGAAGAAGTTGAATCCCTGAATAGACCAATAGCAGGCTCTGAAATTGAGGCAATAATTAATAGCCTACCAATCAAAAAAAGTCCAGGACCAGATGGATTCACAGCTGAATTCTACCAGAGGTACAAAGAGGAGCTGGTACCATTCCTTCTGAAACTATTCCAATCAATAGAAAAGAGGGAATCCTCCTAACTCATTTTATGAGGCCAACATCATCCTGATACCAAAGGCTGGCAGAGACACAACAAAAAAAGAAATTTTAGACCAATATCCCTGATGAACATCGATGCAAAAATCCTCAATAAAATACTGGCAAACCGGATTCAGCAGCACATCAAAAAGCTTATCCACCATGATCAAGTGGGCTTCATCCCTGGGATGCAAGGCTGGTTCAACATATGCAAATCAATAAATGTAATCCAGCATATAAACAGAACCAAAGACAAGAACCACATGATTATCTCAATAGATGCAGAAAAGGCTTTTGACAAAATTCAACACCCCTTCATGCTAAAAACGCTCAATAACTTCGGTATTCATGGAACGTACCTCAAAATAATAAGAGCTATTTATGACAAACCCACAGCCAATATCATACTGAATGGGCAAAAACTGGAAAAATTCCCTTTGAAAACTGGCACAAGACAGGGTGAGAGAGAGAGATCTTTGATCTTTGATAAAGCCATCTGATCTTTGATAAACCTGAGAGAAACAAGAAATGGGGAACTCCTATTCAACATAGTGTTGGAAGTTCTGGCTAGGGCAATCAGGCAAGAGAAAGAAATCAAGGGTATCCAGTTAGGAAAAGAAGAAGTCAAATTGTCCCTGTTTGCAGATGACATGATTGTATATTTAGAAAACCCCATTGTCTCAGCCCAAAATCTCCTTAAGCTGATAAGCAACTTCAGCAAAGTCTCAGGATACAAAATCAATGTGCAAAAATCACATGCATTCTTATACACCAGTAACAGACAAACAGAGAGCCAAATCATGAATGAACTTCCATTCACAATTGCTTCAAAGAGAATAAAATATCTAGGAATACAACTTACAAGGGATGTAAAGGACCTCTTCAAGGAGAACTACAAACCACTGCTCAGTGAAATAAAAGAGGACACTAACAAATGGAAGAACATACCATGCTCATGGATAGGAAGAATCAATATTGTGAAAATGGCCATACTGCCCAAGGTTATTTATAGATTCAATGCCATCCCCATCAAGCTACCAATGAGTTTCTTCACAGAACTGGAACAAACGGCTTTAAAGTTCATATGGAACCAAAAAAGAGCCCGCATTGCCAAGACAATTCTAAGTCAAAAGAACAAAGCTGGAGGCATCACGCTACCTGACTTCAAACTATACTACAAGGCCACAGTAACCAAAACAGCATGGTACTGGGACCAAAACAGAGATATAGACCAATGGAACAGAACAGAGTCCTCAGAAATAATACCACACATCTACAGCCATCTGATCTTTGATAAACCTGAGAGAAACAAGAAATGGGGAAAGGACTCCCTATTTAATAAATGGTGCTGGGAAAACTGGCTAGCCATAAGTAGAAAGCTGAAACTGGATCCTTTACTTACTCCTTATACGAAAATTAATTCAAGATGGATTAGAGACTTAAATGTTAGAACTAATACCATAAAAACCCTAGAAGAAAACCTAGGTAGTACCATTCAGGACATAGGCATGGGCAAGGACTTCATGTCTAAAACACCAAAAGCAACGGCAGCAAAAGCCAAAATTGACAAATGGGATCTAATTAAACTAAAGAGCTTCTGCACAGCAAAACAAACTACCATCAGAGTAAACAGGCAACCTACAGAATGGGAGAAAATTTTTGCAATCTACTCATCTGACAAAGGGCTAATATCCAGAATCTATAAAGAACTCAAACAAATTTACAAGAAAAAAGCAAACAACCCCATCAAAAAGTGGGCAAAGGATATGAACAGACATTTCTCAAAAGAAGACATGCATACAGCCAACAGACACATGAAAAAATGCTCATCATCACTGGCCATCAGAGAAATGCAAATCAAAACCACAATGAGATACCATCTCACACCAGTTAGAATGGCAATCATTAAAAAGTCAGGAAACAACAGGTGCTGGAGAGGATGTGGAGAAATAGGAACACTTTTACACTGTTGGTGGGATTGTAAACTAGTTCAACCATTATGGAAAACAGTATGGCAATTCCTCAAGGAATATGGTCATATGGTACCATATGACCCAGTCATCCCACTACTGGGTATATACCCAAAGGATTATAAATCATGCTGCTATAAAGACACATGTACATGTATGTTTATTGCGGCACTATTCAGAATAGCAAAGACTTGGAATCAACCCAAATGTCCAAGTGACAGACTGGATTAAGAAAATGTGGCACATATACACCATGGAATATTATGCAGCCATAAAAAAGGATGAGTTTGCATCCTTTGTAGGGACATGGATGCAGCTGGAAACCATCATTCTTAGCAAACTATCACAAGAACAGAAAACCAAACACCGCATGTTCTCACTCATAGGTGGGAACTGAACAATGAGATCACTTGGACTCGGGAAGGGGAACATCACACATCGGCGCCTATCATGGGGAGGGGGGAGCGGGAGGGATTGCATTGGGAGTTATATATAATATAAATGATGAATTGAGGGGTGCTGACGAGTTGATGGGTGCAGCACACCAACATGGCACAAGTATACATATGTAACAAACCTGCACGTTATGCACATGTACCCTAGAACTTAAAGTATAATAAAAAAAATATATATACACATATATATTAATAGCCTAGCAGTGTGTGAATATTGTCAGTCATGCCCACTTTAAAAAAAATCTCTCTTTCCTTGTCCAAAATTCATCTTGTGCTTCTTAAAGTAAAAGAATACACAGGAGTCATAGTCTACGGGAGAAAGAGGTCACATTTCCCTTGGACAATATGCCAGAGGTGTGGAAATCAATGACAATGCCCTCTTTGATCATAAAAACACCAGAACTAATAAAGAATTCATAATTAAGGAGTTGAGCAGCATCACAATTGCCCTACCCTGAAGGGTAACTCACCCTGGGAAGCGAGTTCCTTTCTGCCTAGCCTGAGAGGTTCAGTAGCTGAACATCCTAGATCAAGGGTGTTCAGGTTTTGTTTTTCTTTTTTCTTTTTTTTTTTTTTTGCCTCTAGGCTGAGTGCAGGCCTAACACACTCCTATCATTAACATCTCATATTACATTCAGAGTTTTTCTTTTAAAGGAGCGGAGGCAGGTTGCAAACTACCCTTTCCATGCACCTCTACAACAGCAAAAGGATTCATAGTCCTAGATTAACTGTACATATTCAGGTTTAAACTATTCACATTTCCCATCTTTGTCTCCCAAAAACTTTTATGTCAGATATTATTGCATTCCATTCAAATCATATGCACAAATCAAGTTCCCAGAATTTTTGTATCTTTTTTGTCAAAGGGTGAAGTTGGGGAAACAAAACAACAAAACTACTGCTAACAAACAATACCTCCAGATTGAACTGAATCATGCCCTTTTCTCATTTTGTAAAACACCAAAGTCCAAGATGAATGGCTTCCGCCAAGATCACAACAGGAAGTTACCCAACCAGGAGCTCTAAATACACATCTTTAGCTATCTCTATCTGGATGAACAAATCGTAGCACTTACATTCAGCATGTCTAAAACTGCATTCTGTCTTCTTGATCAAAATGATCCTTTTCCTTGTTCTTTTTGGGAATGTCACTATCTTTTTATTCAGCTCCCCCATTTCCCTCATCTAATCCATGCTCATTCCTGGGGCATTCCTAGTATTTCTCATTATTTCCACTGCTCTCATCATCTTTCATGTAGTGTCTCTTCCTGATACCAATTTCTTCGTAATCTCAAATATTCTTGATGTTCTTGCTTAATGAATCTATTTAAACTATTCAGTTGATTATTTTGTTCCTTTGTACAAAACCTTTCAATGGTTTCACTTTGAATAGTAAATTAAGACCAGACTCCTTGCTATGTCACTGAAGGCCCCAGGCCCTGTTGTGAAACTCCCAGTTAGGTCTTATTTCTCACTACTCTCCATTATCCCAATTAACAGGGACCTGTTATCCACCTCCCTACTTCCATGTGTTTGTTTTTACTGCTCCTTTCACCTGAACCACTCTCCTTTCTCAGTGGTGATGGTGAATTTAATCGTCCTTGCAAAGCTCAAAATAATTTCCAACTCCTCCAGAATGAGCCATGCCTGAGCCTAACATTCTTGAAGTTCTGCCCTTTGAAATATGTATGTTCTCCTTCTTTTTCCTGTAATTGCTGCATTTTTATACTGTTCCAAGTGCATTTCTGTTCTCCTTGTGTTCATTTTTGTGCTCTTCTTGTCCTACATTTGTCTTGTACCCTGCACACTTGCCACTGAACTAGGAGCTACCTAATGGCAGAAATGATCCTTACAAGTGTTAGCACACACAGTACCTTGCACTCAGGAACTTCCTAATATCTTCTTATTGCTAACACAAATTAATGCTAAAGTGACTGACATCAGAAAAACATGAGTGAATGGACTACTATATTACACTATTTATTTAATATTCAGAATCATTCTGTATTCTATCTGAGCATCTAGAGCTCCCTCTTAGATACTGGTAAGACAGCACAGACAGGGGTAAGTTTGGCAGCTGAGGGTACAGGGCAAGAGAACGAGCTCTGCAGCATGAGTGTGAATCCTCACCCTGCCTCTCACTAGCAGCGCGGTGTTGGTACTTAAGTAAGCAACCCAATGAACTAAATCAACACCAATGATTTGCTCCTATTGTAGATAAAATGTTTGAAATTACCCTCATATTTCTCATTAACAAACTACAAATAAATTATTTTTATTAAAAGTCTCTTATACCCTTGACCATAACTATTGCATAGGAATAATGTCAATTTGTATTGGTAACATCTGCAATTGTATCACTCAGTCTCCAATTATTCCATTTAAGTACACTTAATCTATAGCAGACAACTTTGCCGCTCATCAAATTACAGTTGCATGATGAGGCCAGCTGCTAACAGACATACCTTAAAACCTTTGGAAGCAGCAATGTGGGCAGCAGTCCAGCCTTCTCTGTTGGCGTGGTTAATGAGGTCTGCAGGAACAACAGGCTTGAATATGCTTTCAGGACTCTCTTCTCCTCCATCCAAGTCAAAGACACCTGACTCGGACTCATCCTCATTGAAAGAATTTCCACAAGCTGGTATTCTATGGTACATAAGAAGCTTGAGGCTGTCCACATTACCAGTATCCACAGCTGCGTGAACTGGTGTCCAGCCATCCTGAAAATAAAATGACCGGGGGAAAGGGTTGATAACAACATTAATGTCAAGGATAATGTTATTGAAAGTTCACTTCAAAATGTTCTTGGGCATGGACCACTGAGCTGGGAAAAGCAGGCATTCCAATCCTGAACATCAACACCGATGAGCTGGGCAAAGTTCTCTCACTTCTGTCAGTGAACAATATTTCCAACTGCTACGACTCATGTTTGCTATTTTGTAATCATTTCTACCTACCAGTTAACCATTTGGGGTGAGCAGGTACTGCCCAGGGCATAACTGAGTATTATGTATGGTAAATCAAAATCTCAATTTAATACTATGAAAGAGAATGAACTTTAAAGGAATTAAAAAATTTATATGCAAGAATGTTATTAGTAGAATACTGAAAGAATGCAGTTATAAGCCAGTTTTACTTACAAGGCACTGACCTAACTCTGTGATCTTAAAATTTTATGCCAACCATTCCAGAAGAAAAGATCCTAAATAACAGGGAAAAGGTAGACATAAAGATAAAACAAGGCCAAATAATTTCAGTGCAGGTTTATGGGCCCCTATTGAGTGCTTTGTGACTGCAGAGGGACACTGATCATTATAAGCTTAGAAAATGTTTCAACTAAAATTACTGGGTCTGTTTTCTAGAATATATTACTTTGGAGCCTCTATTACCCACTTAGCTGGTAGATGGAGTAGGGGTATTAATAGAAGTCCTTTTTAGGGCAGTGATTCTCAAGTGTGGTCCCCAGACCAGCAGCATCAGTATCACCTGGGAACTTGATAGAAATGTGAATTCTTAAGCCTCATCTCAGATCTATTGAATCAGAAACTCTGGGGATGGGGTCTACCAATCTGACTTAACGATACCTCCAGGAGATTCTAATACACTAAAGTTTGACAAGCATTATTCTGGGAAAAATCTAGGTTCTATCTATAGTCTCTTCATCTTTATATAGAGATGGGTCTATGTTCTATTCAGACACGCATCTTCTTTATTTTTATAAAACATTTTTCATAAAAGAACCTGGCTTATTTTGGTGATTTGTATTTTGGCTATGTTTTTCTACCTTTAATTTCCCCTTGACATACCTTTTTCATGTAGTACTTCACACTGCTATACTAAATATATTTCAGTAAGCTACAGTACACTTTTAAAAAATAATAGGGTAGAAGACAGATAAATAGACAATTAATAAGAACAATCTAAATTTGGGCTAAGTCATCTGATCATTTGCTACAGCCGTCCCTTTGCAATGTCGCTTTTTCTCTGGTTTGGTATCTCATACCAATAAAATCTACTTGGCTAAGACAAGACAAGGGTGCGCCAATCAGGTAAATAAAGTTCACTTGGCTAAGACAAGACTATGGAGCTTCAATCAGCTCCATTCAGGTGTGTTCTTCGCCGGGCTGTGGACACCTTTACTTGGGTAGTATAAAGTTTACTACACAAGTAGTCTACTACTGAAGAGTATAAGTGCTTTTGACCTTTCCCAATTTATATTACAAAGGCCATGCAACCATTTCTGGAAAAATAAATTTCTATCTTCCATCCTCTTTTGATACTTATTATAAAGACATAGACATAATTGTTCCCAATTACACTGTTTATCTCTGGACTTTTGAGCATCTATACTTCCAAAGATTTTGTTCAGCTCACCAGCAACTAGCTGGAGAGAATGGGTTTCTGTGTTCTCTAACTTAGGATGTGACTAATTTTTATGCTGTACTGCTTTTTTTCATTCAGCCCAGTGATACAAAAGTAATTTATTTTTCACTATAGAATTTTATACTGAATATGTGTAACACCACAGATTTCTCAATATATAAATAACATGAAAAATATAAAACTAAACTGTTTTCTCAGATTTTCAAAAAATAGGAAGTTTTTTAAAAAAAAACTCTAGCAATAACAGTCATTAAAAATGTTTATATCTAGCTTATTACATCTCTGCATATATATATATATATATATATTTTTTTTTTTTTTTTTTAGGCAGAGTTTCACTCTTGTTTCTCAGGCTGGAGTGCAATGGCACCATCTCGGCTCACCACAACCTCTGCCTCCCAGGTTCAAGGGATTCTCCTGCCTCAGTCTCCCAAGTAACTGGGATTACAGGCATGCACCACCAAGCTCAGCTGATTTTCTATTTTCAGAAGAGACGGGGGTTTCTCCATGTTGATCAGGCTGGTCTCAAACTCCTGACCTCCGGTGATCTGCCCACCTCGGCCTCCCAAAGTGCTGGGATTACAGGCGTAAGCCACCACACCCAGCCACATCTCTGTGGCCATTGTTAACCATTGGTTCTCCTTTACTTAAGAAAACTCAGGATCTGAGACTATTATTTGTTGAATGAATAAAAAATTATACCTCCCTTGTCTGCCCTAGTTCTAAAAATAATCAAAGCATAGGTATTTGTTTTCCTGTTTGACAGATGAATCTGAGGCTCAGAGGTTAAAGGACTGGTTAGGCTAATGAACAAACATTTAATTAACAGGAAAGAGATTCAAACAAGGGTCAGACACTTTCCAAATCCTACGAGCAAAACAAAATAAAGCATCCTCTATTTTAATTTATTTTGTTTTTCTAGTTGTAGAGTTTACAAATATATGGCAAATTATGTATACAGGGGGAAAAAAAAACGGACTGGTACTCACTGTGGTTTTTACACTTCGATTGGTTCCGGCTTCCAACAAGAGTTTAATACATTCTTTATTTTCATTTTTACAGGCCAGGTATAGAGGTGTCTGTCCTCCATCAGCAGCATGATTAATGTTAGCATCATATGCAATTAATAATTCTACACACCTAAACACAAGATTAGGATTAATTACATAAAACCTGGGTTTGACCTTTGAAGCACCACCTAACCAAGATATTAAATACGGAAAAGAAGGCAATGCTGCATCTTTATATACATCAATTGTTTCTATTTATATATATATCAATTATTATGGATCTTATTACATGAATACTATTTTTATAAGGCTAGAAAATATATTCTAGTAATAAAATTTCATTTCTCCCATGAAAATTTGAAAAGTGCTAACACCTCCTTTATGACACTTCTCTATAACCAACTTGTGAAAGTAGAGTCCTTAGAATTGAACTTCCTGGGATGAACGGTTTAACTGTACTTGATAAATATATATTATTTTGGTTCAAAATAGTTTGAACATTGAAAAAAGGCTGCTGAGTCATTCTGAGATTTTCACTTGAGAAAATAATTATAAATAGCATAGACAGCAGGGCACCATGTGCCTTCTCTATAAAAGGCAGCAGAAAGGCTGAGAAAAGGGTTGCCTTGGGGAGAAAAGACAGCAGAGGTTGTCCTGTCTCCTGAAGGCAGGCTAGTTGATGAGGAAAAAGATAGCTAAGCAGAAACTCCACTGCCCTGAGAATCAAGGAGGAAAGAAATGAGGTAAAGTCAAGACTTTGTGACACTTAGTTACTGGCTAAACAGAGCTTAAGTTGTAAAATTAGTTGAGAATAAACTTAAAAAGAGGGCTAAATCATAATCAAAGTAAGAAGCAATCCACTTCATCTTTTATTTTCACTCGAATGAATGTTTTTCCTAGTTTTCCCTTGCAGTATCTGATTTATATATATATATTTTAAATTAAGTGACATGTTGATGTATGTGTGTATCAGACACATTTAAATTAACCAATCCGGCCTGGTGCGGTGGCTCACACCTGTAATCCCAGCACTTTGGGAAGCGGAGGGGGGCAGATCATGAGGTCAGGAGATCCAGACCACCCTGGCCAACATGGTGAAACCCGTCTCTACTAAAATACAAAAAATTATCTGGGTGTGGTGGCGTGTACCGGTAGTCCCAGCTACTCCAGAAGCCAAGGCAGGGGAATCACTTAAACCCAGGAGGCGGAGGTTGCAGTGAGGTGATGAGCTGAGATCACACCACTGCACTCCAGCCTGGTGACAGAGCAAGACTCCGTCTAAAAAATAATAATAATAATCAAAAAATCAATCCCCAGATTTCTCCAGGGTCCTTCCTTTTTGCAGAGTTATCCATGCTTCCATTCCTGTGACTGCTATACTCTCCAAGAAAGTGGCCCTACAGGCTGCCTGGTGAAAGTAAAGGTAAAAAGCACAGCTCAGAAGGAGAAATTCCTTTTGAAGGAGTCAGGATATGCCCAAAGAGTACAGCAAAATCAGTGTCTAGGGTTCTCAATGACAAACTCAGGGTAATGAAATATGTGTTTGATATGCAGAAAAGTAAATTATGCTATACATAAATAATTTTTGAATTTTAAAAATTTTATATTTATGATTAATAACATGGATTCAACCTTAAAAACCCAATTTCAATAATTCTATAATTTGTTAAAGAACATTTCTATCGGGACAGTTAGATTAAAAAGTTAAAAGCAACTTGTGTTTCCCACAACCTGACATTTCAGCACAGGCAGAGAAAGCAACTTAGCTATTTTCTATTTTTTTAAAATTAAAATATGACTTTTAATGTTAAAAAGTCATGCCTATATCTGACTGACTTAGTAAGCTACTAAATAAATCATTGCTAAAGTTAGGTATATTTTAATTAATAGGGTCTCTTTGGCTTAATGCTCAAACTTCCTTCAGTATGTGAAATTCATGCTTCAATTTTGTTTTAAATGGTAAAACAAGATGAATAATTGGAATACATTACCACTAGGAAGTTCAGATTATTACAACCAATTTAATTCTATGTTCTACTTTTAGTGACATCATAAGTAGAAAATCTTTTGGGGGGTTGGAATGGTGTAAAATAGTGAACAACAAGCTTTTCAGCAGTCTTTTATCTCATGACATATGTGGTGACATGCCATAGATTATCTTCCGAAGAAAGTTCATTCATGTTCAGTTGGGACACAGCACAGTTCTCTTCTTCACTTCCCTCAAATATTAACTATTATTAAGAGCAAATTTAGAATCCTAGTTTGCATTTAAATCCTCAAATATATTTAGTGAATTTATTTGCCAGTGATTTTAAGCACTAGTTTACACATCCAGCCGGAACTAAAATACATGTGCAAATTATAAAAAGAGGCTTTCACAGTGGGAAAAAAGGAATTAAGAGCAACTTACTCGAAATGTCCCTGAGCAGCTGCAGCACACAAGGGTGTGAAGCCATTTTTATCAGCAGCATTGATTTGGGCTTCTGCACTCAGCAGCAATCTCACACAGTCTATGGATTTTAATAGAAAGCCATGTAAATTCCCCATTTGGAGTTATGATGTGCCAAATTCTATGCAAGCTGTAGATAGATGCTAAACCCAAAGGGTCTCTCCCCTGCACAGTTCATCTCACAATTCCATCATGGCAGATCTGAGACTCTGCAGACTAATTTACAGGAAAAGCAGCCTCTTCTCCCAAAGATTATAATACCCCAGACTCACTGACTAAGATGGGTATGTGTGTGTGTGTGTGCACGTGCATGTGCTCATGCGCGCGTGCATTTTGGGAAGAGTTGCTGCTGAGTAAAAATAATGTCATGTGACAGAAAATGCTTTACCAGATTTTTCCACGAGTCTATCCCAGAAAATAATGTTCCTGGATGGAGAACCAAATTAACTTACCAAACTGAAATACCATTCTTTGTATTTAAATAAATTATTACTTTATGATGTTTAATCTTTAAACTGCTTCTGGATGGTGGGCATACTACCCTTAACTCCATGAATGAGGCTAAAGGACAGCCCATCAGAAGTCACCTGAGGAATAAATGCCACCTAGATGTCACATTCCTCATGTTACTAGATTTACTTCTTCTATATTAAAGAAAATCTCCATAGTGTTTATGAAGAATTCTAGAATACTTAAAAAATAATGGGCTCTCTGAGGTCACTAGAATCCTCCATTTATCTGAATTAATCAACAATCACATGGGCTCCCATATGCAATGCTATCTGACTTTGCATTTGCGGTCAAATCCTCTCTTTTTCTGCACTCCCATATGTTTTGGTATATTTGACTACAGGATTTGCATTTTAAAGAACAAGAATAATTCCCAGTCTTCATCGATATACCATTTATAGTTACACAACTTCTCGGTTCTTTTAAGACATTCAAATAACTATAAATTCTTCCAACTGTGGAACAATTTCAGGCCCATGTCCTTTCCTAACTACTAAAACTTTCCCTCACTGTAGCATGTAGCACTAAAATTCTCATAATTAGACTTTCTCACATATCAGGTATTTCTAACGGACCATAAATGCAAAGTCATCTTTGCATAAAACAAAGATTACTTTTTACTAGCTGTGGTAAAACTTTATATTAAGGAACTGTACAATTTGGATTTTTTAAATGTTTATACAAACTTTAAATCTCATTTAATACTATCCATTACCACCTGTAAAAGAAAAATAAAACTACATTGAGCCTTAGGCTCATAACAATGGATACATGGGCTTTTGACTTTCCCTCCTTTTGCAAGTGTGTGGTATGATAAGATCTCGCCATATTTACCTGTATGTCCATTCTTAGCAGCAGAATACAAGGCAGAATGGCCATCTTCACAGGAGTAATTAATGTCCAGTCCTTCTTCATTAAGCAGCATTGATAATAAAGTGACATTTCCCTGGGCAGCAGCTTGCTGAAGAAGGGTGGGCCTGCCAGCCAGGGGGGCAGGACCACCACTCATTAGCAAAGGGGTTAGGGAGGGTGACCAGCCTGTAGGTTAAAGTGACCCTCGTTAGAGAGTAGGAGCAAGGACAAGAGACAGATATTACCCATTCCTTTCCGAATTACACACACACAAACATATGAACATGTGTCCCTAGAGGATTATGTGGTTTCTAACATTATCAATCTGTTAATATTTACTTAGCATGAATCTGGACTGTTATTTCAGATCTTATATCTGCTGCTAATTAAATCAACATACATAGTGAAAAATTATTTTTAGTCATGAGTCTTGTACAGATAAGTGTTAAAGTGGTGATTGGTTTTAGGAAAACTTAAGATGGCTGTCTTGTTTTAAAAGTTCAAATTCCTCTTCAGGATTTTAAAACAATTTGAATTTTAAAATGTAAAGGTTTTACAAGGTAAAGTTTTCCTCTAGTTCAATATTAATCTGGAAAAGTGAACTGATATTTTCAGGTATAAGATAAATAATTCTAAGAAACAGATTTTTCTTTTTCAATAAGGTTTCTAAAATGTTTAATTACAAATTTTATGTAAACTGTTAAGATGGACCAAAGAGTCTATTTATATTCCTTGAATTCCCTTATTTGGGAATGGGAATAATGGAGGCCAACTGCTATTCAGTATTAAGAGATAATAAAATATAACATATATAACTGGATCTAGAGTTCACCAGCACAAATATTCGATATACAATTGTGAAGACTGTAGCATCTGGCCACCTTTACAAAACGCCTAACAAACTTTTAATCAGCCAACAAAACAGGACACTCAATATATAATTTTAACAAAAACAATGAGTTATCATAGTTAGATATTTCTCATCAGTATTTAGCAGCTTTAGAAGAGAATCTGTTAAGTGTGTGAATTCGGCTGCATATAGCATGAAAAATTTTCTGAATTCTTCCTTGATCAAAAGGCTGTAAAAACAGTAAAGTAAAAATGTTCATTCAATGTGATATATAGGTATTTGTGTATTTTAGACTTACATACAGTGAATTTTCAAAATAAGACATTTTCCTCTTTTTCCTTATAGGGTTCTAACACGTGTAACAGCATTGTGCATATGTACATATATTCATCCCTAAGGGCACACTTTCACAGGCCAGTTAGATCTATTTTGTCCTGACCAAAGTGATCACAGATGGAGGGCTTTATTCTAAATAGTGCTTCACAATGGCTAGACCCTAAATTTCTATATGCACAATACATCTCATTGTACATAAAACAAAGATTACTTTTTACTAGCTGCAGTAAAATTTTATATTAAGGAACTATACCATTTGGATTTTTAAAATGTTTTATAACTATCCACTACCACCTGTAAAAGAAAATTAAAACCATATTGAACCTTCTGCTCATAACAGTGGTCATATGGGCTTTTGACTTTACATCCTTTTGCAAGTGTGTGGCATGATGAGATAAGATCTCGCCATATTTACCTGTACATCCTTTCTTAGCAGTGGAACACAAGGCAGAATGGCCACCTGATTACGATACGTGGTAATATCCCTTTAGTAAGATACAACAGGTGGATGTTTTATACCCTCTGTACATTGGTATCAGCATAATTATTCTAGGCATATGAGTGTCATATTAATACATATGTAATACTCAATTCTTATGATTAAATCCTAAATTATTGGCCTTAAATTATCTTAATAAATATTTTCAAAGGACATATCAAAGGAACTTCTCAGTATTTAAAAATTATTTTTTAAAAAAGACAAAACAAAGCCAATTATACAAATGAAACTACACTGCTTATAAAAAGCTGGATACTATATCTTCATCATCAATTATTTGGGTCTATGAATATTTATTGTTTTTAATCCTATTAGGACTATATGTAGTGACATATAAAATTAAAATGCTCATAAAATTCAATATTTATCTAAACTTTATGATATTTTCCTACTGACACTCATTAGCTCTTCTTACAAAAGTAGTATTTTTACTTCATACTTACAAGAAGGCTCCTCTCTGGTACATTTTACCTTTTGTATTTTCTTAAAAACAAACAAACAAACAAAAAACAGGCCCACAAAAATTAAATCAGTACTTATTAGAAATGAATAAACAGAGAAATTATAAACACGAAGGTATAAAACCTCGACTGCAAAGCAAACACAGGCAATATGAAGGCATCGCACTACAGTCCTCTGTGGAACAGGAGGGAATGGGGCTCATACTCAGCCTCTCTCTCTTTCATTCTCTCTTTACATCTCATCCAAGGGGTCTTGGTTATTGATATTCTTTTATGAATACCAATACATGTAAATGGCTTGCTATTCTTTTGGGTTTTGTCTGCATTTTTCTTTTTTCACCATAAATCTAGGCTTTTGGGGGGAGAAGACAGTTTAAATATATTTTTCAACTGCTTTATACGGAAATACTCAATTGCAGCTGTAATTTCCTGGGAAACCCTACTTTTAATAAGTTATCTGAAAGACAAATTTTTTTCTTCAATTTGTTTTCCATCTTTAGACCACTCAAGGGTCTTATTATACAGAACTACAGAAGATATATCAGTTGCCTTATTTTCTTAGAGGTCTGCAATATATTTTAAAAATCTTTACAGAAGAAAAATGCTTTATAAATACCAAGTATTTTAAAACTATAAATACATTTTATATTTTCACTAACATTTCCAATGTTGTCTAACACAGACAAGCTTATTTTAATAAATCCTGCCTAAATGTGGGAAAAATAAGACTTCACCATGAGACTATATTGTTCATCTGAAATTCCCGACAATGATAAAAATGGTAATGTTTAGTTAAGAGGTTAAATAATGGTTAAGACAGAACAGACCGGTATTCGTACAGCTACTCTAATGATGTTAGCAAAAGGTCAATCAGTTTCGCAGTATCATATGCAAACATTAGTAAGGTGAGCATCCTGCACAACATGCCAGGAGGAAGGGAATGACTGGACATGCAATAGCAGAGGGAAGGAGTGAGAACAGCTTCCGGCATCAGCTTCAGAGGGTGGAGAAGGTTAATGTCATAGCCCAGATCATTCTTGTTTTCTGATTTAGCCTTTAAGCCAATCACACATGGAGGATAATTTTTAAAAGTCATGTTTCAATAGGGAAAAGGTGTAAACCAAATTAAATCAAATGTATCAAATGAAAAAAAAAACCAAAAAAACACAGAAAAAACAATTTCCAAGGGTATGGAAACTCAGTTGCCTGGAGTGATTTCTGGTTTAGGCTTCTGTTCATCTAACATTTGAAATGTGTTTATTTGGCAAGTTCAGGAGGAACAAGAAATTCTAGTTCATTTAGAATTAAGAATGTTATTTAAAAATTTAACATTTGGCTATAAAGGTTGCCAAATAGAGTTTGGGTAATTTATACTACAATTCATTGAAAGGGTAACTTCTGTCATTCCAATTTTCCTTGGGGCTCTAACTTAGTCATAATTGTTATAGATAGAAGCTGACATGGAAACACAGGATTCTGGAGTTGGAAGTACTATGGGCCAGTAGTTCTCCAAGGAGGGAGAGGTAGTTTGAAAATATATCAGACAAGTTTAAATCTTTTTTTGTTTGGGAATATTATTATATTATTATAATTTTGGTTCAATGCTTTTTTTGAGACATAGTCTCACTGTGTCACCCAGGCTGTTGCACAGTGGCATGATTATGGCTCACTGTAGCCTTGACTTCCTGAGTTCAAGTGATCCTCCCACTTCAGCCTCCTGAGTAGCTGGGACCAAAGGCACACACTACCATGCCCAGATAATTTTTATATTTTTTGTAAAGATGGGATTTCGCCATGTTACCCTGGCTGGTCTTGAACTCCTGCGCACAAGTGATCCTCCTGCCTCATCCTTCCAATGTGCTTGGATTACAGGTATGAGCACTGCAGCCCGCAATGCTTTTGCTTTTAAATGAAAAAGCTAATGGCTCAGAGGGAATTAGCTCTCTAGGGTGATACTTAGAAAGGGGCAGGAATGGACTAATCCTGCCTTACTATACTTAGTTCAGTGCTTGTCTGATCACCGAAATTGGAAGAGACATCTGTCAGGTATTTGACAGATGTGCACTGTCCCTGTGCCTTGCTTTTGGCAACCACAATGGAATCAGTGGCTGTTTGGAAGGTTAATACCCTTCAAAGGGCTAATGACCTGGAGAGGCACAAGCTCACCCAGGGACAGACAGGTTAGTAAGCAGGGTGGAGGCAGCTCTGGTGTTTCTTAGTTGCAATGGGCATAGTGGCGAAAATAGGGGCAATCTCAATGTACAACAGAGTTGAAATCCTCTATCTTATTTGGAAAGTTCAACTCAACATTTATAGTTGAATTGTAGTGTTGTAGACCTCCATTGTGTAAGTGTAATCACACTTTCATTTCCCAGTCTAGGTGCTCAGTAAACACTTGCTGAATGACTCAAGGCTTCCAGTGCCTCCCTTCTCCCTTAATAAGTCACATCTTATAAGCAAATGACATGGAAACCTGTTATTCTACCAAAAGTAATTCTGCAGTTCTGAGAGGAATAAATAAACAAAATACTTTGGCAAAATTGCAGAAGTCAGAGAGTAGAAAATAAGGAATCCAGTTTCTGTATCTTCAGTGGCTGGTATTTTTTTGGTCTCTGGTCTATAGTGTCTTTTGATTTCCAGACATAAGTGAAGGGCATTTTTCAGAGGGGTTATAGCTCTTTTATCTAAAATTTTACTGTATCCTAGGGCAGGACATCCTGGTGAATAGATAACAGATTAGTAAATCTCTGTCTTTAAAAGTTAACACATTTTAATCCGTTAACTTTTCAATCCTGTTGACAAAATGTTCCTCAGTCATAGATGCTGGTTTTAAGGCTTCTCTGCCGAAACCAAAGGGCATGTGCAGCTAAACCATGGACCACAGTAATGATCAAGGCAACAAGTGGCAGAGCCTCAAGGTCTCAGGTAAAGATGGCTTTGTATTTTTTTAAGTGACAAAACTTCTATATCCTAGGAAGTGTTTTCATTTATGGCAACAGCACTGCCACTGCTCCACACATTTCTGGAACTTGTTTTGTGACTGCCCAAAGATCTTATAGTACATTCTCTATTCTACTGAGTAGCAAAATTCCTCTTCTGAGGGTGGATTTAATTTGTAAGAAACAGCCAAAATTATTTTAGGCCACGAGAAGAGCTGTTCAGCTCAGTAATACCGTTTTGGATCAAAAATATAGAATGCTGAATGCCTGTAAAGATATCTCAAAATAATACTAAAGTCAATTCCAAAGCAAATTCTCAAAAATACTGTAAACAACAATATCATTGAAGCAGTAATATCACCTCTACTTATTGATTACTCATGCTATTCTAAGCTCAATACTATGCTGACAGGTTATAGGATCTGATCCTCCTAACAGCCACCCTCCCCCATATGAGTAGCATAAGAAGTCACCAAAAATGCACAACTGTAAATGGCAGAGACTAGATTTCAACATAGATCTAACTTCAAAGTCCATGCTGCTTCCAATTCCCTATTTCGCCCCTCAAAATATGGATAAAGCCTCTCAAAGACCTTAATTTCAAGTTGATGGCTTATAATTGGACAAATAAATCCTAGAATACTGCTGCCATCACCTGATAATTACCAAATATGATGCTATTTGCTTTTCTCTCTCTCCCTTCAAAGTATTCAATATAACAACTATTCAAACCTTCCTGTAATTATAAAAGTTTCCTCCCATTAGAACCAACAATCTCCACCAACCACTGAGATCCCATGGTAGGAGAGACTTCTCCAAAGCTTCAACAGAACTTTGTCTTCCACATTTTGAGGGGTAAAATTGGGAACTGGAAACAGCATGGACTTTGCAGTTCGTCAGATGGGTGTTGGAATCTAGTCTCTGTTATTTATAATTATGTGTTTTTGGTAACATTACTTTAGAGCCACATTTGCTTAGTAAAGAACTAATCCAGTCATGTCAATAAAAAGCAATGCTTTCTCTAGCACTGTATAACAAAAAGGAAAAATCCACCTTTTCTTTGTTCAAGAGTCCCAGATTCAGTGACTTCATAAGCCACACCTGCAATGGAAACCTTCTGTAACACAGCCCACATGCTATGTTAACCATCTGTGCCCTAGTGCCGGAAGACGGCAGCACTAAATAGGGTACACGGCTTTTGAAATAAACTTAGAACAGATTTATAAATATTCACACTCCATTTCTGAAGGTAAAAAAAAAAAAAAAAAACTCTAAACACCAAACTGATATTAGAATTTAAAATATACCAATTACAGAACAAATCTAGTCAATTTGGTAATCCAACATAGTGTTAATAATTACTTGAAAGGCCTTTAAAAATGTCATCTCAGAAGGAACAGAATTAAACACGTACTGTCTGATGATGACCCACTGAGGTCTTGCGAGATAAATATTTAATAAGAAGGAATACTCTTTTCTCCCATGTAAATACTTTAGTCTCTCTAAATTAATGGTCTCCATGTGCTTTAAGCCACTACTTTCAGGTTATTTTAAAAGAAGAAAGCACTTAGCATAGTGAAACCGCAATTCATATAGCAAGATGAATCACCATACCCTGGAGCCTTTAAAAACAAACAAACAAAAACCAAAAACCAAAAAAAAAAAAAAAAAAAGAGAGAGAGAGAGAAAAGAAATGGTTGGCAGGGGCGAAGCATAAAATTAAAAAAAAAGTTTCAAGGCAATGTGAAGAAAATCAAGGCAAGTGAGGGGAGAGACCATATTCTTTAAAAAGGGTATAATAGTTCAATCCCTTTACCTGATGCTGTTACCAGGAGGCTGTCTGAGGCACCTGGTCTACAGGATGAGGCACTAACGGGGTTTATGGAAGAGCAAAAGGCAATGGTGGTAGGAATGACAAGGGAACTGTCTGAACATGCAGGTTGGTTCAGTCCGGGGGTTGCAGCAGGCCAGGCACCCACCTGAGATGTGGCCAGGGCTGAAACGGCACAGCCTGCAGGTGCCACAGTTAAATCTATGGATGGTTTTGGTGGCAGCTGAGGGGAGGATGACTTAGCAAGGTTCTCCTCATTGATCACCCTGTTCCCTTGTGGCAAACTGGAAGGAGGCGAAGCCACAGTTTTGTTATCAACTTTGGCCCCTGTGTTCGAGGCCCTGCTGCTGTCTATAATAACCTTGAGTTGGGGGTGTGGTGGAGAAGGAGTTTGGGAGAGCCCTGGCTTTTTTGGAGGGATAGGAGGAGGATTTCCTCTGTCAACTCGTGCAACACCGTGAGTCTTTAAACTGGTCCGACCGACTGGAGGGTGGGTGCCAACATCCCCTGCTGGGGGCGCTCCAGGCCTTGAGGGAGCACCTGCTTGAGGGCTTGTAAATCTTGACAGTGCTTGGGTCACAGTATTCCGAGCTAGTTGTTTGGCCACTAGGTTGTCACGACTTGTAGGTGACATATCTCTTGACGGAGGACTTTGGGTAGTATTTCCATTTTGGTCTGGGTCGTTAGCATTGCCCTGAAATCTAAATCTAGCTGCTTGGATTCGTGGGTTTAGACCTGGATGCAAAGAGGCGTTGGCACATGGTGAATGTAAACTGTGCATAGGTGGAGCTTGGGAGTTCTGAGGAGCTATGCCTGGTGTCTGAGTGGTGGGAGGGGCAGCGTTACTGGGAAGTGGGGGTGTGCTACTGGTTGGATCTGGTGTTGAGTCAGTGCTTGGTCCATTTTCCTCAATTCTGTTTGCACTTGGAGGTGGGAAAGCAGGTACAGAAGAGCCAATCAAGTCACCATGGGAAGCCTGCCTATCAATACCTGGTCTGGCCATTGTGGCACTGGTGCACACGCTCCCTTTTGCATTTGCAGAAACTAGGGGGCTCCCTGTGGAAGGTTTTACAGGCATAGTTAAAGGCAACTTTTTCACATGGTCAGCACTTTCTGTCACTAGGTCTGTCTGGCATGCAACAGTCCTTGTCACAGTTCCTTCTGTTCCCACAGATATGGAAACCAAACGCCTATCTTTTGTCTTCCGTGGAAGAGAGAGGCTTGGCTTACTGTCACTTCCCCTTTTCAGTTGCTCAATCATTTTCTTCATCTTGTCTATCTCCTCTTTGAGGTCAGTGGTGTGTGCTTCTTCCCGGTTCAGCTTGGCACGAAGCTGTTCCCGCTCGGTGTCAAACTCAGAGAGTTGTTTTTCCATCTGAGCTTCCATTTCTGTGCTTCTTCGTTTCTCAGCGGAGAGTTCCTCTTCTAATTCGTTTGTCTTTTTCTTTTCCTCTTCCAGTTTGGCCATTACGTCTTCGAGCTTCTGGGCCTCCTCTATGACCTTGCCTGAGAGCTGCTTGCACTCTTTGACCAGCATCAGGACCACCTGCTTGTTCTTGCCGCGCTCTTCCTCGAGGCGGGCGGCCAGCTTCTTGTGCTCTTGCTCAAGGGCTTGTAGCTGAAGCTTCTCCATTTCCAGCTGAAAGAAATTCACAAGAAAATCCTGATTAATATACAGAATTTTCTTTTCACCAACGAAATGCTTTTTGTGAGATTTTTATTAATTTTCTAACAATTACATAATTCGGGTTAGCAAAAACACCACATTTTCGAAAAGTGTTATAAGAAATATTTTAAAGGCCCATTAAAATGAGAAAATAGATGTAAATGGCTTTATAAAAACATCTAAATTACAACAAGAGAGAATTTTTAAAGTCTATTGAAGTTAACTACAGAAAAAGAGAACAATAACCAGATGCTTTAAATCACAGGGATCAGAAAGACCTATTTTTGTAAAAACACAGCTCTGTGATGGAACTGGTGATGTTTTTTTAAAAAGGTTTAATGCTTTAAAATTATTAATCTTTGAGGTAAAGTATCATGAAAAGTACTGAAAACTGAGGACTTCAGTTAAATTCTAAGCCACTATGTTTGCTAATTGTATTATCTAGCTCAGAAATGTAACTTCTTTGAGCTTCCTCTGATGAGTTGTTGTGGAAATCATACAAAATTATATATGAAAGAAAGTTCTTTGAAAACTCGAAAGAGCTAGAGAACGATCTTATTAGAACTATATCTGGTGTCAGTGAACCCGGAGCCTGACCTTGTCTCCTACTGTGATCCCACTTGCTCCCTTAGCTTCCCTGGACCCCTGGAGTTTCCTAAACATGGTCCTGCCTTGCGGTCTTTGCCCTTACTGTTCTTTCTGCATGGGATTCCCACCACACATCTTCCCATAGCGCTCCCACAGTAAGCCACTTGTGCACGGCACTAGAGTGACCTATGGGAGGGTGAGTGGGAGCAAAACTCCAGAGCTTCCCCTGCCTTCCTTGAACTTCCCTACTCACCCAAGTCGCCTGCCCAGGCATGAAGAGAGGGGTGCCTTTTCCTTCACAGAAAGGCACTGTTTGTTCACCAAGCCATGGGCCCTTAAGATTGGTGCTTTCCAGAATAAAATCGTTTTTCTAACTGATCAACCTAGACAGGGAGCTTTTAAAGCCTTTCTCTCTCCAGGTGGGGCTTTCTAATATACACAAAAGCTCCCAATAGCACGGGGGTTGGCTCGTTCACTTCTTCCAGGCTTCTGCTTTGCTGTCACCTTTACAGTGAGGTCTTCCCACACCACCCTACGGGAAATAACAGTCCCTCCCACCCTTGTGTTTATCAACCTTCGTTCACTACATGCCTATACCCGCTACCCCGAATGTGACTTCACTGAGGGCAGGGACTGTGTCCTTAAGACCTAGAACAGTGGCTGGCACACAGTGGTGCTTCATAAATTGTAAATTGAAGGAATTAGCTAAAATTAACATAGTTCCACTGATAACAATCAACTTCTGTTACTAATGGGCTTTCTGGCTACGTGGGCAGCCTCACAGTGGCACTGGTCTAACATGTTCCTGCAGATTTCTCACTTCTCTCCAGGGGAGCATCTGTCATGAGGGACTCTTGAGGGACAAAGGTCACACCCCAAGCTGGGATACAGAAGCCAGGTTGGCTCACACGCCTCACTTCCCGAACTAGTGAAATGTTCCACTGACAGTCCATAATGGGCCTTATGGTTCCTAAAGGTTAAAGTAGATCTACCTGATTATAAAGATGTGAATAGGACTTGCTTTCTCATGTAGATGTTAAACACAAATATCCTCTCAAGAGAGTCACTACTTATTTGAGTCAAATTTTTGTCATCAATAACAGAGGAAGAAGATACTCTCACGACCTGTAAGTCATGAGGATGTTCCTGTTTCTTGCCCTGTTACAAAAATCCATGACTCCATTCCCCTCACAGTCAGTCATGGGACCAAAAGGATGGTCAGAGATAGTGTTTCTTTACTCTGGGATGCTTCCTGCTTTGACAAACAATTGCTAAACAGCATTGGGATGTGTCTCATAAATAGATGACCAGGAATAGAGATTATTCCTCAAGCATAATTACACATATACTTTATTCTACTGGATAAAATTTTGGGAGTAATTCATTAGTAGATTAGGTAAGATTGGGGAACAATAGTGTTGTCATATACTGTTATTATATGTATATCTTATTCACGTGGGTGCCTTGCACAAATTTGATTTGGGAGTAATTCATAAGTAGATTAGGTAAGATTGGGGAACAATAGTGTTGTCATATACTGTTTTTATATGTATATCTTATTCACGTGGGTGCCTTGCAAAAATTTGACATATTATTAACTAAAACACATTGAACTCTTCTGAGACGCACCAAATAACACACTGGTATTAGAAGGCATATGCAAAGTTAGAACTGTTAAGAAAATTTAAATCTTATTTCATACTAACCCCAAGAAAAAAAAATTCTTACAGCAATGTAAGAAAAGCATAAACTAGGCCAATTTTCCGCTTACTATTAAAATACAAATTTCATCATTTGCTTCTGAAGGTAGAGAATTTGAAGAGCTACCTTCATTTTACAAAACAATAACTAGAGGCCATATTAGTGTTTTTCCTAATGTCATCCAGCTAATGAGTGTCGGTCATGGCAATCACTCGGGGTTCTACTTGTCTCAGGTTTTTCTCACCATATCTCACATCTTGTCCACAGTAATTCTGCACTATGGATCATCATCTTTCAGAATCAAATTGGAGTTCCAAGTGGAGAGCGACTCAGCTAATCTCAAATATTTATACAGAAAACTATACTATTATAAGAGCATCTGTAATTCTTTTCTATCTTTATCCTCCATCACTTGTGCTTTGTAAATCCTATCTCAAACTAATACATGTCTTAAAAGAATTTTACCACAGATAGCAGAGCACAGAGGAAACCTCACAGTTGATATACCTATAAACACCTGGCTCCAAACTCAACCTCTGACTCCCAGCCATCAATCACTCTACCTAACTTTATTTAGCTTCCTCTGCCATTTACTACAGGGGATATTTCAAACCTCTGCCTTTCCCCAAATCTTCACCCAATGACCTCTTAACTGACTTAGTGTCTCTTTACAGACTCCTTTATCGAAAACATTCAAACTCACTCACTTCCTCTCTTCATCTTATCTCCTCCTTTAAGCTTTTTCATAGCAACACCAAGCCATATTTCCTTCCCTTCAATCTAAGGGGTAAAGGTTTCCATCTGCTCAGTGGTGGACTTTCCTTCAGCAATTAACTTCATTTTCTCCCATCACCTCTGGGACTCATTCCATCAGTTATTATGTTGCTCTTTTTAAAATATTAAACACCCATTTCTCTACTGGAGCCTTCCAATAACAGTATACACACACAGTATATAAACATTTTATATTAAAAATTTTTTGACCATTTCAGCTCAAACGATGTGTACTTTTTCCAAGAAAGAGATGTAGTACTAAATAGCATACTCCCGTACTTTAAAAATAATTTTTATATTAAAAAATCTTAGACCATTTCAGCTCAGAGACAAAGTATGTATACTTAAGAGAATAAGAGATGTAGTACTAAATTCTGATCCCAAACTTACTGGGTGACCTTGCTAAGTTCTCTAAAAATTGGTTCTGTATGGTCCTAATAATTACATTATTTTATAGTTTTAAATAAGACAACACGTGTAAATCACATAGCATAGTGCCTGGCACTAAAAAATACTAAGTTTTCAATTCATAATACAATAGCTACTTGTATTAATTTAAAATGTGTGTGACTTTGCACTATATTTCTTCCTCTGAAAACACACTAGAGGCATACAAAAATCTACAGAATACACCATATTAAACATGTAGACGAATGTTTTTATAAGTTCGATAGGGGTTACAATTTAGCAATTATGAAATATATCAGAGAAAGTTCTGCTACCAGTAATGGATAAGCAATGATTATTAGACTAATTCTCCTGCAGATAACAATTACAACCCCTTGAAAAACATATAAAACATAGTGATTTAAAGGCTCGTGAGAGCAATAAAAGAGGTAGAAATGAGAGAAGAGTAGACCCTCCTGTAAGAAAGGAGCCAACAGCATTGGATGAGATTGGCCTTTGTGTAGCTGCTCAGCTGGAGGCAATTCCCTACTCTGGTAGCACTGGCAGCTGAAGCTCAAGTACAATGCACTGGTGATATGGGCTTGAGGAGTCAGAGGATGAATCTGAGGTTGCCACGATTTACCAGCATCCTTGTTTGATCCTTGAATTACACATTCATGGGGAAGACCCCACAGAATGACAGAAGGTGGCTGCTGCATGTCTGACAGAGCTGAGCAAAGACCTCGGATGTTGTCAACTGCAAAGAGACAGAATATGAATCTAACCAGCTTAACTGCTTACTAGAACAAAGTACAACTTTTCAGCAGGTAACAGAATCCAGAGTCTGCAGTATATCATCCTCAGTGTTCAGTATACAATAAGAAATTACTAGACAAAGAAATTAAGAAAAAGTGAATCGCAGTCCAGAGAAAAGTAGTCAATAAAAACTGGCCCAAGATGATCCACACTGGTATTAGTGACAAGGATTTTAAAGCAGCCATCTTCAAAGAAAATACAGTCATAATAAATGAGGGGAAGGGGAATCCTGGCATACAAATAGAAACTATAAGAAAAGAACCAAATGTACAAATAGAACTGATAAGTGTAATACCTAAACTGACAAAAAGTTCAGAATGGGCTTAATCGCAGATTTGAGAGAGCAGAATAAAAAGAATAATTAATTTGAAAATAAAGCCAAAGAAAGTATCCAATTTGAAGAGCATAGAAAAAAATGATTGAAAAAAAAATGAACGGCATCTTATTCATATCTAGGGCAATGGAAACTGGTGTAAATTCCATGAACTGGAATTCCAAAAAAAAAGAAAAAAGATAGAATGCAGAAGAAAAATATCTTAGAAAAAATGGCCCCAAAATTTACAAATTTTATTAAAAAGGCAAACTTACAAATCCAGGAAGCTCACCAATTTCAAAGCAGAAAATATAAAGAAAGTTATACCTAGGTGCATTGTGGTAAAACTGCTGAAAACAAGGATAAATAATATTGAAATCAGCCAAAAAATTAAAGAGATATTACAAACAGAGAACCTGCAACATAAATCATGGCAATGGTGTTAATTTTCTCTAAAATATACAAAGCAGAAGCTGACAGAAATACAGGAAAAATAGACAAATCTACAATAATAACAATATCTCACTTAAAAAACCTAAATTAAAAAGCTCAGCAAGAATATAAATAGTATATCTGAAAACACTATAAAAATCACCTAGCCATTGATATTTATAGGGTAGAATATACCAAAATTACAAAAGATACTCTCTTCAAATGCACTTGCTGAGCTATTGAGAACTACCAAACCAACAGATTTCAAAAGGCTAAAATCTTATAGAATGTGTTCTCTGACTGAAGCAGAATTAAACTGGAAATAAATCATAAGATATTAAGAAAACCTCAAAATTCAAAAATAAAACAATATATTGCTAAATAGTAAAGAGGATTACGAGGAAATTACAAAGTAATTTGGAATATATTTGGGGCTGAATGAATATAAGAACACAGCATACCAAAATTTGTGGGACTCAGTGAAAGCAGATAATCTAAAAGCAGCTAAGGCAGAGGGCAGAGAGAAATTTATGGCTTTAAATGTTTACATTAGAAGAGCTGCCTCAAATCAATCATCCTAGCTTCACCTTAAGAAGCTAGGAAAAGATGAGCAAATTAAATTCAAAGCAGAAGGAGTCAAATACCAAAGAAATTGATGAAACAGAAGAAATAAATGACAGAGAAATTAACAAATCCAAAAGTTGTGTCTCATCTAAAAGATTAATAATATTGCTAAATATGTAGAAAGCCAGATTTAGAAATAGAGAAAAATACAAATTACAAACAACAGGAATGAAAGAGGGGATATCACTACAGAATAAAGAAATATTAAAAGGATAACTTTGTGCCAATAAGTTCAACAAATTAAAAAAAGTCCTCTGAAACATACACTTTCAGAAATTACACAAAATGACTAGAAAATTGCAATGGCTTTATATTTTTTTAAGAGAAACTAAATTCACATTAAAAACTCCTTCCCAAAGAAAACTCCTAGCTCATAAGGCTGTACTGATGTTCTAGCAAACATTAAAGAAAAAACAAGTGATGCCAAACTTACACATACCCTTTCAGAAAATAGAAAAGACTTCCAATTCACTTTATGAACAAAAAATTACCTTTATACAAAACAAAATCTTTTAAAAAAATTTACAGAAAAAACATCTCTCTTGGACACAGACACAAAACTGTTTAGCAAAACACAGGCAAATGAAATCCACCAATATATAAAAAGAGTAATAAAAAGGTGACCATGTGATATTTACCTCAGGGGTCTAAGTTGGTTTAATACTTGAAAATCAATCTGTGTAATTCATTATATTAAAAGATAAAAGAGAAACACTAGGATTACGTCAACAAATGCAAATAAGCTATTTTTTTAAAATCAAAACCATTCATTATTTAAAAAAACCTTCCAACAAAGAATAGTATAAAATCTCAAATGAGATAAAGAGCATCTATGAAAAGCACAGCTAACATTGTACTTTATGATGAAACATGAAATATTTTTTCCCTACGAAAAAGATAATAAAGTCTACTTTCACTACTTCTATTCAACATTGTTCTTTATGATGAAACATGAAATATTTTTTCCCTAAGAAAAACACAAGAAAGTCTACTCTCACTACTTCTATTCAACATTGCACTGGAGGTTCTAGTCACTGCAATAATTCCAGGGCAGTGGTGGGGAAGAAGAGGAAAAAGGCAGGCAGGCAAGTAATTTGGAAAGGAAGAAGTAAAATGTTCTCTACAGATCATTATGTTTTATATTTTTAACTTAGAAAATCATGAATATACAAAATATTGACTAGAACTATTTAAGTAATATAGCGAGATTACAGAATACAGTGTGAACATACAAAGTCAACTGAATATCTGCACATTAACAACAAACATTTGAAATTCTTAAACAAATAATGCTATTTACAATAGCATCAAAAAATATGAGTAACAGCAACAAATGGCTAAGACCACTACACTGATAGAAGCCAAATATTGCTAAGAGAAATTAAAGATCTAAATGAATGGAGAAATGTACTACAACCACGGGTTGGAAGACTCCATTTTACTAAGATGCCAGTTCTCACAAAATTAGTCTACAGATTAAATGAAATTTCTATCCCTGCAAACTTTTGGAGAAACCAAACTGCCTTTAATTTTTTTGTAGGGAAGCCCAAAGGATCTAGACTAACCAAACCAACTTTGACAGAGCAAAACAAAGCTGGAAGACTAACAGCTCCTGAATTTAAGGCTTACTAACTATAAGACAATAGTCGTCGTTTACTTAAAATTCGAATACAGGTAAGACTAATCCATGATGAAAAAATCAGAATAGTGCTCACTAGTTACCTGAGTTGTGGGAGAGACTTATTGGGGAGGTACTCCAGGAATCTTTATGTGGTGATGGAAATATTCTATATCTTGTTGGTGGGGTGGGGGGGACGCACAAATTACACAGATGTATGCATTTTCAAAACTCATTAATTTTTAAACTTAAGATATGTGAATTGTATTTCCTGTAAACTTTGCCTTAAGAATCTGTAAACAAATATTGAATTCCAGGTTTTCATTTTGGCCTTATACAGCAGTATGAGTAAGTAATTCTGAAACTACTCTGTATGTTCCACACTTGAATAAATGAGTAAATATACTGAAGTACAGCGAAAATCGGGTTTCTCACTGGTGGAAAAAAGAAGTCATAAACAGAAAAAAAACTGGCATACACTCTATGGCTCGGAATTAGATTTAGGAATGTCAGTGTCAGTATACTGACAGCTTGATACATAGAGAGACAGACAAGATATAGCTATGTTTTGTGTACATATGAACATGATAAATATATGTAATTTCCTAGCTCCAGATTTGTTGCTATGCACCATCTCCCACTAAATAGGAAACGTAGTGCTCCTGGAAGAAATAGCTAATTCCAAGCACTGGGTTAAAGAAAATACAAAATGAGCTGGAGTATCTTGCTGCAAGTGCTCAAAAATGATGATAATATCTAGAATGAGCCAGCTTAAGAGGGCTCCCAGTGGCCAAATCTGGGACAGATAGTGATGGTAAGTTCCTAACTCACCAAATAGGCATTCATGACTCCACACTGATGTAATAAACAAGTAAACGGGGGAGAAGAAAAAGCTTTTCCTTACAGTAGTATGCCACATAAAAAAATGCAGAAGGAATAATGGGGTTGGAAAATCATCAGTGGATTCTAAAAGTAGCAGGTGAACATTTAATGAATAAGATATTTAAAGAATATCAACATATTTCTCCACAAATTAGTTACTAACACAAAAGGAACAATAACAACTAAGCAGTGAGGAAAACATGCAAAAGCTGAATAAAATCACCAGGAAACATCAGACAAACTCGAATTATGTTTTACAAAATACCTAGCCCATGCTCTTCAGAAATAAAAAGGTAAATAAAGCAAAGAAAGACTGAAGAACTGTTACAGCTTAAAAGAGACTAAAGAGAAATAACAATTAAATGCAAGGTCTGATCTTGAATTGGGAAAATAATTATTACAGGGACCATTATTGGAACAACTGGGGGGAAATGAATATGTGGATTAGAAAAAATGCTGTCTCAATGATACATTTCCTGATTTTAAAAAACTATATGGTGATTATGTAAGAGATTGTCCCTGTTCTTATGAGATATACATCAAAATATTTAAGCGTAAAAAAGCACATGTCTTTAATTTATTCTCTAATGGTTTGGAAAAAAATCTATGTGTGTGTGTGCTCACACATGCATGTATGTAAAGGAGAAGGAAAAAATGACAAAGCAGATCAGATAAAATATAAACAACTGTGAATCTGGGTAAAGAATGCTGATATTGTACTATTCTTGCAACTTTTCCGTAAGGTTCAAATTATATCAAAATTAAAAGTTTGGAAAATGTAAGCAGCACTACAACAGTGGGAAATTACAATTACATAAGAAATAGACATGGTAATCACTTGAATATGAGGGAGGAGAACTTCCCCAACCTAGTAAGGCAGGCCAACACTCAAATTCAGGAAATACAGAGAATGCCACAAAGATACTCTTCAAGAAGAGCAACTCCAAGACACATAATTGTCAGATTCACCAAAGTTGAAATGAAGGAAAAAATCTTAAGGGCAGCCAGAGAGAAAGGTCGGGTTACCCACAAAGGGAAGCCCATCAGACTAACAGCAGATCTCTCAGCAGAAACTCTACAAGCCAGAAGAGAGTGGGGGCCAATATTCAACATTCTTAAAGAAAAGAATTTTCAACCCAGAATTTCATATCCAGCCAAACTAAGCTTTATAAGTGAAGGAAAAATAAAATCCTTTACAGACAAGCAAATGCTGAGAGATTTTGTCACCACCAGGCCTGCCCTACAAGAGATCCTGAAGGAAGCACTAAACATGGAAAGGAACTGGTACCAGCCATTGCAAAAACACGCCAAAATGTAAAGACCATCAATGCTAGGAAGAAATGCATCAACTAACGAGCAAAATAACCAGCTAATATCATAATGACAGGATCAAATTCACACATAACAATATTAACCTTAAATGTAAATGGACTAAATGCTACAATTAAAAGACACAGACTGGCAAATTTGGATAAAGAGTCAAGACCATCAGTTTGCTGTATTCAGGAGACCCATCTCACATGCAGAGACACATATAGGCTCAAAATAAAGGGATGCAGGAAGATCTACCAAGCAAATGGAAAACAAAAAGAAGCAGGGGTTGGAATCCTGGTCTCTGATAAAACAGACTTTAAACCGTCAAAGATCAAAAGAGACAAAGAAGGCCATTACATAATGGTAAAGGGATCAATTCATCAGGAAGAGCTAACTATCCTAAATATATATGCACTCAATACAGGAGCACCCAGATTCAAAAAGCAAGTCCTTAGAGACTTACAAAGAGACTTAGATTCCCATACAATAATAATGGGTGACTTCAACACCCCATTGTCAACATTAGACAGATCAACAAGACAGATAGTTAACAAGGATATCCAGGAATTGAACTCAGCTCTGCACCAAGTGGACCTAATAGACATCTACAGAACTCTCCACCCCAAATCAACAGAATATACATTCTTCTCAGCACCACATCGCACTTATTCCAAAATTGACCACATAATTGGAAGTAAAGCACTCCTCAGCAAATGTACAAGAACAGAAATTATAACAAACTGTCTCTCAGACCACAGTGCAATCAAACTAGAACTCAGGACTAAGAAACTCAATTAAAACCGCTCAACTACATGGAAACTGAACAACCTGCTCCTGAATGACTACTGGGTACATAACGAAATGAAGGCAGAAATAAAGATGTTCTTTGAAACCAATGAGAACAAAGATACAACATACCAGAATCTCTAGGACACATTTAAAGCAGTGTCCCAGTGTCCTCTATAAATTGTAGAGGGAAATTTATAGCACTAAATGCCCACAAGAGAAAGCTGGAAAGATCTAAAATGGACACTCTAACATCACAATTAAAAGAACTGGAGAAGCAAGAGCAAACACATTCAAAAGCTAGCAGAAGGCAAGAAATAACTAAGATCAGAGCAGAACTGAAGGAGATAGAGACACAAAAAACCCTCCAAAAAATCAATGAATCCAGGAGCTGGTTTTTTGAAAAGATCAACAAAATTGATAGACTGCTAGCAAGACTAATACAGAAGAAAAGAGAGAAGAATCAAATAGACGCAATAAAAAATGATAAAGGGGATATCACCACTGACCCTACAGAAATACAAACTACCATCAGAGAATACTATGAACACCTCTATGCAAATAAACTAGAAAACCTAGAAGAAATGGCTAAATTCCTGGACACTTACACTCTCCCAAGATTAAACTAGGAAGAAGTTGAATCCCTGAATAGACCAATAGCAGGCTCTGAAATTGAGGCAATAATTAATAGCCTACCAATCAAAAAATGTCCAGGACCAGACGGATTCATAGCCAAATTCTACCAGAGGTAGGTACAAGGAGGAGCTGGTACCATTCCTTCTGAAACTATTCCAATCAATAGAAAAAGAGGGAATCCTCCCTAACTCATTTTATGAGGCCAACATCATCCTGATACCAAAGCCTGGCAGAGACACAACAAAAAAAGAGAATTTTAGGACAATATCCCTGATGAACATTGATGCAAAAATCCTCAATAAAATACTGGCAAACCACATCCACAACACATCAAAAAGCTTATCCACCATGATCAAGTGGGCTTCATCCCTGGGATGCAAGGCTGGTTCAACATATGCAAATCAATAAACGTAATCCAGCATATAAACAGAACCAAAGACAAAAACCACACAATTATCTCAATAGATGCAGAAAAGGCCTTTGACAAAATTCAACAGCCCTTCATGCTAAAAACGCTCAATAAATTCGGTATTCATGGAACGTATCTCAAAATAATAAGAGCTATTTATGACAAACCCACAGCCAATATCATACTGAATGGGCAAAACCTGGAAGCATTCCCTTTGAAAACTGGCACAAGAGAGGGATGCCCTCTCTCACCACTCCTATACAACATAGTCTTGGAAGTTCTGGCTAGGGCAATCAGGCAAGAGAAAGAAATAAAGGTATCCAGTTAGGAAAAGAATAAGTCAAATTGCCCTGTTTGCAGATGACATGATTGTATATTTAGAAAACCCCGTTGTCTCAGCCCAAAATCTCCTTAAGCTGATAAGCAACTTCAGCAAAGTCTCAGGATACAAAATCAATGTGCAAAAATCACATGCATTCTTATACACCAGTAACAGACAAACAGACAGCCAAATCATGAATGAATTCCCATTCACAATAGCTTCTAAGAGAATAAAATACCTAGGAATCCAACTTACAAGGGAGGTAAAGGACCTCTTCAAGGAGAACTACAAACCACTGCTCAGTGAAATAAAAGAGGACTCAAACAAATGGAAGAACATACCGTGCTCATGGATAGGAAGAATCAATATTGTGAAAATGGCCATACAACCCAAGGTAATTTATAGATTCAATGCCATCTCCATTAAGCTACCAATGATTTTCTTCAAAGAATTGGAAAAAACTGCTTTAAAGTTCATGTGGAACCAAAAAAGACCCCTCATTGCCAAGACAATCCTAAGCCAAAAGAACAAAGCTGGAGGCATCACGCTACCTGACTTCAAACTATACTACAAGGCTACAGTAACCAAAACAGTAATCAAATCGTGATACATGATTTGTAATAATTTCCTATGGGAGATTAATATTTGAATAACTGCTTTTTGATGTTCAAAAGCCTGGCATTCATTCATTCATTCATTCATTTATTTATTTATTTGATGGAGTCTTGCTTTGTTGCCCAGGCTGGAATGTAGTGGGGCAATCTCAGCTTACTGGAACCTCCGTCTCCCGGCTTCAAGAGATTCTTTTGCCTCAGCCTCCTGAGTAGCTAGGACGACAGATATGCGAGACTATGCCTGGCTAATTTTTGTATTTTTAGTAGAGACCGGGTTTTACCACATTGGCTAGGCTGGCTTTGAACTCCTGATCTCAAGTGATCTACCTGCCTCAGTCTCCCAAAGTGCTGGGATTACAAGTTTGAGCCATTGCACCCAGCCAAGCCTGGTTTCAATTTTAATAAATGTTATGAGCCAGTAAGTATTTCAAGCCACCAGTGTATACAATAAACATCTTTTTTCTGGTGATCATATGCCTTTTGAATCTTACATACTATGAAAAACAAAACATCACAGACATGGTATTTCTATCAAAAATGCAAAAGCTGATCAAACTGTGATCAAACTAAGAAGTCCTAACTCATTATTATAATTTTTTTTTTTTTTTTTTCTTTTTTTATTTTTTATTATACTTTAAGTTCTAGGGTACATGTGCATAACGTTTACATCATGTATAACTCCCCAATGCAATCCCTCCCTCCTCCCCCCTCCCCATGATAGGCCCCAGTGTGTGATGTTCCCCTTCCCGAGTCCAAGTGATCTCATTGTTCAGTTCCCACCTATGAGTGAGAACATGCGGTGTTTGGTTTTCTCTTCTTGTGATAGTTTGCTAAGAATGATGGTTTCCAGCTGCATCCATGTCCCTACAAAGGACGCAAACTCATCCTTTTTGATGGCTGCATAGTATTCCATGGTGTATATGTGCCACATTTTCTTAATCCAGTCTGTCACAGATGGACATTTGGGTTGATTCCAAGTCTTTGCTATTGTGAATAGTGCCGCGATAATATGACTATTCACAATAGCAAAGACATGGAATCAACCCAAATGCCCATCAGTCATAGACTAGATAAAGAAAATGTGGTACATATACACCACGGGATACTATGCAGCCATACAAAGGAACAAGATCACATCCTTTGCAGGGACATGGATGGAGCTGGAAGCCATTATTCTCAGCAAACTAATGCAGGAACAGAAAACAAACACCGCATGTTCTCACTTATAAGTGGGAGCTGAACAATGTCAACACATAGACCCAGGAAGGGGCACAACACACACTGGGGCCTGTTGGGGCAGGGTGGGAATAGCAGGGTGGGAATTAGCAGGAAGAACAGCTAATGCAGGCTGAGCTTAATGCCTATGTGATGGGTTGATGGGTGCAGTGAACACCATGGCACACGTTTACCTATGTGACAAACCTGCACGTCTTGCACATGTGCCCTGGAAATTAAAAAATTTCTTGCATGTTCATTCTCCGTAATATGTAGAAAAATGATCCATTTCAAGCAAAATCTTTTCTGTGGCCTCTATTCTTGATTGTTTCAATCTTTATTAATACATTTTGAATGTCTTTTGAATACCCAACCTTCATGTTTTTAGCTCTTTTTGAAGAATGAACTAGATCGATCATACATTTAATGATAAGGATTTTAGAGCTGGTCTTTTGATCCAATATCATATAGGCATTTTTTTCCCTCTAAACTTTGGGATATTCTCTTGATTGTAGAGCTATGGGGGAATAAATGTGTTAATATCTGTGTCTCTCAATCTTAAGTGGCTTGAGGGAATGACATAAAAAATCACAAAGAATCCAAGGTATTAAGGATTTTCAACTTTTCTAGCAGTAAGGAAGAAATACGGTACATATAGGAAGCCTGAGAAGCAGGAGATCTGAGTTCTACCACCGAGTGGCTATAGGAAAGTCGCCCTCGCACAGCAGTTAAGTATGTGGACTCTGAAGGCAGACTGCTTGTCTTCAAGCCAATAGGCACAGCTGTTCAAGTTCTCTGTGACCTTATTTATGCTTAAAATGCAATTATAATAGCCTTTACTGAATGTAATAACAATAGCCTCAGGATCAAATGAGTTGATTTAATAGGGAATGGCATACACCGTGGGCTTATTACTTCTCAGGGGAATCCCTTAAGCTCTCTGAATTTAATCGTATAATTTTGAAACCTCCTGTCATTATCGCGTTGATTCTTTCCTATATTTTTTCCTATCATCAATAAAGTAGTTTCCAGGAACAAATATTTTAAAGAGTTGTTCAGGTCAGTATAACAGCAGTGAATGTGCACTTGTTTAAATTTGAGTCACCTTGGTATTAATTTGTTCACACATTATCACAAGCAATGTCTTAAAGAACTTTTGAAGAGAAAATATCTAAACTGTGTACAAGGAACCACACTAGAAACTACAAAGGACATGAAAATCCATACATTCCACTTATTTGATTGTAGGACTACACAAATTTTAAAGAGATGATCAGATGGCAGGACCACATACTAAGTTAAAAAAGAACCACAGTATACATAAATTATGGAGTTCCAGGTGACTTTGTTATGTTATTGTTGAATTTATATCTCCTTCGAACCACTTTCAAGTAGGGGCTGAGGGAAACTTGCATGGAGCAGTATCACCAAACTCTTTTGCAAAAAGCAGTGGATTGTGTGGAAGAGCTCAGAAGAATGAACACAGCTTCACTGGTAGTGAGAAAGTGGGTGGTTGCTCCAAGAATAGCACCCAAACTGGAAGCTATGAATGAAGAGGCACCAAGCACATGTTTTTATAGAATGAAAGGGAAAACTATGTAGGTGGGACCAAAGCAGCAATGTAAAGGCAATTAGTTCTAATTCAAAGTGGAAAACTGAGAGGAAAGCAATTATGGCCATTTATAAATTGAGAAAGCAGAGTGCATATCTGCCACACCACAAAATACTCTTATGACATTTAACTGCATTCTTTATTGCTCTCCCAAAATCTTTTAAGGCTCGTTGCATCCCTTTCCTCTTCTCTCTCTGGGCACCCCAACCCATCTGCTCAATCTGGTAAACAAATACATAACAACAAAATATATTAAGAGATCTTTTCTTTTTTTTTTTTCTTTCATTTTTAATTTCAAAGGGGCTGTGGCTAACATTCAGTGATCTGGGCTATACAATTCTCATCTGCCCCTCCCTTTTAATCTAGAGTTTCAAGAGTGGGAAGGCAAGCCCTGGAAGCAGAGGTTTGGCTCATTTCTTTCTCCTTCCTTCCTTCCTTCCTTCCTTCCTTCCTCCCTCCCTCCCTCCCTCCCTCCCTCTCTCCCTCCCTGGAAGCAGAGGTTTGGCTCATTTCTTCCTCCCTCCCTCCCTCTCTCTCTCTCTCTCTCTCTCTCTTTCTTTCTTTCTTTTTGAGACAGAGTCTCACTCTGCCACCCAGGCTGGAGTGCAATGGCGTGATCTTGGTTCACTGTGACCTCTGCCTCTCAGGGTCAAGTGATTCTCTTCCCTCAGCCTCCTGAATATCTGGGAGTACAGGTGCATGCCACTACACCCGACTAAGTTTTGTATTTTCAGTAAGGATGGGGTTTCACCATGTTGGTCAGGCTGGTCTTGAATTCCTGACCTCATGATCTGCCCACCTGGACCTCCCAAAGTGCTGGGATTACAGGCTTGAGACACCATGCCCAGCTGGCTCATTTCTATTTACATGGATCAGGCAAACTGCTCTCTCCTTGAAATTTCTACTCAGAACCACAGACTTCAATCTCCAACTCCCCCTTGATAATAGCTCTGCAATGCTCCTGGGGAATCAAAATGCATTTTGTAATGTAACAATGCAACAAAAAGACTCAGGGATGAGCTAAATAATCATTCATGTGCAAAATGTCCTAAATCCTCTCCTGAAAATTTTATTACATATGATTCTCTACCATGTCGTTACTGAATGAAAGTCTAGAAAACAATTTAAAATGAAAATACATTCATACATGTGGTAAGCAATATATAATGAAGAACATGGAATAAAAATGGCAGAATAAAGTAAAATTGTAAGAAGAAATGGGCATATGAAATCAAGGAAACAAAACAAATATTTTGTTCTTTTCTGACCCATTTCCATTTCTTCGGTTGTCTAGCACTGGAAACTCCTTCCTATGTTAGCAGAATTCTCTATTTTATGATTCTTCCCTGTAGAAGCTAAATATGTCCAATAGTTGCTTTCCTGGTCTTCTGTATAGCCTAAGCTTGGTTAATGACATACACTTGTCTTAGGCTTCAAATAGCAAATGAGTGATACAAAAAAGAGGGACCCGGGGAGGGACCACTCAGGATCTGGAGCAGTGAGGGCACCGGTGCTGTCTGGCACCAACAGGGTGAAAAGCAAGCTGCAGCATCCATTTCCCATCAGATCAGCAGACGCATCTCCTGCTGCAGACTAGCTCTGCAGAGGGTACTTGTCTGTGATGCTGGCTGGGAAAAGCTAGTCCTCTAGGCTTTGCTAGCCATGCTGAACCACGATGTAAGCCAACTACCATTTCTGTAAACCAGTCAACAAATGCCCTTTCTGCCTTTTCAATGAATACTGGCTTCACCTCCTCAAAACTAAGAATCCTGTCTGAGGCATCTATTGCCATGCAACTCACCTATTTATGTTGAGCTGGCACGTAGAAAGAGCTGTATCTAATATACACAGTTATTTTTAGTTTTTGCACTGGTGAAAAGAATTGCTCCCTCTCTGAATTTCCAGGTTATTATTTTGGCTACACACATCCAAAGTTCTGATCAAGTTAAAAGGTCTTTCCTACATCAGGGCTAGAATTTATACTTCCTAAGTGTGAAGAAAATGTTTGAAAATATATAGATTTCCTCCCTACTGTTCAAATAAATTAGAATGGAAATTCTATTAAAAGATGATAGACAAGATTTAAAAAAAAAAACTCCAAATATCATTCCATCCTGGGTTACTGGCTCAAAATGGGAAGTGGATTACCGGAGGCAAAGTTCCCCATGATGATTACTCATTAGCTTATTCAAAGTGGCTTTACAGGCTCAGTCCATTTGCCAAATTGACTCTTGCCCAAATTTCCCTGGCACACAAATTACCAAACAGTTAACCCGCCTATTCGTAGTCGCAGCAGGAGCCAACGCATGAATGAGCACGGACCCTGTCCTCCTGCCTTGAGAGGCAAACCAGAACAGCGCTCAGGCCAAGTGTCTTAGAATTACCAAAGAGATATGCCCGGTGTCAGTTAATAAATACTTGAATCATAGATAATGGAGCCTTTGCTTTCCCAGACATTTGCTCTGGCAGTGATTTAAAGAACTGAACTCATTTAAAATAATGGATTTTTTTCCTTATGGCTTTTAGATGTCGAAAGCTGCAATTTACTCTATACGCAAGGAAATTGAAGACATTCGGTTAAAATATTTGCTTTCAGAGGACTAAAGGTGACAGGTAATTTTGTTGTTAAAGAGATGACTTTGGTGTTTCTGCTTTCATCAGCTGATACGGTATTTTCTTTTTAAGTGAAGACACAGGGTAAGAGTACAAATTATAACTCTTCTCATACACTATAATCTACTAAAATATAGTATTTTTTAAGGACAAAATGTAGCACTCCCTGTCAGAGAAACGCTTCACTGAGACTACACAGCCGATGAATTTGGCTATAAAGAACTCCTGTATTCCCATTATACATGGGAGACACACCACTGGCTCATTTTATATTAGCCTCTCAGGACCCATAGGACAGAAACAATTTCCTTTCACTATCAGCCAGGTTGGAAATGACCCAGTCATTCAGAAACAAACAGGATGTAAGTTGATTTAAAAAAAAATCAGCTAGATAATAAAATCTTTGATCCAACTAGAAGCGTTCTTTTTTTTATCCTAAAAGAGAAATGAGTTTTGTTAAAGGCAGAACAGAAGTAAAATTTAGGAAACTATTTTTTATATATTCAATGACAACAAAATGTTTTCTTAATTTTTTATAGTGCAGTATAAAGTCCAGCAGAAATAATTTATTATGAAATAACTCATTTGACACATTACAGGCATAATTGAAATATATCCCATCCAAGAAATACAAATGAGTTTCAGTGACATCAGCTGAAATTCACTGGCTCTTGTTTATGTGGTTTGTGGGGAGTTTTGAAAACCTCCAGATATCTTAGTGGTTGTCTGCAGGGTTTTGTAGAGGGCTTGCAAAGTCCAGAGTAAAACTCTGATTTTCCCTTACATCTATGGAAAGCCTTCTATTTTTCTTACTTTACTCAGTGCTTTAGTTTCCTACCATGCAACATACTGAGAAAAATGTTTCCTTTTTTGCAGCACCTACACCAGAACACTAACATTTATATGTTAATGTAAAGATAAAATTTCAGGGAAAAGACACACATTAAATGACAATATGTACCATAAACATTTGTAAGTATAATGCATTCAGGTTTACCGTCAACTAGTGTTACATATATTAGAAGTTATCTGAAAAGGCCAACTAAAAGAAACATTTTAATTTATGCTTTAATAATAATGGTAGAGAGAACACATTAGTTTTAATTTTAATCAAACCACACAGCATGAGCTTCTAGCTTTCTCACTCTCTTTTCTAATAAAAGGCATCGATAGTCTTGGCAGCATATTGGAAGGGCAAAATTTAAATTTCTATTTCCTTATAGCTGATCATCATAAGTTTTATTGAACTTTGTACTCTTTGAAGCAGATACTCAAGTGAAAGGAATATGTGTGCGATGGTGGGGGACGGGGAGAGGAAGAGGAGGTTGGTTTAAATGAAACACATGTGACCAGGAGGCTTGAGGTCTGCAGCTGACACAGCTCTCACACCCCAGAGGTGAGTCTAACACTAACCAGGACTTTAAGATGACACATTGAGACTGGATATACCATGCAAACGTGCATTCCATTTTCTTCATGTTATTTTCATTTTCCCCCACCAAAAACAAGAAATAATAAAATAATTTCTAATTGCAAATAACTATTTTAGACAGACGCTGTATACAATAAGTTGGGATGTTACCATACGATCAAAGAGTGCTGGTTTATCACTGGATTAACCTACCCAGCAGCTAAGCATGTTTTCTAGAAGGCACTAGGAAGTCCAAAACATACATATAGAGAGAGATTTTAAAGAAAGTATCAAAGTAACCATTATCGGAAACATAATTTTTCTGTTATACTTCCTTTATGGTTTAGTGTTATTTTGAGTTACATTTTAAACACTAGGTTACATTGGCTTAAAGAATCTGTCAGCCTTTTGTACTTCTAAGTACTTATTGCAATCCTGTCTGAAAATATAATGCTGAAGAACAAACAACAACTTTGGAGATGATCTCCTCGTTCAACATCATGTTGTGGGGGAAATGACCATTTGAACATCTCAATACCTTCTTTTGTCTGCTCTCAGCAGCAGCCAGCTGTGCGGACATCCTTTCTTGCATTTTCTTGCAGTGGGCCATGACTGCTTCAAGGATGGAGAGGGGGTTGGTACAAACTGGCTTCTTCTCTTTGTCACCAGCACCTGCTTCATAGTCTCTCTGGAGTGCCAGGAACGGGTCATTTAGATTAAATCTCCCATACCGTTCCTGGATAAATACCTCCTTCCTGCGAGCCTGGAACAAAGTTAGAGAAATGTATTGAAGAAAGAAATGAAAATATACAGAAAGATATTTTCAAGAAGGTTTTGTGATTACACTTCCAAATGGTATTCCCAACTGCTATGAGTAATGGCTTATGATGTCAGTGGTGAGTGAGAGGCAAATGTGACCCCCAGTCTCCGACTAGCCTGGAATGCCATTCCATCTGCTTTCAAATTTTCTTCCTTTAAGAATATTGTATCTTACATTGCAAATTATGCAAATATAGTTATTTCCCATGATGTCCTACTCCTCAAGGATCAGAATTTAAGGAGCAGTCTTTTTTTTACCTCCGCCTCCACACACTCCCACCCCCGCCCCCCCCACTCCACAGGGTCTTGCTCTGTCATCCAGTCTGGAATGCAGTGGCACAGTCACAGCTCACTGCAGCCTCAATCTCCTGGGCTCAAGCAATCCTCCTGCCTCAGCCTGTCTTATAGCTGGAACTATATGTGCAAGCCACCACACCCAGCTATTTTTTTGATTTTTTAATTAAGATGGGATCTCACTTTGTTGCCCAGGCTGGTCTCAAACTCCCGGGCTCAAGTAATCCCCCAGCCTCGGCCTCCCCAAAGTGCTAGGAGCCGCCACACTCCACCTAGTCTTTTCTAATTTAATGTAAAATCAGAAATATTGACAATTAAAATAATTTTTAGCAAAAGTTCAAAAATAAAATTATCTCTATATTGATAGCACTTATATTTAAAATAGTATCAGCTTAAATCACTCACAGAAAACATCGCCTATAAGTTTTTTTTATAGCCAGAAGGAAATCACATGGATGTCTGGTAAGAAGAAAATTCTTTGTGAAATCTTTAATGTAAAAATTTTAATTAAAAAAATAAAATTTTTTAATGTAAAAAGAAATCACAATATTTGTAGTTTGTAAAATTTGACTAACTACAACAGCCTGCAGAAAATTTAAAAAGGCATCTATCTCCTTCTTACCGAAGGGCATTAAAATATAGTTCACAGAATCCCAGGAAAGAATGCAACTTAATTATACTCTAAATGTCAGTCCATCAGCGACAAAGTTAATTTCACACCCACGTAATGAGGGCCAAATGCAATTTTCTATAATTAGCCTACAAAGTCATTGCATAAAAATGGAAAAGAGCAGTAGAAATGTATTAAAAACTAGCAACATTTTCCTAATTCAGGTCATTTTGGAAGAGCCACTAGAATGAAAAAATCTATGTCACTGCCAGTAGAAAAATTGAGTTAAAATAAATCAAGCTTATTTGTCCAAAACATTAAACCTGTTTTCTGAAGAAATATTATTAATCCATACAGTTCCATATTAAAGGGAACTGAATTGGAAAACTACACTTTTCCATTTTAGTCCACTATCAGCAAGCCAACAACTAGATAAACACAAAACTAATGACAAATGGGAAAAATCTAATATTTCTTTCCTTATTATCAACTTAGATTAAGAAATAAAATTTACAAAAAGTCCAGTTTCACCATGAATTTAAGCTAGCTTTCAGAAGACCACTTTAAACTTAAAAGATAAAGTTTATGAGTTAAAAGCACTTTGTGTTTCTAGATTCTTTAGATTCAATTACGTAATCAATACGCTGAATAAGTATCACTTGAGAGATGTAATTTCAACAGCAATTTCATTTTGTCCTTGACATTTTTCTTAATATTATTCAGTGTAGTAGTTCTTCTGCCACCCTTGGATGAACACTTCGATAACTCTATGATTTTTTCTAATTGTTTTAATTTAATAAAAGATATACAGTCACTTTGAGTCAAAACAGCCTTAATTTGGTTATCAGAATGCCCATATTCATTCAGTGGTATGGCAGCCTCCCTTCCTCAGCTAGCATCTGCTGCAAGCTAACATTTACCACCCGGCAAAGAGGTATATATGAAAACCTCTTTCCTTTTCCCAAAACCTTGTCCCCCTCTTTCTAAGCTGTTTTAGTCACCTCTGGGTTGGAAAAGACTGGAGGTAGATGATAAAGGAGTGGTGAAGGGAGCAGGAATGCCGTACCTGACTGGTTCAGTTGGCCAGCTAGCTTTACCAACCCAGTGTGAAGAATAAAGTCTACTCTTTTCCCATGAAGTACCTGGTGTTTTCTTAGAGGAACACCCCCTCTTGCACTGCTGGGACCCCTTCATCTACAGTTTCTTTAATGTAGGCCATAAATGTGGGACAAGCTACATAATCTGCAGGACCCACTGCAAAATGAAGACATGGGCTTTTTGTTCAGAATTATTAAGCATTTCAATATGGCAACAGCACAACATTTAACCAGACAAGGGACGCTTCTAAATGCACAGCCTCTGTGACTGCTCAGGTTGCACACCCATGAAGCCCAGCCCTGCATACTCTCCTTATCAGCATTGGGAATGCACCTTTTGACAACTGAGGTCCCATGTTCTCTACAGACTTCCCTATTGAAGAGGACTTTAATCAATCTCATTCCTACCATTTCAAGACCATGGCCCAACCTGGTCTACAGGAACACTCATGGATCTTTATCTAAACAAAAGCTGGGAGTCTCTACAAGATGATCCCCACATCGATCTCTCCTTCACGTCCACAGAATGGCTGCTTGTTCAGCCCCACCTTCACTGAGCCCACCAAGATCTGCAGGAAAAAACCTATTATGTCGTTCAAAAGTCTCTCTGAACCCCTCTTCTCTTCAGATGAAAGGAGAAGCAACTGAATGGGGCAGGACTCAGCAGAATTCGCTGCAGAGAAATGCTCTCTGATAGAAATATTTCTTTAATCTCCAAAAACTACATTATTTTATACCCTCGATGTGGATGAAAGGTTTAAAAGTCAACACTGGCTTTTAAATATTTCTTATGAAAATTTGCATCTTGGTCCTCACTTGAGTATCTGATATTCATTACGATGAGTTATCTGCTGAAACTGACATTTTAACAACGCATTGTAATTGCCTGATGTCTACTCACCCATACAACATATTTTATGATGTACAGTACTTGTAACACTAATCAAGCAATTTCTTAACATGCAGGTTATTCTTAAGCCTGAGTAAACTTTTTGATAAGTGGGTTAAAATTGATTGTTTGTATAATAAAAGAGGTAAATACATATATCACAGACCTAGTTCCAGTTTTACCCAACAGATTTCATTGTCAAAAAGTATTTCTTTTTTTTTTTAACTGGTGTGAAATGGTTTTTTACATGTGTATTTTTGTTGTGTTTGTTTTTATTTTAAAATTACTAGTTTTAACTGAGTCACATTGTGACACTGTTAAATGCAGATGAATTTTTTTCTGCTGAAAATGTTGTATAATGATACGTGTACAGGTTGATAAACATAAAACTGCCTATTTATTTGAGACAGGGTCTTGCTCTGTCATTCAGGCTGGAGTGCAGTGGCATGATCACGGCTCACTGTAGCCTTGAACTCTCAGGCTTCAGTGATCTTCCCACAGCTCAGCTTCCCGAGTAGCTGAAACTATAGGCATGTGCCAGCATGCCCAGCTAATTTTTAAATTTTTGGTAGAGAAGAAGTCTCACTATGTTGCTCAGGCTGATCTTGAACTCCTAAGCTCAAGTAATCCTCCTGCCTCAGCCTCCCAAAGTTCTGGGATTACAGGAGTGAGCCTCCGTGTCAGCCTAAAACCGCCAATTTATTTGCTTCACAAATATGGACTGACATTTACCCTTTATGAAGTATAAAATATGTACATTAGAGTCCTTTAAGGATAGATACAGTGGTTTTGTTTTTGCTGCTAACTAGCTATGCAACTGTGTTGCTGATATCTTTAGTTGTCAAAATGAGAGAAATGAAGTGGTATCATTTGTTGCTTAAGACACCTTGAGTTTAGACAACAAATCTGATCTCATTCTTTCATTTCTAAGTCCCTAAAAGCATGGAAACCAGGCAAAATGAATGTCAAAGACCACATGTTCTTCATTAACATTAAACTGACTCCTAAACTCATATTTATTATTTTCAGAGATGACAGGAAATAATGTTGTTCTATGACCACATATGCATTTATTTGTATATATTACATATATTCAACATGTACTTTTGATATTCTTGTCTTATAGCAAGGGTTTCTAGAAATATGTAATTCTAACAATTAAAATGTGCTTTTTGGTCAGGCTCTCTATCAGGCTTATAAATTAGAATGCAGTTGCCCATTTTGATTCCATGGTGAAAAGTCATAGATTAAATAAGAATAGGACATGAAGACGATGCTATAATATAAATTCAGTGTACTCACAACATAGAATATGACAAATTATCCACTAATAACTAATTTTAAAAAATATTTTGATATATTTAATGTTGGAATAATATATACTCATGTATTTTTAAAATTACTCCCAGAGAGAAATAGAGTTACTTTTCTATATACATATATCCTACCACCAGTGGATGAGTTTTCCCAGATGGAGGAATAGAAAATATAGTAGATCAAATTATCTATCTAGGAACTTTTGGTGACTTGGAAATTTCAAGATCCAACAACAGGCTCCCCACTAGTAGGATGCTAGGCAGTGCTGACTCCCACAAACGCATGCAGGAGCCAGGTAGCCAACATCAGTGTGTATATTTCGTATGCTATTAATCAGTGTGAAATGGCAGACTTTTGGGGAACTAGAGATGATATGCTCTAGCAAAAGGCATCTACGTTTTGTTTTGTTTTGTTTTTTAAATCATGACACTTTGCCAGTGAAACAAAATACAACTAGCAGGACTGGTTTGGACAGCAGGACACCCAGTTTATCATCTGTGATTTATGGGAAGAGACTAGTCACTCTGGGACTCACTGGCCTATATCTTCTCTTAAGCATTTTGTCTTGAGTTCCTTTTAAGTGGGGGTACTTGTATTTAACTGACACATCCAACCCACCACAGGGCAAAAAACAGGTGCATAACACATATTTGTTGACTGAATAAAGGTAGCATCTAACAGACTTAGGAAAATAGCAGATGTATCCTTGAAGAAAGAGCTCAGACCACATTTCCCTGTTGGAGGGAAGTCTCCTTCCCAGGGGGGCAATCTTCCCAGGAACCTGGAGAGGAAGTTAGGCCAATGTCAGACTCCTCTATGCAGGACTAATTCTAGAGAAAATGATAGCTAAGAATCAGTTCACCCACTGCCCAACATAGAAAGCTAAGATCCCAGGAAGGATTCATCAACTCTCCAGCCTAAAGCCAGGTGACAGCAGTTCCAGGAGAACTAGAGGGTATATCAGTTGGTTTTCTATGGTTCACCATGTTTTGTAATGATCATTGTTCTTTGCACCCCCTGAATTGTGCAGCATGGAGCCACTCTGTACACCACACAGTTGTCGGAGTAGTCTTTCTAAAATGGAAATCTTCTCAGTCATTTCAAAGCCTTTCAGCACTCTTTTGCCCCAGGCCTTTGTGCTGCTTGGGATAGTTCCCCTCCTTCACCCATGTGTCTCCCCATGAACTGCCAACTCTCAGTGCCACCTCTTCTTCTTGTGCTCATGTCAAAAGGTTCAGAGTTTAGCTTAATTTGGATTCAAGGAAACATCTGTAATGAAACATATGTCCAAGCCACTTGAAATCTCTTCAGTTTACCTACTTTTCAACGAACAAAATGTGTATTCCTTCTAACATTCTTGTAAAAAGTTTACTGTTCTTAAAATCTTACTTTGCAACAGAGTGCTTATTTTTAATTTTTAATGTATTACATTAGGTTTAATAAAGGCAGATCAACAATATAGACATGTTTTAATAGGTAAGGAGACCATGTAACAAAAAATGACTTGAAATGTTTATTATGCTGGGCTTGAGGAGGCCTGACCCTAAAAAAGAAAGAGATGAGTGTGTAGAGAATGTCTTGGTTTATGTATCAGAATTACTTGAGAATGAAATGCACTTTAGGGAAATGAGTCATTATGAAGACACGAACTAGTTGTAATAATAAAAACAGACTCTTAAAGGAACTCTTAAACCTAGCCACACTGATGTATAAAAATATAAGTTTGGCCTGGTGTGGTGGCTCACACCTGTAATCCCAGCACTTTGGGAGGCCAAGGCAGGCAGATCATGAGGTCAGGAGATTGAGACCATCCTGGCAAACACAGTGAAACTCTGTGTCTACTAAAAATAAAAAAAAGTTAGCTGGGCATGGTGACAGGCGCCTGTAGTCCTAGCTACTCGGGAGGCTGAGGCAGGAGAATGGCATGAACCTGGGAGGCAGAGCTTGCAGTGAGCCAAGATTGCACCACTGCACTCCAGACTAGGTGACAGAGACTCCGTCTCGGGAAAAAAAAAAAAAAAAAAAAAAAAAAAAAATATATATATATATATATACACACACACACACACACACACACATATACATATAATTTCATCAGAATGTGAAGTTTTAGAAGATCTTGTTGAGAATGTCGCAAGCAGGAAGTTGGAAGACGACCATTATTACCGAGGATTTCATATACATGAGGTTCCTACTTTGGCTTTCCTTGTTTGATATAATCAATTGAACTAGTTTTGACATGATTAATAAAAATAAAAGAAAGCATACTTAAAACATACAACCTTTCCTATAGCATGTAATCCTCTGAGAAATGGAAACTAGAACTTGTACTGTGAGTCATAATTAAAACATTATAAAACATACTATCAATTTCAAAACATACTGACAAGCTTATAAGCTTTTCATTTTATGGAAAGCCAAAATGTTTCTGTAATACTTTTAAAAATAATACTAACAAAAGATAACTTTTATTGACATTATTTATTGCTAGGTGCTTTTTATTCATTTTGTCCTAAAAATAAGCCCAGAAGATAGCCATTATTTTAATTCACATTTTAATTCACATTTTATAAATAAGCAGACTGAGGCTTAGAAAACTTAATATGCTTGCCGAAGGTCACTTTAACAGCAGCTGATACTCAAGCCAGGCAAGACTTACTCTAAAGCCTACATTTTTAAGCACTGAAAGACAATTATGACTAGAGTATTTTGGAACGTTAGAAAAGGCTTCAAAAATAATTATTGTTTACAACATTTTTTAAACCAGTACAAGAAATTAGGTTTAAAAGAAAGACAAAAATATGACAATGTTCTCAAAGTTAGTTTTCTACATGCTGTATTTGTACTTCCATTATTACTGACCATATACTAACATGATCTAATCAGACTTAAACAGTTTTTCAAGATTCTGCACAGAATATATTATATCATTTAAGTTTAAAATCCAGTGATAAAAATGGTTTCTAGATATGCTTTCACAAACCACTGATTACCTAAGAATAACAAAAAATAACAAAAAACCAGCATTAATATAGATCTAACTGCAAGAAGACTGCTAAGGAATTCTGTACTCAGCTCTAACCCGCTAAACACAGCTGTCACTATCTTGGGTGCCAATAATACAAAAAGCCACAGCGGATGGTCGAAATGTTGAGTCCAGTCTGACAAAATGGACTTTTTCAGGAAGAAATGTGAGTCAGTTCTTGAGTACAAACACAGAAGCAAGCATGAAAAACACTTAGGGGTGTCAATCAACAAGATATTGAGCCAGCAAACCATGAAATAGACACTGTCCCTTCTCCAAACCAGCAACTCAACCCCAGACTTCATTACTCAGTAGATAACAGGTATCAGAATTGGACCTCTGGACTCACTTTTGGCTGAAGTATTCAAAGAACAATCAATAGCAAAAGGATCTGAAAACAACACTGAAGAGGAAGAGCAGAAAGAACTAGGGACACTTGAAAGAGGAAAAGCCTTCCAGAGGCATGATGGTGCTCTTTCAATATCTGAAAGCATTTTATGTTTAAAGAGGTGTTTGAAGATTTATTTACGTGATTCCCAAGGAATAAAATGATGGCTAATATAATCAAAAATTTTTAAGGGTCAAAGCTTTTCCACAGATACAACGAGCTGCATTTGATTGGAACAAAAATCTCTGTCTCCAGCTGTGTTTCAAACACAGGCTAAAAAAACACATGATAGAAATGTAACTCAGAAGTCTCAAAAGTCAGGAAGGTCCTTGGCTTCTAAACTGTTATATCCCTCTCAAACCCTGAAATTCTATGACTCAAAATCAAAAAGGATAGAAAATACATAGAGATTTTTCAAACAGTCAACATAAAAATTCATCTATCCAGCTGTAAATCTCTGTCTTAGTGTTAAGGAGTTCAAGTAGAGCAACATTAAAAAACACTAACATTAAAAGCTCTTTTAAGAAGGAAGGGGGAAATTCCTACTTGTAAATAAAAGGGAATGGGAAGCCAGAGATACACCATGGTCCTCAGAACTCATTCTCGCTCTAAGAGGGGTTGAATAGCAGAGGAGTGAGTTCACACATTCACGTACTTTCTCTTTTCTCCTTCTCTCTCTCTCTCTCTCTCTCTCTCTCTCACACACACACACACACACACACACATATGGAATGGCTGGGTGACTGCAGAGTGGAATAGCAATATAAAACTTACACAGTCGTCTGGGGAAGGATAATCACTGCCCAAAGCCCTTCAATGATCAGAAAGCCTTAGAAATTCACTGGCCAGGAACTAAAAATAACTTCTAGAATTACGACTTAAATGCCAAAAGAACTGAGTTCATTTCAGTGTCTGCATCTCAGATACCGCATCTATGTGTGAAGATACACTTGAGCCACAGAAGTCAAGGAGATTGTCATGGTGTCAAATGATCTTCTGTGCAATGCTGAGAATGTCAGAGAAGAGGTAAGCTTTTCCTCTTCCCTCTCGCCTCCCACCTTCATCCCCCAACCTTTCTGTCACCTACAATGTCCTACCTGCTCATAGACATCATAATCTGGAGGTGTGGAAATTGTCATGCCAGGAATATACATAATGCATATCATGAATCATACCAGACTTTGATTTATTTTATTCCCAAAGCTAAAATCTGGAAGGCATACTTCGATAAACCACCAATTTTCTCTCAAAGTACAGACCACACTAACAGAATTCATGAGAGGCTTGGTTTCACAGAAGTCAGAGCCAGAAGTAACCTCTCTCCTTTCTGAAATCTCCCACCACTTTCTTTTGGCCTTGTATGCCACTCACCACCCTGCAGACATTCATCAGTGCTCATCTCAGCCAGATGTGGGAGCCCATGCTCATCTGTAGAAAATAACAACACCTTTATTCCCTAACTAGGTCAAGAATGGTATACAAGTGCTGCACTGTTCCACTCTCTTGCCCAGGTAGATATTATTAAATTATCAGTGCACTTAAAGCTGAATCCTGAACAACCTCCAACTTTGTCTTAATAAGACTCCAGACAGCCACCGCCTATCAGTAACAACTGGAGCACAGATGAACCAACTCACCATTTCTGCCCTGGGCACTGAAATATTACCATTAGGTCTTTACTTCTAGAGAGTATGTTTTTAATTTTGATGAAATCCAATTTAACCACTTTTTAAAGTTTCATGTTTTTCATCTTCTATTTAACAGCTAAGAAACTTTTGTCTAATTTGAAGTCTAAAGATTTTCTCCTGGAAGTTGTATGTATTTAGCTTTTAAGTTCATGATCCACTTTGAGGCAATATTTGTGTATGGTGTTAGAAAAAAAAAAGGTTGATGTTCAATTTTTCCACATATAGATCCAATTTTTCAATCATTTGCTGAAAAGACTAGCCTTTACCCATTGAACATCTCTGATGCCTTTGTTGAAAATCAACTGACCACATATGTGACTCTATTTCTGGATTCTTTATTCTATTCTGTGAGGTATATGTATGTTTCTTTGCTTTATGATAAGTGCTGAAATCAGGCAGGTTAGGTCTATAAAATTCTTCTTTTTTTAAATTGCTTTTGTTATTCCAGGATCTCTGTTTTTCCACATAAATTTCAGAATCAGTTTGTAAGATTTAAACAAGTCTCCTGAAATTTTAATTGAGTTTGGTAAGTCGTTTTATATTCTCTCAGCAATTTTCATTTTGTCTTCAGTATAAAAGCTTTGTTTTGAATATATTTTGTTAGGTTTATTCTTTTTTTTTTAAATTATACTTTAAGTTCTAGGGTACATGTGCATAACGTGCAGGTTTGTTACATATGTATACTTGTGCCATGTTGGTGTGCTGCACCCATCAACTCGTCAGCACCCATCAATTCGTCATTTATATCAGGTATAATTCCCAATGCAATCCCTCCCCCCTCCCCCCTCCCCATGATAGGCCCCGGTGTGTGATGTTCCCCTTCCCGAATCCAAGTGATCTCATTGTTCAGTTCCCACCTATGAGTGAGAACATGCGGTGTTTGGTTTTCTGTTCTTGTGATAGTTTGCTAAGAATGATGGTTTCCAGCTGCATCCATGTCCCTACAAAGGATGCAAACTCATCCTTTTTTATGGCTGCATAATATTCCATGGTGTATATGTGCCACATTTTCTTAATCCAGTCTGTCACAGATGGACATTTGGGTTGATTCCAAGTCTTTGCTATTGTGAATAGTGCCGCAATAAACATACGTGTGCATGTGTCTTTATAGCAGCATGATTTATAATCCTTTGGGTATATACCCAGTAGTGGGATGGCTGGGTCATATGGTACATCTAGTTCTAGATCCTTGAGGAATTGCCATACTGTTTTCCATAATGGTTGAACTAGTTTACAATCCCACCAACAGTGTAAAAGTGTTCCTATTTCTCCACATCCTCTCCAGCACCTGTTGTTTCCTGACTTTTGAATGATTGCCATTCTAACTGGTGTGAGATGGTATCTCATTGTGGTTTTGATTTGCATAGGTTTATTCTTAAGTATTGTATTTTTTATGCTACTGCAAATAAATTATTTAAATTTCACTTTCTAATTATTTTTCTAATAGTATATAGGAATATAACTGATTTTTCAATACAAAGTTTTTAATTCTATACATTTTATAAATTCCTTTTTTGGTTTCAGTAGTTGTCTTTGAAGATTACCTAGAATTTTTATATAAGCAATAATATCTGCAGAAGTGACAGTTTTACTTCTTTATGCTTTTTATTTTATTCCCATCTTGCAATGGCTAGGATTTCCAGCACTACCTTGAACAAAAGTGCTGTAAAAGTGCTAAACGCTTTTCTTATTCCTGTCTAAATTGCATCCCTCAATTATTATGCTGGCTGTGTGGTTTTTTGTTGTTGTTTTTCAGTTTTCATTTTTTTTTCTTTTTTTTTGTAGCTGCACCCTTTATCACGTTGAAGTTCTCTACTATTCCTGGTTTGCTGTTGAAATTTTTCAAATATTTTTCTGCATCTATTAATGAAAACATGTGGTTTTTGTCCTTTATATTGTTAATACAGTGAATTTTATTGTTTGATGCTTGAATATTAAACTCTTTGATTATGATATATTGTTGGAAATTCAATTTGCTAATATTCTGTTTAGGATTTTTTTTTTTTTTTTTTTTTTGAGATGAAGTCTTGCTCTGTCGCCCAGGCTGGAGTGCAGTGGCGCCATCTCGGCTCACTGCAAGCTTTGCCTCTGGGATTCTTGCCGTTTTCCTGCCTCAGTCTCCGGAATAGCTGGGACTACAGGAGCCTGCCACCAGGCCCGGCTAATTTTTTGTGTGTGTTTAGTAGAGATGGGGTTTCACCGTGTTAGCCAGGATGGTCTCGATCTCCTGACCTCGTGATCTGCCCGCCTCGGCCTCCCAAAGTGCTGGGATTACAGGCGTGAGCCACCGCGCCCGGCCTTTTTAGGATTTTTTATATCTATAGTTATGAGGAGTATTACTCTGTAATTTTCTTTCTTTTTTTAATACCTTTGCAGTTTTGGGATTACGATACTCTGACCTCATAAAATGAGTTCACCCATTTACCAGGGAAACCATCTAGGCCTGAAATTTCCTTTTGGAAAAAGTTTTTGATAGTGAACTCAATTTTTAAAATAGAATCAAGGCTATTTGGATTTTTTATTCCTTCTTGTATTCGTTTTATAAGTGGTATTTTTTCAAGAAATTTGCCTATTTTTCTAGGTTATCAAAAGTATTCATAGTATTTACTGAATATCCTTTTAAAGTCTGCAGAATCTATAATGATAAATCACTTTTTCCATTCTTAATATTGGTGATTCGCATTCTTTTTTTCTTGTTCATTCTAGCTAGGAGTATTTCAATTTTGCTGATCTTTTCAATGAATCAACTCTTATCTTTATTATGATTTTTCCTATTGTATGTCTATTTTGCATTTCATTGACTGCTTTTAACAAAATTGTTTTCCGTTCTACTTACTTTGTGTTTACTTTCCTGCCTTTTATGTCATTTCATAAAGTAGAAACATAGGTCATTGATTTTACATCTTTCTCCTTTTCAATATAAACCTTTAGAGCTCTAAGTTTTCCTCTAAGCACTGTTTTAGCTGCATCTCAAATGTTTTGACATGTTGTATATTTGCTGCCATTCAGTTCAAATTACTGTCTAAATCCCTTTTGATTTTGTCTTGGACACATGACAGTTTTTTTTTTTTTTAAATCCACAGATACTTGGAATTTTCCTAAATAGCTAACTGTGACTGATTTCTCATTTAAGTCTATTAAGGTCACTGAATACCTATTATTTATATTAAGACTTGTTTTATGGCCCAGCATATGGTCTGCCTCAGTAAATGTATCACATACACTTGACCAGAATGTGTTTTCTGCATTATTGGATCTAATACTCTACAAATGTCAATTAATCAAGGTGGCTGAGGGTGTTTCTGTTTTCTATGTTTTTACTGAGTTGTTTTCTAGCTCTTCTATTAATTACTGAGAGAGCTATTAAAAGCTACTATGATTATAAAATTGTGTATTTCTCTTTTTAATTGTCAATGTTTGCTTCCTATATAATTGAGGCTCTGTTATCAGCCACATAAGCACTTACATCTTTGTGATAAATTGTCCCTTTTATCATTATAAACTGTATTATCTCTTTAACACTGGGCCTGTTATTGAATCTTCTATTGTTTCCTTTGTCTTTCTATTCATACTTCAACAATATTAATGTTTTAATTTATATTAGTAGATGCTACCAACCAGTAGGACGACACTCTCTCACAATGTTCATTTCTTAAAATCTGCTATGCAACCAGCTTATTCTTCTAGATGCAATTTAGATTTCATCTGCTTTGAAAAATAAGCAATCATAACTTTGATTGGAATTATACATAAATTAGAGATACATTTAAAAGACTTTTTCATGAAATTAAGTCTTGTGGTTGAAAAAAATTGTTTCTTAATATATTAAAATTTGCTTTTATAGCTTAGAAAGGTTTATATTTTCAAATAAATTTGCATAAGTTTGAAAATAAAATAAATATTTTCAGATATCTTTGGTAATATCCTCACTTGCCTAATTTTCTTTGTATTTATTTTATCTTGAATAAAGTTGCTAAAGCAGTAGGTCTCAATCCTGACCACTCATAAGAATCACCTGCATAACTCTGCAAACATTCAGAGTCGGGTCAACACTCAATGGCAAGTCCACTTGATTCTCTTAAGTTCTTTGATGCCCCAACCAAGGATAAGAACTAGTAACTGATTTCTTGCTCTTCTTGTACACTTTCTGTTTGTTTCTGGAGACAGGGTCTTGCTCTGTCCCCCAGGCTGGAGGGGGGGAGCCATCATGGCTCACTGTGGCCTTGACCTCCTGGGTTCAAGTGATCGTCCCTGCTCAGTCTCCCAAGTAGCTGGGACCACAGGCACACAGCACCACTCCCGGCTAATTTTTGTATTTTTTGTAGAGAAAGCATTTCACCATGTTGCCCAGGCTCACCTAATTTCTTTATGCTTATTTTCAACTAGGGAATCTTTCAGATTTTTTTTTTTTTCCAAGCAGCTATTAGATGGAAATATTTTATATCCTTTCCACTTTGAGGATGATTTCTGTTTTCTTCTTATGCAAACATTGCCTTATCTGGTAAAAACATGCTTAGGTGGTAACCTTCACAACAGTAGATACTAATTTCAACATCTCCTGAATTCAGGAGTATGCAAGACCAAGCCTGAGGTCAGGTGGATTTTTTTCCTTTTCAGTAAACCTTCTGTTTTTCTACCTTACTAAGCCAATTCTTTTTCTTACCTTAAAATACATAATATTTAAGATTATTCTTGGTGGCAGCTGGTATATTCTGGGCATACGGCCCTTTTAATCTAAAAATTATGTGAAATCTTGGTGGTAGCATTCATTCCACTCGTTCTAGTCTCTTTGAGGAACATCAATTTTTCTCCTGGTGGATCTCTGTTCTGTATCTTGCACATACATGAATCTTCATTTCTACTTTATCACTTTAATCCTTTCCACTGAGTTCCAGGAGATCTTCTTAAGTTTGTTACTGATTCAATTTTTTTACAGTGCTGATTTTTTCTACTACTTACAATACATGCTTTAATTCTGCTGATACACTTTAAGTTTTCATAACAATCATATTATGTAGGTACTGTGATGCTCATTTTAAAGATAAGAAAACTGTAGCACCAAGAGAGGGCAAGGGACTTGCCCACAGCTGCATAACTAGAAGTTTGGGAGTCTGGACTCACTCCCAGCAATCTGCCTCCAAGATCTATGCCCCATTCAGTGCTTTCTCTTCCCTAGCTTCACAGCTAGTCCACCCTTCACAATCTGGCTTCCTTCACTTCAACGCCTAGGTTTCTTCAAATTGTAAGACACAAGACAGATGGTATCTAAAAACGACACTCTAAAATTCGTTTCTTGTAATAATTTTGTCAAATATAAGTTGTTCCTTTGCATTTTAAATGTTACATTATCTTCTTTGTTCTATGCTGCAAGATCTTTCATGGGCCTTATGTTTTCTTTTTTCTTGTTTACTCCATCCTTGGACCAGTAGGAGTTAACCCAGATCTGGTGTTTATCCATAAGCAGGGCATGCAGGTAGAATCTTCCTGAATATATTTACTGTCCAGCTGGTTGCCATTAAAATGCTTCTTTAATACCAGGCAGGTAGACGGGTACAAATGTACATTTCATTGCCCCTTTCATTCGAGTGAGAGAGAGTAAAGGCCAATGGCAGGCCCTTCAAGAAAAATGGGCTCCTAGTTAGGTTTTTTCCCCTGTCTGTGTTAAGGATACGCAGTCTCTTTGGCTGTGTCTGCTTACTAGGCACAAGGAAGTCTGTCATTGTCTGTCCTTACAGAGTATAAGGGAATGACCAGCTCTCAGGTTGTTGCTTCTGTCCGAGTCATGCACTGTTGCCATGCTACTTTCTGGTACATCTCCTTCACAGTCACAGAAGGGATTTCAATCAGCATCTCCTACCTATCCCACTTTCTACCTTGGCCTCTCCAAATACAAGAGGGTAGGCATTGGCTGGCTCTTTTCCAGAGCATCACAGGGTTTCAGGAAGACTCAGTTCTCATTTATCCTTCAGCCTGGTCATACAGACATTAAATCTAGCAGGCATTCCTTAATTTTTCAGGATATAGGTAGTACAACAGTAGAGGGGTGAGCTCAGAGGTCAAACTGGATTTAGATATAGAATCTATTGCTTCAAAGTTATGCAAACTTGGGTTGGTTACTTGACTCCCCTTGAGCCATCACCAGTTACATGAAGAGAGCAGTGTACCTAAACCAGAATTTTGTTGTTGTTTTGAAGAAGAAGGAATAATGCATGTAAGGCACTTAGCTGGGTGCCTAAACAAATGGAAGCATCCAACAAATCACAGTTATCATTACGATGATGATGATGCTTTTTCTAGTTTGTAGCGTTGGTGTAAGGTTTTCCCTATTCTTATATCCTTAGGATGTAAACAGCAAGTGGGAAACCAGGCGCCAGTGCCAAAGCTTCCATGTTATTTAGAACTCCCAGTTGCAGTTTATCAGGTATCTAGCATGCTGGGTGACTGTTTTCATGTGTGTGTCCACACAGTCACAACTGTTCTTTCTCTTTAATTGCATCACACTCCAGAAGAGAAAACCTCAGCGCTCCTAACCATCCATTATTCTAGAGCCCCTCATCATCTTTGGAGGGCCAAAAACTACGGGGGCATTCATGGAACAAAGCCAATTATGTCAAATGTAATCCAGGTGCCCAAGGATGAAAATGAACTCACCATCATCAACACTTATAGTAACATGCATGAACATAACACTCCATGTAGAGAGAAAATATAAATAACAAATCTTTTCAAGAGATAGTTTTTAAAGGATTACAGAGCCAAAAGGACTTACAACAAAATGGAACAGAATCCTGTTTCAATGCCATTCTTTAATACATGAAATCAGTTCTAACATAAGTCAAATGATGTGTTCTAAAGCATCACATTTAGGAAGAAAAAGATATTATATCATTAACTTTATAAGCCTTGCCCTTATTAATGTTTTTCAGCCTTCAGGGTAAATTTAGATATGAATGTATAAATATTGTTTGTAGCCCTAAAATAACTAATGTACAAAAGTCCTTCATTTACTGAAGTTCTAAATCATATCCTTTATGTTTTCTCAAGCTTCTAAATCCTGAATTGCTATAATTTTCTAAGCAATCCTATCATAAAACTTATCAAAGTTTGTGACATTATAACTAGCTAATTATAGAAATAGCTCCTATAGATGACTTAGAACATCTGTAAGAAAATGTTCTTTCAATAATTTAAAAGAAGGCTGAAATTTCTATTGAGCATTATTATTATTATTATTATTATTATTATTAGATGGAGTCTCACTCTGTTGTCCAGGCTAGAGTGCAGTGGCACGATTTCTGCTTACTGCCACCTCCATCTCCCAGGTTCAAGCAATTCTGCTGCCTCAGCCTCAGTAACTGGGATTGCAGGAGTATGCCACTGCACCCAGCTAATTTTTGTAATTTTAGCACAGACAGGGTTTCACCATGTTGGGCAGGCTGTTCTTGAACTCCTGGCCTTAATTGATCTGCCTGCCTCAGCCTCCCAAAGTGCTAGGACTGCAGGCATGGGCCACCGTGCCTGGCCAATTGATCATTACTTCTAAAGTGTTTACAAAATAAGGCTTCTGAAGAAGGGTTTGGTATTGTCCAAAGAAGCAATCATCATGTTGTGGGAGATGAATATCACTGTAGCAAGCATACTGGGAGTGGGGGCTCGTGCACAATTCAGCAGGTACTGCTTTCATGTTTGCTAGACCAAATTCCTGTTCTGGAAATTTTCAAACAGGAGTTTCCCCCACTTGCATGTTGTTCTCATCATTATGAATGCACAGAAGCATTTTCTTATTTGGCTTTGATCATATTTGTTTGGTTTTAATCACACATAACAGAAAAAAGATTCACAATATTAAGCGTCTTATATAAAATAGACACATAAGCAGGAATACAAACAAGCAAGCAAGCAAATGAAGACCCTTAGGAGAATGCAGGAAGTTTCCCTGAGGTGTTTCAATGTTTCAGGAAGAATGTAGTTTGCAGTATGATAATTCCAGAAATGCTTACTTACATGTGACTTGAGAAAAGAAATGGGGAAATAGTAGTGGACGTGGAAACAAGAGTTAACAGAAGCATTCCCACACACAAAATTTAAAAAGTGAAAAACACAGAAATAAAGGTAGTTTCTTGTCTACTGGGTATAATACAACAGATAATTTCTGTGGGCAGAAGTTATGATTTAAAATTTTAAATACAGTCCCTTTTATAGCTCCAAGACACACAAGTTGACTTGGTTAAAAATAAAATTCCCCAGGACATTAAGAGCGAATGGTGGGGACAGTTGTTCTCCTGTACTCCCCCTACGCCCCCGCCCCAAACTCCCTACAGAACCAGCCTTGGCCCCTGAGGAGTAACTTGCCAACTGCACGAACCACTGAGCATCTGGAAAAAATAAACAGAAAGATCTTAACATTTTCACCATCTACCAGCTGAAGATGACTCACTCCATATCAAAAACAATCAAGGGAAAAGGAATGTCAATGGGTTGAAAGCAGTCTTTATTCAAACCCTGCCAGTAATTTTACCACCATTAAATAAATGTTCCCCCGCACTTGAGAGAAGGTATACCTCCTGCTACTCCCAGAGCAAACCAGAAAACCTTGGAGCCTGACAGAAAAGGATCATGGGGCAGTCCAGAAAGCAAAGAGAGTCCTTTGAGGGTAACTTCATCTTATCCCCACAATAAAGAACATGTATGCCCCTCAGATGGATGGCAAATGTGCAAACTGTGGGCACGGCACTCCTGGCTACCGTGAAGTCAGAGGTACAGGGACCTAGGCAAAAGGTGAAGGGAAGAGCAGGTCTTGCTTAAAGGGTAGGCACATCTCAGCAGGACAAGTATCATTTGCAGGAACAGGGTAAGAATCTATTTCAGATCATGCAATTTTGTCTTCCTTCATTGTAGGTAATGTATTAACTGCCGTAAAAAATGCTTTACAAACCATCAAGTGTAGTGCATAGGTTAACTGGTATCAGCAATGTAAAACTGAACAGGCCATTTGTCACAAGCCTGTTTGTGTTTGTTCACATTGGTAAAAATGCTCAACTATTTATATTTCTGCTAGACTTTTTATATTATATCATTTATTCAATGAAAATTCATCAAGAACTGTCTATGTGTATGCAATTTTTCTCCAGTAATCAGCTTCCCTTGTCTTCCTTATTATGTTGGGCATTTGGGGGCAGAATGGGAAGTGCGTGGTGTCTATTAAATAGTCTGTAATACAGAATAAATGCTAGAATACTGTAAACATGTGTTACACATTATAAAACAGTGAAATGTAGTGTCTGCTCCAAAGGAGTTTAGCCCAAGACAGATGCTTATCATTTCCTGACTCTCCAACATGATTTATGACTGGCTGTGATCAATTTCTGAAAAGACTAAAACTGAATTATATATTTAAAATCTGTTCTTGTAGGAATCTGTTTTCTCTTCTCCAAGCTACGCCACCCACTTTCTCACTGAAAGTGGAGCACAAGCCTGCAGGCCTTGGTGGCCTCAGAGCATATGACACCACTCTTCTGTGTAGGTGGCACATAACAGCACTTGCTGGAATTTGCTGCAGGAAGGAGGTCAGGACCTGACTATTCCCACCCCCTCTATTCTGGGGCAGCTACTGAAGGCATCTGCCTCTGTCCTTTAATGTCCTTAGTCTCTTATCAATATTCCTAGAGAACACAAGGATGGCAAAAATAATAAAGTAAGGATGAGACTAAGGTCCGTAGCTTCTGCCCAATACATGCCTGTTATTAAGACTCATCAGTTACATGGAAGTGTCGGTTTAGGCAAGGCTAAAGCCTGTGGTCAGTCTCTCAGCCAGGGCAGACAGGACTACCAGTTCAAACTAAAGGTACTCATTTCCTTTTCACCTGCACACCTTTTCTTTGTATTGGGAAGATGATGCTGTGGACCTCAGGACACAGGGACTAGGAATGAGGGATCCACATATGCTCATGCCTGTTCCTGTTAGTCACTATCTTCCCATGTAGCCAGCCAGTGGAAAAGGACCCAGGTATAATTTCACTGCCTCTGTGCTATAGTAAATGCCCCCAGTAGGAATTACATTCATAACTCTGGACACAACACTCCATGCTCAAACCGACTGACCAACTGCACATCAGAATTCATACAAGAAGAGGTGTCAGAGTATATATGAGGCATCCTGATACTTTGAGCTGTCTCAGTGCAGCCGTACATTTAGAAGAGACCTCTAAAATAATATCATGCTTGCCTGTGAACGCACAGACTGCTTTGCCTGTGTAGTCTATTTTTAAATATTGGTACCAAGCACATGGATTCTTGCAGCTGTGTTTGAGAAGTAAAGGGTAACATGTACTTGAGAATTAAGACTGGCATCCATAGAAACAATTCCTACCCCATTCCATAGAAATAGGAGTATCAACAGAAACGTCCACCAAAATGATTTTAAAAAATCAATTTAGGCAAGTAAATATATTGATAGCCCATTTCCAAAATTACTACTTTGGAAGCTAATTTATTATTAGCAACAGTCTTAATTTTATTTCTATTTTTCAAAGTTAAAATGACTCTAATAATAGATTTTTAAAAATACACGCACAAGTACATGTACAGAGTGTACAACAGGCAATCAAGTTATTTTTAATTGAATGTACTTCTAAAGGTGACCTAAGTCACAACGTTTCACTATAATTCTGTTGAGCTACAAAGTCACACTACAAGGCCAACAGCAAGGGCTCCATGGAGATCTCCTAAGGTCAAAAAATTCATTAGCACCATGATATATTCAGAATCTACCCTAAGATCAATTAACCTGCTAGCTTGTGAATGAGTGAACAGCCAGAGACATACCGAACATCAATGCATCTGGCATTCCTATTCTTTCCTCCTTGCTCTTTGAGTGTCATGAACACTCAAACTGATTTGGAAATGAAAGTAAATAATTAGAAAGCCAAATACATGGCCATTAGGAGAACTATCCTTAATGCTGATATATTATTTGGAGGGAGAAGAGACCCAAGAAGGCATTAGAGTCATTAAACAGCTGACGGTTTTGCAACCCTGTTTGATTGCTCTTTCTTTATTAGGAACGCCTCCCTCTCTAGAATGAACGCCACCCTTCCCTGGCTATTTGGCACTTCTGGAAGCTGGCCTGCTCTGCACAGAAAATAAACACTTCTCTGGCTGAATTAATTGAGAAAGTAATGACTGTTTTTGTTTTACAAGGTCATAACAAGGATTTATATTTGAACTCTTGGAGATGACTAGACTACCAAATAGTCAAAGAATCCTCTTGGCTAGAAAAAAGATAATGTTTTCACATGTAAGTTTTATATATATATATTTTTGCATCTTAAAGTAAATGAACCTCGGGGTTAAAGTGTAATTCTAACTGTGTATGAAATATTTATTGGCTATTAAACCTACATTTTAAACTTTTCAAGCACTAAGAGATAAAACATAAACATGGCTATCTAAAGACCTAAGTCCCCTCATCCACCAACAACTCTGTCATTATCCAGGAGTCCCTGAATCATGTGGATAAGCAAAAGAATCAGAGCTCACTATTTCTTAATATCCTTGGCTCCAACAGCCTTCATTAGAACTCCCTGACAACTTCATGTCTGTGGGCTTCATCATGACTACACAAAGATCTCAGCATTTTCCCCAACTTCATCTCCCACTGTCCAACCATTTTTTCTCTCCATCCAGTGTAGAGCTCTTAACATTTCTCCAGATGATTCTGGAGAATCATCTTTTGCTCCAGAGGAAAGCAAGATTGAATGTCATGAGGAGGATAAGGAGTGTAGTGAAGGTTTGGAATGTCCACCTTGAGCCACAGACACAGGAGAGGATGGGCTCCTTCTTGCCAATATGATTCAAGCCATTATTTCTCAATACTGTGAGCTTGGGTCCATCCAGAATCTGCCATCTGTGCTCTCTCTAAAGTACACAACAGCACATTTGAAAGACTGTAGACATTTGAGGTCTCCAAACTTACCTGGGTCCCAGGAGCCAAGACTGACAGTTTCAACGGATCATGTTGGCTAGAAGGAGCCTATTATCTCCTGTGTCTGTGGCTCAGGGTGGACATTCCAAACCTTCACTGCACTCCTAACCCACCCTTATCCTCCTCCTGACATTCAGTCTTGCTTTCTTCTTCAAACTAGGGATCAGTTTCTTTTTCAAGTATTTTCAACATTCTGCTCTCAACCTTACTCTCTTTCTTAAAGGAAAGCGTTTCTTTGCCCCTCTCTAAGGTTATTAATTCTATCTGTGCTGCCTTCTCTGCTTCCTTTCCTAAGCTTCTAGAAACAGTATTCTATGACCAAAATGACATGTTCCAAACACTTAAATTCAACTACCTCTTAAACAACTTGGTTTGGACGTTTCAACAAGCCCCCTGAAACTTAACAAGAATTAAACTGAACTCTTCATCCTTCCCACCCAACACCTTTTACCTCACACATTCCATGCCCTGGCTATGACACTGCCATCCTACAACTCACCTGAACCTGAGTATCCACAGAGACATCACTTCCCCGCTGCCCACAGTTAGTCAGTCAAGGACTATAATGGCTACATCTTATTACAAATCTCACTCATCTTTATCCCCTCCTCTCCATCCCAGCCACCACCATGAGACTCTACACCGCAGCATCTTTCACACTGACACTTTCAGCTGCCTCCTGCTCAGTCCCTACATCTTCAGACCTAACACTCTTTCAGTCAACCTTCCTCTCCGCTAAGAGGGACTGCCCTCAAACGTAGGTCTAAGGTATTACCGTTATTTCTCCAAATCTGTCAAGAGTTCTCCAATACTTAATAATACAGCCCAAACCCTCACCAAACAAGTTCTTCCATGATCTGACTCTTTATTCTCTCTCTACTCTCATTTTTTTTACATACTACCACTCATCTCCTTTCTCCCTGCAAAGTTTTGTATTAACTATATATATATATATATATATATATATATATATATATTTTTTTTTTTTTTCTGTATTCTTGATGCTCTACTATCTGAGATATCACTGACTAGGGAGAGATTGTCTTTTCCAGGGAAACCAATTCTTAGAGACAGCAAATGACTACCAATCAATCTACAGCCCTTCATTCATCAACCTTTTTTTTTTTTTTGAGATGAAGTCTCACTTTGTCGCAGGGTCTGGAGTTCAGTGGCGCAATCTCGGCTCACTGCAACTTCTGCCTCCTGGGTTCAAGCAATTCTCCTGCCTCAGCCTCCTGAGTAGATGGGATGGGATTACAAGCACCTGCCACCATGCCCGGCTAATTTCTTTTTGTATTTTTAGTAGAGACAGGGTTTCACTATGTTGGCCAGGCTGGTCTCAAACTCCTAAACTTGTGATCCACCCACCTGGGCCTCCAAAGTGGTGGAATTATAGGCATGAGCCACTGCATCTGGCCCATCAACATTTTTTTCATGGAACTCATACATCAAGCTACTACCTCCCTGCACTAATCACCCTCAGGTCCAGGTATTCCATAAGTCCCATATCCAGAGGCAGTCCCTACAGCCCAGGAGCCTGCTGAAATTATTCAAACTAGCTAATCTCAAGCCTGCTTTCCCCTGCCTCACTCCTTCCTTCCCATGGAAACCACAATAAGGCGGTGGCCCGTGCGTCTCCTCACTCTCTCTGCCTACTGACCGACCCTGGTGCTTCCCCGCACAGTCCTATTGGCATCTTTTGCCTCCTGTTTCTATCTATCTCTGATAATAAAAAGGTCTTCCTTCATGACAGTCATTTCTGTGTGTGTCTTGTCTTATCTGACTAAAACAAAGCCTGAGTGCGTTTTAAAACAAGTTCCAGATACAGAACAATTTTGAGTCCTGAGTTCGCCATGTGGTTTCATGCCTGTGTACGTGTAGCTGCTGAGTTGCATCCATCCTTCAAGAGCAATAGTGTCTAGTTTGTCTTTCTCTAAAACGCCTTTGCTAACCACCCTAATGCTGAGCCCATTCTCCCTGATCACCATTATGTTGTACATAGCTCCTCACTAAATTCTTCGTATTCCACTACAACCTAGTTATCTGTTTGCAATTCCATGCAATTCCATCTCCTCTCTGTCTTCCAAGGCTGGGCTGGGAGCTACAAAAAAGAGACCAAGCCATACTCATGTTTATTGTGAACACTTTACCTAGTACACAACAAGCACTGAATGAATTCTTCAATTTAGTTTAAGCGTCCATTGCTAATGTCAGTACTGAGCAGTACTTAATGATCAACCTTGCTGCTCTGAAATAGAACTTCTCAATTAAGAATTTCTCAGCTGAAAGAAAAAAATGTTAATCAGTAATAAACTTAGATGCTGCTTACTCACAGTCCTTTAAAAAATATATAGATAGATAGACAACATCTTAATGGTGGCTTCACCAGTAAAATACATTCACTTCGGAACATATTTTCTTTTTTCTTTCTTTCTTTTTTTTTTTTTTTGAGATGAAGTTTTACTCCATTGCACAAGCTGGAGTGCAATAGCATGATCTTGGCTCACTGCGACCTCCGCCTCCCAGATCCAAGCAATTCTCCTATCTCAGCCTCCCGAGTAGCTGGGACTACAGGCACCTGCTACCATGCCCGGCTAATTTTTGTATTTTTAGTAGAGATGGGGTTTCACCTTTTTGGTCAGGCTGGTCTCAAACTCCTGACCTCAGGTGATCCATCCACCTCAGCCTCCCAAAGTGCTGGGATTACAGGTGTGAGCCACCGCACCAGGCCTGGGATGTATTTTCAAATGTATATTTGACTAAGGGTATGTGATACAATTTTGGAATTTGCAATACAATACCTGCAAAAAAACACAGAGAAGACAATCTGACTCTAAACTAACTGAGAACTTATGCTAGTATCATTTTTTCTCCCTATTTATGACTCCTTTACAACTCACCCCAGTTAGGAGATGATGGGAAAGTGCAGATCTAAACAAACGAATCTCTCTTCATTCTCAAGAATGGCAGTTTGGTATTTAAATATTAAATTGTTAGAATTCTAGGTAACTACATAAAGAAAAGAATATGCACCTAAGTCATTTTTTTTTTTTTTTGAGGCGGAGTCTCGCTCTGTCGCCCGGACTGGAGTGCAGTGGCCGGATCTCAGCTCACTGCAAGCTCCGCCCCCCGGGTTCCGCCATTCTCCTGCCTCAGCCTCCCGAGTAGCTGGACTACAGGCGCCCGCCACCTCGCCCGGCTAGTTTTTGTATTTTTTTTTAATAGAGACGGGGTTTCACCGTATTAGCCAGGATGGCCTCCATCTCCTAACCTCATGATCCGCCCGTCTCGGCCTCCCAAAGTGCTGGGATTACAGGCTTGAGCCACCGCGCCCGGCCCCTAAGTCATTTTTAAAAGAACTCTAATACATTTAGTATTGATAAAGGAACACACTTTACTTTTTAGTGCGAGTCATAAACTTCTCCATTTTACACTTAGAGAAATCTCCTTTAGAACATTCAATATTGCTTTCAAGAAGTGATGAGATTTTATCATTTATTCTATTTTGTTTAAACGTAGGGATAGAAATGTATGTACTAATTCTTTAGCCCACACCAAAGGTGCTAGGTTGGGTTTACTTACTCAAAACAAAATAATTCTGGTCCTTCAAAAGCTACACAAGAAAAATGCTTCAGGTTTCACTTGTTTACTTTGAGTCGCCTCTTGGAAATGCCTCGAAATGATGCAGCAGTGTTCCAATTTTCCTATACTCTTCAGATAATTGCCAACATCAATAAAAGCAAAAACAGCTTGCAGTGCACACCTCCGTAGGTGGAATTCTAAACCTAAGCAGCTCAGCTGCCACACATGAATGGATGCTCTCAACACTAAGCCTCCCACAGGGGACAGCTGAAGCTGCAGTTTAAAAGTGTTTGCAGAAATAGGACTGAGCCTCTGTCTGAGCCCTAAGGATGGCACGGTGAATTATCAGTGTGTCTTGTCCACATGAAAGATATGCACACTAACTCATGTTTAATTAAGTTTGGCCCAAAGCTGACATCTTGCATGTTTTAAGTTCAGCCTAAAGGTTTCTCTGTATGTAGTGAACTGTGACCCCACTTAATGTGTAAACAGACTGGAACCTACTTTTCTAACAAGTAGCCAAGGCTCAGCCAATCACAGCAGCCAAACTTCAGTCAACCACAGGGGGCCAACGGTTAGAAGCAGATTCAAATAAGGCAAACACTCAGCTGTACCCTCTCCAGCTGTTTCCCTCACTTCCCTTTTCTCTCTCTAGTCACTTTCCTTTTTCTGTCCATAAATGTTATCGGCCATGTGGCCACTCTGGAGTTGTACCAAACCTATACTGGTTCAGGGGCTGCCCAATTTGAGAATCATTCTTTGCTCAATTGAATTGTTAAATGTAATTTGTTTGAAGTTTTCCTTTTAACACATGCTTGTCTTGATTAAAGCCAGAGGGTCTGGTGGTGCATCTGGAAAGAGACTGGAGATTATAAGGACACAGAGCCACATAATTCAGTCCACAATGGGGGCTCTGGTTTTCAACTGCCTAGATTTGAGTTTTGGCTCTCAAGTTCCTAGCTTTGTGATCTCTGCCAAGTTGCTAACCACTCTAAGCCTCAGTTTCTCATGTGTAAACTAGGTAATATCTAATATTAGTAATAATACCTACAACTAATACCGAAGTCACAGGATTACTGTAAGGCTTAAAGAAGTAATGTACAGCACAGGGCACATTGCCTGACACAAGGAAAAGTGACGAGTTCTGTCACTTTCAAGAAGAGAGAATAGGATAATTGACATCTCCCTATGAACTACCACCCAGACTAAGTCTGAGCTGGAGGAGGAGGACAGAGGAGGCTTCATTACCAAGACAGTTGTTTCCACCTTCTCATGCTACCTCAAGTGTTAAACACAAGCCCATTCTTGGAGTAGTAAATTAAGAATTGTTGCTACCTTGTTAGCATTTCATGTTCCTTCCCACCCCATGTTTCTTTTTATAAAACTAAAGAGAGTGGTCGGGAGCAGTGGCTCACGCCTGTAATCCCAGCAATTTTGGAGGCCAAGGCATGCGGATCACAAGGTCAGGTGATCGAGACTATCCTGGCTAACACGAAAAATACAAAAAATTAGCCGGGCATGGTGGTGGACACCTGTAGTCCCAGCTACACAGGAGGCTGAGGCAGGAGAATGGTGTGAACCCAGGTGGCAGAGCTTGCAGTGAGCTGAGATTGCACCACTACACTCTAGCCTGGGCAACAGAGTGAGACTCCATCTCAAAAAAAAAAAAAAAAAAAAAAAAAACTGAAGCGAGTGGTCTTTAAGAATACTGATTGAGAGGGGGGTTAAGAAATGTGTTACTCTTGTACAAAATACCTTAAGTGTCTGTATTAGTCTGTTCTCACTGTGCTAATAAAGACACACCCAAGACTGGGTAATTTACACAGGAAAGGGGTTTAATTAACTCACAGTTCCACGTGTTTGGGGAGGCTTATAATCATGGCAGCATGCAGGGGAGAAAATGGGAACCAAGTGAAGGGGAAACCCTTTATAAAAACATCAGATCTTGTGAGATTCATTCAATACCAGCAGAACAGTATGGGGGAAACCCCCGCCCCCGGGTCAGTTATCTCCAGCGGGGTCCCTCCCACAACACGTGGGAATTATGGGCACTATAATTCAAGATGAGATTTGGGTGGGGACACAGTCAAACCATATCACCATCCAATTCTACCAATGTTGTACTTTTCAGAGAATCCAGAGTCAGTGTTTTGCCTGAGCAGAGTTAACCCAAAGAAATCAGGATTGAGGCCAGGCGCTGTGGCTCACACCCGTAATCCCAGCACTTTGGGAGGCCGAGGCGGGAGGATCACGAGGTCAGGAGATTGAGACCATCCTGGCTAACACAGTGAAACCCCATCTCTACTGAAAATACAAAAAAATTAGCCAGGCATGGTGGTGGGTACCTGTAGTCCCAGCTACTCAGGAGGCTGAGGCAGGAGAATGGCATGAACCCAGGAGGCGGAGCTTGCAGTGAGCTGAGATCGCACCACTGCACTCCAGTCTGGGTGACAGAGCGAGACTCCATCTCAAAAAAGAAAAAAAAGAAATCAGGATTGAGAGACAAGGAGCATGAGATTGAGTTCTGATTGACATCATTTGAGCCCTTATTTTTAGCCAAACCCAAAAGCTAGACTTAGTCCTGTAATTTTTCAGTTACATCAGCCAATATAGCTCTTGGGAGGTAAGGGTTTCTGCCATTTGCAACCAAAAACTTCCCTAAGCCATTGAATGCCATTGAATGCCAGACTATTGCAACAACAACAAAACCACCAATAACAACAAAACGTTCACTTGCTAACATCTACCAACCTAATAAACTTCTACTACTTTTCTCACTACCACTAACTTGGACAGCATTCTTTGCAGATTTTTTTCTGATTTCTGCCTCTCTCTCAGTATATCCCTGCTACCTTCTCTGCTCTCTCTTCCTCCCTGTCATTTGCCCTAGCCAGCCTCTCTCAATTAAGACAATACCAACTACAGGTTGAGGATCCCATAGTCAGAATGCTTGGAACCAGAATTATTTTGAATTTCAGATTTTTCAGATTTTCAAATATTTTCATGTACATAATAAGATGTCTTAGGGATGAGACCCAAGTCTAAATAAGAAATTCATTTATGTGTCACATACACCTTACACACATAGCCTAGAGGTAACTTTGTATTTTAATAATTTCGTGCATGAAACATAGTTTTGTGTTTTGACTGTGATCCTCCCATGAGGCCAGGTATAAAATTTTCCACTTGTGGCATCATGTTGGTGCTCAAAAAGTTTTGGATTCTGGAGCACTTTGAATTTCAGATTAGGGATGCTCAACCCATACCTGTCTATGAAGGATGGCTCAGATACCCTAGAAAAGTGACATCCACCTGACAGTGTAACCTGCAGTACCCTTCGTCATCTGGCTCCCACCTGCATTTGTGGCCTCATTACCTACTACCCTATCCCTTACACTAGCCAACCCCCGGAGACAGAGATCTGAGAGTTAATCACTCATGGGTTAAAACCTCAAAATTGGTGGTTAAAGCCACAAAACTGGTTGGTGTAGTTTCTTACGTGACCACAGATACATGAAACATTAGCCTCCAGGATGTAATCTCCTGAGATGAGAGAGTCTTCACCTAGAGATAAGTACTACCTACCAAGTTGCTAGGCAGCACTGAATATTTGAATGCTTTCCGTAAAACCCTCCCCAAGTAGCAGAGCCCATCTTTCGTATTAGCAATCACCAGGAAAAAAAACACTAAACTCTGACTCCAAAGATGGTATTTCTGCCACTAAGACCATGTGGAGGGTTTGGCTGCTGAGCTTCAATTTCTGATTTCATAAAATGGGGCCTGTTATAAAGAATGCATGGCATAAAACATGAGCATGGTCTCTAATGCTAATATCATCAAGGAGTCTAATGTGGTTATGTGACACCTTGTTTGGGGGGATAACTTAGACTACAGCCAGTTCTTCTCTTTAGACATTATTTGTTACTATAAAGAAAAAGGAGAGAAAATTTTTAAAAATTCATTAACAGAGTAACTCTGCATTAATCACAGGCCAAATCTGTAAAACCTACCTCAGATATTCAAAAAATTAATAGACATGAATTCAGTCATTTTTACAATTGACCGGCTATTTAACAAATGATCCAGCTTGGAAGATTTGAGATGGATGAATCTCCAAAATCTCCATTTTTTAATCTATGAGGGCAAGTCATATATCACCTTTGATTTTGCCTTTACAAAAATGTTAATACAAATAGTGGCATATAAAACATGGATAGAAACCTGCACTAAAATAAAGATTTCAGGATTTACTATAGTTTCCTGAGCTTGTTCTTATTAATTCTTTTAATAATATGCCTTTATGTAGCTGTAGCTGGAAACCACGGTACCATTTCATTATTTGGAATTTCTTCATTTCTTCAAAGGGTTTTCCACATTTTTGTTTAATAATGTATAGTAACATTGCAAAGGGAGAGGGCTTTTAAACAAAATTCTCCAAAGAATTTTTTTAAAATCTTTAAAAAAATCCTCCAAAGTGCAATTTCCACAGGTTTATGGTCCTTTCCTAGAAACATTAATATTCAAGTTAAGGCCTTCCCCAACCACCCTACCTAAAGTAGGAACCTGCCTGTAATTTTCTTAGTACAGAATTTCATCACAGTTTATAATTATTTTCATAGTGTGTTCTCCTCACCTGTCTGGCAGATAAGCACCCAGTCATCAGGAGTTACCTACAACTATCCGAGTTTATATATGTAGTCTCATTGAATCCTGACAATCATGTTAAGATAGCTCTTTATATGCCATTAGTCAGAGTAGTAAACTGAGATTTAAAGAACAGGAATAAATTTCCTAACTTCACACAGCCAATAATGGCAGTCTGGACTTTAGTTCCTAAGCCCTGTGTCAGAACCACAGAATTGCCTTAACAATGCATCTAATAATTTGGCAAAATCCTCTAGTCATAGCTAAGGGATCATAATCAATAGAAAACTTCAACACACTTGCAATGTGACAAGTTGTTAGATTTAATATGCTAGTGGACTATTCATTTTAATACAGGTACTTTCTGTTAATTGATTCTTAGGAGCATTTCAGTCCCATGGGGAATTTAATAAAAGTGCTACTTCTGTCAAAGGAAGAATCAAGGTCAAATCTCTGACTCCAGACTGAAGAAAGGCAGGAAACCAGAGCCCAGTTTTAGTTCTACTTCCTGCTGTGGTCCTGACCAGCTTTCAGAACTCTGCACACATTGTTCCAGCTCCCTACTTTAGCTTTATCATCATCTACAGGGCCCCATGGCGTAATTCACCTTTACTCCTCCAAAGTTTCTCCCAAACAGTTTTAAAGTAGGCTTTATCTATAAAACTTTTTATGACTATAATTCTCCCTAATAACAATAAAGTACCAAATAATCAAATCTGGTTAACATAAATGTCTAAAGACTGAAATTATTTTCCTGATTTTGCAAGATTCACTACTCCAAATTTACATGGGGTATATAGATTAATAAATACACATGTTTCTATGTATGCATGCACAAATATATACATATACACACATGCACACCATTCAAACAATCCATAAATATCTAGGGTATATTTTAAAGGTTTTTGAAGGCTGCAAAGTACAAAACAATAACTGAGCCTCATGGTTTTATTGAACCCATGGGCTTCTGAATCATTGCTAGTTCCAGAAATAGCCTACAAGGGAGAAAAATATCTTCTGCGGAAAAGCAGGACACTTGGTAACAACCAACAGTACTGTCCAAAAAAAGTTGAAAAGTAAGGGGATATTTCTGATATCTGTGAGCATCCCCAGCACCAAGTTGGGGTCAGGAAAATAATAGAAACTAAAAAAAAAAAAAAAATCGTAAATTAGCCAGGTACAGTGGGGCATGCCTGTAGTCCCAGCTACTGGAGAGGCCACCTGGGGAGGGTCATCTGAGCCAAGGAGATTGAGGCTGCAATTCAGCCATGTTTGTGTCACTGCACTCCAGCCTGGGTGACAGGGTTTGAGCCACTATCTTAACAACAACAACAAAAATTCTTTCCCTGCCTCCTCCAATATCCTCTCCATACATGTAAACCATTACCACACAAGTGCCTTATTGTAAAGCACACATGCATTTGTGATATAGTTAGCTTGCTGTGGCTGCAAAGCATATGAGTATTATCTCTTCAGGAAGAAGTCTGGGTCTCTCCTGTAGGCAATTATTTCCAGTATCACCGGGAAAAGCTATGTTCCCCAGCAGAAATCTGAATGGTGAGGGCAAACTTCAAGAAGAGAGACTGCTCATCTTCTCATGAGGGACTGAAATAGCCCAGCATGGACTCTGGAGGAAGAATGGGTCTGGGTAGTGCAACACAGTTATACTTCAAAAGCCAAATTAAGCAGTTCTCCAACTTTCTAGTCTCAGGACCCCTTTATGCTCTTAAAAATTATTGAAAACACAGAGATTTTGTTTATGTGGGTTACAGCTATTGCTAGTTATCTTATTAAAAAGTAAAACTGAGAAATTTTAAATCAATGCATTATTTTTAAAATAATTATAAACCCATTTATGTGTTAATTTCAACAACATATTTATGGAAAAAAGCACTATATTTTCCAAATCTAAATAAGTGAGAAGAATGGCATTGTTTTGTATTTCTGCAAATTTCTTTACTATCTGGCCTCACAGAAGACATCTGGAGTCTAGTATCTGCCTCTTCATCTGAGCTGTTAAAAAATCATCTGTCACTGTAGCCGCTGGAAAGCTCCAATGTATACATATGGGAAATGAGAGTGAAAAAAAGAAAATAATGTTTACTATTATTAAGAAAACTGTTTTGAACTTATGGGCTACTTGGTAGGGTTTTGGGAATCTTGAATCCTGAGTCCAGGATTGAGAGACTAGACTCTACTTTCTGTCTTTTTTTTTATTTTCTTTCATCTCCATCCTTTCATTAAACCATTTGGAACATTTTAGCCTTGTATCAGCTTTGCTATAGAGGATGAAGAGTTTTATATATATATATATGTGTGTGTGTGTGTGTAATATATATATATGAAGAGTTAAATATATACATGAAGAGTTAAATATATATGAAGAGTTATATATATATGGAGTTATATATATATATATATGAAGATATATATATATATATATGAAGAGTTTTATACACACACACACACACACACACACACACACGTACCAGAAAGTTAATGAAAGTACAGCATCCCCCACACATCAAATCCCAATATGGTGGTTGCCTCGGGACCCAAAGGGTCTTCCCCGTACCTCTCCAAAGATAAAATTTGTCTCAGATAGAAAGCTATGACCTTTCAGTTAAATCTCTTCTCCCCCCTCAGAAATTGTGTGCATAGGAATGCAGGGGAATTAAATAGGTGTGATGAACGCATGATTAAACAGGCAGAGACACTACTAACTGGTGTCATCAGATAAAAGATTACTTCTCTTTTTCATGATGGCTGAAAGAGATGAGGTACTAAAAAGAATGGAAAGTCAAAACATAAAAGAGAAAAAATGGAACAGTAACAACCAGAGGAAGTTGCCATCAGAATCCACAATCAGGACAGCAAAAACACCAGGGATGCTACTAGAAACACACTAGAACCTAGAGACAAAAGAAACAGCAGTTCCCCGGCTTGGGGGAGAGCATGAGAGAGACACCTGGAAAAAGGGACACCTGAGTTGAACCCCAGTTTCTCACAAGCTCTTCCAGGCTTCATGGCACCACACTAACTAGTAATCACTCTACGTACTATAGGGTTAAAAAATAGGTTAATAATAGAGGAAATTGGTGGAGGGTGGCACGTGAGAACCCTCTCTACTTTCTACTCAATTTTTCTATAAAGCTAAAACTGCTCTAAAAAATAGTTTTTTTTTGAAACAGAGTTTCGCTTTTGTTGCCCAGGCTGGAGCACAGTGGTGCAAACTCGGCTCACTACAACCTCTGCCTCCCAAGTTCAAGCAATTATCCTGACTTAGCCACCTGAGTAGCTGGGATTACAGGCATCTGCCACCACGCCTGGCTAATTTTTTGTATTTTTACTAGAGACGGGGTTTCACCATGTTGGCCAGGCCGGTCTTGAACTCCTGACCTCAGGTGACCTACCCATTTTGTCCTCGCAAAGTGCTGGGATTACAGGCATGAGCCACTGTGCCTGGCAAAATAGTCTTGCATTAAAAAAAAAGAAAAGAAGATCCATCACTGTAAAGTATAGTAAAGTACTACAGGGTCCACAGAAACATATACTCAACCAACAACAGAAGTAGGTAATGTATAAATGTGTCCTCCCCACTGGCTCCAGTTTCATCTATGGAAAAAGAAAATAGAGATAGAAAAAATGTATTCACCTAAAATCAGAAAATGGATATTTCTGTATAACACAAAAAAGACAAAAGCAAGAAATTATTTCTATGTCTATACAATATTCATTAATCTAAACTCCATGATATGAAGATGCATCTATATTTAACAAGGAAAATTTGGAGTCAATCTAAATACTTTCATTCAGCAAATACTTATTGAGCCAGGTACAACAGAGCAGTGAACAGAATAAAATTCCTGCTCTCATGGAGCTTACATCCTAGTGGGAAAAGTAAAACAAACAATAAACACATAAAAATATATAGTATAGTCAGCCCTCTGTATCCATGGGCTGGGGATTCACACTCACAGATTCAACTGAGGATCAAAAATATTTGGGGACGGGGAGAGAAGAATGGTTGCAATCTGTACTAAACATGTATAGACTTCTTGTAATTATTCCCTGAACAATACAGTATTAACAACATTTTACATAGCACTTACATTGACTTAAATATTATAGAGAAAATTTAAAGTATATGGGAGGATATGTGTAGGTTACATGCAAATACTATGCCATTTTATATCAGGGCATCTGTGGATTCCAGTGTTCCAGGGGGTCCTGAAACCAATCCCCACTGATGCTGAGGGATGACTACGTATCCGATAGTGATAAAGGTATTGGAGCTAAATAAAGCAAGAAAGGATGGAGATTGCATATGGTATAGGCAGGAGTGCCCATTTTAAATAGATGGTCAGAGAAAGCCTCACTAAGAGGACATTTCAACAAACATCTAAAATGGTGAGGGAAGGAGCTACAGGTCCATTTAGGAGAGCTTTCCAGACAGAGAAAACAAACACAAAAGCTCCAGGGGGGGAACAGGCAAGGGGGCCAGTAGGGCTGCAGAAGAACAGGAATGACGCTAAGAAGTGATTCAGAAACACAAGGGAGGTAGATTATGCAGCCTTAAGGCCACAGAAAGGCCTTGGCTTTTTACTTGGAGCAAGATGGTGGCCACTGAAGGCTGTGAGTTGAAGGGCGACATGATCCCACTCTTGTTTTAACAGGATAACTTGATGGCTATGGAAAACAGAAACTGGAGTGGGGCAGCTACACAAGTGGGAGGACTGGTTAGGAAGGTATTAAAATAATTCAGACAAGAGGGTTACAGTGGGCAGAATAATGGCCCCCAAAGATGTCCACATCCTAATCCCGGGGACCGGTGAATATGTTCCCTTACATGGCAAAAGGGATGTTGCAGACATGATTAAATTAAAGATCTCGAGATGGGAAGACTATCCCAGATATGAGTTGGTCAAATGTAACAGCAAAGGTCATCATAAGAGGGAGACAGAAGCCTGGGAGTCAGAGAAAGAGGCATGATGAGAGAAGCAGAAAGGAGAGAGAGAGACAGGGACAGACAGACTCTGCGGGAGGGATAGATACTAGAACATGCTACCCTGCTGGCCTTGAAGAGGGAGGAAGGGACCATAAGCCAAGGAATGCAGCCAGCTTCTAGAAGCTGGAAAAGACAAGGAAAAGGATTCTCCCATGGAACCTCCAGAAGAAATGCAGCCCTGAGGTCTCATTTTAGACTTGTACCTCCAGAACTGCAAGATAATAAATCTGTGTTCTTTCCAAGCCAGGACGTTTGTGACAATTTGTTGTATCAGCAATAGGAAACTAATACAGGTTGGGGTCAGTGGAGACCGGGTGAAGCAGTAGGATTTAAGGTATATCATATCCCTAAAGACAACAAAAAGGACCAACAGGAGGACATGGTGAATTTAAAGTGAGGGCAGTCAGCAAGGCTGGATGGTTTTTCTCCAGTCTTGTGCAAGCCTATTGATGTGGACGTGAGGTAGGCAGAGAGTTTAATTTCACCAGCACCAGGGTTTTGCCAAGTGAGGACCAAGGGAATTGGGGGGCATTTGCAAAGGAGGAACTGCAGCAATAGTTCATGGGGTCTAACATGGGTAAGGAGATGTCCAAAAACTGAAGTTTCAGTAAATAAATGATACACAGTGATTGAAAATCTCAAAGTTGAAGAATAGCTGGGGATATATTCACTCACAATATATTAAGAATGTAAACAGGCTGCACAAATTACTGTGTAGAGCATGTTTCCATTTTTGAGAGATCTGTATTATATGTGTTCATTAATGCAGAGAAAAATGGTTACTTCTGAGTGATGGGAAAATGTCCTCTTTTGTGTCTTTGAAGATATTCAATGAAGAACATTTATTACATTAAAAATTAGGAAAAAAGGTATCTTAAATAGCACAACTATTAAAATATCTTGCAGATTATGTCATTTAAAATTGTACCTACCTAAATTACACATTTCAGGCTGCCCTAAATTCTAGCAGGCACTACCAGTGCTCATTAAGATGACACAGGTTTTTATAAGCAAATACATTTGACTGGGCTGTGCTTCTCTATGGAGGGTTTTCAAAATTAAAACATTACCAAAGGATATCCACAGCAAGGTTGTGGTTCAGCCAGTACACATCAAGATGGTATAATGAATGTGATCTGTCCTGGTATTTTAAGCATCCTTTCTGACTTACTGCTGCCTGTGTGGTTTCTCTTAATTTTTTTTTTTTTTTTTGAGACGGAGTGTCACTTTGTCACCCAGGCTGTAGTGCAGTGGCGCGATCTCGGCTCACTGCAAGCTCTGCCTCTCAGGTTCATGCCAGTCTCCTGACTCAGCCTTCCAAGTAGCTGGGACTACAGGCACCTGCCACCACGCCCGGCTAATTTTTTGTATTTTTAGTAGAGACGGCGTTTCACCGTGTTGGCCAGGATGGTCTCGATCTCCTGACCTCGTGATCCACCCGCCTCGGCCTCCCAAAGTGCTGGGATTACAGGTGTGAGCTACCGTGCCCGGCCCTGTTAAATATTTTGAATACCATCCCTACTAATAGCTAATGGAAAAACAGCTGATGACAGAATATAGAAGAAGATAAGGTTTTGGTTCTTCAACCATGTGAAATACTGTATAGTCAAGAAGGTTATAATTTATTATACTAGAAACACTAAAAATAGTTAAAATGCTTAATAAGAAATGAGAAATACAAAACTGTTGTATAACTTGTTTACAATTATGTTGTGGTGTTAGGTTTATGGGTAAATCTTAAAGTCAGTAATTTAACAATCAAATGATATATGTTTCCATTAAGAAAAGGAAGTACAACTTTCTGGTACATAAAGAATTAGAACTCTGTTATTAGTGAGAAAAAATAACCCATGGAGAGAGACTAATCCCACAAAGACCCAGAGTCATTGTTCATGTACCAAAAGAAAAATAAAAAATAAAGAAATATACTTTAAAATATCATATAATGCTATTTACACAGTTAAGAAAAGGATTAATGAAGAAACATTTGAATTGCCTGTAAATCAAATTGTTATATTTTACAAAACTGTTATAAACTCAATTCTCATAGTTATAATTACTAACAAAAATGTTAAAAGTTGTTCCATTATTATTACTATCTAACCATCTTCATTCCTTAGTTAAATGTATCAAGATCTAAAAACTGGCTTCTTAAACATTGTGACTTTTTTCCTTAAGCTAATATTTATATAATTTAATGTCAACGTGTGACTAAAATATATAGTGTGCGTGTGTATGTGTGTGTGTGTGTGTGTGTATACTCTCATGTTAAAGGGGTGGCTTAACTTGTTATGAAGAAAAAATGGTAGTGAATGTTTACCAGAAGTTACACTTGGTTAGTTACAATGTAAAGACAAATTGACTTAGAGACAATTTTGAGACTGTTAAGAGACACCACAGAAAGAGCAACAATGCCCTGCAAAAATCCACATTTAATTCACCAACAGGAAGAGGAGCTAAATAACAAAATTTTAGATTACAGGGTTACCAACATGCTTCTAACATTTTAAATCATTTCAGGGGCATCCAGAAAAAAAAAGAAGAATGCACAAGCTGGTTTTCAAAGCAATGAAAAGTGCGACAATAAAGAGAGTTGGAAAGTCCAAAAGCAACAATGCAGAAAACTGAGCCGGGCGTGGTAGCTCACACCTGTAATCCCAGCACTTTAAGAAGCCAAGACTGGCAGATCATTAGAGCCCAGGAGTTCAAGACCAGTCTGGGCAACATGGCGAAACCCTGTCTCTAATAAAAATACAAAAATTATTAGCTGGGTGTAGAAGTGCATGCTTGTAATCCCAGCTACCTGGGAGGCTGAGGCAGGAGAATTGCTTGAACCAGGAGACAGATGTTACAGCGAGCTAAGATCACGCCACTGCACTCCAGCCTGGGCAACAGAGCAAGACTCCAAAGAAAAAGAATGTTCTCAACTGAAATAAGTTGATTAGAGAAAATAACTAGCCAAATTATTTCAGGGCTATAGAAAAATATTATTTACTGTCAACTACCAGTACTTAAACTATTAAGAACTACAAAGCATATTCATAAATTCATAACATAATTTGTGTTATAAGCAGTCATCATACATTCTGACAAAGAGTGTTATAAGCCAAAATTATTTGCACTGATATAACTGTTTTCCATGCTTTTGTTCCATGTTCAAATTTTTATATGTCTTCTTTGCCCAACCATTTCAGTTTTAGGTAGATATTGTGGAACACATGACCACACTACCCAATATCTCCAATTTGAGGAGGCAGAGAAGAAAAACTTTAGAGCCCAGTATCAGGAAAAGTTTCCCTTCCCTGAGCAAATAATTGCTACAGCTTTTTTCTACCTTATAAACAACAACAAATCATGGGTAACTCAAGCTGCTCCTATTTTATTTTCTCTTTTAGTTGATTCAGGAAACTTAGGACTCTAATCATTTGCTCCAACCCAAGAGCTCAGCTTCTGGTTTACGTACTGGGACTCAAGCAAGATTTCATTAGAAGAAGAGGTCTTATTATTAAAAGGTTTGTAAACCACTGTTCTAGTCCCTAATTTTTATAGACTTGCATTTTCCCATTTTGCTGTTTTTCTTCCTGTAAACCACTTCAATTCCTATGTGAAACCATTAGAGATGTAAGTGAATAATTACATCAACTGTAATAGCAATCAGTTGATTGCATACAATTCTTAATGTCTTAATAATTCATGTTTTTTTTTTAATCCAACAATTCAAGAAAGCTCCTTTAGTGCTATTTCCACAGGCTTCTTTAAGAAAGTTTCCAGGCTGAGTCACTTTGAGGCACTTGCTGATGGCTTTTGAAAAAGCTGTCCTGAGAAGAGCCACTGCATCTTTTTCTCATCAAGTAGACGGGCAAAAGAAAAAGATTAGACCAATTTGGTGGCCATGTTGCTTACTGAGCAGAAAGCCTTTCCAGCCCTGACACCTAATCAGCATCAGCGATTTCACCACACACCCTGATGTGATGTTACACAAATACACCAGCTTTATGAGTGACCATCCTTCGGATCAGCAGTTCTCAGACTTCAGCATGCATCAGAATCACCCAGAGGACTTGTGGAAACATGGAATGGAACACTTTGCTTTATCCCCAGAGTTTCTGAGTTAGTTGATGTAGAGTAGGGGTTCTAAGAATTTGCATTTTTAATGAGATGAAGCTGATGGTGCAGGTCTGGAAACCACACTTGGAGAACAAAAGCCTCAGATCATTCAATTTTCCTGCTTGATAATCTTCAGGGACTCTGCACTGCCTATCAGGTTAAGCATATAAATGCTTCAGCTTGGCATTCAAAACCTCCTGGATAGAGCCCGTTGGAACTCCTACTCCATCAGTCCATACCCCTGTGCCTTCATCCATAACCTCCTCACTCTGCCCAGAGCACACACAGATCCTGTGCTCTGGCTCTTTCTGATCAGAACACACTTCTCACTGCTCTACTCATTAAAGTACTCATTCTTCAAAAGACTGCAAGAATGCCACCTCTTCCCAGAAGCCATCCATAATTCATCTTTATTAGAACTCTTTTCTCTGGGCTTTACTAAAACACTTACATAAGCCAGTTCTGCATTATAATTAGTAGCTATTACCTAGCTCTCTTCCACCAGATTATATAGAAGAGTAGTTAAGAAGATGCATTTGTAGTTAGAAAGACCTGGGTCCAAACTTTGGCTTTTCACTTAACTGTGTGACACAGAACACTTTCCTTAACCATGAGCCTTAAAGCGAAATAACAACAGTACCTACTTCCAGGGATACTCATGAAGGTTAAATGACATAATCCACATAAAATACTAAATAGCATGCCTAGCAGTCAGGGCTCAGAAAACAAGGGCAACTATTTCCTGGAGGTTTTAGAACATTCTCCAATTCTTCAACATTTCTCCCGTGTCAGGTTTATGTCTCTTCACCTTGAATCTGAGTTCTGTGACTGTTTGATTAATAGAATGTACAATAGCCTCCCCTTATCTATGGGGAATATGTACCAAGACTCTAAGCACATGCCTCAAACCACAGATGGGACCTATATACATGGTTTGGTTCAAGGCTGCAATGTGCTATGGTCGTGCCATTGTACTCCAGCCTGGTTGACAGAGACCCCTTCTTAAAGCAAAACAAAACAAAACAAACAAACCACCTCTACAGTCATTGGTACAAAATAGTCATACTGCTTTGTAATTTCAAGTAACCAAAGAATGACAGGTAAATAGGAGAGGCTAATAGTCACTTTGAAAAGCAAGAAATTCATGAGGCCACCATCTGCATATAAGGAGAGATCAAAAAGAGACATGGCAAAGTAGCTGCACAAAATAGAACAACTTTGAGGGAGTTGCACAAAATCCAGGGAAACCTAAGTAGGTGGGGACCAAACAAGAGAAACATGGTTATTTTTATTTTATTAGATAAATTATAAATATTAATATTTTGCAAATATTTTGTATTCTTACCTTGGCCCTACTATTACACACCTCTCCACAGTGGGTCTGAGAAAAATACCACATCAGTCATGGTACATAATCTTAACAGCCCAGTACTTTTCCATTGTCGCACTTATCACAGATGGAACTTATTATGGTTAGTGTTCTTTACTAGACAATAAATTTTAGAAGTATCAGGACTATTTAGCGTACACTCTCTTCCCAGTGCAACACCTGATATGAAAAATATACACTAAGAAAATATTTACTAGGTGAATGTTGAACAGCTAAGCACTAAAAAGGCCATTGGAAGAACTAGAACAAATGCCTGATTTAATTGAGCATGAATTCACATGGAGTATAGACACAATGTCCTTAAAAAACAAAGTTTCTACTTTAACACAGAAATTGCATTAGGAACAACTATTTGCTGTCACCAGTTAGAAAATAATGCACTCTAAAGCTTGGCATGGTGGTACACACCTGTAGTCCCAGTTACTTGGGAGGCTGAGGTAAGTGGAACTCTTGAGCCCAGGAGTTTGAGTCCAGGCTGAGCAACATAGCAAGACCCTGTCTCTATTTAAGAAAAAAAGAAAATAAAACAGAGAAAGAAAAGAAAAAGAAGAGAGGAAATAAAGGAAAATAATGCACTCATGCTGGAGGAGATAATTTTATTTCCAATCTCTCCTGTCTATTCAAGTCCTGTTAATACCCCTCCCCCCCCACACACAACAAATTACCTACATTTAGAGCCATCACCCAGAATTCAGAGCTTCATGGAACCATACTTTATTTAACGTCAACTGTAATTGCTTCCTCAGATTCCTTCTTTCCGTTTTACTGTCAATCTATTTCCAAAAGTGGTTAACAGAATCTCCCTTAAACATTGTTTTTATCACATCTGTTTCCTACCTCGGAGCCTACAGTGACTCTCAATTGTCAACTGTCTGAAATCTAAACTTATTAAGAGTTTAACATATTCACAATATCTATTAAGAGTTTCTAAAGCTCTTCCATTAGTTGTCCTACCTACAGTCCACCAAACCAAACTCAAAATTTGTTACTATTCCGATACAGGCACAAAAACACATGGAACCTCTGATGAAGCCAAGCAGACATGATGGAAGGTTGCTTCTCAGTTACACCAGTCAAGTCTCATTATTTTGTCAAGAAACTCCAGAAGGAAGCTCAATACACTTTTGAGACTTTTTATGAAAAACGTATTCCCAGGCACTCATGGAAAGAGACTCAGCAATAGAAAATCATCAACTCTTAAGTTAACTTGTAGGGATTACTTAAAAGTTTGTCTTAAATAATCTAATCTAAAACTAGATTATGTTGATTCAGACTTCATGAAAGGAAACCTGAACTTTCTAACAAGGCCAATGACACATCTGCATTTTAATATATCAATTACTTAAAATACTGAACTCTTCCTAGGTAGTGCCTCTATCATGACCCTGGCTTACATAATCTACCCTCACAACTTCAACTTTTCCTTCAACTTTTATTGATTGGAAAAAATAAAGAATTTTATAATATCAAGGAAATCCATACAACAGCCTTTCATGGAAACCAAACCAAATTTCTATTTAAGGACTCAATTTACTACCTGCTGATGTTTTGCAGATACGAAACCAAAAAAAAAAAAAAAAAAAAGATCAAATATGAAAAACTAAAAGATGTACAAATTTAAAAACAAAATGCAACTATAAGAGACAGACTTAATGACTGAAATATGCAAAGATGGTCAGGGTGGAAAGAGCAGTTCCTTAGTAATTGTGTCCTCGTGTATTTCAGAAATCTCCATCACTTCCCTAAACTCAGGTCATGTAGCATTCTCACATGCACCAGTATGTTCCCCGTCATCCAGAGGATGACAGAATCATGTCCGAATTACAGAAAAGTACAAGCTTTTAGTATGATAATTAATAAGGACACAATAAAAACCAATGATGTTCTTCTACATTATCATTCTTGCCATTCAAAAGGATCTTAGAAATCTTCTAGGCTTTACTTCTGTTTATAATTACCTGTGCTCAATCGCAAGGGAAGAGCAAATGAATGATTAAACATACAAGACTAACAATTTCTTTGTAGCTTCAATTTCTGTGCAGCTTTTGAAATTTACAATTGATTACAGGTGTGTAGAAATGGTCTGCGACTTCATAGCAATTAAAGTAAAGAATCCATAAATGACAACTTTCAGCTCTAGGAGAATGCTTAGTTTCATTAATGTTGCCTTTGGGAGAGAGACATGGTGAGGGCTAAGGTTAGGAGTCAGACAGAAAATGGCAAATATCCTATTAGCTTTACTTTCTCTGTTCCTAAAGTAGGGGTACTACCACTGATCTCAAGAGATTTCATAGGGATAAGAAATAATGCCTATGAAGTGCCTGACATATAACCAAAACCCAACAATATTAAGTCCCATTCCATCTCCATCCCCTGCTAAAACTCTAGCTTGTTGTAAACAGCAGTTAACCTCAGGATTCCTGCAAAGCATGAGCCAAATGGAATTATTCTTTTCTTGATTTTGGCTTGTTTACTGCCTAACCCACCATCATGGGATGGATGAAGGTGGCTGTAGAAAAGAAATTGTTTTAGTTCAAAATGTTAAAACCACCCTCTTCTTTTTTCATTTTTTTGTTTACTTTTAACTGGTTGTGAAGAGGTGGTTGCAAACAGAATTATTTATGCAAAGTTGAAAATAATGCCACACAAAATTCAAAAATTTACATAATAAAGACCATGCTGCATACTGTATGAGCATACTGCTTCAGACCCTTGTTTCCTCTTATAATCAAAACATAGAATTCATCATAAAGGTGGCAAAAGAAATTTCTGCAAAAACCCATGACTTGTAGCTTAGCCACCAAGTGTCAGGATGAGGTGGCTAAAATGTAATCAGAATGCCTCAAAGGAATACCTTGTATTTTCAGATCACATGGAATTCTAAAAATGAACTGTTAATCAGACTGACAGTCCCCACAATTGTGATCATGTTCGAAGTGTACAAAAATATATTCCTTGTTTCATCCTATTTGTAACCCTGATTCTATCCTGCACCAGAACAGATCAAATGGTATGTAGGAGACTGATCTGGGAAAAGCCTCATCTTTAGTTTATTCTCCTTACATATATCTTGATAACTTATTAATAATCAGCAGGCAGATGCTACACAGTTACTTCAGTTGCTTATTATATGGGCTAGAAATGGTGATCATAAACATTTTGCTTTCACGACCTCATCACCTAAATTTTCTAATATATGGAAAAGCAACGTTTTGCATGGTATTCTATATTTTGTTTGTTTTTTAGTAATGGTAAATGTTTATCAGAGAAAAAACTGACCAGAAGTAAAGAATCAAAGTTGCTCATTTCAGTGTTTGTCCTGCTGGAACAAATACAATGCTACTTAAAATGCATCAGCTATTTCTTCTTTCTGAAAACTGATTTGCTAGCAGGAACAACACGAAATCTGGTCAACACCCTTCTTCCTTTCTCTAGCATGGCACAAAAGCGTTATCTCAACAGACAGGAAAGGAAACTTAAATTAATTTATGTTTTCATAAATTCAGCTCTGCTCAGCAATTAATTCATTCATTAATTATAATGAACAGCACAAAAAGGGTATGTTTTGGTCTATCAAATGCCTGCATTCACAGGAGAATTTTGAAATACAAAAGACTGCATGTTTTACTTAGCTGAAACCAATAAAAAGCCAGATTGTTATTCTTTTATCAGGATTTAGCAGACATGTCATATGAGGAAAACATTCACAATACTCTGTAGCATACTCTGTAGCTGTTTTTAAAACTAGAGTGGAACTATTATTTTATTTAAAGTGATTGTCTTTGTTCTATGTCAAGATTCTAGCACTGAACCATACAACTATAAAGGCTTTTTAATTTGAAAAATAAGGTATTTAATTTCTGCATAAGAAACTGTAATTCAATTTTAAATAGTAAAATATGTAATACATTTTGAAAGTGTCCTGAAGTTGTTAAAATGGGCATTTTCAGAATACTTTTAGTTTAAAGGTATACTTTTTCAAGACAATCATTGTATCATTATGCAACATATTTGAATAGAGTTTTTACATTTATTTTTAGCAAAAAGAGATTTTTCTGTTTTTCTTTTTTCTTTTTTTTTTTTTTGAGATGGGGTCTCGCTCTGTCACCCAGGCTGGAGTGCAGTGGCTTGATCTTGGCTCACTGCAACCTCTGCCTCCTGGGTTCAGGCAATTCTCCTGCCTCGGCCTCTCAAGTAACTGGGATTACAGGTGTGTACCACCACACCGGGCTAATTTTTGTACTTTTAGTACAGATAGGGTTTCACCATGTTGACTAGGCTGGTCTCGAACTCCTGACCTCAAGTGATCCACCTGCTTCAGCTCCCCAAAGTGCTGGGATTGCAGGCGTGAGCCACCGAGCCCAGCCTGAGATACATCTTATAATGACTGGCAAATTAAATCTGCCTGTCCCAAGGCAAGGGCTCACTGTTGCATGTGGGTGGGCTCAGTTCTATAGAGAGGATGGGGGTCAACAAGGTATCATCGCAGGTGGACTGTTTGCATTAATAGGCATAAATACAGGGACCTCATCCCAAATTTGCCTGCCATCATGCCTGGCTAATTTTTGCATTTTTAGTAGAGACAGAGTTTCACCACATTGGCCAGGCTGGTCTTGAACTCCTGACCTCAAGTGATCTGCCTGCCTCAGCCTCCCAAAGTGCTGGGATCATAGGTGTGAGCTGCCACGCCTGGCCAATTTTAGCAAAATCAGTTTTAAAAATAGTCCTTCCTTGACTAGTATTACCTCCTTGAAGCAGCATTCCCCAAGCAGCAGCAATGTGGTCCCCCATGAAGAGACCTTGTTGTCACAGCTGAAGAGTTGCTACTGGCATCTAGTGGGTAGAGATCAAGGATGTCGCTAAATATCTTACATGTACAGGACAGCTCCCCACAAACAGCAAAAAATAAAATGGTCCCAAATATCAACAGTGCTGAGGTTGAGAAAATCTGCTTTAAAGCAAAATTACTTTAGAGCTTTAAATTTTATTTTTAATTTTGAACCCCATGAACAGCCAAGTTTTTGAAAAGGAAGATCATTCTAGACAAACTCAATATACTGAGTCACGGTCTGAGAAAAGTAAAACTTAGGCCTAGATGGCATTACACAGAACCTTAATTTTAAATACATAAAGTCAAGAAATACCATTTTCTAAACAGCTACAATTTTGGCATAATACATCTTCACTTATATGTACTTCAAAGTTTATTTTTATGCCTGCTACATAGTAGGTACTCATCAAATCCTTATTGAGGAAGGAAGGAGGGAAAGATCTGTCTTCCTATATCTTAGCCCAGGATATCCTGAAAGATAATATTGAAATCAAGACAGGACCCCTCCCTCTTAGACTTCGGCAGGTTGTTAATGTTTTCCCAAGTCCTCCCTTCTTCCATAGTACTACAGTGTAGCCAGCTAGCCCTGGCCATTTTCCAGGCTCCTATGCAACTAGGAAAAGTTGCATGTCTATGAAAGGCCTCACCAATACACTGTGTGCACTCTGCAGAAGAAAGACCATACTTAGAAGAAATGCTTGCCCTTCATTCCCCATCTTTCCCCCTTACCATATATTGGGATGTGGAGCTGGCACTGATCCTGTTTCAAGCATGCTGATGAGGTTAACTCCCTAAGAAGAGTAGTAAAAAAAAAATAACCTGGGTTGTTGAATGACCATTTGGCATGGAGCTGACTCTCCAGCTGGGATCACTCACCTCCAGATTGTTATGTGAGAGAAATGAACTTATTTAATCTACTGTATGTTGAGTCTCTTTCTTATAGCCACTTGTACAAGGCAATTCTATAACTGATAGTGTCCTGTGTTACTGGGGTGATAAATGCATTCTATCTGAAGAAATGTTAAACTGGATAATTTTTAAACATGACAATGCAAATAATAATTGAATGTCTAGATTATATAGTTACTTTATATGAAGATTAGGAGGAAGAATTGCCATGGGTTTATTATGGTCAATCTCAGTTATCCAATCTAAAAGGAAAAAGGCACAGAAAAAATCTGAAGGTAATTGCCAAAGGAATTCATTGTTTAAATGATATTTACGTAAATTCATACTAATGATAGCAGGCTGGGCTCTGTAAAATGTAGACTTAAGCAAATAATTTTGACTTTCAAAATGTTATAGTTATAGCATTTTCATCTAGTTACAGCATTTTCGTCATGTTGACTTGTCTCTCTTTGACTAAGACACCCGTAAGAATACCAGTAGCAAGAGGAAAAAAGAAACAAAGGCCAGAAGACTCCACAAAGTAAACAATTAAACTTGAATCACGGATTTCTGTATGAATTGTGGACTCAGATTTTGAATAGTCAATGAAATTTCATTCAAAAGCTTCTGTGCCTATCTTGGTATTCAGAAAATGTGGCTGCTTCTCTTTGGGCACATTCTTTATTGAACTACAAAGTATTTTTCTTTGGCCTTTATCTGAATGTATCTATTTGTTCAAAGATTTATTCCTACTCTATGTGAATATGGAGGAATTGTTGACAAACTAAATATTTCCCATGAGAATCAATTAAAATATACTTCAGTTAATCAGCTTTATGCAATTCAGATTTTTCCATCAATATTGCTCTTTTTAAAAATTAATGTCTTCAATACCTTTTTATACCAGGAAGTATCTATACCTTAAATACATGAAAATAGCAAAGGTACCAAGATATATATTGCAATCTCTTAACATCGTTCCCATTCCAAATTATATTTATGGATTGTTTTGAAAAGTCTGTTGCCATTAATTCAATGATGTATGCAATTTTTAATAACTTGAAATCAAAGCATCAAGATAGTATAATTTAAAAAGTAAAATAGCTTCATCTGAAATATATGTTTAAAGATTTAAAATTCTAAAGAATTTGAACATCTCACAACAAAATCATTTCTAAATGTAATAAAGTTCAGCGTACAAATTAGGTATCTTTATAACTTATATATTAAATTCAAAACTATTTACTGTTTTCAGAGGAATATTAATTTTGGCTGAAAAAAAAAACCACGATGCACTTCCTTCACAGTTGAATAGCAGCACACTGATTACCGAGTGAGGAGATTTTGATTCTTGATTTAGGAATAAATTGATCTCATAATGTAAAACAAAATTAAAATGACAGTTTCACAGCCTCTCTCCTTCCCAATTTCTTTCTGGGGCATTAGTCACTCAGCTACATTCCACCACTATAGGAAAAGGCAAACAGATGACACACTGGGACCGTGAATGTCCCAGGGAACATTCAATCAGTAAATCACCACAGTGAGTCTGTGATGGCTACCACAGGTATGTGAAGACGACATTATTACCTACTGTAAAAAAAAAAAATCATTCAAATAAAGAAATCACAATTCTGAATTTTAAACCAAAAAAGCTTTAAGAATCTCCATATAAGATAGAGACACAAAAAACCCTCCAAAAAATCAATGAATCCAGGAGTTGGTTTTTTGAAAAGATCAACAAAATTGACAGACCGCTAGCTAGACTAATAAAGAAGAAAAGAGAGAGGAATCAAATAGACGCAATAAAAAATGATAAAGGGGATATCACCACTGACCCCACAGAAATACAAACAACCATCAGAGAATACTATAAATGCCTCTACGCAAATCAACTAGAAAATCTAGAAGAAATGGATAATTTCCTGGACACTTACACTCTCCCAAGACTAAACCAGGAAGAAGTTGAATCCCTGAATAGACCAATAGCAGGCTCTGAAATTGAGGCAACAATAATAGCCTACCCACCAAAAAAAGTCCAGGACCAGATGGATTCACAGCTGAATTGTACCAGAGGTACAAGGAGGAGCTGGTACCATTCCTTCTGAAACTATTTCAATCAATAGAAAAAGAGGGAATCCTCCCTAACTCTTTTTATGAGGCCAACATCATCCTGATACCAAAGGCTGGCAGAGACACAACAAAAAAAGAGAATTTTAGACCAATATCCCTGATGAACATCGATGCAAAAATCCTCAATAAAATACTGGCAAACCGGATTCAGCAGCACATCAAAAAGCTTATCCACCATGATCAAGTGGGCTTCATCCCTGGGATGCAAGGCTGGTTCAACATTCACAAATCAATAAACATAATCCAGCATATAAACAGAACCAAGGACAAGAACCACATGATTATCTCAATAGATGCAGAAAAGGCTTTTGACAAAATTCAACAGCCCTTTATGCTAAAAACGCTCAATAAATTCGGTATTGATGGAATGTACCTCAAAATAATAAGAGCTATTTATGACAAACCCACAGCTAATATCATACTGAATGGGCAAAAACTGGAAAAATTCCCTTTGAAAACTGGCACAAGACAGGGATGCCCTCTCTCACCACTCCTATTCAACATAGTTTTGGAAGTTCTGGCTAGGGCAATCAGGCAAGAGAAAGAAATCAAGGGTATCCAGTTAGGAAAAGAAGAAGTCAAATTGTCCCTGTTTGCAGATGACATGATTGTATATTTAGAAAACCCCATTGTCTCAGCCCAAAATCTCCTTAAGCTGATAAGCAACTTCAGCAAAGTCTCAGGATACAAAATTAATGTGCAAAAATCACAAGCATTCTTATACACCAGTAACAGACAAGCAGAGAGCCAAATCAGGAATGAACTTCCATTCACAATTGCTTCAAAGAGAATAAAATACCTAGGAATCCAGCTTACAAGGGATGTAAAGGACCTCTTCAAGGAGAACTACAAACCACTGCTCAGTGAAATCAAAGAGGACACAAACAAATGGAAGAACATACCATGCTCATGGATAGGAAGAATCAATATCGTGAAAATGGCCATACTGCCCAAGGTGATTTATAGATTCAATGCCATCCCCATCAAGCTACCAATGAGTTTCTTCACAGAATTGGAACAAACGGCTTTAAAGTTCATATGGAACCAAAAAAGAGCCCGCATTGCCAAGACAATCCTAAGTCAAAAGGACAAAGCTGGAGGCGTCAAGCTACCTGACTTCAAACTATACTACAAGGCTACAGTAACCAAAACAGCATGGTACTGGTACCACAACAGAGATATAGACCAATGGAACAGAACAGAGTCCTCAGAAATAATACCACACATCTACAGCCATCTGATCTTTGACAAACCTGAGAGAAACAAGAAATGGGGAAAGGATTCCCTATTAATAAATGGTGCTGGGGAAATTGGCTAGCCATAAGTAGAAAGCTGAAACTGGATCCTTTCCTTACCCCTTATACGAAAATTAATTCAAGATGGATTAGAGACTTAAGTGTTAGACCTAATACCATAAAAACCCTAGAAGAAAATCTAGGTAGTACCATTCAGGACATAGGCATGGGCAAGGACTTCATGTCTAAAACACCAAAAGCAACGGCAGCAAAAGCCAAAATTGACAAATGGGATCTAATTAAACTAAAGAGCTTTTGCACAGCAAAAGAAACTACCATCAGAGTGAACAGGCAACCTACAGAATGGGAGAAAATTTTTGCAACCTACTCATCTGACAAAGGGCTAATATCCAGAATCTACAAAGAACTCAAACAAATATACAAGAAAAAAACAAACAACCCCATCAAAAAGTGGGGAAAGGATACGAACAGACATTTCTCAAAAGAAGACATCCATACCGCCAACAGACACATGAAAAAATGCTCATCATCACTCGCCATCAGAGAAATGCAATTCAAAACCACAATGAGATACCATCTCACACCAGTTAGAATGGCAATCATTAAGAAGTCAGGAAACAACAGGTGTTGGAGAGGATGTGGAGAAATAGGAACACTTTTACACTGTTGGTGGGATTGTAAACTAGTTCAACCATTATGGAAAACAGTATGGCAATTCCTCAAGGATCTAGAACTAGATGTACCATATGACCCAGCCATCCCACTACTGGGTATATACCCAAAGGATTATAAATTACTCTACTACAAAGACACATGCACACGTATGTTTATTGCGGCACTATTCACAATAGCAAAGACTTGGAATCAACCCAAATGTCCATCTGTGACAGACTGGATTAAGAAAATGTGGCACATATACACCATGGAATACTATGCAGCCATAAAAAAGGATGAGTTTGCGTCCTTTGTAGGGACATGGATGCAGCTGGAAACCATCATTCTTAGCAAACTATCACAAGAAGAGAAAACCAAACACCGCATGTTCTCACTCATAGGTGGGAACTGAACAATGAGATCACTTGGACTCGGGAAGGGGAACATCACACACTGGGGCCTATCATGGGGAGGGGGGAGGAGGGAGGGATTGCATTGGGGAGTTATACATGATATAAACGTCATGCACATGCACCCTAGAACTTAAAGTATAATAAAAAAATAAAATAAAATAAAAATAAAAAGACATCTGTGACAAGAAAATAAAAAAAAAAAAAAAGAATCTCCATATACACCGAGTTCCACGTGGGAGGCTGTGTGAAAATGAACTGGAAACTCTTATGCATGCCATATCTGTGGCCTTCGATAAGTCAGAAGTCTCCAGGCTTTTTTGTTTGATTTTATCTATACACAAAGGAGATTGGTCTTGGCCAGTGGTTCTCCACAGGAGCAGTACCTTAGGATGTGTTTTGGAAACAGACTAGCATTTTTTATTTTCACAGTGATGGGCACTTAGGGGAGGCAGAGCAAAGATGTGGTTCCTTTCCACACATCCAGGAACTGGGCCATGTTCTCTGTCACGTTCAAATATTTCTCTGTTCATTCCTTTCACTTGAACCTTCTATATGACCAGTTTAGAGAATAACTCCTTTCTACTTATTAAACAAGTCAATTTAATTTTTAACAAACTGAATTTTTCCAGGAATTCAACTCCTGTGTATGTGTGTACTTTTGTTTGCCACTTTACTAAGTCATTCACCATTTCAGAAAATCACCTCTCCCACCACAAATCTGCTGACTCAGAGTAAACAACATAGCAGGATGGGATCAGGATTCTTTTGCAACTATTATATTCATGTCAATGCCATGAATAGGTTCAGATAGCCACGTGTTTGTTTTATCATGTCTTTCAGTACAGTTATGTCTGAGCATTTATATATTGAGCATATATTTTATTTTATTTTATTTATTTATTTTTTGAGACAGAGTCTCGCTCTGTCACCCAGGCTGGAGTGCAGTGGCTGGATCTCAGCTCACTGCAAGCTCCGCCTCCCGGGTTTACGCCATTCTCCTGCCTCAGCCTCCAAAGTAGCTGGGACTACAGGCGCCCACCACCTCGCCCGCCTAGTTTTTTGTATTTTTTAGTAGAGACAGGCTTTCCCCGTATTAGCCAGGATGGTCTCCATCTCCTAACCTCATGATCCGCCCGTCTCGGCCTCCCAAAGTGCTGGGATTACAGGCTTGAGCCACCGCGCCCGACCTCGTATTTTATTTTAACTATTTTCCTGTTATCTTTGTATTGGTTTTAACAGAACCTACTTATACATGCAACTTCTCCACAAATTTCATTGCACGATAGTAAGAAGGTGATAAAATATTTTATGAAAAGGAGACATCACATCTGATAGGCAAAACACTGACCTACGACATCATCTAAGGCTCCTCGTAATTCTAACATTCCTTGATTCTATGAAAAATGTCCACTTGGCAAGTGCTGATTATTAGCAAGCTTTTACCTCTACTATTACATTTCAACATTTCAAAGTATTGCAATTAAATTAAAAAGAGAAATACATTTGGTTGCTAAGGTGATACATAAAAACACCGACTTCATTAAACGTTCAAACATTGATGTTAGTGGGGAATTCCATAGTGCTGATTCCTTTCACAGATTAACACAGGACAAAAAAAAAAAAAAAAAAATATCTAAGGCACAGTTGGAGCCCTTCACTTCTATCTGACCACAAGAGGCTATACTACTGGCCTCAGCAGCTGACTGTGCCCTTGTTCTGTCCTTGGGCTAAGGGGCACATATGTTAGTTATATGCTGCCTCAGCATCTCTCCTAAAAATTTCATTCAGGAAAATATACATCTGCCAGTAATACAGATGTTCTAAATGTGGAACAGGATGAACATAACCAAACTGCAAATGTCTGCTTAGCAGAACTTGCCATTCAAAAGGCAACACCTTCAACTCAATATTGGCTTGCCGACAGTGTAACTATACTACCATTTTTCTGTGGCAATTTGTTCCTGCAATCAAATTGAGGGATAATCATTACATCTGCTATGCCAACTTCTGGTTTATGAAAATACATTGAAGACATGACTTCAGGAGCTATCTCTTCTTCCCACACAACTGAGTTCTCCCCATGTCCACCTTCTCCATTATTATGTCTGACCATCCAGCACTACCACCTCCCTCCTCTACCATATAAGCTCCTGTCACAGGCAACAATATGTTAACATTTCACAGATTTTCATATATACATTAAATTAAACTTCCCAAGACAATGTTTGGGGAAACAATTCCCTGGTGAAATAAGATAAACCCATACTTAAAAAATATAGCCTTCTTGGTCAAATGACCAAGAGCCAAAAAGATAACTAATTACATACAAACTATTAAACAGAAAAGAGGGACAAAAACAAGCACCAAATTATGTTTGATCTACATACCAAAACAAACGCAAGATCCAGAACATTCAATTGGAAAACTGCATCAAGAAAGTCTAATAACCATTGTTTTTTCAAAGAGAAAATTTTATTGAGACATTTAAGTAATAAATTCTTTGTAAGCAATTACAGAAATATTTCAAAATTACTGAAAGTTTGAAAAAATTAACACTTTGAAGGTATGGATAAACATTTACTTTTTAACTCATGAGTTTCTAAAAATAAAATAATAATTTTTATAGGAAGAAAAAATATATATTACCAGCAATAATTTTTATAAACCTCAACTTTTCCTCACTGCCCTCACATACATGCAGGATACCAAATCAGCAATTTTCTGAAAATGCGTGTTTCTAACCAAATAAACATGCGAAACATAAAAGGATTTCTGAACGAGTACAGCTGATTCCTCAATTTTCCCACATTAAACAGTCTACTCTCAGCTCCCAGCATTTCAATGACCATCTGACTTCAGTGTTTGTTTGGGCTTATAAAGGTTATGGGTTAGTGTTTGGGGTGAAGAGCACATTTTGACCCGATGTAACATTTTATATCTATTTGATTCAAAAATTAAGAAAAAGAAGGTTTGCCAATGGCTCTTTGCAAAAAGCAAATGACCCAGCATGGAGACCCAGTCCTGTGTCACTCTTACCCGCAGGGCCTCGATGACGAGGTCTCTGGCCTCCAGCTCCCCTTCCATCACGCTGAGGAGCATCCGCAGCTCGGATTTACTGAGAGTATCCACATCAAACTCTTTTTTCTGTAACACATAAAAAAAAGAAGGCAATGAAAAATCTTTTCCTAAGGAAGACACACACATCCTAAGGGTATGCAATGGATCATTTTTATCCCAGTGGCTCAGCAGATCCAAGAGGCACTGGGGTACTATTTGCAGCAGACAATCTATGCCCTGACCTTCTAGGAGGAGAGGTAAAAACTATAACGCCAGTCTCTCAACTCTCCTCTCCAAGGAGCTATAGTTCCCCAGCCTGCCTGCACACCCAGACTCAAAATCTCTCCAAATTACACAGCACAAATTTAAAGTCCCTGGAGTCTGAAGCAAAATAGGTCTGGTATATCTTGGGGGAGTGGGGGAGTTTCAAGAGAAGCAAAGAAAGCATGGATGTATTCCTAGAAGGGCCCCAACAAAAAGGCTCCTGGGACGTTTTTATAAATTCCAGAACATCCAATAATAATAGGTCATGTTTATACACTCTGCAGCAGAGGCCACCAGCTGGCAGCCAAATCTGGCCCACAGATGTGTGTTACTTGGGTCACAAAGTGGGTTTGTCGTCGTCGTTGTTTTTCATTTAGCCAACATTTAAAAAATCTTAAGATGTCACCAAAAAATCCAGATCCTGGCTTGTCTTCAAACGTCAGATGACTGGGTAACTCCAGATTCGTATTTCCTCAGGGCAATAATCCACAGAGCCAGGAAGTAGCTGCCCCTTTAGAAGGAACACATTCCTCATGTTGCCAACCCTCCCCCACCAACACATACACACACACATACACAGTACAGGCACACGCACTTTTAAGAAACCAGGACTGCCACTCATATGTGGTCATCTGGGCGGCCAAAGTCCGGTGAGTTTGGAACCCCTGCTGTTTGGTTATCAAAGTGCCTTCTTATGAATGCTTCTGTAGCTTCTTGGCAGGCCTGGGAGGGAGCTGAGACTGGAATAAGTGAGCCTTCCAGGGATCTAGCTACAGCATGAAGTCAGCACCAGGGCCCTAGGTGTGTGTGGAGGGGGGGGGAAGGGAGGGGTCATAATTTCTCACACAAGGTTCTTCCAGCCCTTTTGTCTTCTCTTGTCGATTTCTTCCCTGAGCGACTGCATCCAACCTCTTAAGGCTTTAAATCCCATAGATATACCACTGACTCTCGATTCTTTTGTCTTCCTCTCCAACCTCCTTCCTCACAGCAACTTTTACAAGTAGGTTCTCCGGCATTCATTTTAGAGATAAAGCTGAGAGTGAGTTCAGTCAGCCTGGGTGAGTCCAAAGCCTGAGCTCCTTCCACTAGGCACACTCTGCTCCTCCCTTCTGTATACAGACTCATTTGACAAGCCCAGTCACCATCACAGAGAACACAACATTTATCCCCAAATCTGTCTGTACACTCACCCTCAGAAGCCATTGTTCAAAACATGCCAGAATATTACTTCACACTTGCATAGCACCCAATGGCTTACAAAGTACTCTCAAAGAATTGACTCTAATTTACACCATATTGCCATTTCCATTTTTAAAATTGAAACTCAGAAAAGTCAGATAATATATGCAGAGCATGCAACCAGTAAATGGTAAAACGAGGATATATGACCAAATGCCACGACTTATCTTCACACTTTACCAGCATGGCACCAACATTCTAGAATAAGCTCTTTGAGATGAGATAAAAATGGTACCATCCTATCAATCAGCCAACATGAACACTGGGCTATTTCTGTGAAGACACAAAAGTATACATAGCAAAGACAATAAACAATTTCAGAGGCTTTCAAACAGGCATGACCAGAATGGTAACATTTAAGTTTCAAAAGAATCTTCTGGAAACAGATATGATGGTACAAAGGGGAAAGAGACTAGAGCTAGGAGCTTCTCTCAAGAAAGATTTTAAAAGGATCTCTCTCTTAAAATTATTTCTTTTTGCATACACACTAGACAGAGAAGTTATTTGGAAAGGCAAAGGCTAAGGATAAAGAGAAAAGGAAAACCTATAGCAAGCATAAATCATGTATAGTTCTCAGGGATTCCTACTTCAAAGATTTCTTAGAGATGCTGCCTATGAATAGTAAAATCCAATGTACCAAGTCCCAATTTCTGCTCCCACTACACAGTAGTGTCCATAAAGTCTTATAAACCAATTGTTCTCAAACTTTGGCATGCATAAGAATCACCTTAAGACCTTGTGAAAAATCAGGCTGCGGTGCTCCACCCCTGGAAATTGTGATTCAGTGAGTCTGAGGTGGGGCTGTGAATCTGCCCTTCTAACAAGCTCCTGCTGATGTTGCTCGTCCACAGACTACATGCTGGGGAGCACTTCTATAACTCATGCCATCCTCTGTTTTCTCATCTGTATAATGAAAATCCTAACGTCTACCCTGCATTCTCATGAGGATTAAACAAGAACTTATCAATGAAGTAAGTGCCAAATGAAGGCAGGCGATTGTTATTATTAACCGAGATGTTTCATGTAGAGAGGAGTAGGGTATTGGCCAGGAGCCTATTTCTTTGAAAATCTACCAGCCCACGTCCAATAAACTCAGTTTATTGGCTATGATGAAAGACAGGCTCTTTTATCCTGGTTTTTCCCACTGAGATGGGAGAGTAAGCTGCAATTCTTATGTGCTTTAGAGGGTAATGTTTTATTAATGATGCTGCTGGTTGCTCTAAAGATTTTAATTAATTGTATATTTTATTGTCCTGCTTCTCCAAAGCTTTATAAGCAAAGTGCTCCATTTTAAAAACTAATAAATTATGAAAGACATTGCCAAGATCCTGATTCACATCAGAGTCAGGAGAGCCTGCCCTGCTTCCATCAGCAACAGCAACACATGTGACTTACAGCCAAAACTTCTATTTTTCTATATACTACCATCAATAAAGAGGGAAATTCATTAAAATAAAAAATATTGGTACAAGGGTTCCTGCTAAACCATAGATTATGTCACACAGAATGTTAAAAAATAAATCTGTCTCCCATCACAACGTATGAAGTGATGTACTGTTTGAAACATACAGTGCATCTGTCTGCTTGTCTTTCTTCTCTCTCTGTCTCCACCCCCATTTCTCCGCTACTAGTCATAGTAAAATTTCTCTACTAATTCCTGACCTTCCATAGTGCAAATATTATAATAATATTTTCAAATTGTCAACACCTTTCATTTCCACTCTATTCTGGCAAAACAGGGTTAAAAAAAAGTACTGTGCATGAAAAGATGCTGGAGATCTTAAGACACCAAGCATTTTATAAATAAATATAAAGCACTTTAGTATTTTTAGAAAAATAACCCCAGAAGCAAAAATTCTAACAAAAAACTATACACACTATATATATGTGTGTGTGTGAATGAAGTGGCATTAATCTTAGATGCATATGGTACAGAAGTACTTAGATATAGAAAAAAGATTAAAGTTTCTTGGTTTAAGAGCCAAACGAATTATTTTAAGTCATATGTTTATAAAAGACTGCATTGATTTCAAGTTGGATAGAAGACAGGACAGATCCAAATGCTGCCACTCACACAAAAAATTAAAGTCTGTATCATGGCACTCATGAAAACATGACTCCCAAATCCCCAACTCCCCCCAGAAAAAAAACAGAGGAGACATGCTCACAGATCGAGGTTTACTATTGAACTTGCCTTTCCCAATTAAAAAAGAAAAATCCAGTTCTTATTTTTTAGTGATGAAAAGAAGCTAAAAACAAAATAAAACCAGATCTGTGCCAGGCATGGTGGCTCACGCCTGTAATCCTAGCACCTTGGGAGGCCAAGGCCGGCGGATTGCCTGAGCTCAGGAGTTCAAGACCAGCCTGGGCAACACAGTGAAACCCCGTCTCTACTAAAATTTTTTTTAAAAATTAAAAAATAAAATTAGCCAGGTGTGGCGGCATGCGTCTGTAATCCCAGCTACTCTGGAGGCTGAGGTGGGAGAATTGCTTGAGCCCAGGAGGCAGAGGTTGCAGTGAGCAGAGATCATGCCACTCCAGCCCGATGACAGAACGAGACTTCATCTCCAAAGAAGAAAAAACAAAACAAAACAAAACAAAAACACAGATTTCAACTCCACAGGCCACTCTTCCGCCTGTTACATTTGCCAGGAAAAGCATTCCAGGAAAAACGCTTATTAATACCTGGTTTTAAAAATCTGGCAAGGCAGCTTCAACCAATCCAGAATCTGGTCATCAAATACAAAGTATATCTTGTTTGGGATACAAGTCATATATATTAATTTATTGTATGTTAATCTATTGTATATTACAATTTATTATAATTTATTTAAAATTAAAAATTACACTCATATAATTATATATTATATATATGATATATTATGTATAAATTAGAAAGGAGAAATAATCCCAAACTCAACTGTTCAACACTGTAGTTTTGAACAGCTCTGAATTACTTGGGGCAAGTGTGGGGAGGGCATTCTTCAGGATCTTTTCTCATACAGGCTGAGAGAGAGAGAAAGAGGCAGAATAGACAAAACAGACCCTGGCTGAATCAAGCCATCTTAAATTTCCAGAACTGAACACAGGCCAATACCAAGTTTGCCCCTCCTCAAATCTAAAACACTAGGTTTATGTGGGGAATTCAGTAGACACAGCTAAATATTAATAGAAAAGTCTTACCCATATCATTTTACAATTAGTGGAACCAACCAACATTGATTGGTTATCAGAATGCCTTCAGGAGACATTATGAGCCACAGTGGCAGAGACACCCCTCAGACCTTTCCTCAAATACATCCGTCCTATCAGGGTTGCTGGGGGATATGTTGGTAACTAAACACAAACTCAAGCACTTTATCTGGCTCTTCCCAGCCACACCAAGAGCCTGTCCTTCAGTTTAATATCCAGCAGGTTGTGCCTATTTTCCATCAGTAAGCTTTACATAGGAGAAAGCAGGCAGACTGGAAGGTGGGGTAATGAGTGATGTGGTAGGAAACAATCAGCCAAGTAGGGCAAATCACTTCATCTGTTTGAATCTCAGGTTTTCCATCAGTAAAAATAAGGATGCTGGAGTAAGTGATCTCTTAAATCTCCTCCATCCCCTAAATGTCCTGATTTCATGTACCATCAGGGTAACTGGATTACTGGACTGAGGAAATTTATTTAGGTCATTTCCTGAGTCTAAAGGCCTTTGTGAGGTACTTGAGGAAAACTGATTTTGCCTCTTTGCTCAGAAGTTACAGAAATGTATTTTCCTCCTAGTTTAATAGTGCATGCTAATAATTAATAATGCATTTAGAACTTTCTATGTAAGCAAGCTTTATGCTTTGGGGATGAATAAGGGCTATCAAGAAGTAAAAGCAATTAAATCATCTTGAAAGTTCACCATCACAATGCAAAGGCTGTATCACCAACATGCAAAAAATTAAATCCACCTCTCTAGGTACCTACGAACATGCACTATGTTAAGAATTCAGCTAATTATAAGGGTTTTCATGAAGAAAAGTACATACTTCTCAAGATCTCAAACTATTTTCAAATCTCTGAAGTTACTTCTTGCCTTGAGATTATCTTCCTGGTTTCTCTCTCTTCAAGGAGGAAAGAATTTTTGTGATGGGGTTACCTACTTCTGATGCTGCTCTTCCTAAGAGAATGGATTCTCCTCTGATTCATCTGGTTACTATCTTTCTTCAGCACACAGCTCAAACCCCACTTTTGAATGCCTTTCCAGACTCCAGAAATCTCTTGTTCTCTCCATTCAGTCTTAAAATCTGTTCTATTACTTCACTTGGCAGTTAATCATGCCCAGCCTTGTGCATTTCCTCATAGTAAACTTATTACCTCTATTAACTCTATTTTCTCACCCCTACTAGATGTGTCAGGACAGTAAGAATATTACTTCTTCACTTATTTTATCCAACGTGCTCCCCCTGCCCCCACCCACCATATACACTTTGGGTATAAAATGTCTACTGCACACAGTATGAAAACAGAAAGGGTGCAAAGGATGTCTCAGGTACATCCATCTTACTAAGATACAATGTTTCAGCCCAGTCTAGGTGCAACTAAGTAACTGGATTAGATCATTCACTCAGCGTTTCAAAAATCATCTAGAGTAACCTAAACTAGGGAAGCTGCTTGATGTTCTGCTTTAAAACAACATATAGCACAGAGAACATGGGGTCTATTTGGTGTCAGCTCTCCAAGGTCATGCACCTCAAATCAACCACACCGTCTGGGGTCTTTCATGCAAGACAAGAAATTCAATGTATTGAAAGGCGGTAATACTGACAAGGAAACAATGTCAGGAAGGAAACCTGGTAATGGATGTAACTAATTTTAGCTAAGAGAAAGCTGGAAAGGATGGCAGAAAAGTGGCTCAGTCAGGGATGACAGCCTCTGACAATCAAGCCCAGCTACCTCCCTTTTCCTCCTTTCAGATCTCTCTGCAGTCTCTATTTCCTCCTTAGGGGAAAATAAAGGACCATATCTCAAATAATACAAACATCTATTTTCACTCTAACTCAGTTTTTCCATGTTACATCAGCCCGACATGGGACATGGATCAGCTCCACAGGCAAGCAGACATTCGGATGTAATAACCATCCTTTAAGAAGCTTACAATGCATTAAAGAATAGTCTTGATTATCGGTAGGTGGCAAATGTCTGCATGCTGATTTTCAAATGAAGAGGCTGGGCCAAATGAAGAGGCAGGCCTTTGGAACCATCTTGTCTTTTCAATGAAATATAAAAATGTCAAAATCAAATCATTTGCAAACAAGTATCCACTCCATATAGCAATGTTACCTTGACTACACTACATTTACTATAACCTTTTAAACTGATCTCCAACGTATTAGTTGGTTACTAACAATTTATTTAAACAGAGTATCTCCCCCCACTCTAAAATCAGGATTTCTATATGGAAGGCATCATACTGTACACAGCATTAACAATATGATCTCACTATTTGTGGAAGTTATTTAAAACATTAAAATTTTAAAAATCTTTCAATATCTATATCATCATCCTCTCCTGTATCTGTCCTCTGATTCCTTACCTAACTACCAAGAGAAAAGACAAATCTCTTTTTCCACGTTATACAAGCTTTGCAAAGGAGCACCAACAGAGAATAACGTAATCGAGTGTGTTCAAATAAAGTATCCTCTAAAACAATACTCAGACGGGCTTCGGTGGCAACGTAAATGGAGTTGGGGGATACTGCTCCATCCTTCCTAGGCATATTCAATGTTGAAATTCCAGTTCCACATTTCTGTGCAATTGCAGACTATTCTAAAGCCTTGCCTAACCTCCTTTTCCCTGCCCAATCTTTCCTTTTATTCCCTCTTCCCGTTTCCAAACTTCCCCACATTTCTCTTAATCCCCTACCAATCATCCTCTCCTCCACACCCCAGTGGGTGATGCGGCCTTGACTCTATTATTGGAAGGATGCAGGATGGCAGGAGTGCAGCCTCAATCATCATTTTGAAAAGAGAGAATCCAAAGAGAAAACTAATAGTGTTGGAAATTAAACTTTTAAAAAACCTCTATAAAGAATCTAAGAAGTCATTAAGAAAAGCAGCTTGGAAAGGGGCAGTATTAAGATTAAAATTTTTAAAAATAAGAATTAGGGTCATCTTTCTGGATCAAGATCCATAATGTCTATAATGTTAATTATTACAAGTCACAGGCCAATAGTTTCACTATAAGCTAGCTGGTAACACACAAAGTGAGTTTTCCAATTAGCCACTCAACATTAAGTTTTATGACACAACTTCTTGGTGAGCTTCCTTTCGTTTTCTTCATTCAGTGAATATTTGTGGAACACTTACCATGTGCCTGGCATTGTGCTAAGCACCTTTGCTTTCCTTTACAAGCTTCACACAACTCTCCTCGGAGGTGGAGGCTGCTCTCTCCCAGCCACAGCCTTGCTGCCCACATGATCAACAGCAGATATTTGTAAATGTCTAAGTACCAAGGCTGTGAAACGTTTTCTCACCTCATAAAGTTATGTGAAACACACAAGGATAGAACCAACTGGCAATCTAGCCTAGGCATGGATTCAATCACTGAGGACAATTGTTCTCTAAACAAAATTGTTCCTGTGAGAAATACAATAACAAAGACAGCAACGACAATAATAATAAAGTCCAAAAACTGGGGCAAACAGAAATCTACAACCTATTATTTAAGAAGAAGAAGAAAAAAGAGTGAAATGCAGGACACTGGAAACAGTTATATTCTCATCTTTGGAAAAATAGTCCAGTCAATTTCCTCAACTTTCAAGCTATTTTTCTGAACCATATAACTGCAACCAGAACGGGAACCTCTTCGCTCATCGCTGAAAGCCCTTCGCGTGTGTCTCCCTAGGATATGGCCACATTCACACACTCCTTCCTGCAGTGCTGGTCCAAATCCTCCTTCAATCTCAAGGCCTACCTCAAATGTCATCCTTCTATGGAATTTTCTAGATCCATCCACTATGAACCCTCTCTATGACTGTCTCTCTCCAAACTTCTAATGCAAAACATTTGTGCCTCTCATGACACCATCATCTCCAGTTTGATTCTTTGGCACATGGCTGTTTCTATCACTGGAATGTATTACTTTAGCACAGCAAAGATGACACTCATGATGCCTGTATCTCAGTAAGTGTTCAGTAATGTGTGTTAAATCTATGTTATTTCCTATTTAAAAATTAAGCTACAAAACTTTCAACATTCTATAGCTGCCATATAACTATAATTTAGTTTTAAAAAACGCTTAGTGAAATTGGCTACGAAAGTTCTTTTCAGTGCATTTACATGCAATACTGTCACCTGGAAAACAAAACTTTCAAGTTGCCAGCTGCCAATTCGTTTAACATCACTGTTGTGCATTTTAAATCATTGTCCAAGTTTTTCTTTGTCACTGTCACCATGACAACACATTTTATACCTTTTTTCATATTAGCTGCTCCAGAAAAGCTCAGAATGACAAGAATGTTGGTTGGCTTCCCAAATATAGCTCTCAAAAGATCTCCATTTTCCTTTCACTCCAAAATTCTTTGGTGACAATAAATAGCATGAAGATTTCTGTTTTCCACACTGCCTTATCCATTAGGAGTTATTTTCAGAGTAGAAACAGCAATATGGCCTATAAAAGTCATCACATTTGGCTAGGGCACTGAAAATAACCCAGGTTTCCCGGCATGGTTCACAGCAAAGACTATTAATATGATCCTATTGAATAATGTAGCTGTTACCCAGCCTTAAACTTGGGATGCTTTCAGGATTTAAACAGCTAAGAATGAAGATCACAAACTAAATTTAATCATTCCACTAAAAATGATATTAAACTGAAAACTATAAATTAAGCTTGTTTCTAAGCAACAATCTAGTCAAAGCTTACTGAAAACACTCACTTTCAAAAATAGCCTACTGCTTCAGAGCTTCCATTGACTCCTTACTGCCAAATGTAGACACAAAAATCACAATACGTAAACCAATTTGAAATTCAACAAATCTCCAAAATGCAAAGTGAATTGTTCACTAAAATAAAAATTACGTTATCAGTCAACAAGAATCCAAAGTGCATTAAAACGCCTTTGATTTTTAAGGAGCAATTATGATGGCACATATCACTCCTCTACACTAGCTTTCCTTTCACTTTAAAATCAGTCTATAGGTCAAGTGGCTGGTATGAGAGAACCATGCCTTATGAAGTCAAAACTATTTGGAGAAGTAAAATAAAATGTCCAATATTCTACATAAGAAGTCATCATCAAAATTTTAGCAAAAAGTCAGAAATTATTACTATTTTTTAAACTACTAGATGAAGAATCCTTATTGCATCTCGCAACCCTAAAGGATTCTATGGAAATAGCAAAGAAGGTTCACGTTCGCAGATTTTCCATGGCTCTGCCCATTAACAAGGGTGAAATTATCAAATCCCCAACTATCAGCAGTGAAAATCAGACTTGAAAATTTTAAACAGAAGAGAGGGAACACTGACCTCGTTAACACAGAAATCTTCCTGGCGACCTGGGTTCTGTTTACGATCTAACCAAACAAAACGTTCTATCAGCTCTACAGACCATCAGTCGGATATTTGTGTTTGGGTTGTCAGGTGATTAAAATATTGAGGGTAATAGAAACCGATTCTGAGTGGATTAAGTAAACAAATTCAAACTTCCTGGGGAACCGGAAACATACATCCTACACACACACACACACACACACACACACACACACACACACCCCACACACCCTCTTTATTTTTCCTCTTCCTTCTCCTTCCCACCTTTTGGGGATGAAGGCACCAAATCATTTCCACTTGCCAGAGAGCCTTGTCTCAATAGCTAGTTTCCTTACTGTGCCCCACAGTGGGGAGCTGATTCACATAAGTGGGCAGGTTTCGCTTGAAATCTTAAAGTTCTCATTTTCTATGCAAAGAATGGAAACTCAATTTTCCCAAAAGTTCAAATCAAAACTTGGCCAGTTTTGTAAGTGGAAATCAGCAGTCCTCCTCCCCCTCTCGGTTTCTCCTTCCCTTCCCAGGCTCAGCTCCTCTCACCCCAAGTACCTTCCTCCACATTTCTCCTCTCCCTCTCCAGAAAGCCCTACCTCCAGAGGGTGGGAGGAAGTTAAAGCGGCCCCGGCTGTTTATGCCTGGCCCTGCCCTCTCCTGCTCCTGCACGGACTCTGCTCAGGTCTTGAGAGGAAGAGAGGGGGCGTCCACGCCCCGCTCGCTCCATCCCACCCCGATCCTTTGGCGGGAGCAGCCAGATCGGGCCAAGAGTGGGAGGCGCTCCTAGATCTGCCTTTCTCTGCAGCTCCTTGCAGCTCCTGCGAAGCTGCTTCTCAAACACTGAGAACGTTTTCTACCCAGGAAATGTGGGTCCAGCCCTTCCCCAAGGTAGAGGCTGGAAACCACCAGTGAGTCTCTACATGGGGTTATTCAGGGGGGTGAAAGGAAGGACCAGTCATGAATCGTAGCTCATTCAGCTTCTAGACTCCAGAGAAGAACAATGTCTTGAAACCAGGTGCAGAACCTCCACCTCTCCTGGGCATCGCCTTGGGAAGAACTAACCCATCCACCCGACCCCAATCACCACCACCAAGTGATGGGGCAGCAGGCTGCTAGGACCTAAAGCGCTGGCCTCAGCGGCAGCAGCGCCGCAGCAGGACACGGCCCTCTCCCAATGGGCCTCCAGAAGGCACAGGAACAGATGCACACAATGGGCATTCCCACACCTGCTGGGCGATGGCCCACCTCCCCCAAGCTGCTCTCCCGGGTCCGCTGAGCGGTACCAGGCACCCTTGAGACACGCGCTCGCAACCACGCGCGCAGCGAGAGGTGAACAATGGGGGGTCAAATTCGCCAGGAAACACGTCCCAGCCTTCGCCCCCGGCCAGAAGCGACCGCAGCGGAGGGAGTGGGCATAGGGGTCGCACTGGACGCACGCAGGGAGCTGGGAGAACCGAGCGACTCGGGGCCGCTTCCCGTGGGGCGCAGAAGGGACAGGAGGGATCTCTAGCCCGGGTGGCCGGTCCGCTCCCACCGGCCTCCGCCGTGTGGGCACCCCGAGAAAGGGGCACCGGAGGGTCCCGGGGTTACGGAACGCCCCGGGGGTGCGGAGCCGGGTCCGGCTGGGACCCCGGCGCCGCCCCCAGCCCGCGTCTACACTCGCCCCGCGCCCGCCCCGGGAATTCGGTTACCGCCGCCTCGGCCGCGGCCCCCGCCGCGTCCTCCGGGGCCCGGGACAAGTCGGGCTCGCAGCTCGCGCCGTCCGTCGCCATCTTCCTGCTCTAGCGGATCCGAATGCGAGCTCGGAGCCGCGGCTCCGGACTCAGCCTTCTCCGCGCGGGCGGCGCTTAACCCGCTGCTGTCCGGGACGCTGGCGCGGGGAGCCGGGAGCCGCCGCACTCCCTCCGCCCCTCGCCACCGCCCTCGCCGCTTAACCCGCTGCGCGCCGCAGCGCCCCGCCTCGGTCCCGCCCCGCGCCCCGCGCCTCGCGCCCGGCTGAGCCAGCCGCGGGCTCGTGGAGGTGCGAGAAATGGGCGCACGACCTGGCTCCGCTGCGGCCCTGCGCGCGTACTGGGGATCAAAGACCACGGAAGAGGTGAAGGGAGAAAGCGCCCTAGGAGCAATGCATGCCGCAGAACCCCCACCAAGTCGGAGAAATCCGTGCACAGACCGGATTAAATGTCAGGCCTCCTGAATCTGAATTCTGTGAAAGATCAGGGAAAATCCTACACTTCAGCTCCCTCTATCCCACCGCGAGGAATCACATAGGGCACCCCTTACTTCTTAAATTGCTCTTTCTTAAATTTCGTTGCCGCCAGGGTATTTTTACCCTCCCAATATATATACGCACCTGGCTCTGATTTATTCTATCGTTGACTCTAGTCCTTCTCCAAAAACAATTCTCAGATGAAAACGATTTGTCCTGTTTTCTTTTAGTACGAGGCACCAGCCCCTCAGCTCCTAACTTTCTATACAATCTCCTTTTCAGGGAACGTGTAGTGGGCTGTTTTATATCTATGACCCCCCAAGTCTGAGGTCTCTCCTGAAGGACTAACCAAGAAGTGTTAAATGTCATAGCTTTAAAAGCTAAATGTCATGCCCTCTACTTCTGAGACAATTTAAAAAAATTACTCCCTAGTGTGAGGACACGTGTACATATACACCAAAAACAACCAAACAAAAGCCACCTTTGTAAAAATAGATTTTATGGGAATTACACGTCTCAGAAGATTTTTCGTGAGATGAGTGAATTAGGCCCAAACTCTTAATTTTCCCTTCCCACATCTAATTCGGTTCCTACCCTTTGCTGCCAATTTCCAGAATGTGAAAATCTATCACCTCACCAAGACCATATGGTACAGCCCCTGCGAAATCACCAGATCCCTAAAAATGTGTCGAATGCATAAAATCAAATCGAGACATTCAAGCTGTGTCTCAAAGACGTAAACTCAAACCACAACCAAATCCTGCACTTGAAATTTTGGAAGATGAATGACTGGAATGTTCAGTCCAAGGGTTACAGATCAAAGCTTTTTTTTTCTTTCTCTTTCTCTCTCTTTCTTCTTTCTTTCTCTTTCTTTCTTTCTTTCTTCTTTCTTTCTTTCTTTCTTCTTTCTTTTTTTTTCGGCAGGCTCCTAATGACAGATTTTGACTCTTTAATTGTTCCACTTTCCAAAGTAGACCCAAATATGACACAAACCAGTTTTTTTCTGCAAAGACCCTAAAAGGGATTGATTAATAAACTGTGAAAAGTTCCCTCCCAGAAGAGAGGTCAAGAAAGAACTTTACCTAGAACTCTGGGGCTAAAAGTCAGAGACTTAGAAATCATCTCCAGGCTATCCTGTGAGTACAGGTACTTATTTATTCATTTATTTTTATTGACTCTGATAGTTACTCCCTCACGTATCCCTTTAATATCCATCCCTGTTCATTATACAACTTTCCTTTATTAAGTATACTCTCTAAAACTACTCAATATTAGAATAACTAGATTTCTTTAAGATGAAAGAAAAGTATTGGACAGTAAAAGGTAGATGCCAAACTGATAGTAAAAATGTAAAGTCCAAGAGCATTCCTTGTTCTTTTCAAAATGCGTTTTCACACATTGCAAGGCAATTTTCTTGATTCTGATGTTGAATACTCCCCAAGCAATTAACTGGCAAACTTCTGGAAAAAAAAATAGCAATAAATTTTACTCAGGGTTAAGA